>NC_137090.1:46652114-47252114 GCF_951640355.1 Cnephaeus nilssonii
ACATTGCCTCCAGCTGTTTTGCAACTCATTTATTTATGTTTCTTCAGACATTTTAAATTTCCAAATCCGTTGGCACCTTAAGTTTCCAAATCTGTTGGAAACTTATGTGAGAAATAAGTTTCTGTTGTTCATAAGACACTCAGCTTATGATATTCTGTGACAGCAGCCCGGACGGACGGAGACATTGACTCGAAAGAGGAGGGCAGTAGCAGTATAGAGGCTGAAAGTGATGTCAGGGCTCACGGACATGGGGCAGCAGCTCTGGTTCAATTAAATTCGCACTGGATCTTCTAGGCCAGGTCGCTCAGTGGGCGCTCACAGTGATGTGAAGAAACGGGGCTGCCTTGTGCTCAAGGGGTCATGGGAGTAGAAGATAAAGCAAGATCAGTGTAGTTCAAGAAAGACAAAGTGACAAGTGATAATGGGACTGAAGGGTGAGGGCTTTTATTTTTTTGATTAGGGAGAGCTTAATACAGGAGGTGGAATTTAATGGTGGGGACATATGAATAGGATGAATTGTGACAGAAGAAGGGGGTTGTTATGAATAAAGGTATAGACAGAGGTGGAGGCTTTCTGGTTGGCTGGAACAGAGGGCTCCCAGAGAAGAGTAGTGGAAGACAAGCATGGGAAGGCATGTTGGGGCCACGTGGGGGAGTAACTTGAACTTTGCTGACTGGCCATGAGGACTAGGTTTGAGCTGTGTTTGGGAAGATGCTTTCTCCCATGGCTGTGAAGTCTATGAAAGGAGGGAGGGCTGGGGGTGGTAGAATTAGAGATGGGAGGCATAAGGTTTGGAAGAAAGTGAGTTTGTCTAAGAGATAAGCTACAAAGAAATATAATTCTCTAGCCAGAAATTGCTAGGCTGCTCTGGAAGGAGACTCTCTTGTGGGGGAGGGGAGACCAGACTTGAAGCTGCCAAGGTTTCTTCCCTTTGGAGTTCCCTCACTCATTGCTGAGCCCCACCACACTGCTCTGTGGAGGGATGTTAGGACTGAATTGTGTCCACCTAAAATTCATATGTTCAAGTCCTAACACCCAGGCTTTCAGAATGTGCTGGATCTGAACACAGGGTCCGTGAAGAGGTGGTCAAGCTAACATGAGGTCACTAGCCTGGGCCCTCATCCAGAGCGACTATTCTCATCAGAAGAGGAGGTTAGGACAGGGACAAATGCAGCGTCCGCAGCCATGGAGAAAGGTCTCAGAGGAGAGCACCCTGCTCACATTTTGATCTCAGATTGCAGCCTCCAGAACTGTGAGAAAATCAAGATCTGTTGTTCAAGCCACTCAGCCTGTGGGACTTTGCTGTGTCCTCTCTGCAAACGAATGCAGGCGTATGGAAGATGAGTTCTTTTGCTATCTTATTGCACAGCTGAGAGAAGACATTTGGCTTTCATAAAATTTGGGAGGCAGCAAAAGGTAAGCAAGCTGGCAAACTAAGATAAAGTTCAAGCTTATAATAAGCGGCTTGCTTTTTAAGACTCTAATGACCGCTCTCATTTGTGAAATGGTCTGTCCCGGGATCACTGCCGCTGGGTCTTCTACTGCTGCTCCATCCGGAGGTGGGGCTCCAGTGCAGCCCCATCATTTTGTCACGGAGCCTCGCTCACATGAGCCCAGAGTGGGGTTAGGACTCAGACCACAAGTGGCCTGTGGCTGGAGTTTGTGGCCAAGAAAAGAGCAGTAGGACCTGGTGTCACACCCCAGGCTTCTCCACAAACCAATCTGGACACCCTGGGACGCTGAATGGCCCTGGTGCCATGCAGGTGCTGGGAGGCTTGCAGTAGATGACGTGTTGTGAGCTGCAGCTGAGTGTTGTGTCCTGGCACCTGGGGACCTGCCCTGAGGGCAGCTGCCCTCCAGCGCTTACAGCAGGAGTGGTGCTTCCACCAACTAGAGAGCAACCCTGGCCCACATTCTCTGGCACAGACTGGCCCTCAAGTGCTCCCACAGAACCATCCTCTTGGGGGTTAGGTTTCAACATATGAATTTGCGGGACACAAACATTCACACCAAAGCAATCAACCATACTGGTGCCTGACAGAAGGAGGATTTTTCTCTACCTTTTCATACTTTGGTTCATAGAACCAAACACAGGAATGGCCAGGTCTGGATACACAAACACTCAGATGTTTGACCATGAATGAGTGTTTGTCCTGCACAGCCTTTCAACAGAGCACACCAGATCCTCATCCTGCTCCAGACGGGGCTGATCCTCTGTTCGGGGACCAAGCACTGTGAAGTGAGGATCCTCAGAGACAGTGAACTGGTGAGAAAGTTCACATTTTAGGGTGACCTGATGGCACAGCATTAACTCCTGTAGGAGGTCCAGGGTTTGGGAAGCTTCTTTATACCCCAAACTCATTTCCCTTATGTTTAAAGTGGAAATAATAATAAAAGTATGTCTTCACGTGCATGGTTAATAAGTTTTATAATCAGATTGAAAAGCAAAAAAGACTCAACTTTGCCCTAGAAAAGTTCTCAAAGTCCCTAAGCACAATAAGCATTCAAAGTGTCATAGGGGGTGTGGTGACACAACATTGCCCCAAGGCCCTTCCAATAGGTGCTTATCACTGCATCAAGCATTCCAGAGGTACTCGGTGATCCTACTGCTACTGGGCCACCTTCTCTTGTTTTTTAACCTTCTTGACATCTAAGTGACAGAATAGAGGCTAGGTGAGCCATTAGGTTGGAAATGTGAAACATTCCAAGGGTCCTGTGAGAATCAGTCACTGTTCATAGATGGCTGTCGCTTCCTGATGTCCTCACTTGGTGGAAGAGGCAAAGCTGCTCTCTGGCCTTATTTCTAAAGGCCCTCATCCCATTCCTGAGGGCCCTACCATCATGTCTTAATTATCTCCCAAAGGTCCCACTTCCTCATACCTCTTGGGGGTTAGGTTTCAACATTTGACTTTTGGGGACACAAACATTCAACCCATAGCAGTCAACCATACTGGTGGCTGACAGAAGGAGTATTTTTCTCTACCTTTTCATATTTTGACTCATAGACAAATAGACTTCGCTCTTTTCTCCCTGTGGAAGAGTGCCGAAGAGAAGATGCTGGCCTTTTTCTACCCACTTCAAGGGGCCTCCTCACAAAGGGGCAATGGGCACTGGCTCTTGACAATTTGAAATCCATTATGTCTACTAGTGGGCAGGGCACTGGGCTAGAACCAGTGCTCATTGCCACATACTCTTTCTGGTATTTTCAGTGGCTACCTGAAGCTGGCTGGTTATCCTTAGTCAGTAAGTGGGGTCAGGGATTTTCTCGAGGCCCTATCTCTCTATCTACATTGGCATCTCAGAATGGGGGCTCCCAGATTTCAATTCTGGGGTAAGAGTCAAGAAGTAAGAGACCACCACCTTGTCCCGAGCTTCAGAACCCTCCTTCTCTCTAGATATCATCTGCATATTGCACGAGAGAACAGGCTGGCCTTTCTCTACCCACTTCAAGGGCCCCCTCACAAAGGGGTGGTGAGCACTGGGCTCTTGACAACTTGAAGTTCATTATGTCTACTAGTGGGTTCTTAATTGACATATCTATATCCCATTGAAAAGAAAGCATGAACCTCAAAATCTTTCTCTGTTGCTTAGTAAAACCTATATATAAACCACCAAGAGGAGGAGAGAATGACCCTGCAAACCACTATTCCTGCCATGGTGAAATAGAATATAGAGAGGGAAGTTGTCTGGTTGCATGGAGGGAAAATCAGATTCCTGAAGATCATAAGCTTTGACCTTTCCAGATTGTCCCCCTTTTTCTGAGAATCAAAGAGGTAAGGTTTTTTATATTACCTGTCCCTAGGGATACAGAGTTCTGCTTATATTGTTTCCCCAAGTCACCCAAATACAGGGTCTCCAGGGCATATGAACTACCTCCCATGTGATTACTCCCCTCAGAAATAGCCTATACCTAAGTTGCTGGTAGATTACCTTCCTGACCCATCCACCTAATGGAAAACATTTCCTGTTGAAGACTGTAGGAAATGGGACATATTTTACAGTCAATGTTTATTAAATATATTCATCCTGTACAATGTAGCCAACCTGATTCATTTAGTTTTATTTTATTTGCAAATTATTATTTTTAAAAATTTATACATTTTTATTGTCACCATTCTTTTGTGTTAAATCCCAGATCACAAAAAATAATCATGACTTTAAAGTGGTTTGTCAAAGTATGAGTGTAATGTAAGTAGTGACATAAATACTACAGTTCAAAGTAACATTATAAATATAAATAGGAACGAAGACTTCAGTTGTGTTCAAATATAGGCCATAATCTACATGTAGTAGAACAAGTGATAGATAGGCAAGTAGGTTTCCCAATGGGAAAGTCCAAGGGAAGTCTGACAATGGAGCTTTCAGATTTCATTAGACCTAGGAACGTACTTGTCTCTATTCTGCAATGATTTGTCTGTTTAGAAACTTAAATAAAAATATGAAAATTTTGCACGATTTTCCCACAATGACCTTTTTAATATACCTACTGAGAATGCTTTTTAAGAACAAGTACAACATATTGCTTTCCAGTTTTAAGTTAAATATGTTTATCTAAGAGTCTAAACCATCAAAGCCTTCTCAAAAGGATAAACAGGTTTGAGTCCAAATATTTTCCCAATGTTTGTAAAACCAGTTTCATAGTTTTTGACACATTCATGCTCAGGGAGAAAGTAGAATAAGCATGTGGAAATGGTTAGAATGGTTCTCTACCAATTTCCAGTTCTTTACCTTCCCTGTGCGTGGCAGTGTGACATCTCTTTGCTGCCTGTGGGGCTAGGCACAGCCATGTGACCTGCTTCAAACAGAGAAATGAAAGTGGAAAACAGGTTTCGTTCAGTGGATAGAACATCGGCCTGTGGACTGAAGGGTCCCAGGTTTGATCCCGGTCAAGGGCGCATGCCTGGGTTGAAGGCTTGGTCCCCATTGTGGGGTGTGCAGGAGGCAGCCAATCAATGATTCTCTCTCATCATTGATGTTTCTATCTCTCTCTCCCTCTCCCTTCCTCTCTGAAATCAATAAAAATTAAAAAAAATAAAGAACCAGTGTGTGCCTGCCATGCTCTCTTTAATGTCAACTTGTGGAAGTCCCACCACTGGCTGTTCCACCAATGAGTGAGACATGCAGCAGAGCCCTCAGCTGACCTACACTGGACATGAACTTTACTCAGATTCTGGGGTCATTTGTTACTGCAGCATAACTTAGCCCATACTAAGTGATACTTAGTAATGGAATCCTAATCACAAGTTGGATGAAGAAGTGTATTAATCTATATATATATATAAGCCTGAGCAACCATTCAACTGTTCAACCATTAGCTATGCATGCACTGACCACCAGAGGGCAGACGCTCAATGCACAGGCATGGAATCATGGAACAAACTGATGAATCTCAGAGGGAAGAGGGGAGGGGGGAGGGCAGGAAGCAATTAACCAAAGATCTTATATGCATACTAGAGGCCTGATGCACAGAATTTGTGCATCGGTAGGGTCCCTCAGCCTGGCCTGCGGGGACCGGGCTGAAACCAGATCTCTGACATCACCCGAGGTGTCCTGGATTGCAAGAGGGTGCAGGCCAGGCCAAGGGACCCAACCGGTGCACGAATCGGTGTACTGGACCTCTAGTAGAAGATAATATGGAAGAGCAATGTCTTTGGGGACGGGTGATAGTAGGGCTGTATTTGTTTTGGGTTTGTGGTAGGATTAAACCACTGATGTACCAACTTTTGAACCCCCTCTTGGAATATGAGTGACATATATTCAAGGAAGAAGAAGCTGGAAAAGTTTTTTTTCTTTTGGAACCTTATAGTACTGGGGAAGAGGTGTTTATTTTAATTAACACACTGTGAGTCATGGTGAGGATTAGAAAATGTGTGTCAGAATCAGGATACATGGGACACTGAGGAAGGTGGTTTCCATGAGAATAGAAGAAGTTGCTCTTAAATGTCAGTCTGCTCAATGTCCAACATTCTACATACTAATCATGTTGCAATAATGCAGGAAATACACTAAAATTTGGGATATTAAAATTGAGTGGTGCCCATTTGGTCAATTTCTTTTCAGCACATGGTATGAAGGTATTAACAGGAAATACAAGACTGTATTTTCCACACTGGCTGGATTGGATAAACGGCACTCAAATGAGTATTTGAAATAGAAATGAGGTTTTTTTAAACATTACTTCATGGCAATGATAATATCAATTAAGGCCATTTCATTGATATCAAGTGATTTGCCCATGTGGTATGTGGAATATCTAACCATATATTTGGCAATTTATGAAGCTTCTTAAAGAGATGGACATGGTGCAAATGACTTAACCATCAAGAATTCAGATCCTTCCTGATATTTGATAATTTTCTTCAATTATTATAGGAAGAAATAGATGACATGTTATTGAGTAGACAATATTTTAAAACTGCAACCAAATGATTCCATAAAATTTTTAAAATTCCAAATTTCAATTCAACCTAAAAGTGCGTTAGTAACCATTACCTCCCAGCTTTTGAGTTTAATATTATACGTCTAATTGATGTTTTAGTTGGTACAGAGAGTACGGGAGGGCTTCTCACAGCTACTTAGTTCTTCATCAGATGCTTTCTGACAGAGCCACCTAGAATTTGCATCTAGTTTCATTGACCAATAACTGTGAGTTAGAATTTTGTGCTTTTGATATATTTCCATTATTATAAAATGTCCTACATTTTTTGTACATTCATGTTTTTAAATAATCTGTAATTACCAAGAATTACATAAAATTACACTTTAATTTTTAATTGATTTTTAGCTGACATTCAGCAGTTGCTTTTTTTTTCTTATTTATTTATTTATTTATTTATTTATTTATAATATATTTTATTGGTTTTTTACAGAGAGGAAGGGAGAGGGATAGAGAGTTAGAAACATCAATGAGAGAGAAACATCGATCAGCTGCCTCCTGCACACTCCCTACTGGGTATGTGCCTGCAACCAAGGTACATGCCCCTGACTGGAATCAAACCCAGGACCCTTGAGTCCACAAGCTGACGCTCTATCCACTGAGCCAAACCAGTTAGGGCCCTTTTTTTCTTTTTTAGATATGCTTCTTATTGATTTCAGAGAGGAAGAGAGAGGGAGAGAGAGTTAGGAACATCAATGATGAGAGAGAATCATTAATTGATTGCTTCCTGCATGCCCCCTATTGGGGATTGAGCCTGCAACCCAGGCACATGTCCTTGTCCAGAATCTAACCTGGGACCCTTCATTCCGCAGGCCAAGGCTCTATCCACTGAGCTAAACTTGGTAGGATGTCACTTTAATTTTTTTTTTTTTTTTTTGCAAATAGCCAATTACTGAATAACCCATCCTTTCTTCAATTATTATGAAGCATTGATTTTATTAGATTCACATATACATGTGGGACTAATTTTGGATTTTCTAGTTCATTGATCTGTCTGCCTAACCCAGTTTTTTTGTGTTGTTTGTTTTGTTAATCCACACTTGAGGATATTCTTCCATTGACTTTTAGAAAGAGTGGAAGAGAGGAAGGGGGAGAGACAGAGAGAGAGAAACATTGATGTGAGAGAGACACATTGATTGGTTGTCTCCAGCATGTGTGTCTGGACTGGGGCCGGGGGTCAAGCCTTCAACTGAGGTGCATGCCCTTAACCTGAATCAAACCCGAGACCCTTCAGTTTGAGAGCCAACATTCTAACCACTGAGCAAACCCGGCTAGGGCTACCTATCTCAGTTTTAATTACTATGGTTTAAAAATATTGATTCTGAAACAAAAATAAACAAGTAAGAATGTCTGAATGATATTTTTAAGGATATTGAGAGGTCTTACCTTGCAATAAATTGTTATCAAATCATTGATCTATCACTAGAAGATAATACATGCAGTAAGAATCTTCCAGGATGTTTCATTTCTCACTCTTCCCATTGGGTTTTTGCCCTGGCTTACAAACGTGAGCATGTTTTTTTTCTATGTAGAAGATCCTAGAAGGAGCATCAGCTCTTTCTTGTGTTTCCCTGGCTGCATTTCTGTCCTCCTTTTGCCCCTGCTCAGCCCTGCTGCCCTGAAGCAGTTCCTCTTCCCTCAGCTCCGGTGCTATCTGGCTGCACTGTGCTCCCCACAGAGAACTGTGAAAGGTGCTCAGCAGCCTCCTCCAGTCCTCCAAGTCTATTTCTGACCTTCTACCTCCTTGCTGATGTCACACCAGCCAGCAGACGCCAGGACTCACATGCATCCTTCCCGCCACTGCCCTGGCCTGGACTGCCTCTGACTTTTATGGGGGCAACTTCTCTACCTCCTCCCCTAACACTTCTCTCATGCACATGGATGGGGTCCCTCCACAAGCTGCTTGACTTTGCTCTCCCCCAGATCCAAAGAGCATGAAGTGGCTCAGCCTGTTTGGTTCAGGTCACGGGCTCACATTCATGAAGCACCAGCTGCACATTTTCACAACTCAGTCTACCATCAGTTCACATCTTCCCGACTTAAAAATGAACCGGTCACCTTTCTGGGGGCTTCCAGAGCAACTGTGAAGTGTAGTGAGCATGGTGGGGATGCCAGGAAATAAAATGGGGGCGCATTCCAATGCTGCCTTGTCCCTGGCGCCTCTGAGACTGCTTCTGGGTGTGAGAGATAGGAGCCTCTGGGTTGCCTTGAAGCATGGTTTTTTCCTGAGCCCTCCCTTCTATCCACTCTCACACCACCACTAGCTCAGTCTTCCACCTTCCTCCTTCCTCAGTACTTCCACTGAGAAGCCCATGCTGGCCTCCTGCTGCCAGTGGGTCAAATCCAAATTTCTGAGCCTGGCACTCAACACACCACAGTCAGTGCACAAACCTTGCAGCATCTGCCCCGATGCTGCCCTAGTTAATGTTCAGGTCAAAGGGATCTGGACTTCAATCTGGACTCAGTCTCTTAGTAGCTGTGTGGCTCAGGCAAGCTGCTTAGCCTCATTCTCACCAAACCCAAAGACCGTGGAGTGGCGTGGCCGGTGAGATCTGCCAGCCTGTGTGTGTCAGGCACCAGCAAACCTGCAGAGCTCAAGCGCTTGCAGAGCACAGAGGCAGAACTTGACTCCTCTGCGCAGCAGTAGTGGGGACACCTGTAGACTCCTGCAGGGAACACGGGGTCCCTCGTTCCTTCCTTGGTGCTCTAGGAGGTCCACAAGAGCTCCCTTCTCCTCTGCTCTTCGAGGTCAATAAAGTAATTTTCTTATTGATCACCCCTTTTGACCCTATTTTATTTCTTGGCACCCCCCCCCCCCCACAAATACTCATTATACTTAACAGGTGTTCCATAAAACTTTGAAAATAAAAGTTCTCTGGGACTCCCCATTTATAACCCAGAGAAAGCATCACTGAGAGACAGAAGAGCTGGGTTTACATCTAGATGAGGCCTGTCCTGGCTCTGTGCCATTGGACAACTAAGTAACTTTCCTGAGCTTCAGCGGCCAACACTTTCATGGAGCCCTGGACAGTGCTCAGTAGCCACATGTGGCTGGTTGCTAGCATTTTCGACAGAGAAGATATGGAGTGTTTCCATCACTGCAGAAAGTCCCCCTGGACAGTGCCCACAGGTAAAACACCAACAAGACTGGTGTGACTGGCAGCAATGGCACAAAATGGTGCTTATGGGAAATGCCTAGAACAGAAACTTCACTGACCACAGACACACGGCCACATTAAGCAGAAGAGACAGCCAAGTGACTCTGGGATGCACGCCAGAGTATCTGAGGAATTAGATTAGTGGAGATTCAGACAAACAACTGAAAAACCTCATCATAATGGTCTGGGAGTTGTCTGGGCTTATTCAATAATAGGAAGGAAGAAGGCAAAGTAGCCCCCACCTGCCGTGGGAGTCTCTAGCATTAAGCCAAAGAAATGAGGCAATTCCAAAAGTTATTCTGAGGCTTCAAATGCGACATGGTGGTTTTCAGATCTTTAAGCTTCTTAATTGATTTAAGAAATTGAGCCTTGAGTTGAAGAAGCAAAGGGAATTGGTATTAACTCAGAGAAAACGGAAATTAAAGAAACTGAGTAAGAGATTATAGCTTTTCCCAACCAGGAGATGTCATTAGATAACCCCCGCCCTGCCCTCAATTTCCCAGAGTCCTCTTCAATATATTTCTGTAACATGTTACTTTTAATAATACCCTTTGGGCACATTTGGTTTTGCAAGCTGTACTATACATTTCTAAAGGGCAATGATAATGTCCACCTTTCTGTTCTTTACATCTTACCAGAGTGGTAATGAGATTATGTCCCTCCTTGCCTAAAAGCCTCCAATGCTACAGGACAAAATCAAACTCCCCATGCACTGCCTATATATTTTGAAGAGCCCAGTGCAAAATAAAAATACAGGGTTCCTTGTTCAAAAATGGTGAAGAATTTAAAGATGGTGACCATAGCCCTAGCTAGTTTGGTTCAGTGGATAGAGTGTCAGCCAGTTGATTGAAGGATCCAGGATTCGATTCCAGCCTAGGGAACATACCTCAGTTGCAGGCTCACATCGATGTTTCTCTCTGTCTCTACCCCTTCCTTCCAGTCTCTCTAAAAGTCAATGGAAAAATATCCCGGGATGAGGATTAATAAACAAACAAACAAAAACACACACACACACAAAACAACAAAAAGGTGGTGACCATAGAGCACTAAACCCAGCACGAGCCTTCTGAACCCAGGGGCCTGAGTCTCTCAGGATGAGACCAGCCCTATCCAATCCAACATAACTTCTACTTACAGGGAGGGCAAAAGTAAGCTTACAGTTGAGTTTATTCTTGTATTACTATTTATTAATTATTATTTTCCATACGACCAACTGTAAACCTACTTTCCCCCCACCATGTGAAGCTCCTCAAGGTCTTAGACTTTTAAAATGTGAGTCTCTCAACCTAGAACACCTTTGGGGGCTCCCCGCCACACACACATTGCATGTATTGCTTTCTTACTTTTTCGGATAGTTGCTTAAATATAACAACTTCAAGAAAGCCTTCCAAGGTCTAATGCATGTCCTACATTTCCATAATTAATTTAGTGCTTTGTGTGATTATTTGACTGTAAGTCTAATCTACTGGACTGTAACCCATGAGGGTGGAGACCAAGTCTGTCTGGTTCATCATCATAAGTCCAGCATCAAAAATAGCACTACCAGATGGAAGGCACTCAAGAAAATTCTGTTTATCAGGTAAGTGAATGGATGAGTGAATTGCAATTTTCTATATTCTATTTCTTCAGAGAATTGGCTGGTGGGGATAGGAGAGAGATGACTCTGGAGGAGGCCCTAGTACAGTTCCCAGCCCAAATCCCAGTTCCTAGCAGTTTCTCATCCTTCACCCTGTTCTGCCATTCATCTGGAATTCAACCACACAGCCAGCAGAGATGCAGAAGAATAAAGCCAAGACTTGGTTACTTATGGTTGAACCGTCCTGCCATCCGTTTTGGGTCTTGGTATATTCTTCTCGCTTGGCAATGGATTCACTTGTTTATATTTTGTTTACGGATTTTTTATTGGTTACATAACATACTTAATCCCTTAAAGTCCTATGTGTATTTTTTTAACTCCTGCTTTGAAGGACATAGTCATGGCTCCCAAAGGTCAAACAAAACCGTCTTTCCAACCAAAGACATGAGAATTTCTCAAACCACTGAGTACTCACCTCTGAGGAGGGAGAGGCCAGACTGGGAGGAGGAGGGGTCAAAGGAGAATTAGCCTTATCTATAATGCTGCATTATTTTAAAAGAAAAAATGCATTCCTGTGTTATATAATTTTAAGTTACATGAAAATATTACATATAGATTCTTTACTTCATTGAACTGATCATAAAAATTTAAACAGAGCCTTAAAAACGAGGCTGTCCTAGCCTGTATATATACATTTACATAGTTTAGATGTAAAAAGCCAACAGTCGTCTTGACTGTATCTGTCACATAACCGACTTTCCTGAGCTTCCCATCACTGCATTGATTTTGTTGGCTGGTTTAATTTTTTTTTAGTGGCTTTGATCTGTTTACAGAGCCAGTGTGATTTCAGTAACACCAATTTGGTTTTCAAATTTTTATTTGGTGTTTCTGCATCTCAAATTATACGCTAACCAGGCAGCCTTCCAGAAATTCATGCAAGGACAGGTGCCACCACGTCCTTCAAAATGATGAGTCTGGGGTTTGTACGAAGTCAGTCCTTCAGCGCCATGTCGCCCACATGTGCCTCGCCTTGTAGCTGTCCTGTTGCCACCTCAAACTTAACAGCAGAGAGCATCAGGCTTTTTTTTATTTCTCACGAAGAGAGTTAAGGTACATTATCCTGCTGCTGTGTACACGTGGATGAATGTGTCTGTACTCCGGGTTCGGTCTGGTTGATTTCTAACAACCATGTGCTTCTAAAGTCAGTTTCTAGATCTTAGTTCTCCTGAATGATCTGTGAAACTATGCACGAGAGCAGTGAATTAAAACTCCTTAATCGTTCCTGTCTCTATTGGTGTGTTCTTGCATTTCAGGGGTTAGCATCTCAGGCCCAACGTGATCATCAACAGCATCATTTACAGCCTGAATATAATAAACCTCGCTTCCCGGTCTGGAGGCGAGTTCCAGCCCCACCATTATCCTCGTTATCAAGCTGCTTTGTAAAGTAATCATCTGAGGATTTAGCATTATTTCAGTCTTGCCCTCTCTCATCTCCCCGAGCTGAAGCCTGTTGACTCTCCCAGGGTTTATTTAAATGACCACAGCAGCAGGCACAGCAGCTCCAGCCACGCGTGACCAAATCCTGTTCGGCTGCAACTGGCCAGAGCACACAGTGGCCCCCTCTGTTCCACGGGCACACTCTGCATTATCCAGGTGCCAACATTCCCGTTTCCCCAGCACAGAGTGGAATTCCCGCCGCCGTTCATCCCCATGACTGCCCTGTTGTCTTCCTCACAGCCAAGTTACAGCAGGAGACTTACTAGCAAACAGTCTTTCCTTATGTGTCCTGGCTGCCCTGCAGGTATTCCAGTTTGCCACCTGGCTCCAGAGCCTTTGGGAGTTTTGACCCTAAAGGGTCTGGGGTTGTTCGGCTGTTCCGTAGACTCGAAAATGCCTGCATTCTGGGCTGGCCGCTCCTGTGCATGGGAGGCCTTGCCATGCCCCTCTTCCATCCTGAGTGAGTGCAGACGAGGTCTGCTGCTGCTTCCAGGGATGGAGAGGCGCAGGCCCCTGGCTTAGGCAGCACCCTGCTCATGTGGGGAGTCAGGAGCTGGATTTCACCGTGGAGACTGGCCCATCCCCAGGAGCCTCTGCCTTCAGCTGGTCCCGGTGCAGGTGCACCGCAGGCTGGGCACGGCCGCAGTAACAGACAGCGCAGAAGTGGCATGGCTTTGAGCTGCACAGTTTCTTACACATGGAACGTGGCTGCGGTGGGTCAGCAGTGAAGTTCGGTTTTGGTGTAGTTGCTCAAGGAGTATCTCAAAGGTTATCTCAAAGGTTGTCATGTGCGATGGTTAATTGTGTATGTCAGCTTGGCGGCTGGTAAAACAGCTTTCTGGGTGTGCCTGTGTGGATGTTTCTGGAAGAGATTAGTATTTAAATTGGTGGATGCGTGAAGATCGCCCTCACCAGTGCCGGGGGCATCATTCAGTACGGACAGGCCTGACTAGGACAAGAAGCCAGAGGAGGAACAAAGTGCTCTCCTTGCTGGAGCCGGGACATCCAACTTCTCCGTCCCCCGGACGCCAGTGCGCCTGCTTCTCAGGCCTTGGCACCAGGGCTGAACCCCACCCCGGCTGCCCTGGCTCTCCCCTTGCAGGTGGCAGGTCATGGCACTTCTCGGCCACTGTAATTATGGGAGCCAGCTCTTATTACATGTAGTCAGTAATGTATATACACACACAGACTGGTTCTGTTTCTTCGGAGAACCCTGACTAATAAGTCATGTCGAAAGGAAGAGAATTTTGGAGAGTCTCATGCTGGCTATGAAATACTCAAACCTAAAGGGACTCCCATGCCTCCTGCTTGTACCTCGTTTCCAGAGCTAGTGGCCTGGATGTGTCATCGCCCAGAGCCAGGCCTGAGGAAGCTGGAAATCACTGACGCACAGCACTGATGACTGCCACACCAGGTTCCCAGGGGACCTGTTCTTGCATGAAAGAGCGTTCTGTCCTGGATTCTTTCCTGGTTATAGGTTTGCCCCACATTTTGCCTTGTCAGGTTTTTTTGTTTTTGTTTTTGTTTTTTTGGTCTCAAACTTATTTTACATTTTATCAATAGCTCTATCTTAGCCTAATTCATGCTTAAATTATTTCCCATGGAAACTAGTCATTTGGCTGCCTTCAAAATACTTCTCACAGAGGTAGACTGGAAACAAATCAAGCAGCGATTTGGCATATAGCTCAGCAGCATGCCGCGGGGGGTGCTTACTCCTCAGTGTTCTCTTCTGTGAAGCAGGGACAAGACTCCTACCAATAATTACATCATAATGTTGAGCCTCTCAAATGAAAACAAAGTCAAACTATTCACTTCTGTATGTCCAGCCATGCCAGAGGTTTCCTTTCCAAGGAATAGGGCTGATAATCTTTTTTGTCGTTAACAATTGCAGTCATTCAAAACCATTATAAATTTTGAAGGAATTTATAATTTTTAATTTTTGAACTGAACTCTCTTTAAAAACGCATCCAAACTCCTCATAATACTCACTTGGTTCAGACTAAACAATTTTACTTGGCGCACCCCATCTTGGCACAATTCTAGTTGGGGTGGTGGGTTTGCCTCCCTTAATATCTACTCAAACCTCTGAAAGTATGCCCTACTCCAGTGGCTAAAGCTCTTTAAAAACTACATTTCCCAGATGGTCTTGCAGCTCAGATCTGGATGTAATTTGGGTTTCACTAATCAGACTAATGGAGTGAGACTTGACTTTGGAACACAGCTATACGGGAAGGGAAGAAGGATGTGAGGTGTGAATTTTGCCCCTGCAGATGACAGAGGTCGTGTTCCTGGTGTTGGTAGCTATGAGTACCGCTTCCTGATTTAGCAAAGTCAACTTTCTGATCCCAACAGAGTGGCATAGTTCTGGAGGAGTAGCTGTAGTGGTGGCTTCCCGGTCGGTGGGAAGTTTTCCTTCCTGATGAAAGGCCTCTTCCTTGGTGGCCTAGTTTAGCAATGTGGTTTGGGAGTTACTCAGGAAAGTCAGCCAAGAGTCTGTTTCCTCAGCTTTAGCAGTGACGCTAGGAACCATTTAATACCCTATAAGCCTTTAGTCTAGCGGGAGGACACTCATCTGTCATGAGACCGAGCAACAGAGGTGGTCATTATCTCACCACTGGTGGGTCTTTGGGTTTCATTCCTGAGCCTCTGAGCTTTCCCCTTCCCAAGGTTTAAATTTCATCCTCCTCTTCTTGAAGGCTGAACAATGATCCCATCTCCAAATTTCTATTCTTTAGGGAGGTAATTACTGATTTTTAGTACCAAGCAACAGGGTCTCAAATGACTCTTGAAATTCTCACTAGTTAGCTCTATGTTATTGATTTGGGATTTTCATTGACTCATCGTCTTTAGATTTTATAATTAGACTCCTTTCCACGTTCCCTAACACTGCCACTCCATAGTGCTTGATATTCATTACTGTAGCATTCCCTTGTATCCTGAGTTCCATACGAGCAAAGAAATAAAGGGTCTTAAAATCCACATGATGAAATCAAGAGGCTCTAAACCAAAGTAAAAAAGGGATGTATCTAGTTCTAAATTCTCTCTTATCCCAAGTCATCCTGTTGGTTGCATCTAATTGCTCAGCTATTCCCTGAAAGCATCTCTGGTATAATTGACAAACCTCTGATGATTATAATAGTTTATCCAGTCTACATTCTTATTAATAGTTGACCGCCAGAAAAATACAGACTCAAATTCTTCTGCTATCTGATTCCTAGCTTTAAATTCATTAGGGACTCCTCCTGGAACCCCAATGGGCTCTGTGTATATATGAGGATCAAAGGAGCCCGCTGAACTCTCCCTCTCTTCTTCCTCATCTGTTGAAAAAAGTTTACAATATGCCAAAGTGAAAGGAATAGCCAATTGTATCAGAGTGCAAATTCTGCTCCAATTGCTGGGCAAGGCCACAAGTCAGGGTCCCCCATAACAGCACCAGACATCAGCACGGGTATCCACAGTGCAGCTTCTGAGGATATGTGGCCATTTACGCATCCGATAAATTTCCCATAAACTCCGAGTACTGTTTCCCCTCTACCTTGAGAGGCAGGAGGTATGTATAGTTTATGTCAGCGAACGGGGCCAGATCATTTTGGGGGTCCTTGCTCTTTACCTCTGTTGGGTAGGAACAAAGGGAGAGAGTCTTATAGGAAGCATTTCCCCAGGCGGTTTCCTCCTGATACAGGGCAAGCACACCTTCCACCCTCTTACTGTGTGAGGTCCATCCAAATGGAAATGGGACCATTTGGGCCTCTAGCCTTCCTGCTGCGCAAGCGTAACAGTCACTTTTATTCAGGGCGTGAACAGAATAGTTAATCCATTCCACCCAGGCATTCTTTTCCTTATATCTTACTTCTGTTTTCATGGGTGGTGGCAGAGGCCTAGGGGATCTTGTCCTATGACACCTACTCCTGAATCTAGTCCTAGCCAATCTTTTTGGCCTAAAGGCTGAAACATCCAAGTCATTCAAGTTATCCAAAACCAATAATTTAACTGGATAAGCATGATCCAGATTGTACATATTTCCCCAGCCCACATTGCAAGCCCTTGCAATTTTCCAGAGTCCTAAGGCAAATAGAACCCAGTACATGATGGTTATTAAGACAGCTCACATTTTTTAGCGTTAATTTCAAGGGGATATGTCCTGGTATGACTGTGCAAGTTAAAGTGTGTCCGCCCTTCACTCATGTGTGATGGGTCCAACCTTGCTCTGCCTCTGTGGTACCCAAAACAAGGTAGGATCCTTCCCAGGAGGGTTCCAACTTGCTTCCCTTTCAAGTCTCTATTAGAATGGACATAGCCTCCTGGTTGATGGTGATGAACTGGAAACTCAAGAGGAGGGCTTTGAGCCAGGAGTACTTCTAACCTGAGAGACATTAAAGTAGAAAAGATACCCAATACATAGTTCTTAAGAAATTGGTCCCTAGTCTCTATTGTGAAGATCTCAAAGCATTCCAGGGCCTATTGGAATCACCTAAAGTCAATTCTAGATCAAGAAAAAAGTTTAACTTCATTTGTACACTAGAAGCCCAGTGCATGATTTAATCATGCATGTGTAAGCTGTCTGTCCGCTGGTCAGCAGCTCCGCAGTCCCTGGGCCCCTAGGGCGAGGCGGGGCGGGGGCGGGGGCGTGGTCCTCCTGCGGCCGGAGCTCAGGCCAGGGTCTAGCTTTTGCCTCCCTCCCAGGAAGGCTGGGGCCGCCGCCACGTGCTCCTGCGGCCCAACTGCCGCCAGACTCCTCCCCGGGGAGCCGTGCCGCCCGCCCGCACCCCCCCCCCCCCCCCCCTCCAAACCTCCAAAACGCCGGCTCGGCTCGCTGCCCCAGAGGCCTGTCTGTGCCGCAGCACAGCCATGGCGCAGACGCTGAGCTCGTGTCGCCGCTGGCAACGCGAGCTCAGCGTCCTGCTGGCCCAATCACCACCCCAGCCACCCCGAGTCCCGCCCCCTGTGTCACCCGCTGGCCCAATCATGGGTGTAGCGGAGTGATGGTAATTTAAATATTACCTTTTTATTATGTTAGATGGGTATGGCCAGCAAATGACACTAATTGGATTTTTGTTATCTGTCTCCCTGAGTAGGTTGATATAAACTATTTGCCCTCTGATTAGAAAGGCAAAATGCAAATCATTTACTCTTAAGTGTCCTTGGTTTAGGGAATGGGATTTACTCTGTTTAACCATCTCAGTTTCCCTATTGTACTTATCCCAACTTACTAGCATGCGTCATTTATATAACTTCCTTTTAACTTCTCTCTCTACAAACCTATAACTTTCACAAACATTCTTACAACTTTAACTCACTTTTTCCCCTTCAAAATGCATGCCCATGCCTCATGTCCTCTATTATCAAAACCATACAATATCCTTCCAATTTAATTAGAGAAACTTTAATTTTCCAATGATAACTAAAAAGTAAACAGCCAGTATTTCTTAGATTGACCTTTTCTTAAATGAACACTCTTACTTTTAAGAAACACAGGTTCAATCCAAGACATTACATTAACATTTCCAAATCTACTTTTCTGTAACAAAAGCTAAACTCAGTCCAGCAGCTACTCTGGGAGGACAATTATCCTTAGTACATCTTCATCCCCCACCCTCCTCCCAAATACAGACTCATAAGGCTTCCAGGAGCCCTGAGCTTGTGGTGCTGAGTGGACAGGCGGAGCGGCAGGGCCACATGCTCTCTCTTAACCACAGGTCACAACGTCTGAGACTCAGAGAGCCCAGTGCTTCCAAGATTAGAGAAGTCAGAGGAGCCTCCCTTTGGAAAGGGTGCCTGGAGGCCAGAGGACAGGCATTCCTTCCTCCTTCCCACACACATTCGCTAAATGTGTGTGCCAGGATGGTGTGGGGGAGGGGCAGACAGATGGTCAGGTGTGACACCTGTCCCTGGGGAGTTAACTGCTCTCAAAGGAAATTACCCAATGGCATGTACTCAGTGAAGGAGCCCTGAACTCCTGGGCTCTGGTTCCAGCTTTGCCCCATTGGAGTTTCTCTGGGCCTGATTTTTCACATCTCTAAAATAAGGGTGATCGACTGCATGGTTTCTGAGGTGCTCCCATCCCTGACATTCTATGAATCCATAGTGTACCCTTAAAAACATCATATTGTAAAACTCAACAGTAAACAACCCTATTAAAAAATGGGCAAAAGACCTGAACAGACAGACACCTCACCAAAGAAGATATACAAATGACAAATAAGCATCTTAAAAGATGCTCCACATCCTATGTCATTAGGGAATTGCAAATTAAAACAGCAATGAGATACCACTACACACCTATTAGAAGGGCCCGAATCCCAAACACTGGTGACACCAAGTGCTGACGAGGTCCCAGAAGAACAGGAACTCACTCACTGCTGGTGGAAATGCAAGTACTACAGTTGACCTTGGCCAAAAAAGGGTCACTGAGCCACTTTGGAAGAGAGTGGGCTGGTTTCTTACAAGGTAAACATAGTCTTACCATACCAATTGTGCCACCTGGCATTTACCCAAATGGGTTGAAAACTTATGTCCACACAAAAGCCTGCATGAGAATGTTTGTAGCAAACATTCCAAAACTTGGAAGTAACCAAGATGTCCTTCAGTAGGTGAATGAGTAAATAAACTGTGGTACATCCAGACAACAGAATATTATTCAGTGCTAAAAGGAAATGAGCTATTAAACCATGAAAAGACATGGAGGAAACTTAAATGCATATGAATAAGTGAAGCCAGGGTAAAAAGCCTACATATTGTATGATTTCAACTCTATGATATCTTGAAAAGGCAAAATTATGGAGGCAGTAAAACGATCAGTGGTTACCAGAGGTGAGGAGGGAGGGAAGAATCTGTGGAGCACAGAGAAGTTTTAGGACAGTGACACTATTTTGTGTGATACTACAATGGGGATACCTGTTGTTATACATTTGTCCAAACTCATAGGATATACAGCACAGAACGTAAACCCTAATAAAGCTGTGGACTTTGCATGATAAAAAAAAATAAAATAAGC
This sequence comes from Cnephaeus nilssonii, assembly GCF_951640355.1. Taxonomy (NCBI): domain Eukaryota; kingdom Metazoa; phylum Chordata; class Mammalia; order Chiroptera; family Vespertilionidae; genus Cnephaeus; species Cnephaeus nilssonii. The sequence continues at coordinate 46,671,776 of NC_137090.1, forward strand.
TAAAATCAGGTGAACTTACAACTTGTTGAAATATTTGGATGTTTATCATTTAACCCAGGAATGCTCCAAAGCTTTTAAGTTACCAATCAGGCTTATGAGGCTGGAGAAAAGGTGGAGGGGGAGAGGGAGCAGGCTCTGCATCCTGTTCTATGACTTGCAGCTTCCAGGCCCCCAGCCGCTTAGATTTTAAATTGCCACATTTTTCCTTAGAGATAACATGCTAAGGTTTGGGTGATAATGAGTTCAGCTTCTCATAGTGTCAGGACTGTTAAGTAAAGAAACTGTTCTTTGAGAAGGGGGTGAGAATGCTGGCCTTGGAATCTACAGGCTCAGTGAGGGGTCCCTTCCTTTTTATCTCTGTGACTCATATGCTCCCATTCTTTTGGGATGTCCATACTGTAGTGGCCTCTGTTTCTGGCCCTCAGGGTCAGCCCTTCTCTGGGCCATGTGCATGGCTGCTAAGTTTTATAATTCTACAGTTGTGAGCATTATCTTAGCTTTCTGTTTTTGTGTCTCTCATCTCTACATACACAGACCTTCTGAGCCCCTTTTAACAGCTCTTCTACACTTCTAACCTTCCAGTTCTCTAACTTTTGCAGTTTTCTTGAGATGTCAGACCAACTATTGGTGGCAATATGTAATTTTAATATTCCTTGGCCCATGGGTCCTCGGGGTCTGGCCCAGAGTGCTTTCTCTTTTGAACTTTGAATCTTCGTAAAATTCAGAAGGCCCTTTTTTGCTGAATATTAAAGGCTTTAATCGGGTTCTGATACCGGGGAACTGCTTCCCTAATTCCTTAAATTATTAGTTCCCTGAGATCTCTTATGTGTCCCCTTTGGGCCTCATTGTTATGGTCCCACTGGGGCTCCCGGATTGGAAATTTTACATCTGCTGAAAGTACTCCAGGGCAGGCCAGGTAAGTGCTCCCTTTCCCAGATAGCCATAGCTGACCTTCCAATCATTCCCCTTTCTTCTCCTGAGAGTAGTATTCCCAAGATAGACATTGACGTGGTCCACATATACACTTGTGGGCCCCAAAATGGGTCTAGCTCAAGCATGTCAAACTCAAAGGCTAACACACAGGCCAAATAAATAAAGTGTAAGTTTATGTAGGGCACAAAAAAAGCTTCAATTTTCATAGAAATGTAAGTTTATTTCAATAGAGACATGCTACATACAAAGGGCTGAAATAAATGAGTAATCATTAACATAAAATAACAGAATATTTTAATAAAAATTAATATTTTTATTGAACATTCATTTACCAGACACTGAATAACTGCACAAATTAGTAAGCATAATGCAAATAAACCTATTTTTCTTGTTCTCCAAAAGTGAAATATTTCCTGTTGTGCACACCAAACAAGTCAGTCCAAGACTAATGATGTGGTGATTGGCTGCTAAAATATTTGCTGCTAGTATTAGTGGAGAGAAATGGTGCACCTGCACAAAAGGCACATAAGGAAAATGAATGCCACATGATTATAGTAATCAGTCATTAGTGAATGTTGTATTTCATTATTAATAATTATGTGTAACAGGATATTGTAAAAATTAAGTTACGAAAATTTTATTACAGTGTTTCTTACATACCATTATATTGGCTGTGCTGCAAAAAATGTTCCTTGTGAGCTGCATATGGCCCATGGGCCACGAGTTTGACATGCTTGGTCTAGCTGGTCAGCTAAGCCGTGTGGGTCTTCCAGCAGAGGCTTTAACTCTTTTTTTTTTTTTTAAGTTCCTTCACTTTGGCACTGGTGAGTGGAGCATTTACAAAGCCTACTCTCCCTCGTCCCAAGGGTACCTCTCTTAATGGATATAGTCCATTGAGAGGAGGTTGAAATGATGGGAATGGTAGGCTGTGAATGTCTATTTTACACTGCTCCACCTCCTTTCGCAACCTAGAAAGGGTGGTTTCTGGTGGCATAGAGATCTCCTGGTCGGTTGGAGCCTTATCAGGATAGCCCTCCTCCTGAGGAGGAGATTGGGATTGTAAATCACCACCTTGGATGTTCCCTCAGATTATCTCCCTGTTGCATAGGGAGGGGAAGGCAAGACAAGGAATCCCATTTCTCTATTCATCCTTGTTCTCTTTTAGGCTTCTCTACCTTTACAGGGAGAAGGACTACTGCCCCCCCCCCCCCTTAAAACAGAGAGCATAGTCAATCTCCTCTTGAGTGACTGGACTTTTATCATTAACATATTTATAATTACCACTGAAAAGCTTTATCATAAACCCTTCATTTTAGTTACATCTATTAATTAGATCTTAACAACTTTGAGATTTTAAAGCCAATTATTATTACCCAAAGCATTTTCTTGACAAAAAAATTTTTTTAAACAGGGATAATTTGCAGGTTGATTCTTCTTTACAAAATGAGAGTGCTCCCCTCCCCCCTACTATTTCTGCAGTTTACAGAGCTGGTCCTCCTAGGAAAAAAAAGACTTGGGGAGATTAGAAGGGAACAGAAACAAACAAACAAACCAAAAAACCCTACAGTAAATAAGTGAGTACTCTCAGAAGGATGGACTGGGACATTAGCCTTAGAATCTTATCTCTTACTCAGCACAGCAAAATGACCTTTGGTTCAGAGTGGCACAAAGCCCACACAGCACAGAGAAGAAGCTTCCCTATGTTCATAAAATGGCAAAGAGCAAACTAAGCTTGCAAAGAACATCAGTGACCGAAGTCACATTACAGACACACGGACAAAAAGTCTTAAAAATTCAAACCCTGAATTTCTGGCCACTGATGCCTTAAAGTTCCTGCAATCTCTGCCACATGCTCAGCCTGCTCACAAGCAGCTGGGCCCCCAGCAAAGTGGGATGTGCTCCATCTATAAACAGATTGATCCAAACAACAACGAGACACAAAACATCAACAGAAACACTCTTATGTACAATATTTACAGGCACACATAACCCACGGACACCACAGAATGCCCTGCATTAAAAAACAACAACAACAACAACAACAACAAAAAACACCAAAGCAGAGCAATGTCTCCTGTCCCTGGCTTGGGGACTGCCCCTTCCCAGAACCTAAGCATTCCCCCAATGGACCATTTGGGGAATGTATTCCCTAGGCCTAGAATTTTTGCTTCCCATCCTCAGAAAGTTCCTTATGTCTGTTCGTGCACAATCCCCCATACTGGAGATTTCTTGCACTCCTCAAGATCCGCTTAGTCCCTCTCTGGCTGCTTCCTTCGAGGGAGAACAGAACTGAAGATCAGAACTCCACACTTGCTTCCCATCTGGGATGCATCTCATTCACATACACACATACACACAACCTCCAGGATGTCCTGACCACCAAGGCCCTACCTACTTCCCTCAGAAGGTTTTCTGTACCTTGGTCTATGCATAGAGTCGCCTGGTTGCCCGGTTTCCTTTTCTGGGACCTCCCCCCCTGCATTGCCGATTGAACTTCGATCTGGAGTCTGTCACTGGCTTGTAGTGTTATAGGTTTCCCTCTCCCAGAGCCCACCATAACGAGATGGTAGGGTGCATCTCCTCTAGGAAGTGGGTACAAACGACTCTCTCCGGCAGCAAAATCCTGGACATGAGCCCCCAAATTGTTAGAAATGCCTGTCAATGGTGTTGTGGGAATGAGACAAACACTGGAAACTGGATCGGCAAGGCAGATTTACTAGTACTTCTGCAGAAGGGTGCATGCCAGCTGAAAATCATGGGCAAAGCACACCGAACGGGGAGTCCATTTGGGTTTTATTCCCTGACATAGTCTGCCCTGCTCCTCACTCTGACACTAATTGTTCAGAGCTCAGAGCTTGGGTTCACATTTTTGCACGATTGGCTCATTCAGAGGAAGGGGAGAGGTAAGACAGAGCCTATAGTGGCAGCCCCCTGAGAGTCTAAAGGTCATATCAAAATGGCAGAAACTGAGATGGTGGTGAGTTTCTTTCTTTGACAGAAAAGTTCGCTGGTTCACTCTCACAGAAGTTAGCTATTTTTGTAGCTATAACTCCAGCGCAGATGACAACCTAAAATGCACACATACGGGAAAGAACCTATTCTGGTTAACTAGTGCCAAAATGCCATTGCAGGTCGTCACTAAACACAAACACCTCTCACATGGGGCTGAATGCTTTTTGGGAGAAATATGCTGCAGGAGACCCAGGCACATAGAGGTCAACCCCGCAATTCATCAGTGTCAACGACCAGTGGGATGCTAGAAAAGATTGAATAAAAAACAATTACTTGGTTTCTAGAATTAAATACCTTCTATTAAATTGTTGGAAAGTTTTTCTTCTGACAAAACAGATACACTCAGATATTATTCTTAAATTACTTAAAGATAGACTCAAAGAAGTTTAGAGTTAGGACTTTGCAATACTAGAATGAAATTATTGTGCTGATGAGATTAATTTTTCAAAATATCACACCTTGATGAATATGTTGACAAAAATCAGACACTAGTTTTAAAATAATTTTCTTTAAAAAAAACCCCACAACCTTTGAGAATGTCAAATTCACTCTTAGGAAGAAATAATGAAAGTTTGGAGTGCACCTGAGTTCAGCACCTGACTCTTAAGACTTACTAGTGATTTGACTGGATTATTTTACTTCTTTTTGTTTAAAAGAATATTTCTTCTTAAAAATATTTTATTGATTTTTAGAGGGAGAGAGAAACATCAATGTGAGAGTGCAACATCAATCGGCTGCTTCCTGCACGCACCTTACCAAGGATCGAACCCATAACTTGGGCATGTGCCCTTGACCAGGAATCGAACCAGCAATTTACTGGTGCAAAGGATGATGCCCAACCAACTGAGCCACACCAGCCAGGGCTATTTTACTTCTTTTAACCTTCAATTTCCTCATTTTTTAAACATAAATAATTAAATGTATGCACTGTAGAGAATGGCTGTGATTATGAAATAATATATGTAAAGTTTCTCTGCTCAGCCATCATTAACTGTCATTATCATTATATATATATTAATCTCAAGATGTGATCAATGGCCCAGAATCTGGATCTCACTCATGTTTTAATTTTATACAAATTTTCCAAAATTAAAAGTTTATTACATGCTTCTGCCCTCAAATCTAAATCCATCAATATGACCACATGGCTAAAATACCTAACAGGTGAACTTTGAAACTCAGTCCAGTGATTTCACTTCACCTTACAGGAAGAAAACAAATAATCCTATGTAATAAAGAGGCAATATGCAAATTGACCATCACTCCAACACACACTATGGCCATGTGGTCAAAGGTGGCCGCCCCCATGTGAACACAAGATGGCTGCCACAAGATGGCCAGCAGGGTAGTTGTGGGCGATCAGGCTAGCAGGGGAGGACAGTTGGGAGGGACCAGGCCTGCAAGGGAGGGCAGTTGGGGGCAGTCAAGCCTGCAGGGGAGGACAGTTGGGGGTGGTCAGGCCTGCAGGGGAGGGCAGTTGGGGGAAACCAGGCCTGCAGGGAAGGGCAGTTGGGGGCAACCAGGCCAGCAGGGGAAAGCAGTTGGGGGCGACTAGGCTGGCAGGGGAGGGCCGTTAAAAGTGACTGTGCTGGCACGGGAGGACAGTTAGGGGTGACCAGGCCTGCAGGGGAGGGCAGTTGGGGGCCACCAGGCCTGCAGGGGAGGGCAGTTAAGAGTGACCAGGCTGCCAGGGGAGGGTAGTTAGGGGCAATCAGCCCAGCAGGGGAACAGTTAGGTGTTGATCAGGCTGGCAGGGGAGTGGTTAGGGGGTGATCAGTCTGGCAGGCAGAAGCGGTTAGGGGCAATCAGGCAGGCAGGCAGGCGAGTGGTTGGGAGCCAGCAGTCCTGGATTGTGAGAGGGATGTCCAACTGCCCGTTTAGGGATCGGGCCTAAACAGGCAGTCGGACATCCCTCGAGGGGTCCCAGATTTTAGAGGGTGCAGGCTGGGCTGAGGGACACACACCTCCCCATGCACGAATTACATGCACCGGGCCTCTAGTTGAGAAAGAAAAGCAATTCTTACAGCTCCCACAGCCTTACTCATACACAATGAAATATCATTTAGAATAGTAGTGAAAGGCTTTCCTCCCCAAGAAGCCCCTCCTTACTCTACCAGAAAGCCCCCAGAACTGTTGTTTGGGTCATGGTTAGCACTTTGGAAGGTCCTTGCTAAACAAAACAATCTGGTAGCAGAAAGCATTTCCTGTCAGCTCCTAGCAAAATAGCAAGGTCTTCTTGATGGTGAAAGATGAAGACCTGAGCTGAAGGACTAAGGGATGTTTGGAGCAGGTCCACTTCTCCATCCTGGACCCCTGCATGTAAAACTATCCTATGGGATTCTAGATTCTTACCAGTCTGAGCTCACATATGGCCTCAGAATTCTTCTCAACACTCCAAAGAAGCACTACCAAGGTCAAGAGCTGGTCTTCAAGGTGAAATAGATCTTGCACCCCTGGTGAAGAGATTAAGCATTGTTTCTTTTCCCCATGAACTTATGTATACTAGTATAGGATTCAGAAAATACTGTGAGAGCACTCTGTCTAGAAGGCTGGTGTTGCCAGCACACCAATGGTGGGACCAGCGCTGCCGGGAACAGGTGAAGGGCCAGAGCTTAAGGAGTGGAAACTGACAGGGAACATTTGGGCACAACATGGAGCAGCAACTTCACTTCCTCCTGGTGTTTTGGGTCAGTCCTGCACAGAAGGAAACCATTCCTGTTTTCAGAGCAAAACAAAAATTATAACCTAAAACCAGACCCTGCCTCAGCTATTTACAGTGTGAACTCAGGATTCAAAAGTGTCAGTTGAGGTGTTTATGACAACACTCTCCAGAGACACAAATGGAAATTACTAAAATTATAGGTGACTTGGCTATTTAGGGGCAGTTCCGCACACTTCTAAATTGGAATGGTGCTTGGGTAGGTGGAAGCCTTGGACATTCCAGCAGCCCTTCTGGAGGCCACACGGTATTAAAGATAGATCTGCCTGCCTCTAGAAAGCCAGATCACATGTTGATATTTGCAGTCCTGCGGGTCTTAGACAGGATTCCACTCTGTGAGTCTTGGCTGCTCGCGGACTTCAGCGTTAGAATACTCGCCCTCACCAAGTAGCTGCAACATTTTATACCAGAAACCAGATGTTTATTTGTGGAGTTTAGCCTTGCCCACCGTTTACCAAAATAACAGGAAAACTAGACTTTTTCTATGTTTGAACTGTGTTTTCTTCCCATGACATTCTTGTAATGCCGGGAACATATGTGTAAATAAAAAAGACTCCACCAGCATATATTCCTCAAAAAAGATAACAAAACTATAACCCATGGAAAAAGTCAGCAGATTTTCCATATAACAAAGATTAACATATAACAAAGAGACATGTGCTGTTTATGTTTACTCTTACTGTTGTCTAAAAATGAGAACCATCAGCACTCCGTTCTAATTGCTAAGTGTTTTAGTGGCACTGACATCTTTGTTTCCATTAGAAGCTAAGAGAGAATGACAAAACCTACAATTTTATTCCTAAAATGATCTACTGAGACCACAAAAATAACTCTAGTAGAGGCTTATCATGTTTTTGTCAACTCTACTAGCACTTTGAGATATTTTGTGAAGTTGACTAACCAAGGCCTGAAAAACTTCTAAGAAACAGACAAAGAAGGAGATAGGTTTAATGGGCAGTGGTTAGGGCTGAGCCAAGGAGAACACAGGCACAGGGAGAGAGATGCTAATAGGTCGGGGGGCGGAGGTGTGCATACAAGTAGCGAGAAATCTAAGGGGGAAAGAGAGAAACCCTTCCCCTCTGGTAATCTCATCTTCTAATTTCAGAGTTTCTAGACGGAGGGCTTCAAAGCTGACATGCACTCTACATCATATCAAATTGCATTCTGCATGGTTAATGGAAGTTAAGACATCCTTAAAAGAATTAGCAGAAGCTATAAGAAAGGATTTGGGGAAGAGGAAGAGCTTTCCTGGTGTAACTCCAGAGGCTAAATCATGAAGGAAACATTTACACCTTTTATTTTCTACACCAAAAACCATAAACAAAATGAAAAGGCAAGTGGCATGTAAAGCATGTGCTCAATATCTATGATGAAAATGTCATGACTGAGATACAGGGAACTAAAACTTAAGTGAAAAAAAAAAAAGATAAATACTAGGGGTGTCAGGCAAATCACAAGAACAAGCCGTGGGCAAAAGAAATTCAAGAGCCCAGTGAACAACCTTCTACACTAGCTTCTAAAGGATGAGATGTTCAAGCATCAAGACCATCTTCATACATAAACGGTAAAGCAAGATCGAAAGGCTTCTGGGACAGACAAGCCTTCTCGGGACCCTGGCCCGAGGGCAGAGAAGGCACACTCTCAGGTGGGCAGCTTGACCACACAGTGGAAAAGCCTTTTAGAATGGGTATAACTCCTGATCTAATGACTCCATATCTGTGAACTGACCTTAAGGAAAATATTAAAGATGTTTGCAGATATCTAGAATAAATCATGGCCAAATTGTTAATCAAGAGCAAGGCATGCTATAAATATCCAGTAATGGGAAATTGGTTATAGAACACCCTAGAACCTCAGTACAATGAAATATTAAAAGGCCATTAAAATGAAGTTGTGAAAAGATGTTTAAATACATGGAAAGGGTGTACATTAACAAGAACAAACAGCACAAGTGTGTTGAGGTGAGGAAGGCTCTGAAACGACCTGACATCTAGTGCTTTATGAGCGCTGGCTACTTTTCTAAGAACGATTCCATTTTTGAGAGAAAAACATGTACAAAAAACACAAATAAAATCTGTGCATATCAACACATCTAGTTAGTTCAGAAATTTGGAAGGTTTCTATTTTCTTAATTTGCTTACTGTATTTTCTGAACTTTCCACTGAAATAAGCAATATTTAGTGTTTTTAGAGATAAAAAAAAGAAGGTTTTGAAAAATCAGGTTGTATATTAAGAGCTAATGCAATGGAAACACATTTATAATACTTGAATAGGGAAAGGGAGATTACAAATCAGCAGTGTGATCCCAAATATGTTATTAATTATATATTTAGGTGTAAGTATTATAATAATACATATTTATAAACAAATATAAACATTACAATGATCTATTTTTGCAAATAACTATTATATACATACACAGTCATAGAAAAATGATTGAAAGCATACACAATAGAATGTTGGACACATCAGTGATTATTTGGGGTATTGTGATAGCGAGTGCTTTTCGGGAGTTTTGTGTGCATGTGTTAAACACCCTGAGAGAGAGAGACTGTAGGTCTTCCTGGAACTCAAGCCCACCCAGGGCTAAGGCCTCAGGATCCGGCTGGTCCCTCAGCACTCGCTCCACCTGGAGCGTTCCCAGGTCCTGTGATTTGTTTCAATATGCTTGCATTTCTGCTTTGTTTCCGCTGCCACCTGTCCAGATGGAACTTCCATTGCTCAGTCATGGCTTCCATAAGCCCTCTCCCTGCTCGCAGATATCCAGCATCAGTTGCCCCCACGCCTCCACCAGGGGCTGAAGGCCCCCACTGTCCCAGGCATCATGCCTGTTGCATTCCTTCCTATACACCCTGCCTTATGCACCGAACAGCTCTACTACGATCGCTCCAAATGCACTCTATGGTTTTCCACCTCTGATTTTGCTCAAACTTCCCCAACTACCACACACCAGAGGCCTTGCCTTCTCTCCATGTTGCCTTTGCAGCATCACTCAGAACCCACCATTTATGATTCCTGCTCCTCCCTCCCAGAGAAAATCAATTTTTCCCTTCCAACCCACTCATGTTATACAACGAATAAAAAGAGCAATACAAATAAGTTTTTACCTTCTCTATTAGATGGATTGTATTTCCCTCTACCCTTCCTTAGCCCAGAAGCCCAGTAAGTAGGAAATTAAGGTTTGGATGCAAACCAAAGGCTTTCCAAGACAGGAGACTGTACATTCCATCAATGCAACCCTTTAATAAGTGAATGGATCAGCTCCGGCTCCACAGCTCTGCTGCTGCTTTCCCAGGAGTAAAGAAGCGGCTCCCGGCGGCGTCCCTAGCAGAAGCCCACCAGCCGGAGGGTGTTGGGGAAGCTCTTGCGCATCCCCATGCACTTCTCCTGGTCGATGTACAGAGAATTGGCTTTGACAGCCAGGTCGTGCTCTAGGGTGGCTTTGGTGTGGACCAGAGACTGCAGGGTGTCCTCGGCCTCCCTCAGGCGCTTCTGCAGGGTCTGGATGGTGTCATCCACCTCATACACCTCGTTGACAAGGCTGTGGGAGAGAAGAAGCACCCGATTAGATTAGCAGAGGTCACATTCCCAACAGTGATTATTAGCCGGATTAAGGACGTGAATGGTCAGTGAATTCCTATTGGAGGTGTGGCTGCTGCTGGGCTCAGATGGAGTCCCCAGAGGCACTTGGGGCACACGGGCATCACAACTACTTCATATTGCAAGACTGCAAATAGGAAGCAAGACTGGTGTGGGGCCAGGGCCACACCCATTCACTACACCCAGAACCCCAAAGGCAAACTAAGCATATGTTGGGGACAACGGCAAATTTTACACACACACACACACACACACACACATACACACACTCACACAGACTAAACTTTTAAACACCCCAAGATAATGCTTCAAGGTCCCAGAGTAAATATACTTGTAAATGTCGAAAAGTTAATAGAACATGAAAATAATGTATAAAATTAGCTACATAAACTGTGAAACAAACTGCAGTTCCAATTAGGTTGCGATGATAGAAAAAACATGACACATTTCTTATTAAAACAAAAAGGAAACTTTGTTTTTTACTTCACGGAAAAATCTAGCATTTACTCAACTGCTATGAATTGATATTGTTTTAATTTTTATTTCTTTATTTGTGAACCTTTCCTAAATGTCTGTTGGTCATTTTGCATTTCTTCTGTGAATTCTCTCTCTGTCTTGTGCTCCTTTTTTCACTGAGATATTTCTATTTATCTGATTCATTTGCAAAGAGCTTTTTCAGTATCAAACACATTGATTTTTTTGTCTGCTATGCTTGTGGCAAATGTTTCCCCAATTTGTTTTTTGCCTTTTAATTTTGTGATGTTTTTGTTATATGTAAGAGCTCAGTTTTTGGGTTTTTTTATTGTTGTTTTTTTTCTACCCACTGATTTGGCCAATAATATCCAAGGGAGATAACCACATAATCACTCAAGAGAAAAATAGAAAACAGATTATAAAAAGATAATCCTATGTAATAAAAGGCTAATATGCAAATTGACCGAACGGCAAATGACCGGTCGCTATTACATGCACTGACCACCAGGGGGAACACGCTCAACACAGGAGCTGCCCCCTGGTGGTCAGTGTGCTCCCACAGGGGGAGCACCACTCAGCCAGAAGCCAGGCTCATGGCTGGTGAGTGCAGCGGCTGTGGCAGGAGCCTCTCCCGCCTCCATGATAGTGCTAAGGAGCAGCGAGCAGGCAGATGGTAAGCGAGGGGTCCCGGACTGCGAGAGGGTGTAGGCTGGGCTGAGGGACTGCCCCCCACCCCAGTACATGAATGTCGTGCACCGGGCCTCTAGTAATAATAATGGCAACTCATTTACCAACTACTTTATTATATGTATAATACTAGAGGACCGGTACACGAAATTCGTACATGGGGGGGTGTCCCTCAGCCCAGCCTGCACCCTCTCCAATCTGGGACCCCTTTAGGGATGACATCCCTCTCACAATCCAGGACTACTGGCTCCCAACTGCTCGCCTGCCTCTGCCTGATTGCCCCTAACTGCTAATGCCTGCCAGCCTGATTACCCCCTAACCACTCCCCTGCCAGCCTGATAAATGCCTAACTGCTCCCCTGCCAGCCCGATTGCCCCTAACTGCCCTCCCCTGCTGGCCTGGTCACCCCTAACTGTCCTCCCCTGCTGGCCCGATCACCCCAAACGGCCCTCCCCTGCTGGCCTGGTAACCCCTAATTGCCCTCCCCTGCAGGCCTGGGTTCCCCCCACCAACTGTCCACCCCTGCCAGCCTGGTACTCCCCCAACTGTCTTCCCCTGCAGGCCTGGTCCCCCCCAACTGTCCTCCCCTGCAGGCCTGGTCCCCCCCCAACTGCCCTTCCCTGCAGGCCTGGTCTCCCCCAACTGCCCTCCTCTGCTGGCCCAGTCAACCCTAATTGCCCTCCCTGCTGGCCTGATCGCCCACAACTGCCCTCCTTTGCTGGCCTGGTCTCCCCCAACTGCCCACCTCTGCTGGCCTGGTCACCCTCAACTGCCCTCCTCTGCTGGCCTGGCCACCCTCAACTGCCCTCCTCTGCTGGCCTGGTCACCCCTAACTGCCCACAACTGCCCTCCCCTGCAGGCCATCTTATGATGGCCATCTTGTGTCCACATGGGGGCAGCCATCTTTGACCACATGGGGGCGGCCATTTGTGTCTTGGAATGATGGTAAATTTGCATATTACTCTTTTATTAGATAGGATAGTACATATTAAATGCTACTATGTAGTAAATACATATTCTATCCTAAGTACTTTACATGATCAGACCATTTAATCCTAATAACAACACTCTGAAGTAGATACTATAGTTATTACCATTTTACAGATGAGGAAACTGAGTTACCAGGACCTTAGGTTTTTCATGAAATCCCCACCCACTGCTATTAATTACCATACTGCTTCCCTCCTTGACTTTGTTTAGTTGAAAACACAACTTCAAATTCACCAAATTTTAACCAGTTATTCAAAGTTAAGGTTTTCTTCATTTTGGGGTTCATTTATCAGTGGACTGGAGGTACATGAGATTAATTAAAATATAGTAATATAAAAAGGGCAGTGACAATGAACAAAAGGGATGTGGACATCCCTAGAGACAGAAAAAGATTTTGTGATCATAGAAAAAATATTCAGACCATATTATAATCATAATACCAAGGCAATTTAATATCTTCCCAGAAATTTGCAACTGGAAAATCAATGTGAAAGGTCATTGGGCCTAGCTTCCTTATTTTACAGACTAGGAAATTAGGCCCAGAGAACTGGTGAACTGCCTTCCAGGGGCCCTCGGCCACGTGTGTTTATAGCTGCACACAACAGGAAGCTAAGAGGAAGTGGGGAGCCTCGGTGGCCATATGAAGAACTAGTTCTCTGAGCTCCCTATGAGAAAAGGACAGAAGCAGAGACCGGGATATTGGCCTCAATGCACTGGACCCCTTTCGCTGAGACCACCTCATTTCTATCTGTAACCCCCAAAGTGTAGGGTTGCCTCATAATAAACAGGATGCCCAGTTAAATCTGAATTTCAGATGCATGTGTAATTTTTAATTATAAGTATTTCCTAATTGTGATAAAATACACATAACAAAAATTTTACCATCTTGAGTATTTTAAACTATGCAACCATCACCACTATCTACTCACAGATCCCTCTCCATCTTGCAAAATGGAAACTCTGTCTCCATTCAACACGAACTCCCCATTCTCCTCCCCCGACCCCTGGCAGCCACCTTCCTGCCCTCTGTCTCTATGAATCTGGCCATTGTAGGGACCTCATGCGTGTGGAGCCACAGTATTTGTCTTCTGTGACTGGCTTATTTCACTTGGCGTAGTGTCCTCGGGGTCAGTCCATGTGGCAGCAGGTGTCTGAATTCCCTTCCTTTTAAGGCTAAAGAATAGTTAGTGTAAGTATTTTTACTTAGCATAAGTATTTTTAGTTTGTTGCATGCCATATTTGGGGTATATATATACACTGAAAAATTAATCATTATTTATCTGAAATTCAAATTTAACTAGCTGTCCTGTTTTAATTTGCAAAATCTGGCAACCTGTCACAGGGCCAGTATAGTGCCAGGCCCCATTTGGGTTCTCACAGCCTGTTATGATTATTAAAATGGCACCAAAGCAACTATTTTTTACTCAAAATCCATCATGCACTCCTTTCCTACAGGGAGAAGTATAATCTTATTTAAGGAGTTGCACAAATCACAGTTGTTGTTGAGGTTGGGGGTGAGAGGGTGGAGAGGCCAGGAGAGGGAGCCTCATTTTGTATTCTATATAGATCTGTACTATTTGAATTTATTTTAAAATCAGAATAACCACACACACACACAAAAAAAAAAACAACTTTTGGAGAAAAAAAAGTCAGCAAGGTGAAAAGTGTGACATAAAAGTATAACGAACTAATTTCTTCACAGTGTTATCTTGTATTGAGTTAGTAGAGTATGACAAAATGAGAGGAAAAACATTAATGTCTAATAATAACATATGCTATAGACAGATGACAAAATAGTATGCAAGCAATGCTTATAACAACAACCACCACCACCTTGTGCTTGCCGTGGGGAAGGAAGCCCACAGCACGATGCTGGCTGGGTCAGGATGTGAAATCTTACATGCAGAAAGATCCCAGTTTTGTTCTTGTGTTTGGTGGTAAATATGACAAATAGCTAACATTGCTTATTCCTCGATGGCATGAAGAATTAAGGATGGTTTTTATTTCTTATTTCATTTTCTGATATTTCTATCATGAGCTAATACTATTCTTAAAAGCAGAAAGAAAACAATAAATCTTTTTCAAAAAGGAAACACAATTTTGAGGGACTTGACCTCTCTTTGACCGTCAGAGAGGTTTCTGACATGACTCAGCTGACCTATACAACTGGGAGCACCACCTCTCACTAGGACAGCGCAACCATCCACCATGACCTTTTCACAAACTCCCGGAGGGTCCCACCACGCCCTTGTGCTGGGCTCACCCTTCCTGTTGGCCATGCTAGGATGTGGCTGACCCAGGTCTATGCAGGGCATGGAGCAGGTGGGCCCCCAGCACCCAGGCCACCTGTGTGTCCCATCCCAGGCAATGGCAATGTCATCCTGAGAATATTGAAACCAAAACCCTCTGATGATCGTGACCGGCCCTCTTCCTGATAGCCCATCCCTCAGCCATAGTCCTCTTATTCTGTCTCACATGTACCACAGAGTCCTCCCCTGTGCTCTGTTGGCATGCTCTGGGACGTGCTTGCTGTCCCTGACCTCAGCGCCTTCACCCTTCCCATCCCCTCAGCCCAGCACTTTACCTACCACCCACCTGCCCCCATCTGCTAATGCATGCCGTCCTCAAAGCCCAGAGGAACAGACTTCTTCCTCACATCCACAGTGTGAGTGTCCCAGGAGCATCAGCGCCCTGAGCCGGTCTTGCTTGAGGCTGAATCCAGCAGCCCCTCCAGCAGTTGACAGGCATGCAAAACATGCTCCTTGGATGAGGACCAACTTCAATGTCCCAAGTTAGGAAGGTCACCGTGGGAGGTGGGGCATTACCCAGAGGTCCAAGTCCACAGGGTCTTTTAAGAACAAGAACCAGACCCCAAGTGATGGATACCGTGCTGGAGGGAGCCTGGAGGAAGCCTGGAGGGGCCTGGAGGGGGGCCTGAAGGGGGCCTGGAGGGAGCCTGGAGGGGCCTGGAGGGGCCTGGAGGGGGCCTGGAGGGGGCCTGGAGGGGGCCTGGAGGGGGCCTGGAGGGGGGCCTGAAGGGGGCCTGGAGGGGGCCTGGAGGGGGCCTGGAGGGGGCCTGGAGGGGCCTGGAGGTTCAGCTTCCCATCCACCTGCAGGCAGCCTGAGAAGAGGAAGGACACTGCAAAGCCCCCCGCCCCCACCCCCCGCCTCGCCCCAGGCTCATAGAAGCAGCAATAAGCCATGAGAAATATCCACGCCACGCATCTTCTTTCACCTTAGACCCTGAGCCTGTTTTCTTACTCTCAATGGGGAGGGATGGAATGGAAACTTCAGGGCTAAGTTTCTTCCAGTCTGGGATTGCTAAACACAGAACCAGAGAACAGACATAAAGCATGTTTAGTTGTTGTTTAGATCATGTTGGATTGAAACTAAGTCTTTGGTGAGGACCCCGGGGTATAAAATAGCACCAGGAGAGAAGCAGGCCTCCCTGAAGGCTGCTGCACATGCGGCGATGGGCTCCGTGCCCGGGGCTGGGTATGGTCACACTGGGCCTGCTTCTCGTCTTCACCGCCCCTGCGCCCTGCCTCTGCCTTCAAAAGGAACCATGAACCCCAAGGAACAGGAAGATATATGAATATTTACTCCTCGCAGCCAAACAATAGTCTAGTGGAAGATCTATCTGAGGGAACTTTTGAAAATATACACATTAAAATACCAGGGGTTTTTTTTTTGTGTTTGTTTTTAAGGAATTTAAGACACATAGAAAGTAGGCAGTTAACACCCTGTGTCCCATTGCTGCGTGAGCCCAGATGGCAGGAGGCCCCTCCCTCCACCTGCACCATCAGGAACCCATCCCCTCCCTCACCCACACCTCACTCTGGCTCCTGGTTGTGGATCACAGGGAGCTGTCCTGCAGAAACCTCTCATTTTGGGGGAATTACAGAATTGAAAAACATTTGCATTCAAACACAAATAAAGTGACCATAGTTAAAAAATGCATCAAGATTATTTAAGTGAAGCAGAGCCTGGTCTGGCCTGCCGCCAACGATGCCAAGAATGTTTACAATTACTTTTGAAAGAACCCATTTAGAACATTTTAAATGAAAATAAAAGTCTTGAAATGAAAACAGCAATTTTTCTCAGTCCTCACTCCTTTGAGTTTGTGGGCTTATTTTTTTTTTTCTTCTGGCGGGCCAAAGGACTGCTTTCAGAATGATCAGTGGAAGAGGAAAAGTACTCCCCTCCCCCAATCATAATCCTAAATTCCGCTGTTGTGACTCTGGGACCATATTTTTGGCAATGCTATTTTAACAAGAAATCTTTATGGAAACAAAAGCAGGTTTTGTCCCGAAGCCAGTGAAGGAGCAAGGGAAGTAGACACACTACAAAGTCGACAGGAAGTCAGGGAAAGCAGCTCTGTGTGGCTGTGAGGGAGGAAAAGAGGGAAAGCCATTCAGCGCTGTGAATGCCCCGTTGTTTGTCGGGCCAGCCCACCACTCCAAACCCTTCTGAGAGCGCCCGGCTTGTGCTCACAGTCTGAATCCTACCGCCACATGTGAGGACGCGGGAAAGTTTCTCAGAGCATGAAACTTCCCCTCGGCTTCTCTTAATCATAGCTGCGTGCAGCCACAATCTGTGCCCCAGCCCTCACTGGCCAGATGAGTGTGCTCTCCCAGAGCGCAGACACTGCACACTGGCCATCGGGCCCACCTGGCTTCTGGAGGGAGCGCAGCCTGCCCTAAATAATGGGATCTGGACCAGAGGGGTTCCAGGGAACTCCCTTTGAGAAACATGTAGCTGGCTGAACTCCTCTGTGGCTATGGCCTCAGACAACAGCTCCCCTGGGAGAAAGGCAGTAATCTGTCTGCAATGCCTTCTAACGCGTGCTTCTGAGCATCCCACACAGACCCCCAGGCTGTGTGTGCTGCAGGGACAACCCCTCCTTGGCTCTGGGTCTCATCCTCCTCTCATCCTCGGGAGAGAGATGAGGATGCAGGACCTGCGTTGCCAACTCACCCACATGGGCATTACGTTCAGAGGAGATCAGCTACGTGACAGGGGACGGTGAAACCTCCGCAGTGCGGAAGCTGGGGGAGCAGAAGCAAGCAGCTTGTTTGGATTCACACTGTGGCTCTCCTTGTACCACCAGGTGCCACAGGGACCAAGTCACTCAACCCACTTCTGCCGCAGTTTCCTGATTTGTAACCTGAAGATAATGAATGACGGGGGTAAAGTGCTCAGGACAGGGGCCAGCGCAGAATGAGCTCACTGGTGGTGCAGCTGCTGTTACTGCCTCCATCACCATCTGTACTGTTACTTTCATCATCGTCAGCCCCACGGTCACTTTTTCCTTTCCCTCCAGAAAACCCACTGTCTCTTTGGTGAAGCTTAGGGTCGTTTTGCCCCTTGGATGAAGCCTGCATGATGACACGGGGATTCTGTCCTGGGCCAGGGACAACACCGGCTGGCATCTCTCCCCAGAAACAGGTCTGGATTTCAGGACGCCCCCTCTGCCCCTGCAGTGGCTCTGCCTCTGCAAAGAAGCGCTTATGACCTAAGAACAGCAACAATGAAATCCAGAGAGAAAAGGCAGAAGCAGGCATTTGGAAACTAGAAATAAAGCCAGAATTAAGGGGGGAGAGGGGGCCTGGCCAATTACTTACAAGCCCATCCTAAAAGGAGTCTTCAAAGTTAAAATGGTAATAAAATACATGCAGTGTTTAGTAGATAAACGGTGGTGTCAGATTCCTTTTGCCGTGTGTGTGTGTTTGGGGGGGGGGGGGGCGGGGGTGGAGGGGAGACATATTGATGAAGACCAGCTGGTCTCAAATTCTACTGAGAACAGAATAAGCTGAAATGACACTAAAAACCCTTCAGGGCAGGCGTCCTCAAACTACGGCCCGCGGGCCACATGCGGGTGTTTTTGCCGTTTTGTTTTTTTACTTCAAAATAAGATATGGGCAGTGTGCATAGGAATTTGTTCATAGTTTTTTTTTTTTTAACTATAGTCCGGCCCTCCAACGGTCTGCGGGACAGTGAACTGGCCCCCTGTTTAAAAAGTTTGAGGACCCCTGCTTTAGGGGTTTCAGGGGGTCATGAGGCTGCTCTTAATGACAAGAGCAGATGTATTAACCACCAGAAGAGGCCAAAGAGAGCAAAGGGGCAGAGCAGAGAGAAGGGGTCAGTGGAATTGTGATGCAGGTCCCTTTTCTGACAAGTCTCAGGCACTTAGAATAAATACACAGCAAACCAGCGCACTCTGCCATGCATAGCGGGGTGTTGTGGACACGCCAGACAACTCCAGAAGCTGAGGAGCCCCAGATCCACCTTGGCCTCTGAATGAGGCCAACTGTTTATCACTTTAAAAAAAAAAAAAACCACACATATTTTATTGATTTTTTACAGAGAGGAAGAGAGAGGGATAGAGAGTTAGAAACATCGATGAGAGAGAAACATCAGCTGCTTCCTGCGCACCTCCTACTGGGAATGTGCCTGCAACGAAGGTACATGCCCTTGACCGGAATTGAACCTGGGACCTTTCAGTCCGCAGGCTGATGCTCTATCCACTAAGCCAAACCGGTTAGGGCTGTTTATCACTTTTTGTGTGTGTAATGTTGATGTCTTTTCCTTGTTTAAGAAAACTATGGTAAATATACATACAGAATGTACCATCTCCATTACTTCTAAGGGTACAGTTCAGTGGCATTAAGTGCATTCACATGCGATGCATCTTAAGAACTTCTATCAAACTCCGTGAACGAACGCCGTGGGCATGGGACGCCAGCTCCCATTATCAACACTTACAGGGGCCCCGGCAAGGAGCATCACTGTGCTTTCTCGTGAGGTGCGCGGTGTGTTCGCAGACAGCGCTTTCCTGAAGAACACGGAGCCCCGCAGGCTGGTGCGCTGTCCCAAAGGGCCCGCTTTCCCCTGCAGGGGTGCCCCCTCCCCGCTCACCGCAGCTGGGCCCTGTCTCTGCAGAGCTCGATGTTCGGTCTCCTCGTCCGCTCGTCCAGCCTGGTCTGGGCCACCTTCAGGAAGGCAGACTTGTCCTTGATGGCCTTCCGGATGGATTCTATGGTCATTTCGGTCTGGAAAATCTCCTGCAGTGTCTGCAGAGAGAGGAGCGAATGCCCGATGCCGAGCTGTGCGGGCCTCCCACCCGCTCTTCCTCCTGCCTGTCCATGGAGGGTGGCCCACCTGCCTCCTGGGATGGGGAGGTGGGTTCCCTGAGCACACCCGCCCCCTCCAGCCCCAGCCCCAGTCGCAGCCTGAGCCCAGGGAGCTTGTGCTGGAGCAGCTCTCTCTCTTCCTGCACCCGTCTTCCTGTCTCCCGATTTGGGGGACATCAGCCAGGGTGGTAATTTACGTCAGCTGGGCAAGTGCTATAAATCAGAGCTCCTTTTCCCCAGATCACCAGCTTCTAAAATGTTTTGGCCAGATCACCAGTTGTAACTGAGGAAAGTGAGGCCGTGAGGTTTGAGTGGCCCTAACTTCCCTCCTCACCTCACTTGGTCCTCGCCCCTTCTCTTCTGCTCTCCCTGCTCACTAACCTCACAGGGATGTATGTCTTCCTGCTGGTGGGGATTTGTCTTGAAGTAAATCGAGGTCTAGCTTCAGGGAATCTCAGTTGTAAGGGGGGGGGGGGGTGTCCACTGGCAGTTTTGTAGTCCTGACTTTATATCCTTTATTCTTAAAGAGGCCCCCCTCCCCACACCGCATAAACCTGGCCCTCCCCCTGGGTCTCCTCTGTGGAGTGAGCCCCCCCCTCTAAGCTCTGAAAACCCTCCCTTCTCCTCCAGCGCAGACCTCTGCACTCCCACTTCTCCACAGCGCCTTCCCACCACTCTCCCACTTCCCCTGCCCGTTCCTTCGGCCTGAGACACACTCAAGTATCACCCAATTCCTTTAAATCTGTCTGTCTACCACCACACTCACCCAGTCCCAGGGGGTGCTCCCAGCGGTGCCGTCTCCCCAGGCTCACTGCCACGTGCTCCCGCCCTGCCTGCACTTCCCGCTCACCCTACTCAGTGGCCATGAACTGTCTCTGGCCAAGCTGCCCTCATGAGACTGTGCCCTCAAAGCCAGCGATGGGCCTTTCTGATGGCCCCCTCCCCTTGAATCCCTCACCCAGCATAGTTTCTCTGGCCAACTGCTGTCCTAATTACTTGCCGTTCTAACTCTCCCTGCTCACTTTCAGTGCAAGGTACTGTCCTCAGACCATTCTCTGCTACACCCTTTCTCCTATCCCCTACCGAGCTCTCACGTAATCGCACAGATTCAGGGCTTGTGTACCCCAGGAACTCTTAAATCTGCCCCTAATCTTTGACCCCCCCCCCCCCCCCCCCCCCGTGCCCCAGCAACCTCTGCTCTGTTCCTGCACTAAGGCCCTGCTCCGGAGCTCCTGCCTCTCACAGCTGCACACAACTGCTGCTTCTGCTAAACACATTGTCTCTGTAGCCCTGAGGGCTTCATTCTGCACCTTTCTGATGCAACTCATCGGTTTCTACGTACGTGTCTTATCTCACTGTGAGATACAAGATGGCAAGGTCATGTCATTCACGCTTGTATACCCTCAAGTGCCTGCCTTGAATGTAGCTTTGATAAGCTGAATTCTACCCTCTCCGCCACCCTCCCCCAAATTCATTTGTTAAAGTCCTAACCCCTGGTACCTCAGGCTTTGATTGTATCTGGAGACGTGACTAAGTAAAAGCTTGGGTTAGAACTTGTTAAATTCTAATCCAATGTGCCTGGTGTCCTTATGAGAAGAGGAGATTAGGACACAGACACATGCAGAGGGAAGACCGCGTGAGGACACAGGGAGACGACGACCATCTACAAGCCAAGGAGAGAGGCCGCAGGCAACCACCCTACCGACTACCGACACCTCAACCTCAGACTTCCAGCCTCCTGGACTGTGAGACAACGAATCCCTGCTGTGCCTTGTTCGGCAGCCGCAGCAAACTAACGCCGGAGTAAGTACAGTTTGGGGAATGAAGGGACTCCATCACATCAGCCTTCTAAAAGGCCTTTGAATGGCTTCTTACCTTTCCATACATGTCTACAGTCTGGGCACGAAAACTACATTTTATACTCCATCTGCCCTTCACAGTCGGCAGCACACTCTCTGACTCAGTAAGTGTGTGTCACCCAAAGAAAGCGCCCCGAGGAGGAAGGACACCTCACTGTGTCCTGAGACCATGGGGCCCTCAAGGGGCTAACATCACTCCCAGTGACATGACTGACTTGTAAGGTTCTTAAAAAAAGAACGGACAGCAGATGCAGCATAAGCCACAGACACAACAAGGGCTCCGAGACTGACGCCAAGCAAAGGAGAGCTCCCTGATTATCTTGAAACATATGAATTCTGATGGAGCCCTTCATTTTATTGTCCTTGTAAAACTCTTATACTTAGAGCACTTAAAAAGCTCAATGTCAGAAACACTTTGAACGACCTAATAATTTCCAGTATTTGCTTTTGTATTCTAGAAAAAACAAGTGCCTGAAATAATTCAACAGAAAACATTCCTACCATATGTTCTAATAATAAGTTCACTTCCTAGTTACATACAGTGATTCATTAAGCTTTAATAATATTTTTGTTTCTGTTAAAAATACTAGGAAGCTTTTATTACATAGTGCATTCTTTGTGTTCCCAAAGCCTGTGGATTCCAATTTCAATCTGACACCTGACTGCCTTGCTAAAATAAATGGTGCACTTTGTACTGTTTTTAATTTCTCTTCGTCTGTAGGGCCAGGAGGCGTGTGCCTCCTGGCTGATCTCGGGGTGGTGAGCGCCCTGGTCCCAGAGCCCCTGCAATGCACATCAGCTCGGCCGGGGCTTGACTTACCTTTGCTAAGTGAACCTGAATCTTGTTCTTAGCGTCGGCAGTCTCAGCAATGCGATTAGTGAAGGCCAAGTTTACTTTGTTGAACTGATTCCACATCTCATTTGCAGTCACGACCAAGAGGTTTTGAATGTCGTCTCTTAGTTTGGCTGAGGCTGCTCGTTCACTCTGAGAGCGAAGAAGGTTGTCATCTGTGAATTTGGCCCATGACTCAGGCACTGAGACCCTGGACAAAGGAAGGAGAGCCAGACAACAGTGACAATGATGAACTGGCAATTGTCCATCCTGCTCAAGAGAACCCATACACTGGTCCTGGCTCTAGTGCCCCAAACGCAAACATCAGCGCAAAGCTTAATTTACATTTTTCTTAATTGCTCCTTATTTTACTGCTAGCCAACTTTCTATAAATCCAAACCACAAACTGACTCCTTTACTAGTTTTGGGGAGAAAAAGAGGATTGGTGGAGTATAAGGGTAGGAGGTTTATTACAAATGTGTCACACGCGCTTAGTATATAAAAATATTCCACATCAGGAATAACCAAAGAAGTAAGGAAAACAACAACATATTAATTAATAATCCTCTTATCAAAAAGCAAAGAGTGAAGAGAATAATGATTTTTCTGGTGAGCTGTGGAGAGAAACTCATCTTCTGCAGGTAGGAACGCTGAACTGGTGCAACCACGGAGGAGGGTAAAAAGTCCATGTGCATGAGATTTTTTCGAATGAGTATAACCTAGAAAGGTCATTTCTAGAAATATTTTTATTGAGATATAATTGACATATAACATTGTATTGGTTTTAGGCATGCAACATATTGGTTTGATACATGTATATATAGCAAAACAATGAGCACACTGAGTATCGTTAATATCCATCACCATACATAATTACACATTTCTTCTTGTGATGGGAACTGAAGATTTGAAGTCTTAGAAGCTTTCACATATACATACAGTATCAACTATGTCACTCTGTCCTACACGGCATCCCCAGAGCTGAAAATGCAGACGGGTCATGCATGTCCACAGGTCCCCGCACAGGGGCTGTGCTAACCGTTTGCTGTTCCAAGGCGAATGGGTGCTGATCAAGCAAACAGTGTATAAACTTACCCCAAGGAAAAATGCTCCCAAAGATGTATATGCGAGGGCCATTTTCAGCAATAGTTATGCCAATCCCTAGAACCCAGGAAACAGCCTGATGCTTCAAGGTAAAACTGAATGAATTATGGTACATTTAAAAAAATAACCCTTATAGCATGCAAGCTCATGTTGCAGAAGAATATTTCCACAAACAATGTTTTGGATATATCATGAGCTGACTACTCAGGCATGCTACTCAAGCAGCATGTATGAAATACCATTATTTAAAAGCATAACTCTATGTCCACATGCATGGGAATGTATTTGAAGGACTGATGATTAATTGTTAACATTGGGCACCTCTGGATAGTAGGTTCATGGGTGACATTTATTTACTTGTTGGTGTGATAAGATATCAAACGAGACTCTTACTGTTGGCTAGAGGTTTTAGCTCAGGCCCCAGTGACCCTAAATGACACCCTATCTACTCCATACTCTGTCATTCTACAGGAGGTGGCTAAGAGTTCATGCCGCACATAGACGCCCTGTACAGAGGGCTATGTGGTCAGGGTGAGCGGTTCCAGCCCAGCCCACCCATCCCTGGGGGAGCAGAGGAAAACACTTCCTGCTCACGTCCAGCCAAGGCAGAGGCGCTGCGTGGGGACCCCTTAGAGCACAGAGCCTGAATCTGAGTCACAGCACTGAACCTAACAGTCAGAGCTGGTGCTGCTGCTCCCCGGGGGCGCTAGGAGAGGGGCTGTTTTGGGGTGACCAGCCCACAGGAGAGAACCCAATAGGGGTTCACTTTATAAGGAGAGGGGGCATGAGTGTGGGAAAGAGCACAAGGGAACTTTTAGGGGTGATGGAAGTATTTTAAAAAATATATTTTTATATTGATTTCAGAGAGGAAGGGAGAGGGAGAGAGAGATAGAAACATCAATGATGAGAGAGAATCATTGATCAGCTGCCTCCTGCACGCCCCCTACTTGGGATTGAGCCCACAGCCAGGGCATGTGCACTTGACAGGAATAGAACCTGGGACCCTTCAGTCCAAAGGCCGACGCTCTATCCACTGAGCCAAACCAGCTAGGGCAATGGAAGTATTCTTTATCTAAACTATGGTCATGGTCACACAGGCATAGAATCTTGTCAAAATTCATCAAAATGTACACTTACACTGAATACATTGATTGTAGGTGAATTTCACCTCAACCGAGTTGATTATTTTAAAAGGGAATGACTGGAGAAGACCATGAACCCAAGATTGCATGCCAGGGCCGGGAAAACAACCAAGGACAGACCACGTTCAACCATCAGTGGTAATAAAAACAGTACAGTAAGCTGTTTTCAACCCGCACCCCACTGTGTCCCGGGCATTGGACACAGGTGGCACTTTCCTTTACGTTTAGCTGTGTTTTCTAGGCTTCCTCCATCAGTAAGTGTTCCTTCCACAGGCAGAAATCTGAAGAAGAAACACTCTTTTCCAAAAGAATACAGGATGCAAGCGCCAAGGCCCGACTGCGAACACGCAGTGACTGGACTGGACACTTGCCCAGAGCAGGCGTGGCCTTTCCCTTCCCACGCCTCCCCACGGCTCCCGTTTTAACCTGCCGACTGCATCCCTTTGAAAGAAGAGTGAACACAGTAAATAACATCAAAATCATGAAGGGGTGTGTGCCCCACTTACGTCGCGTCCACCCTCTCCACTCCGCGAAAGTAGCTGACACCCTCCGAGGTGTTCCGCAGGTGGTGGCACTTGTCGTCGATCCGGTGTGCCACCTGCTTGTCATGCAGGTCCTTCTCCAGCTCGTGCTGGGACGCTCTGTTCGCTCTGTAACACAGAGGAGGACACGGAGCTTCAAAGTCGGGGAGCGATTTCCTAAGGGGGAGAGGAGCTGCCCTCTCTGCTGAGACCCACCCTCTCCTGCTTTCCAGGTCCCTCCTTTTTCACACCGTGTCCAACTTTTCCATTACGAGGAGCCTCCCCTGGACATGGCCATGCTCGTGAGTAATTAGAACCCTGCCCATCAGGCCGCTCCCACGGCTGGGAGAGAAGATGTGCAGATAGACAGGGGTCAAGCATCTGGAGCCCATCTTCCAAAATACAAATGGTTCCAGAGAGGACCCTGGCTTAGAGGAACCTGTCCACTCCTGCGCTGCCCTGTCTGTCTCCCTCCTCAACTCCTCCCCCAACCCCCTCCTCCGCCGTGCTCTGATGAGAAGTGTGAGGCCGTTACAGCCAGCCTGTGGGCCTGCAGGTGCCTCAGTTTGTGGTCACGTAAGGCCTTTGGAGTTGTCCAGGAGATAGAAATCAAGGGTCAAAATCAACCTCCAGGGCAGGAGTCAGTGCTTGGAAGAGTCGGATGGGTGGGCTCCCAGGCCGGCGTGCTTCAGCAGCCACCCTCCGGGAGGAGGCGGTGAGCTCTGAGATGGTGGTTTCCTGCCCTGCCAGCAGAAAGGAGGCCTGGCACTCACTACCAAAGACAGGCCCGGGCAGGGGGGTTTGGTGGGGGGCGGGCGTCGGAGACTGGCAGCCATGTCTTCACTCATGGAGGAGTTCATTCAACAAATAGCAACCAGTGCTCCCACATGCCAGACACTGTTCTGCACAACCAGAATGTGACAAAACATCTCCTCCTTGGAGGAGCCCGCATCCTGCTGGGAGGAGACAGGCAATGCTCATGACGAATAAGCAAGTCATGTGGTTTGTTAGCAGGAAAGTGGGCCAGGAGCATGAGTGGGGGTGTTAAATAGGGCAATCGGGTAGGACTCCTTGAGGAGGCGGCGTGTGAGCAAAGGCACGCTGGGGGAAACAGATCGAGCAGAGCCTCGGGACACCAGAGGCATTGGGCTTTCCTCCTGAGGAAGCGAGAGATCACGGACTTACAATTCAGAGGAGCCTTCTGGTGCTGGGCTGGGAATAGCTGCAAGGGGGCAGGGAGACTCAGGAGCAGACGGAGCAGTTACCCAGGGGAGATGGGGTGGCTCGGACCGAGGGGTAGCAGTGAAGGAGGTGAGAAGTGCTTAGATCCTGGATGTGTTTTAAAGATAGGACCAAGAGAATCTCCTAGGAGACTGAACATCAGTGAGAATAAAGAGCTGAAGTTCAGTGATTGGAAGAGCAAATTCTATCAACTAGGGCAGGCTAGGCTGTGGGCGAGGAGCTCAGGACAGGACAGAATGCAGCCAACACATTCTGAGCTTGGGTGTCCACTGAACATCCAAGTGCAGGAACCAAGTAGGTTGTTGGAATTTGGGAGAAAGTTCTAGACTAGTAAGAAAAAGTTGGGAGTCACTAGCATATAGATAGTATTTGAAAAAGCAGAACAACTAGGTGCTCTTAATCATTTCTGTATTCCAAAAATTGTTTTAGCATGTAGCTGTCACTCAATAAAGCCTGCTCAGAATTGAATGGGCTGGTTCTAGCTGCAGCATCCCTCCCACTGAGCCTGTGCTTTTGGGTAAGTGACTTGACCTTTTGGATCTCTTTTTTGATTGTTATTTGTGAAGTGGAACCGAGGGTACCAGCAGGCAAGTCACCTGCATTCTGTGAATTCTGCAACAGTACACATGTGTGGAGGACCAAGGACAACAAGGCCTAAACATTTGGTTTCCTCTGATATTCACATTAGTAGCATCTCCCCTTGCTACTCTGGGTTTGGCCTCTTCCCTCAGGTTGTTGGTTGAAACTCGAGGATTAGAAGGCCTTTCTCATTTGTTTTCCCAGATGAGGATGACCCCCAGCCTTCCTCCCCTGACCTGACCTCAGAATCTCTCCGGCTATCTAGAGCTAAGGAAAGTCCTGGAGGCAGCAACCCACCAGCCTACTGCTAGCCCAAGATGGGAAATCTTGGCTGCCATGTTGGTGCCCAATGAGATTCCATTTCCAGCGAAGATCCAAGCTAAGTGCTTCACTGCTCCTTTCCTCCTTCCATCACCTTGGGTGGACCCAGCCTAGTGGCCATATCTGAGGCTCAGGCCCCCAGATGCCGAGGAAGCCGTCCCAGGAAGTGAGGTGGGCATCTCGCCTAGATCTTTAAAGGATTGCCAACAAGGAGGCCAAGCAAGTGCACACGCAGAAATGGAACTTCTCACACAGGCTGGATCAGGGCCGCCGGGGATCCTCGGTAACGGAGATTGAGGAGAATGTGCTGTCCAGGGCAGCACAATCTGGGCCAAGAAGGGCAAGGGACCCAGAAGACGGCAGCAGGATGTGGATTATGAAAGAAAATGGGGACGAAGAACTGGACCAGGAGAAAACCACAGAAGCAATTCTTTGAACCTCACTAAACTGTGATTCTGAAATTCCTAGGGAGCAGAACCCAGAAGTTGATATTGGAACTCTACTGCCGGGTATCTACAGCTTAAGTAAATTGTATAGTTAAACCACAAGCAGTGAGTCATCCTTAATTACTATCATACCTAGTGTCACCAATTTCCAAATCAGACTCTTTCTAGTAAGCGTTCAAGAGACATCTCACACACCTGAACCTCCCCCACCTTTACAGCTGTCTTGATGGGCAGGCTGGGCAAGCTAAGTAAGAAGTACCAACACGGCTACAAGGCTCACTACTCTGAGGATGTCACGCAGAATCCTTGACAACATTAGTATACACAGAACTTCTTTCTGTGACCATAACCAAATGAACACCGATCTGTCTATTCATATCAGGCAGCAGCCCCAGCCAGCACATTCTATGTTGACAGTTATTATCACTACTCAAGCCCCTCCTCTGATTACTTATCCCCCTTCTCACATCTTCTACTTATCCACCCTTGCAGAGAAAAGAGGAATGCATGTCTGGCAGAGAATAAGGTGGATGAACAGTTACAATGCAACGAAGAATGAATGTTGAGATGTAATGCATGTTGATTAAAAAGTCCTTCATTCCAATATTAATTACTATTCAATTGCTAAGCAATGGTCGTAATGAGTTTTGAGATGATGTGATCAGAGCAGGAAGGAGCATTTCTGCCAGGAAATCAGGGAAGGCCATGTCCTTAAGGAGGTACAGGAAGTAAACATGAAAGTGAACCACAGTTCATCTCTCTTCCGACTGTTGGGGGCTGCACACCCACAAGTCACTCTCTCATCAAAGAGTAACAGTCTTTTGAGTTAAAAGAAATCTTAGCCATACTCCAAGTTAAGACAGAAATACTTTCTATGAAATCTCAAATTATTTTTTAAATAAAAATGTAAAGCAAGTATTCCAAGTACTCATTTTAATCTCCAAATAAAAACACATGTGAGCACGTATGTGTGTGTTTGTGTATCCATATATAAGAAATCCTATCTAATAAAATAATATGCAAATTGACCATCACTCCAATACACAAGAGGGTCAAAGATGGCTGCCTCCATGTGGACACAAGATGGCTGCCACAAGATGCTGGCAGGGGAGGGCAGTTGGGGGTGACAGGGCCAGCAGAGGAGGGTAATTGGGGGGGGGGACCAGGCCTGCAGGGGAGGACAGTTGGGGGGGAACCAGGCCTGAAGGGGAGAGCAATTGGAGAGGACCAGGCCTGCAGGGGAGGGCAGTTGGGGGTGACCAGGCCAGCAGGGGAGGGCAGTTAGGGGCAATTGGACTGTCAGGGGAACAGTTAGGCATCAATCAGGCTGTCAGGGGAGTGGTTAGGGGGTGATCAGGCTGGCAGGCAGAAGCGGTTAGGGGCAATCAGGCAGGCAGGCAGGTGAGCAGTTGGGAGTCAGCAGTCCTGCATTGTGAGAGGGATGTCCCAGATTGGAGAGGGTGAAGGCTGGGCTGAGGGACACCTCCCTCCATGCACGAATTTCATGCACTGGGCCTCTAGTTTTTATATAAGAAGCTAAGAGAAATCTGAATGGAAGGTATAGAATTATAGTGTCATAATAGATCTTACATTGTATGAGAGGTTATAGGTTTTACATTGTATGAGGTAAAGCTCTTACGCAAGTTGGGCCACAGCCTTATCCAAATGCAGCTTCATCCTTTCTTGACAACACAGAATATCATCAACTTCCTACTCAATTGAAAAACACACACATTAATGTTTTTTGTTATTGAGCATTGCATTCAAAGTCAACAATATAACAAAACATCGATAAAGGAAAATTGTGTTTCTGGTTAAACAAGTAAACAACTTTATATCCACTATTTACATATATGCCCCAATAACATTGTGATCTAAATATCAGGCTGAAATTCATTATTTATAGGGCTATAAGAAATCGTATCATGGAACAAGCTGGGACAGGGGTAAGATTTCAAGGTTTTTTACATCTCTGGTTCTAAACAAACAAAATTCTGGTGATGTGCAAAGTGAATATTAACTATTCTTCCAAGACAGTAAATCAGGGAGGGGAAAGGCAGTCAAAAAGGGGCTTGTCTCTGGCCGTGATGTACCCTCCAACATGCCCAGCTCTTTGGTCCCAGCCTTCCTGCCCCACTGGCCCACTGTGCTCCGTAGTCCCGCCGCTCTGCTTGACCTCACGTGTGGGATTTTGATGCTGCTATTATGTATACATTATATATAATAGGTATTGTAACAGTTTTTAAAATAAACATTTGGTTTCCTCTGATATTCACATTAGAAGATCTAAAAACTCAAAATAGTACCAAGATGATATTTAAAAAGTGCACAAAATTGTTACAAGTGAAGAGTGATCATACTATACACACTGTTTTGTGGCTTGCTTTTAAATTTTAAACTTGAACATTTCCCCATGACATTAAACAATGCTGTGATGAACAACTTCAATAAATATTTAGACATCGCCAAAGGGTAACCTTTTTTTCAGGTTTTGACAAGTGCAGCCAAATTGCCTTTCAGAAAAGCTATGCCCATTTACAACCATAAGTGGGTGTGTGCTTCCTCAGCTCCCACACCAACTAGCCATAATGACTCCTCTTAATCTCTGCCAATGTGATAGGGCCCCCAAAGCGCACACCTGCCCAAATGTGTGGGTTAATGCTATGACTATGCATTTGTTCACCATTTGGCTTTCTTCTTTTGTGCTTGTCCACTTTTTCCGTTGTTTTTAAAATTAACTTATGTGTTCTTATATGTAAAAGTCAATCTTTTCCCATCAAATATGCCATATATACATACATACATACCTACATATATATATATATATGTATGTGTATATATATGTGTGTGTGTGTGTGTGTGTGTGTGTGTGTGTGTGTGTGTGTTTCTGTATGTGTGTTAAATACATAGGTGTGTTTTTTACAGTTTGGCCTTTGCCTTTATATTTTGTGCATGGTGTTTTTGATACATAGACATTTATGATTTCTATGTGTTAAACTATCAAATAATTAAATAGCTCCTTTTCATTTCTGCCTTGCTAATTTGGTTATAAAGTCCTTTAATTCCAATGTTAATTATTACTCAACTATATAGTCTTATCTTTTATTGTTTAATTATGTAACATAAAAATATTGAATATCCCTAGAGTTATTTCAGCTATTACTGTCTGATTCTTTAATATTCTAAATTAATGAAGTAAATGAAAATTCCTAACACATGTTATCAAGGTTCCTCTGCCCTTACAGGTAGCAAAGACTTCTCAAATTCTCACAGCAGCCTGTGCGTCAGTCCCAGTTTTCAGTGTTGGTGGTCTTCCTCTTTATGGCTGTGTGTGTGTGTGTGTGTGTGTGTGTGTGTGTGTGTGTGTGGCTATTTCATTGAGGTGGGTGTTGTCAAAAGATGCACTGAGTCATGCTTTAAAAATGCCACTTAAAACCCAAAACCCTTATATTCTGTGTACACAATGCACGTGGTGGGCATTCCTGGGACTTTTAGTGGAAAAAAAAAACTTTTAATGAGACTCTTATCATAAAAAATACTTCAAAAATAATTTTTATATATGAATTTAAATAATGCCATATGGTAAATGTCAGAGGGTTGGAGGCAGGAAGGTCTAAATGTCTAAAACCTGTTGAGACTATCCCCAATGTTGATTTACTCATTAATCTGCACTCAAAGGTTCAT
Source organism: Cnephaeus nilssonii (assembly GCF_951640355.1). NCBI lineage: Eukaryota > Metazoa > Chordata > Mammalia > Chiroptera > Vespertilionidae > Cnephaeus > Cnephaeus nilssonii. Next base: position 46,703,054 of record NC_137090.1, read on the forward strand.
TTTGCTTAAAGTCCAAGAAATTAGCTTGATCTAGGAGTTCCATTAATATAATGTCCTGATTAGTTCCCCCAGAGAAGCCACTTTGTAAGAATTTGGTGAAAACCACTGACTGAAAGAATCAACAGAATTCATGAGAAAATATTTCATTCTACTCACATTTTTTCAAAAGCAAGCCTTTTAAAGCTATTTCCTTTTTAAAAATAATATTCACTCTTAGTTATTTAAAAAAAAACAACCTGAGACCTGTTTTGATAAAAATAAGGTATGCTAATACCATTTCCTTGAGTAGGTTACAAGATACAGTCACTGCTTGAACTACTTGGCCAGGGTGATGAACCATTAGTCTAATCACAGACCTCAGTTGATGAGCCATTAGTCTAATCACAGACCCTGGTGTTTTGAGGTAAAGCAGTGTCTGGCACTGACCTGGAAAATATTTGCCTCTAAAGTAGTGCTACTTGTTTTTTTCTAAAAAATTAGTTTTATTGAGATATTGTTCACATACAACAGAATTCATGTACAATTCAATGGTTTTTATTCACAGAGTTGCATAACTATCACCAGAACCAATTTTTAAAACATGTTCATTATCCACCAAAGAAACAACATACCCCTTAGCTGCAATCCCCAGTTTCCAATCCCTAAACCGCCTTCTCCTGGGCAGACACTAATCTACTGTCAGTCTCTGTAGAGTTCCCTAATCTGGACATTTCATATCAATGGAATCATGCAGTGTGTGATCCTTGGCCACAGGCTTCCTTCACGCAGCAGAATCTGTTCAAGGATCATTCATGTAGTAGAATGCAGCAGCACTCTATTCCTTTTTATGGCTGAACAGCATTCTATTGTATGGAGAGACCGCGTTTTATTTATCATTCATCAGCTGATGGGCATTTAGCAGTTTCTAAATGGCTGTGACGAATAATGCTGCTATGAACATTCATGTACAAGCTTTTGTGTGGCCATGTACTTCCTTTTCTCTTGGGTAAATACAAAGGTGTAGAATTACTGAATCATATTATAACTCTGTTTAACCATCTTCCAAATCAGCTACATCATTTTACATCCCCACCAGCATTGTATGAGGGTTCTAATTTCCCCATATTCTCACCAACACTTGCTATTTCTTATTTTTTTATTTTTTAGTTTAGCAATCCTAATGGGTGTGAAGTGATATTTTATTGTGGTTTTATTTGAATTTCCCTGATGACTAATATTGCTGAGCATTTTTTTATGCTTATTAGGCATTTTTACACCCTCTTTGGAGTTTTGTAGAACTCCCTTTGCCCAGTTTTGAACTGGGCTTTTTGATTGTTTGTTTTTGTTGTAAGAGGTTTTTTTTTCTAGATACAAGTCCCTTATCAAGATGTATGATTTGCAAAGAATGTCTTCTTCCATTCTGTGATTGTCTTCTCACTTTGTTGATGATGTTCTTTGAATCATCAAAATTTTTCATTTTGATGATGACCAAGTGTATGTATTTGTTTCTTACATTGTTTGTGCTTTTGGTATAATATTTAAGAAACTACTGCCTATTCCAATGTCATAAATATTTATGCCTATGTTTTCTTCTTAGAGTTTTACAGTTTTAGCTCTTAAATTTATGTCTTTCATCCATTTTGACTCAACTTTTTTTATATGGTGTGAGGTAGGGGGCCAACTTCAGTCCTTTGTATGTAGATATCCAACTGTCTAAGCACCATTTGTTGAAGAAAATAGCCCTTTCCCATTTTAATAGTCTTGGCACCCAGACTAAAGATTAATTGATCATAAATGTGTGTTTATTTCTGGATTATCAAATGCTATTCCATTGATCTATATGTCTTTCCTTGTATTGTAGCATTGTAGTAAGTTTTGAAACCAAAAAGTCCTTCAACTTTCTTCTTTTTTAATATTATTTTGACTATTCTGCATCCTTTGAAGTTTGGTGTAAATTTTAGGATGTGCTTGTCAATTTTTACAAAGAAGTCAGCTTGGGATTTTGAATAGAATTGTGTTGAATCTATGGATCATTTTAGGAAGTACTACCATCTTAGCACTATTTAAGCCTTCCAATATATGAACATAATGTGATAATTTATTTAGCTATTAATTTCTATTGATACTATTTTGTAGTTTTTAAAAAAGTGTTTCTTAACTCTGGATGTTAATTAAAATTATTTGGGGAATATTTTTAAATATCAATGCCTAGTCCCCACTCCAGATTTGAATCAGAATTTCTGGAAGTTGGACCTAATCACTGATATTTTAAAAGCTTTCACTGGGTGCAGTTTTTAGAGCTAGAATTATGGAAACACTAAAGTATCCTAGTTTCAAATGAAATCTCTTAGAAATGTTATGTTTGTGGGCAAACTCATGAAGTCAAACTGTTAGAAGTGGCTTATAATTTACTGCATCTCAGTGACAACAAGGTATTTACAGATTTTACATTTAATAGCTATGAAGGAGGAAAGGATGATTAGAACAATGGTATGGAGAATGAAGTGGAAAAGAGAGAGGTGAGAAACAAATCAGAGGAACAATGTACAGGAGCTGGAAACTGATTACAGAGGTGATGGGAGTCAGCAAGACATGCCATGGTAATGGGAGAACCTAGGTACCATTAATAGAAAGCAGAAAGCAGAAGGCATCAAGATAGAAGAAAAATTCACTTTCAGGCTTGATGAATCTGAACCAAAAGCTGAGTCACCAGTGTAAATATGTTTGACTGGTACTTAGGGATATAGAACTAATGCTTAATAGAGGATATGGCTGAGAAGAAAGAGAGAGAGAGAGAGAGAGAGAGAGAAATTAGGAAGGGCCCAGGCATATAATGGCTGATCTTAAGGAATGGCAGAGATCTGTGGGAGCAAGCCTAGGAAATGAAGGTCAGTATGACTTAGAAGTAATATTGAATTGGTGTAAGGTGGAAAAGAGCACAGTGGGAGAAATAAATGGGAGTGCAGATATAACAATAAGATTCTGATGGCAATTTGGCTATATACCAAAAGCTTGCTGAATGCCTATACCCTTTGACACACCAGTTACATTTTTTGAAATGTATTCTAAGGAAATAATAAAAATACATGTAGTTATCAATAATATATTTGTACACTGCAGTGTTATTAAAATAGAAGAACAAGGAGGATAAAGAGAAGAAGAGGAAGAAGAAGGAGGAAGAGGAGGAGAAGGAGGAGGAGGAAGGGAAACAACCTAATTATTAAAAAAAGAGAGCATTGATTTTTTTTAAAAATGGTAGTGGAACATGATGTAACCATTAAAACAATGTATTAAAGCATATATAATGATGTGTGGAAATAATAATCAATACAAAATTTGAAATGAATAAATCACTATTGGGGTTGGGGATGTGAATCAGCAGAGCACAGAGAATTCTTAGGGCAGTGAAAATACTTTGTATGATTCCATAATGGAGGATGCATGTACATTTGTCCAATCCCATAGGATTTACAACACCAAGAGTGAACCCTATGGGTAAACTATGGACTTTGGGTGAAGATGATGTGTCCATGTAGGTTCATCAATTATAACAAATGTACCATTCCGGTGGGGGGTATTGGTAACTGAGGCTGCTATGCATGTGTGACTATAGGGATTATATGTGCCTTCCTCTCAATTTTGCTGTGAACCTAAAACTGCTCTAAAAATGATATTTTTAAAAACAGTGCTGCCTTCCCACATGTATATTTAATAATAATCACCATTGAGCACTGATCTAAAAAAAATCACTAATCAAATTCATATATACTGTATATTTCTAGTCCTGAAGACATGTCTGTGTGTCTTTAAGTTGGGAGGTATCTAACTGTTATTAATAAAAAGAAAGCTTAACTACCCCCAAATTAATAGTGATTTCTGTGTAAGTCAGATTCAGGTGATTTTTATCTTTCTTTATCCTTTTCTGTATCTTTCAAATTCTCTAAATTATCTATTACTTTTATAGCCTGAAAAGGTTGTTTTCTAAATGCTATAAACACTTGATGTTATAATTTCTTATTTATAAGTGGCTATAGGTAACATCACTTATGTTTTAATATTAAATGCACGTTGGCAGCTAAGTTTCTGGTTGAAGCATTTCCCCCCGTATTTACCGTCAGCAGCTCTGTTTCTACTTCATCATGAACTAGGTCGATGCCCATTCTCTTCTCTCGATGAAACAGACATTCCCGAGCTACCTGCAGATACACAGAGCAGGAAAACCTCTGACACAAACTGACTAGCACCAGTGACCTGAGTGTCTATTGACCTGCTTCTAACACAAGTCAACAAACACTCCCAATACCAACTTCTCAAGCCATTTTGTTGGAAATGTAGGGTGAAACCAACCATGACAACTAAGTAAATCCCTTGTTCTAGTTAGAAGGTAAAGTGTTGGCTCTTGAATTGTAGTTTGAAATTTTTCCTAATTTGGTGAGTTGACAAAATGAAGCAGATAGCATTAACTTGATCTCCACAAATTAGCATTCTGAGAAAACAACTAGGTGTTAATTTCTTCTACAGAATAACCTGAGTCTTCAAGGTATTATTTATATTATCTCCAAATATTTTTATAAGAAAAGTAAGGAAAAAAACAAATGATTGTCTTTAAAGACACCGAAATATTTGTGTAGCCAAAATCCAAGTGATTATTTTTAAAAAGGCAATTATAAAAATAAAATGGTCTTATCCATTAAAGAGAAAAATACAAATAGAAGATGATTTAGCCATACTTCTATCACTGTTTTGTTTGTTTGTTTTTAACAAAACAGAGATTATAGTGTCCTTATAATGTTATATTATGCTTTTTAGAGTTGACATTAAATGATAGGCCTTATTCATAAAATAATCTTGGAGACAAAGTATATTAATGGCACCAATGGAAAATAGCTTAGATTGCTAACCATAAATTAAGTATGAAATAACATTACATAATTGCTAAAATATTTTTTCAAAGACTATATCATGATACGTAGTGACTTTATAATGTTAAATTTTAAATTATTTTAAATATAATAGTATGAACATTATAATCCAGATATAACATCATTGAATAAAATCTTTGAGTGAATCTTTAATTTTTTAATAGTGCAATTTACATTTGCTAGAAGATGATTAATGAGTTGACAGGAACTCTGATTATTTTAATGTGTATTACTAAATCATTTTCCAGGAATTTTCTTCTTTCCACAGTCCTACCAGCAATATATGAAAGTGTCCACTTTCTGAACTTTGCCAATCCTAGGTGTTGTCAATTTTTTGTTAATTTTTTAGGCCAAAGATGGTTACTTCATTGATTTAATTAGCATTTTTATGAAGTTTTAACATTTTTTCCATGAGTTGGCAATCTATATTTTCTCTTTTGAGAGGGATCAGTTTACATGACTAACTAATTTTAATCAGGGCCTTCTGATACTATGTTGATAATAAATAATCAAAAACTTCTGGACAAAAATTGAAGAAAAAAATTAATTCAAGTGAGAACCATCTCACTGAAAGCAGTCATCTCTGAAAGGAGCACTTGTCAGGATAATTTAAAGTAAGTGCGGTTGGATGTGGTAGGGCGTAGAATAGACCAGAAATCCTCACACTGAGTGGAGCACAGAGAAAGTACAAAAGGGTTTCTAATCCCCAAAAAACAATTCATGATGAGTTACTTTAAATGACATCATTAGTGTCTATCAACCTCTCTTAAAATTTCTGGTGGGTTGCATGTATTTGTATGTGCTTGTTTTTAATGGAGAGGGGGCACAAAGAGAGTAACAGTGTGCAGGGGTCTCCAACAAACTCTTCAACCCACTAGACATCAGCTCCTTGATACTTGATTGTTACATCTGTAGTGGTTACATCAGCCACTACAGATGTAACAATAAACTATGGCAAATGCTTACCATGTGGCAAATAAGTCACACAAATATGAAGAAAAATGAATGAGCTTTGCTCACACACACACACACACACACACACACACACACACACACACACACAGAATGTCTTCTTTCAGTGATGGTGTACAGAATGAGGTTGGAGGGCCCTCACACACTCAGAAGATTGGAGGCAATTTGAATCCACTCAGAAGCCTGGTCAGAGGCCAGTAACCAACTGTAATGTGGCCTCCATGCCCCCAACTGGCTTAACCTCAGTCCCATTTCCCTATTCAACCAAACTATTCCATCTCCTAAGAAGATCACGTTTGGCCTGACTGGTGTGGCTCCATGGTTGAGCATCAACCTGTGAACCAGAAGGTCACACTTCAATTCCTGGTCAGGGCACATGCCTGGGTTGCAGGCTTGATCCCCAGTAGGGGGCGTGAAGGAGGCAGCCGATCAATGATTCTCTCTCATCATTGATGTTTCTATCTCTCCCTCTCCCTTTCTCTCTGAAATCATATATATATATGAGGCCCAATGCATGAAAATTCGTGCAAGAGTAGGCCTTCCATCCCCTGGCTGCTGGCACCGGCTTCCCTCCAGCACCCGGGACTTGGGCTGGCTTCCCTCAGGCCACCCACAGGCACCCAAGACCTGGGCTGGCTTCCCTCTGGCCCTGGCTTTGTCAGGAAGGACGTCTGGAATGACGTCCAGAAGGACATCTGGTTTAATTAGCATATTACCCTTTTATTGTTATAGATATATATAAAGAAGGTCTCATTTGATCACTTCCTTGTGCCAGGAAATGGAATTATACTGTATACACAGGCATTTCACAACCCAGACTAAACAAATAGTTGGTTTTATGGGTGTATTTTTCCCCCAAATGTTGTTTATATTAATCCAGGATGACCAAGATGAAAATTTCATCTTCCCATCTCTTAAATATATTGTGTGTTCCAAGGTGTCTCTTTAATTAGCCTCCTTTGTTTTACATTCAGAATTCTTTCTGCTTATATGATTGTTCTGTATAATGTGTAAAAATAGCAATTGTTTTAACATTACTGGCATCAGTTACAAATTTATTGATAGAGGCTGACTTCTACAGGTGAAATAAAACACAATTCAGCCAATAAATAACCTCAGAAATTCAACCAGTGAATTATAATTGTAACAATGGAGTCATTAATCATAAGGTCTTATATTTACCTGAAGAGGGGCTTCCGTCTCCATCAAAGCCCTCTCCAATTTTTTCTTAACATCAGTTAGTTCATTGGTCTCTCCAATCATTGAATCCAGCTCATGAATTATTTCAGATTTCCAAAATCCTATGTCGTTGACTCGTTCTCCCAAATTTTGAGTGGAATCTGCCTGGGTTTTTCTTGTTTGTTGATATTTGTCTTGAATCAAGCGAGATGTATCTACTCTTAGACTCTCTGAATTATGTCGGGAAGTGTTGGATTCTTGATAGTTGGTTAAATTGGACCTATACCAATCATCAGGAGTGTACCGCGTGAAGAGAGTGGTTCTATTGGAAACAAAGGGGAGCATGGTGCTCTCGGACACCTTCTGAGATCTGGTGCAGTAGGGGCCCAAGGTTGGTGAGTCTGCAGCTACTTTGTAGTATGTGCTTGGTCTCCAAGGAAGACTCAAGCTATGTGTTAAATTGTAGTGCGGGAAGCGGTCCCTATAGCTTGATGTCACGGTACTGATGGCTGGTAGAAAGTTGGTTGGTGTTGGTCTAGGGTGGGCATAAGTTGCCGTTAAAGTTGAACCTAAAAACTCCATGATGCTCAAACACTACTTGTAAATCTCTCCTGTTTAAAAGGGGAAAAAAGGTAAAAATAGACAGTCACATAATTCAATCTTTGGTGAAAATTTACAAATAAAAGGCCACATCTGACTTAGTGTTAGTAGCAGTGCTCCCTAATACATATTTGTTTTACTTTGATACCCACCTTTACCAATGATAATATATTCCAACATTTTTTCATTTCTGTCTCCAAATATATTAAAAATCACATTTTTAGATTGGCTATTTGAATTTTTAAAATATTTTCAAGTTACAAGAAGTAATATTGTCTTACAAAAATTTCAAATTAAGAGCCTAAACTACACATTTCAACAGATAGGGGTTCAAATCTTGGCTCTTCTACTTACGAGCCATGTGACATTGGGCAAATTACTTAACCTCTTTGTGCCTCAGTTGCATCATCTTTCAATTGGGAATGATAGTACTTCTTTGGATTGTTATGAGGGGTATTAGCAGCAAGGTGTTGCTTGGCAGCATCCCCCACACAATCTGATTTACAATGGTGTGCTTGGTAGGCAAACACTAGATCCCCTTCCTGACAACTCGGCACCTGTAAGCATTTACAATATGAACATTCTAGGGAAGCCACTGAGGTTTGGGGATTGAGTAAGACAATGCTAAGTATGTGGAATGCTTAGCACAGTTCTGGGCATATAGTAAATGCTCAATAAATGCCAACTTCTAAAATTACTAATACAAAGGAATATATAAAATAAAAGGTAAATATCCATCCTCCCTCCCAAAACTGAACTCAGAAGTAGACACCATGGATAGTTTATTAATAGTTATATCTCTCCAGATTTTTCCTCTTCATATGAAAACATATGTATTGTTTTTAAACCTGCATTCATACAACATTTATTCATATGCACAGAGATTTTTAATACATAAATTATCTTAATCATTATAAGTATTATTCTAGAACATGCATCTATGTTTTAGACTTCTCCCACTAGAACATACAGATCTACTTCATCTTTTTTACCAGTTGAAAGTATTTTATTGTCTGAAAATTTGGGTCATCCTTAGTCCAGAAAGTGAAGGTTACCATAGATTATGACATACTTTTCAGCATCTAAATATCATTCTGTTTGGGGTTAATGTCTATGGACCCATTTACTGAAAAGGAAAAATCAAATCAGATTCAATTCCATAGCCTTCTCAGAATAAAAATTATTCAATTTTTCAAATAGCTATGTCTTGAAGCCTTTGGTATCCAAACCACAAAATAATCTATCTGTAAAGTTGTGGTCAGATAAAAATCCACTTGTACCACATGTGATGAAATAGCTGCCCACTGCCAGTGGGGTGTTTCACCTGACCTTAGATCCCTGACTTTCCCTCAATTCTTCCTTCCCTTAGCCCCCACACATATACTGGCCATGCTTAGAGCATGATGGTAAAATAAAATCTTAATAACCACTCATAGTTCTTCACTTAAGTATGAAACGTAAACACTGCCTTTTGAAACAACAAATTCAAAGTAACTTGAGACTTTAGCATCCTCAAAGTAAACCTTAGGCTGTTCTTAGTTCTAACCCCTTCCCCAAGACAAATCTAGAAATAATCCAGTAGTTTTCTTTCAGCAAGAAACTTCACGTGACTTTTCTTAATTATCAAGAGTAAAGGCTCTATTAGAGAATGTCTCATTTGATCCTTCGGCCAAGGGTTTCCAAGTGCAGGATTACCACATGTATTTACACAAGACCTGTTATGTTGAGGGACCTATCTTTGTCAAATATTGACCCATGGTCATTTCTCCAAGGGATGATATGTGAAGATGCAGAGGTTCCTTAGGGATGAGATATAATTTAGAACCTGGAATCTGAAGCATAAAGCTCAGCTGTTTAAGGTTCACAGATGGAGAGCTCCTTATATATGGCAGTAAGTTTCACACGGAGACAACAATCCACAGCCACACTGAAGTTCAAGATTCAGCCAGCCATCTCGCATGTCATTCAGGAAGACTGAACAAAAGACAACAGCGTAGCAATGCCTTGTATTTGGCGTCATTATTGATAACACATATTGAGAGTGTCATTGCCTAAGAAATACTCAAAAACTCAAAATAGACTCAGTCTCCAACCAGGATAGAGAAATAAAAACTAGACCTAGCCTCTTACATATAAAAACTAGACAAAATACATGAAATCGTTTTCCAATATTGGACAAAAATCCTCACAGGACTCTGATCGCTGAAAGAAGAGAAACAGGTAAGGTAAGCCCTCTGACAGGAAACACAGCGCCTGGCAGCATTCGCGAGCTGAGGAGATCAGATCAGAACTGGGGGCACTGAAATAGCTCCAAGTTGTGAAGCAGGTCCTGGAATAACGCAGGCTGTGCAGAGAAAGAGCGCCAATCTACGCAGTGAGTCTTGGCTGCTTGATAGGCTGCCCGTACATCAGGGACTTTCCACAGACCTTGGCGAGAAATGATGGCAGATTGTCAGCTGAACAATTTCTAGAGCCCACAGAGAGTGGAGAGACTTGCACCAGTCAGAGTGGAGAGTCCATGGAGACCCAGAGAGGTCACACATTAGAGACGGGGCTGAACTATCTCTAGAATGCAGCTATTGAAAACTCACTCCAGCAAACTTAAAAAGAGACCTGAAAGAGATCAAACTACTCCACAAGTCACTAAACTGCCTGACAACATCAAGACACTCAAATATATAACATCACGGTGTCCAGCATCTGATTAATATGTCCAGACATGAAAAGAAGCAGACATTTCTCCTTAATCAGGAGAAAACTCAGTCAATAGAAACAAGCCTGTGAATAGCAAAGATGTGATGGCACCAGCAAATTATTTACATGCATTTAAAGGAGAACAAGAACATAACAGAGACATGGAAGATTTAAAAAGGAGCCAGATGAAATTTATCAATAAAATATACTTGCATAATTTCACTACATGGGATTGACAGCATATTAGATACAGGAGAAGTAAAGATTAGTGAGCTTCAAACTAACCAAGCCAAAGAAGACTTTTTAAACTAAAAAAATAAAATAAAAAGAGCCTCAGCAATCTATGGTACAATGTCCAAATGGTCTAACATCATGTACTTGGAGTGTCTTAAAGAGAAGGGAGGAAAACAGAACCTTTGAAACAATGGCTGCATATTTCTCAAATTTAACGAAAACTACAAATGCCTAGATCTAAGAAGCTCCACACAATTCAAGAAGATAAATACACACCCGTGTGCGCATGCCCACATGCATTGTCACCACCATTATATCTCCTCAAAACTCATCATAACCAAATTGCTAAAAATCCACAACAAAGGGAAAAACTTTAAATCAGAGTCAAAGGAATAAAGATAAGAATTAGTGGAGAATTCTGGTCAGAAACTGTCCAAGACAATCAAACATCTTTAAAAGCTGGAAGAAAGTATAAGCCATAAGCCTAGAATCCTGCATCTGGTGAAAATATTCTTCAAAAATAAAGGTGAAATAATTTTTTTTTTTCATAAAAACAAAAGCCAAGAGAATTCATCAGCAGCCAAACTGTTCTAAAAGAATTGTTAAAGGAAATTCTTCAGGCAAAAGGAAATCATACCAGATGGAAATTTGGATCTAAACAAACAAATGAAGTGTCAGGAATGGTAAGCATGTGTTCTAATATAAATTTTTTAACTTTTAAATTTCCATAAAAGATGGCTGTTTAAAGTAAAAAATAATATTTTTGTGCAGTTTATTTAGAAATTAGAAGTAAATTATATGGTAATAATAGCACAAATGATGGGAGGGCTAAAGTGGAATGTATCATTGTAAGGGTCTTATTTTATAACTAAAATGAAGCAGTGGAACATAAGTATATACTGCAATAAGTTAAAAATGCATATTACAAGCTTTAAGGATGACAGTTCTTAGGATGTAAGCCAGGAATTTATGGGCTTTTCTAAAACCTTCAGGGATGACAAGGTCAAAACTAAAGGGTACCCCCCAAAATTACACAGACTTTGGCTGCCATCTTTAATTCTAATGAGTTAAATCTGAAAAGAAAAAAACATCAATTGAGCTATCAGCTGTTAAAGTGTGTATACATTTTTGGGGATACCCTGTATTTGCATACACTTAGATACCATTTGCCTTCTTCACTCATTCTCTCACAAATTTACAAGTTTTCCAGATGTGATGTGATATATCACATCAGACTGAGTGCAGGACCCAGCCGCTAAGAAATTTTAAAACTTTGCCAAAAATGTAAAATAATGTCACTCTTATCACTAATTATTTTGTTTCAGAAAACAGATTTTTAAATAAAAAACTGTAATTTATATTACTGTACAATGGGTTTTAATGGTTATTTTTCTAAAGAATTAATGTTTTTAATTTTTAAATTTCTAATATAATAAATATCAAGAGATATAATCCATTTAAACTAAAGCTCTTTGAGGTCCAGCATGAAGTCATTTGAGTATAAAGGGGTTCTAAGACCAAAATGTTTTTCAACTGCTGACCTTGAGCAATCTCTAAGAAAAAAATAAAACAGAGTTAACGCTAATAAGCCAACAGTGGAGGGGAAAACAGGGAAGACGTACAAAAGACATATAATTAATTCAAGATAAGAGAGACAAAAATAAGACAAAGAGAAAACAAACAGCAAGATGATAGACAGGAACCCAATTGTATTGATACTGACATTTACAATAAATGGTTTAACAATCAAATTAAAAGGCGCAGATTTTTAAACTGAATTTTAAAAAGCAATATTAAACTGTATGCTGTGTAGTGAAAAAATACAAAATACAGATAAGTTAAAAACAAAAGTATAGAAAAATATATGCTATGTAAACACTAATAAAAAGAATACTGAAGTGGCTATATTACTATCAAACCAAGTAGATTTTAGAACAAGAAATATTATCAAAGATGAAGAGAGAAATAGTGTAAGTGGATTAATCAGGGAGATAACAAACGAATTATCTTAAATGTCTATTTAACTGTTATCAGAATTTTAAACACATGAAGCATAACTAGCAGAACTAAAGAGGGACAAATCCACAGTCATAGGTGGATCGTTCAACACTCATCTGTCAGTAGCAGAACAAATAGAAAGGAGTTGGTGATAGGATATTTGAACACCACAATTAAATGGATCTATTATATATATAGGACACACCATCCAAAACATCAGATTATGAAGTTTTAACACTAATTAAAAACTATTTCATGATATAGTCTTACACAATATTTCCAACTGCACAAAGAACATGCACCAAGTAGACGATATTCTGAACCATAAAACAAGTCTAAATAAATTTAAAATATTGAAATCATGCAGAGTATTTTCTCTGACCATACTGTTAGAAATCAGTAATGGTAAGGTATTTGGAAAATCCTCAAATAGCAGGAAATTAAACAACACACTTTTAAATATCCTCTGGGCCAATGAAGAAATCACATGGGAAATTGGAAAATATTTTGAACTGAATGAGAATGGAAACACAGCATATCAAATTGTGAAATGCAGCTAAAATAGTGTTGAGAGGCAAGTTCATAGCTTTAAATGCTTATATCAGAAAATAAGAATGAGCTAAAATCAATAATCTATTCTTTCATTTTTAATAGCTAGAAAAGAAAACAGTAAATCTCAACTAGAAGGAAGGAAATAATAAAGAAAGAAAAATCAATAAAGGGCAAATTGGGGGAGGGCAATAGAATCTTAACAGTAAAATTGATAAATCTATTTCTGGGTTGATCAAAATAAAGAAAAAGAGGAAATAAAAGAGGACAAATTATTAATATCAGGAATAAAAGAGGAGATATTACTATAGACTCTGAAAACATTACAAAGTTAATGAAGCAATATTACTAACCATGTTATGCCAAGAAATTTGACAACATAGATGAAATGGACAAATTTCTTTCAAGACAAACACTAACTAAAGAAGAAACAGATGTCCCGAATAGTTTCATAGTAATTAAAGAATTGAATCTATAGTTTAAATTCTTTCATCAAAGAAATCTTCAGGCCCAGATGAGTTCACTGATGATTTCTACCGTACTTTTAAGGAAGAAACAATACCTCTGTTTTTAAAAGCCTATGTGTACTTTTACACTTTGCCTTTTCCAATGTTTAAATTATTCTCTAAATTTTATCTCAGTCACTTCCTAGGAGGGTATGACACATATTAAGATCATTAACTGTTATTATAAACTAGAGGCCCAGTGAACAGGTTTGTGCACTGGTTGGGTCTCTCAGCCTGGCCTGCAGGGATTGGGTGGAAACTGGCTCTCTGACATCCCCTGAGGGGTCCCAGATTGCAAGAGGGCGCAGGCCAGGCCGAGGGACCCCACTGGTGCATGATTGGGGATCAGGGATGGGGAGGGCTCCAGGGCGTGTCTGGCCTGTCTTGCCCAGTCCCCAGCGGCTGGACCCCAGCAGCAAGCTAACCAACCGGTTGGAGTGTCTGCCCCCTGGTGGTCAGTGCGCATGATAGCGACTGGTTGAACGGTCGAACAGTCAAACACTCAGCATATTAGGCTTTTATATATATAGATATCTCATATTTCCAAGTAAACTGAACACATTCTTTGGGGAAATAAATGAAAATAGCTGCAGAAAAATCCATTCCCTAAATCATGCAACTGTTTTTTTAATTATACTTTTTGTCATGACCAAAAGAATAAGATATGAGACATGTGCTACTAAAGTCAAATACAATGTTTGGCTGTGTTCATTTTATGTGGGGTCAATAATTATTTACACACTGGAAAATACTATAATAGTCTCATAAATATTAACATGGTAAAATATAATCAATCACACAGAGATTTTAAGTACTAGAAAACTTGATTTACAATCCAAAAGGTAGCCTCTAGTTGGCTAAACAGACTTCATTAGCAAATTTAGGCAGTACTTTGACATCATAAATATTTTAAGGTATAAAAATCTATAGATCATTTTCTGCAGAAGACAGGCCAAGTGCAGAGGGTTTCCACGACTCATCCCACACTCTGCCCCAGATGAGTGACAACGTGAAACGATCACATACAAGCTTGGTTCTTTTGGTCATATACATGAATACACACAGTTTTAAACTGGAGCAGAAATAAAACACTGACCCAATATATTAATAAGTACCAGAATCAGAAGACATTTTATCAGACTTCAATGTTTAAGTAATTTATCTTTATGCATATATTAAATAAGAATGCAGAAAAAGTTGAATAATCTCTTTCTCCCCCCCCATCTTGCAAAAAAACACCTCAAAGTCTGATAGGACTCCTTTATTGATGGTGGAAGTGTAAATTGCTCTACATTAGAGAACTACATGTCAGTATCTCATAAAGTTGAAACAGCACATTCCCTATGATGCTGCAATTCAACGTTCTGACATCTACCTAGAGAAACTTAAGTATGTTCACAATTAGAATGCACAAGAATATCTTTCTAGAAAGTTTTCAAAGGAAACAACCTGAAAAAGACCATCGACTGGGGTACACATGCATAATATGTGATAAAGTCATACAAAACTTTTCACAGCATGGATGACTTAGAGCATGTATAGCATGATATCACTATGTAAACTTAAACACTAAATGCTGGTACTGGGGTAGAGGTGGGAAAGGAGAGAGGGAACAGGATTCCCAAGGGAACATACGAGGCCTCATCTGTGCCAGTAACAGTTTTATGGCTGTTGTTTTAAACGAGGCATGGGTACATGGATGCTTGAACACGCTATTTTGTGAAATATTTTACTCTAGGTCAGACAAAGAATATTTTTTCAGATACTTCAAAACACTTTGCCTATTAGTGAAAGTATCCCCTTGCTTTTTTCACAATGACCCAAGCGAGTACTTTTACCCATGTAGACAATGCTTATTGGTCCAGAACACGGTAAGCATCCAGGGGAAAAACATAAAGGGGCTTGGTCTAAATTCGAAATACAAGTGAGAGCTTCCCAGCCAGAGCCCCGCAGAAGTGGCAGCGCGGGAGGCGACACCGGCCTGGGCCAAATCTCAGCAACTGTCCCAAAGGCAAGGCGACTGTCCTGCCCTCCTCTTGGCTGCGCCCAGCTGAAGAAGCAGGAAGCACAAGGAGCAGTGTCTGGGACACAAACAGCACAGCGACAACGCACAGCACTGCTAGGAGGTGTAAGAAAATTTAGGAGTCAGCAGAGGGCCGGGGGTTCGGATGCCCCTTCTCCGGGTTCTGCCTTTACTTCTCAATCCTTCAAAAGCCTCAGAAACTTAGATCAGGAAGGCGTGGGGGTGGAGGCTGGATAGGCTGCCTGTGGGTGTGTGTGGTTTTATTTGGGGAAGGGGGGCGGGGGGAGTAGAGAAGTGAAGGGGGGTAGGAATTCCAGGGTTTCCATGACCTCGCCTCGGATTCTGAGGTCAGAATCCTGTTTGAGGAAGGGACCTCTAGAGGGGTCGCCCCAGCGAGGAGCCAGCGAGACCACTCACCTGTCGCAGGTGCCAGGTGAGGGGCGGGAGCGAGAAGGGTCGCAGACCCACCACCTAAGGTCCTGGGAGGCGCAAACCCCACCGGCTCGGCCTTGGCACCGCTTTGCCGTGACGTCAGAGCCCGAGGACCAGTCAGCGTCCGCCCCCGTCGGCTCGCCAGGAGCCGATTGGCCAGTGGGTGGAGAGGCGGGCGACAGAAGCTGGAGTAACGGGTTACCATGGACGCTGTCGCGCTTAGTAACCATGGCTCTGGGAAGCCCTGCCTGACCCTGGGGGTGAAAGGGGTGAAGGACAACCCCAGAGAGATGGCTGGTGATGCCTGTTCTCTGGTACCTGATTCGGACTCTTCTAGCTGCGCGAGCTTGGTGGCCCCTCTACGGCGCAGGACCCCCACATTCACTCCTGTCTTCTGTCTGGCAGATCTCCCATGATGCCATTATCTGGTGCTCTTCCCCTCCTTCCTCACTCTAAGGAAAAGATTAGAGGTTTTCCCTCTCTCTTGAGCAAATCTTTCTGTAAACACTAGTCCATTCTATTCCAGCGAGGCTCTGGGCCATGTCTTCCATCACTATTCATCCTTGCAACCTCCTTACAGGCGTGCAGGAGTTTACATTTGATCGAGGACACTCAAGCTTGGAGAAGCCCATGGACTTAGGCAAGGTCACCCAAGCACTAAGTGGCAGAGCTAGCACTAAAACTCGGATCTGTCCAATTCAAGGCAGCCTTCCAGGCAGCAGTCGGAAGGAGGGACGAGCAGAGTCCTGTGCTCCACCTACTGCTAAAGAGGACAAGGCCCTCCGGTAGTTCCTCTTGGTGTGCCTGGCAGGTCCTGTGAAGGCCCACGGAAGGCTGATGCTGGGGACTTGCTGCCAGGATGGGGCAGTCTGGCCACCCCCTAACAGACACAAGGGAAGTAACTAGGGGCTGAGGGCCTCAGCTCTGCCAACCAGAAACTTAATTCTGTGTGTTTTCCAGGTTTGTTAGAGGCTAAGTCAAGCTAACTGAACTCAGAGAAACCCGGAGTAGAGAAGCTGAAATGACTCTGCAAAGGGTTTGCATAAGCAACATGGCACCTCTGACAATGGAGACACCATCCGCTGACCAGAAGCCACTTCGTGGCCTGGCCACAGCACTGGGCAAGACAAGCCCCAGACCCTGCCCCCAGGCCCTGCCCAGAGTACTACCAACCTTGCCCTTTTGTTTTTCTATGTTTCTTATGAGCAACTCTTTCTATTTCTGGTCAAAAAATCATTTTACTCTGAGTTATTTTTTTATTTTTACTTTTTCCTCATGCATAGAGTGTTGACTTTTGTATTAATTTTTAGAATTCTAGATGGGCCTTGCTGATGTCTGTAGGCTATAGACACAGTAAATACTACCAGCCAAAGGCCTGCATCTGGTCTAAAATAGATTTAATTTTCTGCAAACTCCTTGAAAATGACACACACAATATTTGTGCTTTTGCACACATCAAAATGCCCAGTATCACTTCTAATTGAATATCAAATTTATTCAATCTGTGCATTAAAAATAAACAGGTGAAATTATAGAACTGGGATTCTAGTTTCTAATCTTGCCCCACTATACCAGCCAAAGTGAACTCTTTTTAAATGTAAGATGATGTCACAGCTTCCCCTTGCATTTATCATAAAACCTACACACCTTACTATGGCCAGTACCATGGAAGATTTCATCCTTCCTATTGCCCCTGACCTCAGACCACACCTCTCGCTTCCTCCCTTGCTGTGTGCTGGCCACACTGGCCTTTGCTCAGGTTTTCCAGTGTGCCATGCTGTTTCCTACCTCAGGGCCTTGACATATGCTTTTTCCTGGACCCCTTTCCCCCTCAAATGTCCCTGTCCTGGAAGCAATCCCCCTGCTCAATTATATCACCCTGCTATACTCCCCAGCTCCTTTCCTTCATGGCATTTATCACACTTTTCTGTTAGTTCATTTGTACAATTATTTAACTAACATCTGAGTTTCCTTCCAGAATATAACTGTCAGGAGGGGAGGAACCAGGACTCTTGCTCACCATTGAGTCCTCAGCAGTTATCTGGCACTGGAAAGGATGTATCTATCCATGCCTCTAACAACTTCTACGGGGCAAAAGACCTCGCCCATAATTGAGCTCATGGTTTTACTGAAGGATTGAAAGTCAGACGGTTTCTGATTCCAAACTGTGATGTGAATGGTGAGAGAAACTCCCCAAGCACTTACATGGCTGCTCCAATGTTCATAAAACACAGAGGTTCTGACAGTAGCTCCATGTATGTTTGTTATGTACTTGTTCCATGTGGTCCTCAGCCACGTGCTAGAGCAAAAGCAGAAGTGGGAGCCATGGCCCCAGTGGCAGAGTAGGAAAATCCACCAAATTGATGCCAACCAGACAAGGTATCTGCATTCACTCGGAAGCAAACGGTCCAGAGATATACTTAACACATGATTATCCTGCTCACAAACCTGAACCCCTTAGGTTGGCATCCAAGGCCCTCTGTGTCCCAGTCTGGCTTTTTGGCCCTCCCACTCACTCCATGATATCAAACATGGAGGCACAGAGCTCGGGTCCAGCCCCCCAGTCCCCAGTGGCCCCAAGAACGTGCTGTCATTTCTCTGTATCTATGGTTTGCTCAGACTCATCTCTCAGTCTATAGTTCTCTCCCTCCCATCTTTGCCTGTATAAATGCTACTTACTCTTTCATGTCAAGGGCTAATGCTACTCCAAAGCACTACTGATTTTGCTTGTCAAAGCGAATCTCTCCTTCCCTGTGTTAGTTTGTATCACATGTATCGTATAATCTATTTGATGCTATATTTATTTACTAATGTTTTAGCATTACTCATAGACTGTAAACTCCTCGTACCTGCACACACACACACCACTATTGCACTGCAATAATACAAATCATAGCTAATATTTCATTAACTCTGTGCCATACACCATATATCATGCTAGGGCTTTACCTACATCACCCAGTTGATCCCTCCTAGTCTCAGTATGGGACTAGATGAGGTAAAAGAGGTTTGGAGAGAGGTCGGGGAGTGTGCCCAAGGCCGCACAGACAGCAAAAGGAAAAGCCAGGTTTGGAACCAGGTCTGCCTGGCTTTACCTGCTATGGTTTTCACCTCTCTGCTATGCAAATAAAAGGGAAACAAGTCATCACTCAGAAACATGCCACCAACCACAAAGAAGGAGCTTAGAGTGATAACGTGAGCCAGGCACTACCCTTACATCCGTGACTCCTTCGCCTCCTCAATGCTCCCGTGAGAAAGGCCCTTCTGCCCACTCCATGGCAGTCCACGCTGATGGCCCGTTCAGTTACTTCATCTCAGCCTGGTGGCAGCAGAGCAGGCTGGCACTGGGGCAGAGGTCCCCTGCTGGGAGCCTTTCAAGTCAACTTTCGTGGGGACAACACCTCGATAAGGCAGCCTAAATAGTCTAGACATCCTCGAGAAGGGAGGATGAGGGGCCCACAGGGCAGGTACAATGGCTGGTCCAAGAGAATTTAGGCACAACCTCCTCAAGGTTCTGGGACTGGCATCCTTGAAGATGTTTGTTTTCAGCACAAAGTCCAATGGGACCACAGAGCAGGGGCTCAGAAGGCTGACAGTGGCTCTCAGCTCTGTGAAACCCTTTAATGGTCTACAAGATTTTAACAGGCCGAGCAGGAGAAATGTGTGGGAAGCTTATCACCATGAGTGTGGCTGAGGAAGTCAGCAAGTAGCCGGCTTCAGCCTGTTTCGACACAGAGCAGCAGCCTTTGGGGGCTGAGAGGGAGTCAGAGAACCCTCTCCTCGGCCCTTTAGCACGGGAAAAAGAACGCTGCCTGCCTTTGGTGGGTGTTTTTCCAAATGCATCCCCTGGACCATTAAAGAGGCTATGTCTAATCAATCAAACAATAATAGTTCTATATCAAATACATTTGTGGATCCTGGTGCAAAGTTCAATGGGTTTCTTTAACACAAGAATTCTGAGTCTTTAATGTACCAGTTGCATTTTCCCACAGGTTTCAACCCCAGTTTTTAAAACTTGGAACACTTGTTAACATTCACACTGAACACATTCGGAAAGCCCTGGTTTAGAATAAAATGTGTCCTAAAAATATGTGTCAGTGAAAGACAGAAAAATTGATATCCATGTCTAGCTAATCGCAGACATTCTCCAAACTCATATCAAAATAAGTGATTTATTTGTGTATTCAATTAAAAAATCTAATTCAGTTGTGATTTGATGATGGTTCCCCTTCTAAGTAACCTGTCTAGGAATGTGGGGGGGGGGGGGTAGGGGAGGATTGTGTGTTAAAGGGTGGCTCGTGGAAAACTAAACGAAGAAGGGAAAAGGAGACATAAAGGTGAAAGAGGAATATAGGATTGTGAGTGGGAATGATTAGGAATGAAAATGTAAAATGTTGCTTTTATCACCAACTGTCTCTCATCTGCTTATTTCTTCTAAATTCTCTTAATTCCAGTATTTCATTTTTATGGCTATTTATACAAGGAAATTGGAAGCATTTGCATTGTCAAGGTGAGAGAGGCAATAGAAATCTTTGCAGTCTAAATTTTGGGATAATGTGAGTTCTTGAAATGTATTCTTTGTCATTATTGTTGGAAATCACTTAGAAACAGGTTTTATTTCAATTTGCACCATCCATATCAATGATATCATTTTCTTTGAGGGCTGTGTTAGAAATCAGTATTTTGGGAAACAGCAAGGTCAATATATAACTGGGCATGGGATCCAAATAGACCAGATGTACAGAAACTTCATTGAATATGTGATTCATTCGCTGAGAATTTTATCATTTATAACCGGAAGGTGGTAGCTGTCACTGTTGTTTTGCTCTGTTACTAGGCTACGTGTTTATTGGGGTGTGTATCACTGTCAGGTCTTTTAATTGAATAGACATTTATAGCCTAAAATTGCAGGGCACACCTTGTGGGAGTACCTCCGGAGAGCCAAAGTGCACAGCCTCCATCAAGGCGAGCTATTGTCTTAAAGCTCCCTTGTTTAACAGGTCAGGAGCTGTGATTCTAGAGGCCTAAAGACACGCTCAAGGTTGCATTTTTGCTTGTAGCCTCCTAATCGAGTGGGAAAGGATGGGCTTCCACAGTGCTCTCTTGTTCTCTTTCCATCAGAGCCATTACCTCATTGCCATATGTTTTCACAGGTTGTCCCCCACCCCCCAATAGATTGTGAGCCCTACAAGGGCAAGGACAAGGTTATTCCAGCCTTAGTAGCAGGAACCATTTTTAAATACTTGCTCCGTCCCAGCTTCATCCACCTCATCTATAACTCTCACAATAACCCCACAAGGTTGATAAAATGATTCCCCTTTACAGGTACTTACAGGTTGAGTCACTTGACCAAGGTAACATTAGCTAGGAGGTTAGAGAGCTGGAGTACAACCTAAGTCTGTCTGACCCCAAAGCCCATGGTCTTTCCCCCCCATCCCCAGTTCTACATCCTACTTGTACATTCTCCTTTTCATCTTACCACCTACCATCAAGCTTGGTCTATGGTGGACCTCTAGCACATGTTTGTTGAGTAAATGGATGAAAAACTATATTAGCTCTTGGAGAAAGAGGGACCAACTTCCCTTCCTGGCACTTCCTGGTGATATGATATTGGGTAAACCCCAAAATCATCCCAGGTCAATTGGGTCTCTGCTTAAAATAGGGATCATGGTGCTTCATTGGACTGTAGGGGAGAAATTAAATCAGACTTTCAATGAAGTTCTTCCCAGAAAGTAGATTAAAATTTGGATGCTCAATTGTGAGTAGTTCTGGAACTGCTAAGAGTACTTAGCCCATGTAAATAGGATGGCCCCTACTTCTACAGGGGTTAGCAGGGGGATTGTTTCTCTTTCTCCTCAAAAGAAATAAAACTCAAGGGGAAAATACCAAGACTGGGGTTATCAGGTGAAGAGCATTATGGTGTAAGTCAAGCATGTCAAACTCGTGGCCCACAACGAATATTTTTGCAGCCCAGCCAATATAACAGTATGTAAGAAACATTTTAATAAAAATTTTGTAACTTAATTTTTACAATATCCTGTTATACATAATTATTAATAACGAACTATAACGTTCGCTAATGACTGATGACTATAACTGTGTTGCATTCATTTCCCTTACACACCTTATGCGCCTCATTTCTCTCCACTAATACTAGCAGTGAATATTTTAGCAGCTGATTGCCATGTCATTAGTCTTAAACTGACTTCTTTGGTGTGCGCAACAGGAAATATTTTGCTTTCGGAGAACAAGAAAAATAGGTTTATTTGTGTGATGCTTATTAATTTGTGCAGTTATTCAGTGTCTGGTAAGTTAACCTTTTGCACTCGGATGTCGAGTGTGACTCAACACAGTTGGCATCGGTAGCAGCTCGTATATCGAGCCACACTCGACACGTAGTTTCACCGCGGGGGGGAAGGAGGATTTTTGTCTATTTTTCCATTATCTTTTCTTGTTTTCATTAGCATGAAAGGACAAGTAAAATGTAAATGCCGTCTCAACTGATGCCAAAAAAGAAAAAATGAAAAACCGTTAACGCATGTGAAATTGATTAGGAAACTAGTACATGATCTTGTTGGAGAATTCAGAGATGGTACACTAACTTCCAGGGGTAGATTATTATCCACTAACTTAGAGCAACGTTTAGATGGAAAGCTCCATATAATCACACCTCACCCTAACAAAAAACACAAAGATTGTTTTGTTTGTTCTAACAGAAAAATCAAAGGAGGAAGAAGAGAGACGATTTATATTTGCGAAACATGTGAATGTAAACCAGGTCTTCATGTGGGTGAATGTTTCAAAAAAGATCACACCATGAAAAATTATAGAGATTAAAATTACTCTTTGAATGTATCAATAATTTGAAATATAAAAAAAATCCAAATAAATAAGTTTGTATGAAAAGAAACTCCAGTTTTTTATTCTACTGCCACGCTTTGTAAAATCTGGGGTATTTAAAAAATTAAATCCCGAGTAGAATAAAGGAATCAAGAAAAAAGCAAGCGAGTGCAAAGGGTTAATAATGCATGGTCTGCAGAATCTTAGCAAGAATATCACAAAATATCCTCAGATCCTAAAATGTCAGATCCTTTAAGTAGTCTTGATATATTCTCCTGTTTTTTATACATAGTATGAAGTATAATCCATTACTTGATATTATCCACAGCCCAACATTTACTTTTATATGACTATTAACAACATTAAACCAACCCCTTGCCCCCACCATGAGTATCCTATTTGTGTCTTTGTTTGACTCTTCCTTTAGTGTCAGTATCTTTCTACAGCACTTAATATGAATCATTTTTTATTTTGGTAATGATTCATTGATGACATTGGACTGTCAATAAATACCAGGAACTTCTATAGGAACTTTATGATTAAATTCCAGAGGAGCCTTGGGTCATATAAGAAAAGCTTTGAGGTCATAAAGAGCAATTAATTGTCTAGCCATCTCAACTGCTGTAATGATTGCTGATTACTTACACTAAGCATGTCAAACTCAAAGGCTAACACGGGCCAAATAAACAAGGTTTAAGTTTATGTGGGCCGCAAAAAAACAAGAGCTTCAATTTTCATAGAAATGTAGGTTCATTTCGATAGAGATATGCTGAATACAAAGGGCTGAAATAAATGAGTGCTCGTTAACATAAAAAATAGAACATTTTAATAAAAATTAATATTTTTTTTTCTTGAACATTTACCCTTTGCACTCGCTTGCTTTTTTCTTGATTCCTTTATTCTACACGGGATTTAATTTTTTAAATACCCCAGATTTTACAAAGCGCGGCAGTAGAATAAAAAACTGGAGTTTCTTTTCATACAAACTTATTTATTTGGATTTTTTTTATATTTCAAATTATTGATACATTCAAAGAGTAATTTTAATCTCGATGCTAACCATGTCGAGTCACACTCGACATCCGAGTGCAAAAGGTTAAGGAATGTGAATGGTACAAGCAGAGAAAGACTAAGGGATCTGAGTAGGCTGGTTTTTATCAGAGTTACACCATATTTCATCCAAATAAGCCAATGGGACCTTTATTTGTTAAGAGAAATCGCTTCTAGGCTCAGCTACCACTGGGAGAATGTTAGGATTTTATCAATGAAATAGAACATGTCGGAGTCAGAGCACCAACATCTCTATGTGCTGGACTCAGATCACTCTTGTAATCACTGAACATTGTTTACCCCTCAGCTTACAAGGCAGTGAATACTGACAGGTGACTGGCAGTGGTGTGCTAGAACTAGTTTTAGTGGTTTGCAAGAGCCCATTGTTACATTTGCAAGAATTCTGCAAGCTGGTTGTTAAACCCAGTCACTATTGCAAGTAAATTATATAAATGTATAATTAAATAAATTATATTCAAACAATGGTAATAAGTACTCAAAATCATCACTCTGTAATTTTTTTTACAACATTCTACTGTTTTTTATCCTCTTGAGTTTATTTTCATCTGTTGCATATTTAAGGTGGGAGTTCTACATCATGATGGCATGCCTTTCCAACTTTAAGTTCAGTGACATCATATTGGTAAACATAGACATATATGTTTTCCCTGAGAGCCAGCTGCTAAATGTGTACAACACTGTAAGTGGGGCCCTGTTCCCATCCTTAAAGAAATTATCCCCTGGTGGGACGGGCAATGCACCTGTGGTGCTGGTCCCAGCACAGCAAGAGCTCACAGAAAGGGAGCCAGTCCCCTGGGAGTTCCAGAAAGAAACAGCACAGCCAGCCAGGACAGGGAAAGCTTGGTTTACAGCTTACAAGGGAAATCACGTAGCTCTTTGAAGGGCTGAGAGTCTGTGGAAGTAAAAATGGACTTGAATATAGGTAGATGTGCTATATTTTTAGAAGATATTTAAAATGAGATTTCTCAGTGGTTTAATAAGAAAGTTAATTTATTTTTGTTGACATTGTTTAAAATAGTTTCTCTCTTCTTTATAACTTGGAAATAGCTGAGACTGGCTGGTGTTAACTTAGCCTGCTTTGATTTATGCTAGCTTCAGTTGGCCATTTCCAAAGATACCACACTGTAGACAAAGGTACTAGGTAACTGACTGCACTGTTTACAACCAGAGCTTAAGTTTCCAAGTCGATGTGTTGTTGTCACTGGCAGGCAATGAAGATAAGGCTATTCAGCTTATGGCATCAGCCACGACCTCAGCGCCTGGTGAAGGAAGCCTTGCTAACTACTCTTTTAGGTGGCTGAAGCAGGTGCTGTCAGCGCCCAACCCACACCCCTCAGGTCCTTGGACCACTTCTTCAGCTCAGACTCCCAGCGTGCTTTTCCTCCCAATAGCGGACTGCATACCTCCAGGAAGCATTGCCTTCACATGCCACAGGACACTGCCGCTACGTAAGAAAAGCTCGCAGTGTCCGGGAATTTGTTTCAGGCCAACGTTTAACCAAATACCAATGAGTTCAGGGCGTGTATACCCAAGTTCCCTGGCCCTGATGGGGACAACTCTGAGGTGTGACATACCCTTCCCTTCTCCAGAGGTCCTCCTATAGCACTGAACCCAAGTTACCTTCCTGGGGAGTTTGCTTGTTAGCATATTCCTGCTTCTCTCGATTTCCCTTCTAGATCCCACTTCATTTCTCTACTAGTTTTCCAGGGAAAATTTTCTGATAAATCACTTTCACACTAATCCTCAGGTTCTGCTTCTAGGGAACCCAAACTAAGACAGTGGCTGTGTTTCATATGATGTACTCCTCACCCTCACGTCCATCCAGTGCTCCCTGGCCACAGCTGACTGGACCATAGGTGGGCACCTAACTCAGAGGAAGCCCAATTGTAGGCAGACTGAGGTGAGCTAGCACAAAAGCCAACCTAGGCAGATCCTCTCTGGGGAAGTTTGATCTTGAATCATACACAGAGTAACTGAATCATCGTATTTGATATTACAAAACTCTAGGTGAGACTCATAGACTTGGGATGCCAGGGAGCAACAAAATAATCCTGTCATTGAAGCCTATTGCATCCTCAATAACTTCCTAGTTCCTAAACATTTTCCTATGCCCATGACATTTCTTATTCCTACATGCCTCCTTCCTGTAATCCTCACTACAAGGTAACTGGCTATCTCTGTTTCTCAAAGAGCCTGAAACACAAGCTAGGAACCACCTCATCAGTGGACCCAATTTTCTGGTCACTCTTTGCCAAATGCTTCAGGGCAGGATTCCTGAAAATTATCAAGGAGGCCATAATGATTTGAGTAGCAACAACATGAAGCCAAATTAGTATTTAAGTGAGTTGAATAATGAAGATGGAAAGAAATTTATTTGAGATGCTAAACAGCTGAAAGGAGGCAGGCTAGTGCTCTTTGTTGGCATAGAAAAAACAGCTGAATCCCCTTCTTTCTTTTATATCCCCTTCTGACAAGTGCAGCAGACAAAAATGAGGCTTTCATAAGGGGGAGGAGATTGACAGTAGAAAGAGTGAAAAGGCTATAATCCAGGAATGTATGAACCATTAATGTTGAACCTTTTGAGTCTTTGGATTCCTTTTGCTCAAGAAAGCACTTCAGTTCTAGAGATGGAAGGCCCAGACTAGAATGGAAACTGAGGCCTGTGGCCTGGGGCTTGCTCCAGGCCTGCTCTCTACATAGGTTAAAAACGAGCTTCCTGACCTCACTCAGCTCACCAGGCCCAGATCGATGGAGCTCAGGGCAGACATTTTGTTCAGAAATACAAACCAAAGGATCTCTGTGGTATCAGGTCAGGTGGGGTGTGGACATGAGAGGTATCAACACCACAACCCTCTGTATTGAAAATGGAAAGTCAGAATTTTACAGACACGGCAAATGCAAGCAAATAGAATTCATACGTGCCTGGAATCAACACCATCTTCCCCGCTGGCCCCGTACACGTCTCTAGGATGCTCATTAAAACACTAAGTGCTGCTCCCAGGCCAGCAATTAGCTCATCAGAGGCACAGCACATAGACATCTTTGCTCTGCGGGGCGTTCCAAGCGCAGAACATGACACAGCAGAACTGTCCCGAGAACTCTGAAATGCAGACTTCAAGGCCTCAGCCCAAGAGGATCTGATTCAGTAAGTCTAGGCTGGGGCCCAGGAATCCATATCAAGAAGGAATTTACTTGGATTTGAGCAATAAAATCAGATCTTACATTTTGTTTAATTGCCCCTTACTCTAATCTTGGTGTGTGTTTTTTTAAGGCAAAGAAGGCACTCTATACACTGATTTCCTTTGTTTAAGAAGAATATTTCTAAATCTAATATCTATATTGTATACAAGTTACCAAATTTTTGCTTGTGAGGTTTTTTTCAATGGTTACATATATTCTGGCTTACATTAAGTTTAATTTTTGAAGTGTCCAGGAAGAATTTAAATTTCTTTACATTTTTCCTGAACCTCCCTCAGCTGTCCCATGAAGCACATATTTCTTTGAAAGAGGTTTTAGGTAACCAAACTGAAGTTAGTTAAATTGCAGAAATTGAAATCCAGAAAGATCTTAATAACTTCCCAACCCACCCCCGTTTATTAGATGAGAATATTGAAGCCAAAAGGTTTGATTAACTTTCCCAGTGTCACCCAAGTGACCTGGGACACCTGTCCCCAACATCCTGTGATGTCTCCCCTAGACCTGTGAGGCCAGATGTGAGTGTTCCCATTCGAGCTTAGTGTCTAATCTTGTTCTGCAAGCAGCACTTCAGTGCACATGGGGGGGTCATGCTGTCAGTGAACTCACCCCACCTAGGCAGTTCCATCTCCTCTCTGATTAGACCCTAGCTATGCAGCACCCACCCATCGTTGCCTTGAAGCTTTCCTAAGGA
The DNA here is from genome assembly GCF_951640355.1 of Cnephaeus nilssonii. Lineage (NCBI taxonomy): Eukaryota > Metazoa > Chordata > Mammalia > Chiroptera > Vespertilionidae > Cnephaeus > Cnephaeus nilssonii. The sequence continues at coordinate 46,730,942 of NC_137090.1, forward strand.
ACACTCTTCAAGATTAAAAGAAAAAAAAAGAAAATTTGATTATGCCTCAAGATAGCTAACATTTTCTCATTTACCTAAATTCCCAGAGCCTGCTCACACACACACACACACACACACACACTAGAGGCCCGATGCATAAAATTTGTGCAAGAGTAGGCCTTTCTTCCCCTGGCTGCCAGTACCAGCTTCCCTTTGGCACCTGGGACCTGGGCTTCACTCTCAGCCCCGGCTTCATCCAGAAGGTCGTCTGGAAGGACATCTGGTCTAATTAGCACATTACACTTTTATTATTATAGATACTCTCTCTCTCTCTCTCTCTCTCTTTCTCTCTCTCTCTCTCTCTCTCTCTCTCTCTCTCTCTATATATATATATATATATATATATATATATATATATACACACACACATACTTACACATATATGTATAAACACACACATATACATTCATGCATATGTGTGTATACATATGTACATTGATGTGTTCTCTATTTCCCTGGAAATTACCTGTGTCCAAGGTGAGATTCATAAACTCCACACTGCATTATTTCTCCTTACCTGACTCACCACAACCTTTGGACTGTCATCCAGTCAAGAGAAGGAGAAAACACGGTGAGTAATGTCATGATCTGTAGACAATCTCATGCCATCTCTCCATTCCCGAGACAGGAGGTATCACTCAGAGCTGCCCACAAACACGGTGTCCTTCTATTTTTTTCCACCCCATCATTCAAAGTCACTGATCCTCCCAGACCTTGAGCTTGTCATCACTGTGAATTGAAAAAGGGATCATCTATTGCTTATCCCGTGAAGGGAAGGGATGCAGTTCTGCAGGGACCCAGCTGCCTCAGTGGCCGACCCTGAAGACTATGTCTGGTTTGCACCTGCGTGCTGTGCATCAGAGCCCCCAGCACGTATGCTTTGAACAGGTTCCAAGCATGCTGTCCCCAGCAGCCAGGTCAGATGGGGCCCTTCACCTCCAGCCTTAGACAGTTTCTTCTGTATAACCAAACCGCCCCTGCCTGCTTTTCTCCTCTCTGGTGCTTGCTGTGGAAAGAGCTGGGAAGCTGCTCTAGACACACATCTGCTAGAATTTGCAAAGACCACAGCCATCTCCAGTAGCTGATGCCACAGTCCTACCCGGGGCACTGGCCATAGGTCTGGAGCTGGTGTCCCCCCCAGAAGAATAATGGAGATAATCTCTCTCAGGTGGCCCCGTCATGGTGGAAAGGACCTGGGCTCAGGAAGGAGGCTGACCTGGACTGCTGGTCTTGGTGTCCTTCCCTCTGACCTAAGACAATGGCCAAGTCGTGAACAGTTCTGAACTCAGTTTTCTTATTTGTAAAGTTGGAAAATGCATACCAAGTTCACAAGTTGTTCTGTGAACACTCTTCCTTTCTAAATTAAGGAAGAACACAATGAATGACAGACAGCTCACTTCTGCATGTGGGGTGAGAGTCTTGTTGTTCCTATGGAACAGGAGGGGAAGGTTTGTGACCCTCCTCAGCCCGCCAGCAGCTATTTTCTCCTGGCCGCCACCCTCTCCCACGCAGCAGCGGGAAGAGAGAAGCCTGGCATTACCCCCAGCAGAACCGCTGCAGGACTGGACTTCATGCCAGGTGGTTGCCAGCTAGCCACAGGGCGGGATGAGCTCAGCGGCGCTTACAGAAAATGACCAAGGGCTTCTGGAAAGGTGACAACTATTTTTAAATGACTAGACTTTTAAACAAATGTTTTCTTCTCTTTTCCCTCAGCAGATGGGCCCAAGGCCCAATTTAAATCAGGTTTGTTGTGAGGCCTGTAACTGGTCTTTCTTTCCTGCTTCTATAGCCCTGGAGCTCATGTGCATGTCCAAGCACACAGCTTAGAAATCACAATGGAAACATATTACTTGATTTATACTTATACTAACATTTTTCCTGGATGTATATAACCTGACCTACATCCACAGGAACATACACGGGAAGTTTAAGTCATTTCTCTGGCGCTGCACTCTTTCTTTGGAGTCGCTAAGAAAGCCAGAAAGAGAGTGCAAAGGGCAGGGGCAAGGTGAGCCACTGCGATTCTCAGTCATCCTTAGGACTTAGGACGCGGAGCGGTGAGAGGAATGGGAGAGTCTCGGCTGGGTCTGGGGCATCCTCGGAGACGCAGCACCACTCCTTCCTCAGCCCAGTGGAGACACTGCGCTATCGGGCTGGCCTACTGGAGGTACTGGAACGCTTTCCAAGGACTATGTGGGCACTCAGTGGTTTGAGGGCATCCATTTCCAGTCTCGAATTTCAGTGTACAGTGTCTTCATTGCCACAGCTGGCCTGCCTGGAGGGGAGCAGGGCCAAGGTTGTCCTCCTGGATGCCTGCCCCTTCACAAAGATACTTCTTACTCTCGGTAGTGGGAAGCCCTCAGGTGTGGAACAGTCTGGGGTGCCAAACAAAGGGAAAATTCAAAGACCTGGTAATTGGGTCAGAAAGTGTATCATGCTAATAATTAGGCAATTAATTCCTTGGCCAATCAAGTGCTCTCCAGTTTGTTACCTATAACATAGGAGGGAGACTTGAACAATTGTGCATTCATCAAGTAATTCTGGATAATAAATGATCCTGTTATTTTTGGCATATAACTCAGAAGGAGGTACGGTTTACATTAAGTAACACTGATGTAGAGATTTGCTGTGCTGTTTAATCTGTATGAACAAGGTTTCTCAACACCAGCACCTATAAAAATGAAACTCTGGCACCAAACAGACACTGACTCACCTCACTTTAGCAGTGATATGTGTATTAATAGCAAAATAAGTGGAAAATGTCCATCCATCTCATGGAGAGCTGCATTTCCAATAAAAGTTTGCTTTGGGAGTTTAATAATAAAGTGAGTTTATGTTATTTAGATCACTAGTATACTGGTTATTGAAAGTTTAAAATATTTTACACTTATAGCCTTTTTAATGGGTTATAAAGAATTTAAAATTTTAAGTATTTCATTTATATATGTATTTTTGCAGAGAAATATGGTTGGGTGATCAATGGGAGACTTTCAAGCCTAAATATGTAGCATTACATTAAAATTAAATTCTGTGGGGAAGTGGAATGGGAAAATGAGTTCAAAAATGATGTAAAATTTCTGACAGTTAAGAAAATCTTGTTGATTTATTTTTAAATGGATGCTGGTGGGTATTATGCATTATGATAATTAACTGAATGTATTTTTAAAATAATGGAACAGATTTACTTTAAAATATCAGTATTTCAGTACATGGAAAATTATTCCTTTGCAACGACTTAAACTTGTAATATTTTTTTAAAAACTCATCACTTTTAAAAGTGCAAGAGACTTGGAAATAGATAGAGGTGGTGGTTGCACAACATTTTGAATGTACTAAATGCCACTAATTGGTTCACTTTTAAAAGGGTTAATTTTACATCATGTGAATTTTATCTTAATAAAACTTTTTAAATGTGTGTGCATATATAGAGAACAAGAGAAGTATTATAAAATATTTATATGTCTATGTGATTTTTATATAGTACTTTGAAATAACATTAAAGTATATATCAAGTCCACACAATATTACAAACAACAGAAACTAGAAAGAAAAAGTAATTTTTTTCTGCAGTATTTTGATTCATTGTTTTTCTCCATGCACCAAATTACTTTGTTTGCATCCCTATTGCAAAGTTTTCCACATCTATTAAATTCTAGAGTACCTTAAGAGACTTGCATTTGCTTAAGACAGTGCTGCAGTGTAAGCAGAGTGCTCACTATGTCCCAGGTAGGACACTGTGCTTCCCATGCATTATATGATTGAAATTCAGCAACCCTGTACAAAGGAGTTGTATTGTTAATCCCATTTTACAGATGAGAAAACTGAGATTTAGAGAGTTAAATTCATTTGCCTAGTTACTATATGATGGTGCTGGAATTTGAATCTACATCTCCCTGACTCTTTTGCTGTTTCCTTATAAGAAACTTTATTTTTATTTACACTGTCTAGGGACGCTTGGTTCTTGAATCTTGGCACAATACATAAGCCATAGCAAGTGAATGCATGCCATTCCTCATCCCTCATCTGGAAGTCAGAATAGACAGCAGTGAATCACTGTGGGACTCTTTCCTACATGGAGCTCTAACTGGCAACACCAGCCAACGGGACTGGCATGTGTTACGAATAGCACAGGGGCAGAGCTTGGGTGTATTGGGTCAAAGAAGGCTTCCCTTATTTTCCCACTCAGATGTTTGTTTGCCTAAAAATAACCATAAGATTTAAGAACATGCTTTTGAATTTAAATATTAGGTAACTTTCATGGATAGGTCAGGCTCAGGCCAGCACATGGTAGCCATTTCAAGACCTCCAGAAAGATGATGATTAGTGAATTTTTACCTGACTCAGTTTTTCTTCACAACAGCCTCACAGATTTAATTCAATGGTTTCTCACACACAGGGACTAATGGTAGACTTTTAGAACTAGAAAGGGTGTCAAGTGGCTTTGTTTTTATTTCCATCTTGTTCTGGTATCAATGTTTTATTCCACAGGAAGTGAAAAGTACATATGCCTGCACTTTTTTTTTTTTTCTGGAGAAGTTAATCACTGATCTCTTCCTCTTGTTCTGCAAAGCAAAGAATATTAGAAATCTAAGGGAACTAAAACATTACTCAGTTCAATCCCATTTATTTACAAACAAGGAAACCAAAGCAAAGGCCAAGGAGGTTCAATGAATTACCCACAGTCACACCAGTGGGAGAACCTGGACCAGAACTCGGTGCTGTGCCTCAGAGAAAACACTCCCACCAACCCACATGGCCCTCTCAGAGCATGTATGGGCCCTTCACACAGCTGACATTCCAACACTTCCACTTTGCTGGAAACCAATCACTGTTTCACTAATAGAGAGATGTGGACAGGAAGCCGGGAAGGCTGGTCAACAACCTTAATTGCTCTAACCACTCACTGTTTAGTTGAGACATTGTTAGCTGAAGCAACCTCCACCTCTGTTTGTCTTATGTAAATTTCTGTTATTTCCTGCCTAAGGGGTATTGGTGTTTCCCATAGCCTCAATAAAAGGGATAGCAGAGCCAGAGCAGTGTGTAGTCCTCCCACTAGAGGTGGGCTCCCTCCTGGCCCACAATACCGCCAAATTAATACTTTTCTAGTCTCTTTTCATTTGTGTGCGGCCTTCTCCAGAACCCAAACCCTGAACCGGAACCCTGAACCACGCGGGACGTGAAAGGGGTTCCTATACCACTTACCTTGTTTTTCTCTATTAAATATTCTGTTTCTGGCTCATTTGCCTTTTTCATTTATGATTTTCTTTTTCACATCAGTGGAATAAATCTTTGTAGCTTTCTATGCAAAAATTCATGGGCAGTAAAAATTATGATTCCTATATATTTGAAAATGTCATTCTTTCCTCACACTTGGTTGACAGTGACAGTTTGTCTCTGTGTTACATTCTAGGGTGAACATAATTGTTCCTCAGCATCTTGTCATTTTCCTTACAGGGCTGTGTGATACCATTTTGAATGCTAATCCAATGTAACCCGGTTTCCCTCTTTGAACTTTCAGGGTCATTTCTTAATCCCTGTGAAAACAGACTTATAACATGTCTGTTGATAGTTTGTTCATTTGTCATGGTGCTGGACACTAGGATGGAGCTCTACTGTGTGGATTATGTCCTGCGGTTTTAGAAAGTCTTCTTGCATTGTTTCCTTAGTAATGTCACCTTCTCTTTCCTCGAGAACTGATATTAGATGGGTTTTGTTTCTCCTGAGTTGATCTTCTAATGTTTCATTTCTCTCCTATTTTCCATTACTTTGCCATTTAAGTTTTACACTGTGGAAGATTTCTTTAATTACAATTTCCAGCCTTTCTGCTACAATTATTTTAATGATATTTTTAATTTCCAAGAATCTCTTATTGTTACATGATTTTTCCCCTGAGGACATTGTTCCTATGCGGATGCAACGTCATCCCATACCTCTTGAGAAACTTTGATTATACAGTATTTTTTTCTTCTCTGTCCTGCATAATTTCTCTTCTCTTTTCTTTTGTTTGTTTTGGACACTTGCCTCAAATGACTGGTGATCCTGGACTTCCCATTTATCTTTTGGAGCGAGGCACTAAGATCAAAACTTGTCAGCCAGTGGCCTTACATTTGGGCATCTCCAGATTTCTTTTCTCTGTGGATGAATCCCTAAATTCCCACCCCTGTGCATAGCTGCTGACACTTTGGGAATAGAGCAAAGGAAGGAAGCCAGGATGAGAGTAGAAAATGCAGATTTTCATTTCATATCCATTTTTATTCTTATGTCACACACCCCTTACCCTCATTATGCCTGAAATGCCCAAGCTCAGAGCTCCCATTTAATCATCCAGAACATTAGCCTGCACATTCAGTGGTTCCTGGTACTCTCGAGTCCAGGATCTGCAAAGGGTTTTATAGAATTAACTAATGGTCCAGTGCACAAAATTCGTGCATGGGGGTGGGAGGGGGGCAGGGTGTTCCCTCAGCCCAGCCTGCACCCTCTCCAATCGGGGACCCCTTGGGGGTTGTCCGACTGCCAGATTAGGCCTAAACCAGCAGTCAAGAGATCCCTCTTGCAATCTGGGACCGCTGGCTCCTATTGCTCACCTGCCTGCCTGCCTGATTGCCCCTAACTGCCTCTGCCTGCCTGCCTGATTGCCCCTAACCCCTCTGCCTGCCTGCCTGATTGCCCCTAACTGCCCTCCCCTGCTGGCCCGATTGACCCCAACTGCCTTCCCCTGCTGGCCTGATCCCCCTAACTGCTCTCCCCTGCTGGCCCAATCGCCCCCAACTGCCTTCCCCTGCTGGCCTGATCTCCCTAACTGCTCTCCCCTGCTGGCCTGATCCCCCTAACTGCTCTCCCCTGCTGGCCTGATTGCCCCTAACCACCTCTGCCTCAGCCCTGCCACCATGGCTTTGCCCAGAAGGTCTCCAGAAGGTCTCCTGGTCTAATTCGCATATTACTCTTTTATTAGTATAGATTAACTTGTTTTCTCTCAGTATTCCCTGCTTAACTAACATTAGAATGTAGTTTCTTTCTCTTTACTAAGGCAGGTGTACTCTTCCATCTGTTTTCCATCTCCCAGAAATGTGTTTAAATCTCTTGTCCACTGCCTTGCCTTCTTAGTCCCTATGAACCTGTACTCTTTTTTTTTTTTATAATGTTATTTTAGAGTGATTTGAGTGGGGAGATGGGGAGAAAAAAATGATACAAACATATATTTAATCTGCCACCTTTAATCAGATCTTTTTTGTTTCTTCTATTCTTGTCCAGTTAAAAGTTAAGTTATTAAGTTCAGTACACGAATTGGAAAGATTTACACATTTATTTTATGTTCTGGAAGAGTTAATGTATTTCTTGGTATAATTTATAAAAAACAAAACAAAACAAAACACAACAACCTAGGCCTTGTATCCTTTTAAGAGTTAGATTGACCACTTTTCCAAGTTTTCTATGGTATTGGTGTATTTAGGTTTTCTACCTCTTCTCAAACCTCTCACAATCTGATGTTTGGAGCTTTGGATTTCAAGATTTCTTACCCATTGTCTCATTCCTTCATCTGTTTGTCCTATAATATAAAATCCCAGAATATAGCAGCGCTATTCTCAATAGGCAAAACATAGATGCAACCCGAGTGTCCATCAGTGGATGAATGGGTAAGCAAAATCTGGTGTGTATGTGTGTGTGAGTGTGTGTGTATATATATGAATATATGAATATATTCAGCCTTAGATAAGGAAATACTGACACATCCTAGAACTTGGATGAACCTTGTAGACATTGCCTAGTGAAATAAGCCAGACATAAAGTGACAAGTAATGTATGATCACACTTATACTAGTACTGAGAGGATTCCAATTCATAGAATGGTGTTCTCCAGGGGCTGGAGGAAGGGGGAATGCAAAGTTCATGTTTAATGGGGACAGAGGTTCAGTTTTGCAAGATGAAAAGAGTTCTGGAGACGGATGGTGATGGTGGTTGCACAGCAATGTGAATGAACTTAATGCCACTGAACTGTGCCTTTAAACATGATTAAGATGATAAATTTTATGTTCTGTATATTTTACTTCAATTAAAAAAAAAGTAAATCCATACATTCTTTTAAAATCAAGGAGAATTTCTTGATTCAACCATTTGGCAAATTGATTCTCCCCACCCGCCTTGAGTTATTCACTCCACACATTAATGTTTTTTATTTATCTTAACCTGGTTCTTTTTTCACATCAGCTATTCTTATTTTGTTATGAACCCATCACAAGATATTAATTATACATATTTCAAAGCAATTTTCTGTTTCCGCTATTTCCTTGGAGGATGGTTTTTCACAAAGTTTGATGGTTCCCTTTCACCGTGTTTGCTTTTCTGGGATGTCTGACCCCCTCTTTGTCTGTCTGTGAACGTGGTTTATTCTCCTTGCTCCTTGCTCTTGGCGCAGTGAGGAGGGGCTTTCTGGGTGTAGGTGATCCATCCTCCTGAGGCCTGTAGCTTCTGGGAGCAATGCTTCGCCTCCCAGACTGTCCCGTCAGTGTGCACAAGCTGGGGCAGGGGTTGCCACGCCTTGCTGGCCTCCCCCATGCAGCTCTCCAACAAGTGCCCTGAAGAAAGCCCAGGAGTCCTACCTGTGCCTGGGTTTCTTCTGAGGAGTGTGGGGCAGGCTTCCTCGCACCACTGCGTCGGCAGAGCAGCCTTTCGCTGAGACATCCCTGCTTGGCCCTTTCTGCTGTCCTGGCTTGCCCCCATCTTCAAAAAACTGCTCTCTCCTTATTAGCTAATGGTATGATATCTTGTTTTTTTAATGCTGTGATGGACTTCATACTTCAAGAAACTTTGTTCAGTCCACCCCCTTAACGTGCCCTTCATTTCTCCTCTTTAGAAGCCGCTCTGGGAAGGGCCATGTTTCTTCTCCGCTCGGCACTTAATACGTTCCCCTGGCTCTGAGTGTCTCACCATCCTTGGACTGGATCTAGAGTCAGTCCCAGCTACACATGTGCGAACAGACAGAGGGGATCTGGACCAGCCTATGGTGCTTTTCTGCGTGCACTGCAGGTAAAGGGGGCTGTCACACACACCTCAGCCTCCCCTGAGTGCAGGGCGGCCACGGGCCCAGGCTCTGCCACTGTGAAACTTCCGACAGGAGACACTGCAGTTTTAAAACCAACACCATGAAGAAGCAATGCAAAGCCATGGGAGAGAGAGGGACATAGGCGTCCTTTTGTTCCGCAGCAATTAGTGCATTCCAGCAGAGCCAGTTCTGGGCAGGGGCAGAGGGAGTAGCCACAAAATGGCCTTTGTCTGAACTTCATAAAAAATTCCAGCCCGTGGGAGTGAGCACAGACATATAGTGCAGAATCCACTGTGCATGTCCCCGATCTTGGCTTTTACAGCGAAACTATTCCAGGAATTCATGGACTGTGGTCTATGGAAGGAGGAGGAAAGCAAATACCTTCTCAAGAAAAGGTGCCACTTTCTAAAGACTGGATATTATGGTGCAGGACTTTCGCTTACTAAGGAGTTGGTCTCTTGAAAGCTGGTGGGTTAGTTTGTTACCAGCATATAGATGCAGCCATGAAAAGACAGCCTTCCCTCTTCCCTCACCCCACGCCCACCCCAGCTCCTCATATACACATAGAAACATGTGTTTAGCCGTTTTGATTCACAGTTAAGTAATCTCTAAACTGTGCTACATCGTTCTAATTGTAGACATATGTAATAAAACTTGCTTATCAGATGGGAGATATGATTATCCTCCTGTTAGAATGGGGAAAACTGAAGATCCAAGAAGTTAGGTAGCTAGATGGAGGTCCAACGACAGTGGAATTTTCATCCAGACCTGCCTACGGCATCACCTGGATGTCTGGTCTCCCACATAGGAGCCTGCTGTCGAGAGGAGCGGCGCGTGAGAAGGCTGAGTCCAGCCTTGCCTCAGCACCACTGGCTGAAGGTGGGCATGGTGACAGTGCCTCTTTACAGAACTGCGGAGCATGGGAAATGGGGATACCTAGATGAGTGCCTGGCCGTTAGTAAGCAGTAAATGCGCCTGCTTCCTTTCTCTCAAGAACGATAAACAGCCTATCAGAATCAGTAGGATGGGCTTGGAAAGATTTTTCCAGCATGGAGGGTTTTGCACTGAGGCACCCATTATTTTTTTTTAAATTCTTTATTATTTAAAGTACTAGAGGCCCGGTGCATGAAATTCATGCATGAGGGGTGGGTGGGTGGTCCCCTCAGCCCAGCCTGCACCATCTCCAATCCGGGACCCCTTGGGGGATGTCTGACTGCCGGTTTAGGCCCGATCCTGGGGATCGGGCCTAAACCAGCAGTCGGACATCCCTCTCACAATCCGAGACTGCTGGCTCCTAACTGCTCACATGCCTGCCTGCCTGATCGCCCCTAACTGCCCTCCCCTGCCAGCCTGATCACCGCTAACCACCTCTGCCTGCCGGCCTGGTCACCCCCAACTGCCCCCCCTGCAGGCCTGGTCGCCCCACGCAGCCTGCTGTTTGGTCGTTACTGTTACTGTGATGGTGTCCTGGACAATTTGCATATTTCTCTATCATTAGTATAGACTAGAGGCCGGTTGCACGATATTCATGCAAGAATAGACCTTCCTTTCCCTGGCTTCACTCCCAGCCGCCCGGGAGCTGGCATGTCCCCTCTCCCGGCCCGCCCGGGAGCCGGCACATCCTTGCTTCTGTCCGGTGCACCACTCCTGTAGCTCCCTCCGCTGCCTCCCTTCCCCCTCATAGCAGGCATCCCGCCCTTCCCAGCCGCTCCACGCCTGCATATGCAAATTAACCCACCATCTTTGTTGGGTTAATTTGCATACTTACTCTGATTGGCTGTGGGCATAGCAGCAGTATGGTCAATTTACATGTTTGTCTATTATTAGGTAAGATTATATATAGTATTACATATGTCTCCTTTTCCCCCAATTGACCTCTCCCCAGCCACCCCCACCTCCAGCACATGCCCTCACCCACCTAGTGTCTGTGTCCATTGGTTATGCTTATATGCATGCATACAAGTCCTTTGGTTGATCTCTTACCATGCCCTCATGTCCCTCCCCCTCCCATCCCGGCCTTCCCTCTGAAGTTTGACAGTCTGTTTAACGCTCCTCTGTCTCTAGATCTATTTATGTTCATCAGTTTATGTTGTTCATTATATTCCACAAATGAGTGAGATCATGTGATATTTATCTTTTTCTGACTGTCTTATTTTGCTTAGCATAATGCTCTCCAAGCCCATCCAGGCTGTTGCGAATGGTAAGAGTTCCTTCTTTTTTACAGCGGCATAGTAGTCCATTGTGTAGATGTACCACTGTTTTATAATCCACTCAGTTGCTGATGGGCACTTAGGCTGTTTCCAAATCTTAGCTATTATAAATTGTGCTGCTATGAACATAGGGGTGCATATGTCCTTTCTCATTGATGTTTCTGATTTCTTGGGATATATTCCTAGAAGTAGGATCACTGGGTCAAATGGCAGTTCCACCTTTAATTTTTTGAGGAAACTCCATACTGTTTTTCACAGTGGTTGCACCAGTCTGCATTCCCACCAGCAATGCACAAGGGTCCTTTTTTCTCCACATCCTCACCAGCACTTGTCATTTGTCAGTTTGTTGATGATAGCCATTCTGACAGGTGTGAGATGGTATCTAATTGTCATTTTGATTTGCATCTCTCAGATGATTAGTGACTTTGAGTATGTTTTCATATGTCCACTTTTGAAAAGTGTCTATTTAAGTCCTTTGCCCATTTTTCATTGGATTGTTGATCTTCCTTTTGATAAGATGTATGAGTTCCCTATAAATTTTGAAGATTAGGCCCTTATCAGATAAAACATTGGCAAATTTGTCCTCCCATGCAGTGGGCTTTCTTGTTGTTTTGTTGCTAGTTTCTTTTGCTGTGCAGAAGCTTTTTATTTTGATGTAATCCCATTTGTTTATTTTCTCCTTAGTTTCCATTGCACTAGGAGCTGTATTGGTAAAGATATTGCTATGACATATGTCTGATATTTTACTGCCTATGGATTCTTCTAAGATTTTTTAAAATATTTTTTTATTTATTTCAGAGAGGAAGGAAGAGGGAGAGAGAGATAGAAACATCAATGATGAGAGAGAATTATTGATTGGTTGCCTCCTGCATGCCCTCTACTGGGGATCGAGCCCGCAACCTGGGCATGTGCCCTTGACCAGAATCGAACCTGGGACCCTTAAGTCCTCAGGCCAATGCTCTAGCCACTGAGCCAAACCAGCTAGGGCTCTTCTAAGATTTTTATGGTTTCCTGTCTTACGTTTAAGTCCTTTACTCATTTTGAGTTTACTTTTGTGTATGGTGTAAGTTGGTGTTCTGGTTTCTTTTTTTTTTTACATGTATCTGTCCAGTTTTCTCAACACCATTTATTAAAGAGACTGTCTTGACTCCATTGTATGCTCTTGCCTCCTTTGTCAAATATTAATTGAACATAATGGCTTGGGTCAATTTCTGGGTTCTCTGTTCTGTTCCATTGGTCTATATGTCTGTTCTTGTGCCAGTACCAGGCAGTTTTGAGAACAGTGGCTTTGTCATATAGCTCGATATCTGGTATTGTGATCCCTCCAACTTTGTTCTTCTTTCTTAAGATTGCTGTGACTATTCAGGGTCTTTTTTTATTCCACATAAATTTTTTGAGAGTTTGTTCTAGGTATGTGAAATATGCCTTTGGTATTTTAATCAGGATTGCATTAAATCTATAGATTGATTTGGGTGGTATGGAGACTTTAATGATGTTGTTTCTATCAATTCATGAACATAGTATATTCTTTCATTTGTTTATGTGTTCCTCTATCTCTTTTTTCAATGTCCTGTAGCTTTCTGAGTACAGGTCTTTTACCTCCTTAGTTAAGTGTATTCATAGGTATCTTAATTTTTTTGATGAGGCACACATTTTCAATCTCATTTTAATTATATACATTGAAGGAGTGGCTGGAGAGACTATTGGTGCACTTTTTGATATATTTTCCAAGAAGATAGGATTTGTTCCATTGACTCTAGGGAGAGAGTGTGCTAACAAGAACCCGGAATGGAAGGAAGTCATGGGCGTCTAGTCCTGAGGCTGCCTCATCCACTAACCAGTGTGTGTGTTGGGGGGGGGGGAGGGAAGGCGGGGGAGGCTCACTTTCTTATTCTGCACACACAGAAATGTAAGAGTAAATTGATTTACATCTAATGTTTCTCATAGTTCTAAAAGCATATTTTTTCAGCTTTATTTTTTTGTGGAAGTTAACCATGGTTTGTCTCAAGGCCAGACACTAACCAACCACCATAAAAATGAACAAATCCAAATCTTTGAATGATGCATGCTAATCTCAACTGAATTGAACCAACTCTGGGCTGAACAACTTGAAATAGTAAAAGCAAATCCTTTTCAAAATAGCAGATTAATAAATTAAGTATGATATACTGAGCCCTTAATAAGTGGTGAGTTCACTTTCTTGCATCACATAGACTGTTTTCTTGAGAGTTTCACCTTTAATGATTTATTTCCACTGCACTTTGGCATATAATTTAATTTATGAAGTTTGAACTTTTTCTTAGTGGAAGGGTGGGAACAAGGTGTGAGTTTAATGCCTACTCTACAAATAATCTGGCTGGTCTATCCCAACCCATCTGCAATGATTCAAAATATCGTCATCAACATCATCATCATTATAACAGTTGTCCTCAACTGGTCTCTGTGTCCCAGGAGATTACAATGTCATACACGGCACACAGCTCAGCCAAGGAGGGGCTCTGAGTCACTTCTAACTGAGGAGTCACTTTCCCATCCTGCTTAGAGTCTTCACATAAGGAAACATTGCAATGCTGCTGAATTTCAATTATTCCAATAGGTAATACAAGTACAGTATTCTCGTTATCATGGTAGTGGTGGTCTGCAGTCACTGAGACACTGGATGAATGAAGCTGAGCCATTGCTCCTGGGAAATCGAGTTCACTGCCTGTGAGCCTTTGGTCACACCCTTTTCATCAACCAATCAATACACAACCTTATCTTATGTGTGTTTCTGTTTAAAGCTACTTTATTTAGTATATATTATTACTTCACTAACATTAGATTCACAGCCAACACCACTCTAGCACATACTGGACGAAGCATGCGTATAAAGTACAAATGCATACAATTTCTCCAAGGCCGCAGCACAGCCTTCTTGTACTTGGGAATTCTAGGCAGCATTTCAGCACTACACTGAGAGGCCATTTTAAACAGCAAAATCATCAACAAAAAGGCTCAAAAATGTAAAAAATGTGGCACTAAATATGCTGCAGTCCAGACATCCAAAAAGAGAAGGCAGAACTCAGCCTTGTTCTCATGTCCGATGCTTCACATTTTTTGCCCCTTGGCCCACGCGAGTTGAAGGCGTGTCTCGGAAGGACTGGGCAGTGGTGAATACTGATTTGGGAGCTACAAATAAATATCAGCCAGTAGACAAATTTACAAACAATGAGAATCCAGAAGTGCCGACTCCACAAACAATCAAGATGGACTGTAGATTAAACACTAGGGAGGGTAGCTAATTAGGAGGCAGAGTACTATGCAGGTTAAGAGCCAGGTTTTAGAATTAGTCCATGTGTGTTCAAATCCTGTCTCCACTATGTGCTAAATGGAAAAATTCTCCTTTGTATCTGAGTTTTATTATCTGTGAAAACTGACAGATGAAAGGAGTTATTGCATGGGGTTGGTCTGAAGAGTGAAAGAGTTAAAATATATAAAATTCTCAGAACAGTGCCTGGCATGTAATAAGTGCTTGGTGAGCGATAGCTAATCTTTCCCACCCCTCTCTCTCTGCCCCACCTTTCTTGAGAAAAGTAGAGAAAGGCGAGTAACCCCAGACTAAGAGGACCTCATTATGGGCCTCCACCCTTGAAAAAGTAGAAGCAACTCCACTGTTTGTTTACTTCTGACAAAAAAAAAAAATGGAATAAAACACTGTTGTATTTATGAGGATAATAAATCCACAGACTTGTTTCTAGACCTCTCTGAGAATCCTGCTCTTCTTCATTTTTATATAATTGAATTCCACTAGATTTTGACATATACTTTTCTTTTCATGAAGCTTAACTTTCAGCCCACTAGAGAAAGAAATGGGAATGAGAATAATGTTTACACACAAGTGGCAATGCCCACTGGGCTGAGAGCCAAAAGGCATGATTCACTGTCCTGCGCGCTATCTAATCTCTAGATAAAGCTCACAGTCTGGATCACGTGGCCGAAGAATCACCCTCTGACGGCAGCACAGCCGCATCACAAGTCCATATGCGTAGAGAGTAAATAAACTTCTTTTTAAGGTTGAACTTGCAAACTGAGTTGTACAGAGAAAAAATTGTAACTATGCGTGGTACATGATTCATAACACTGTATCTCATCACAAGAAAAAATTTATAATTATGAAATGTGTGACAAGATAGCAGTTGAGAAAATATAGGAAAACAGTAATTTCTAATGCAACTAATAAAAATTCATCATGTTAATTTTAACTGTACTTTAAACAGAAAACAGGATTGTTGAAAGTATCAAAACAGTGATGATCATCATCATCTTTGGTGACATCTGGGCTGTCCCTGAGGAAGGAAGACAGCATGGCAGCTGGATGATGGAAGTTTGCTTCAGCACAAGGATGTGAGACGGCCGGGTGCAGCCAGAGCTGGCATTTGTGTAGTTTGAAATGACAGCCTCAGAATATCTGGAAAATGACAGCATAGGAGTAGCTCTCTGTGAATCTGCCCTGTGGGCTCTGGTTTACCAGGATGGTCCCTCGGGGCCCTGTTGGGGAAGGGTTCTGTGATGGGGCTCAGTAGAAAACATACCAAAACATGCACAAAACATATGCACACATATAACTAAACCGTGACTTCATTGGGTTTGGTGGCTGGCACTTGTCATGCACTAGCTCATGGATGTCTCACAATGCGCACCATGAATATTGCTGTTTTATTGACAAAAACTTGCACAAGATCACACCGACAACCAATGCTGGCTGCGAGTAACGTTCTTGGGTATTGCCAAAGTGTTTCGCTCGTCAGAACTCTCTGGCTGGGACACAATACATTTGAATATAGCAGGTCATGATTACAGCACTTCGTAGCCAGGAGACCATTGGCATTTTTTAAACCTCTCTATAACTCCACTTCCTAATTCACATAGTAAAGGTAATACTAGTTCCATACTGTATGGTTGTTATGATAGGGACATTCATGGAAAGTGCTTGGCACTGTGTCTGGCAGAGATAATAGTGCTCAATAAATTGTTAGTTGTTATTATTGCCAGTACTGACCTCCAGGGCACACTGTGGTGGTGACTCAATGCTGTGTTCCTAGCCCTGCCCAAGCAGTTAGTATTCAAAGGCCCCTATGATAAAATAATGTAGATTCATCCAAAAGGAATGGTACTCTTATCAGATAAACTTCGGTCAGATTAAATAGAACTGCCCATCAAGCACTACATCTTTATGGAAAATTATCAAGCTGTACCAAACAGTGCAAAAATCCTTGGCAAATACCCTAGAAATTATACCTTATACATATAATTTGAATGTGTTTTCACTGTAGAAATTATCATATTACATAACAGAAAACAGAAATGCAAATAAACCAAAATAATCTAAAAGCCATGCACACTGCCCCTGAGATAGCCACTGTCCATGCGTGTGTTGCATCCTTTCAGATGCTGCACATGTCTATCCAGATGTGTATTTATTTTCCACAAAAATGTGAACTGATGGTGTTTCAGCCTACATTATTTCATGTGGTGCATTCCATACTTTCATGTGCATTTATCATTCCTGCTTTCGGGGGCTTTGAGGACCTGCCAGCAGCTGTCCTGAGCACTTGTCAGATTTCTCCTGATTCAAAGAGGTTAGCATCAGTACGACCTTTACAAATGGGAAAATTTATATCCTGAGAGCTTAAGTAAACTTGCCGAAGTCCCTAGAACCAGCAGCAGAGCCAGAGTCACAGGCAGCCAGACCGCTCTCCAAACCCAATGTCACATATATGTCCAGCATTGGCAGTGGCTCCGTGTAGCCACTGGGACAGAACCCTCCTTTATCAGACCAACCCCCGTTACTGTGCATTTAGAATGTTGTCGGGTTTTTCACTGTTATAAACACTGTGGCACCAAATATCTTGATGTGTTCTTTGTCTGGTTATTTTCTTAGGAAAAAAATTGCTAGATTAAAAGCCTTACGCATTTTAAGGCTTTTGCTTGGCCTCCAAAAATACTGTACACGAACAATCAATGAGAGCGCTCATTTCCCTCTCAACATCCTATATTCCTTTAATCAACAAATATTCATTCCGATGCCAGGTGCTGGTTAAGCATAGTGCATTTATGTTGATCCGATTTTTAGTATCATAATAGGTGGAAAAGCATATGTTTGTTTACTATTGACTCTCACAAGACTCCAGGAGAAAGGCAGACAGGAAATTCTATGGAAAGTACAGGGACCCCCAGCGAGTTCCAAAAGCCCATCCAAGGTCGCACAGCTGGTGAGGGACAGATCTGGGATCAGGGCCAGGCCCGTCAGGCCCCCAAAGCAGTGCTCTTGCCTTTCTGCCGCTTGGTCAGCACCAGCCACCAAGGATCATCTGAGGGCTTTTGTGCAATTTCCTGTCCCTTTCCGACAAACTGCATGTTGTGAACAAAGACCATTTAAAGGAAATGCACAGACGAGCTGACTGAGGAGAAAGTTGAAAATGGGGTGATACTTCCCAAGTGTCAGGCTGACTTGAGTGTTGTGGAGATCTCGATGCTGTCTGAGGAGACCCAGCCACAGACCCAGGTCAAGGTAACGGCGCTATAGCCCAGCTGTAAATAACTGGAAGAGACTCTGGAAACCATCTGGACCACATCCTTTATTCTAACACCACCAAAGCAGAGACCTGCAAGAATGGCTGCCGGTCTCAGGTCAGAGTGCTGAGCGAGGCAGCATGGGGCTCGAACCCAGGGATCCTTACCTGGCAGGCCTGTTCTCTGCACAGAAATCTTTGCTGAAAAAGTCCAGATGGTTCCTGATCCTTTTCCTTAATATCCAGAACCCTCTTCACATCTGACTGGCCCACCAGGGCCAAAGGAAAAGTGTGGTCTCTGACAGGTACCTGAAATTTTTATCTCCATCTCTCACCCTTCACAATCCTGCTCATAAGGTTGAAAACTCCTACATGAAAAAATTACCAACAAAAAAAAAGATAAAGAACTGGCAAAGAAATAGGTGCAGGTCATATGCAAATATGTATACAAAAATAAATTAATACACAGACCATACAAATCAGCAACAACAAAAGGCAAACAATCCCATAGACAAATGGTGAATGGGGATGAACAGGCATTTCAGAGACAAAGAAACACAAATGGTCAATTCATTTCAAAGATGTTAAATCTCAGTTATAATTAAAGTCAAGTAAGGATATCAGCATTATTCAAAGATTAACTAATAAAAAGTAATAAAAAATAATGATATAGCATTTCAAATAAAATTAGAAAATGTATAAAAAACATTTCTCAATCTTTGACTTCTCCTTACTTCCTTTCTCTGTCATTCCAGTAATATGGAAGAAAATGCTCCATGATTTGCTATATTTATTGAACAATTTAATCTCCCTAGTTGTAATTCTAGTCAAATGAATGGAATATGTATTTAATTTTCTCCTGAGAAATAAAATTAAATTTAGTTTTCTCATAGGGAAAAATTTTTCCCCAAAACAGTTTGCTTTGCCACAGATTAGGAGAAAATATTTACAAAACATGTATCAAACAAATTAATTATATCAAGATATACAAAAGGGCCTAGCTGGTATAGCTCAGTTGGTTGAATGTCATCCCATACAACAGAAGGCTACTAGTTCAATTCCTGGTCAGGGCACATGTCTGGGTTGCAGTCTTGATCACCAGTAGGGAGTGTGCAGGAGGCAGCTGATCAATGTTTCTATCTCCTTCTCTCTCTAAAATCAATAAAAAATATTAAAAATAAAATATATATATATGACTCATACAACCTAATAAGAAGAAGACAACCCCCCCCCCCTAATAAAACTGGCAAAATATTTGGACAAAATTAACCAAAGAGGATATACAGATAGCAAATAAACACATGAAAAGAAGTTCTACATCACTAGCCATTAGGGAAATGTTAAAATTAAAACTATGACTATCCTCTGCCCATTTTTAATTGGGTTGTTTGTTTGGTGTTGGGTTATATGAGTTCTTCATGTATTTTGGATATTAACCCCTTGTTGGAACTGTTAAGAACCATATGATTTTACTCATATGTGGGATACAAAACTGAAAGCAACAAATGAACAAGCAAGAAAAATTCCTAGACACAGACACAGTGTGGTGGTTTCCAGAGGGAATGGGGGTGGAGAGGTAGTAAAGGGTAAGGAGGGTCAAATACATGGTGGTAGAAGATGATTTGACTTTGGGTGGGGGGCAGACATCCATAAAAAGACGATGTATTATAGAATTGTATACTTTAAACCTATGTAATCTTATTAACCAGAGTCACCCAAATGAATTTAATTCTAAAAAGAACTATGATAAGATGTCACTACACATCCACTATAACATCTACAATTATAAGACTGACTATACCAAGAGTAGAGAATTGGAACTCTCATACACTGTTGGTAGGAATGTTAAATTGTGCAACCACTTTGGCACTTTAAAAGTTAAATGCATGTCAAGAGGATGAAAAGACAAGCTGGAGACTGGGAGAAAATATTTGCAAACTGCATATCTGACAAAGGACTGCTATCTAGAATATATATTTTCAAAACACTCAAAACTCAAAATTAAGAAAACAAACAATCCAATTGTAGATGACAAATAAGCAAATGAATAAACATTCAAAATCATTAGCCACTTGAGATATGCAAGTTAGAGCCACGAGATATCACCAAACACCTATCCGAATAGCTAAAATAAAAAGTAATGTTAATACCCAAAGCTGGCAAGAATGTGGTGAAACTAGATCACTTACACAGTGCTGGTGGGAAAGGAGGACGATGCAGCCACGCTGGGAAACAGTCTGGCAGTTTCTTATAAAACTAAACATACAACCATACAACCCAGCAACAACACTCTTAGGAGCTGATCTCTGAAAAATGAAAACCTACAACGACACAAAAACCTGAGTGCAAATGCTGATAACAACTTAATTCATAATAGACAAAAACCTGGAAACAACCAAAATGTCCCTCAACAGTGACTGGCTGACCAACTGCGGGACATGAGCACCTTGGAGCATGATTCAGCGATAGGAAGGAACGCACAGCTTAAAGGGTTCTCAGGGGCATGATGCTGAGTGGAAAAGTCAGTCCCCAAAGGCTACTTACTGTATGACTTCAATTATCTAATATTCTTGAAGTAACCAAAGTATAGATATGGAGAATAGATTAATGGTTGCCAGGGACCAAGCACAGGGGTGGAATGGGGGGAAGGGAGGCAAGTGTGGATATAAGTGGGCACCACAGGGGTCGCTGTAATGAGGGAACTATTCTGTATCTTGGCTGAAGTAGGGGATAAATGAACATACACATCTGATAGAATGGCACAGAACTAAATACACATGAACATGCACAAACAAGTACCAATGAAACCGGGGAAATTTGAACCATATCCATGGATTATATCAGTGTCAATATTCTGGTTGTGATATAGTTTTGCAAAATGTCACCATTGGGAAAAAATGAGTAAGGATATTACTTCATATATGAATATTACTTACTGCATATGAATATATAATTTTCTCAAAATTAAAAGTTTCCTTTTTAAAAAGTTAAACATACTCTTACTATGTGACACAGCCATTTCATGGTTAGTATTTATTCCAGAACAATGCAAGCATATGTCTACACAAAAATGTATACCTACTAGTAAATGTTTATAGCAGCTTTCTTTTTAATAGCCAAACATTGAAGACAACCCAAATGTCCATCAACAAGTGAATGATAAACGAAAATGTGGTATGTCTGTGTAATGAAATACCACTTAAGCAAAAAACATAGACAAGTCTTAAAATAATTATGATAGACCAAAAATACTACAGACTATACTGTATGACCCCCTTTGTGTGAAGTCCTAGACAATACAAACACATGTATAGTAACAAAAAGCAGATCAGTCGTTTCCTAGGACTTGGTAAGGGCAGGGAGGAGTGAGAGGAAAGGATGAAAAAATGGGACAAGGGCATTTTAATGGATGATAATATGTTCCTTATCTTGATTATGGTTATAGTTTCATGGATGTATGTATATGCAAAAACTTAAAACTTAGTTATTGTATGTTAATTTTACCTGCATAGAGCTGTTAACAACAACATAACCTGCCTTGAAGTTTTCCCTGACATGCCCATCTGTCTCATATTACCCTGCTTTTGCTAGTATTCTCTGCCCTAATTAGGCAGGCCTGCAATTTTTTTTTTACAGTTATTTGAGCTTCTTTATTTCTTAAATCTTCATTGGGTGAATTTTCTTCATATTTCTTTCAGGTTCTTTTTCTTAGGAATTTGAAAAGAAGGAAAAAACCAACGTGGAAATAATAGAGATCCCAACAAACTCAAGGCAGAAAGAGCAGGAGCCTGCCATAAAGAAGAAAACTTCAGTTCAGAGCAGTGGGCTGAGCTGCATAAGACCTGGTCCACCCTCTGACTTGCTGGGGTTGAAGGGAGTACTTTTCCCTTTGTCCCCACACTTCAGCCTCAGTCCAGAGATCAAGGAATTACTGAAACTTCCAACTTAGAACTAGGTGATTCCCAAGGGAAAAGAATTAATCATCGGATTGGTGAGAGTCTGAGGAATTCACTGGGTCAAGTTTGATAAAGGAGTAGAGTTGCTTCATGAAGGATGGAGGATGTTGATGCGCAGGCTTTCATGGTTCTCAAACCTCTGCATCCCGGGCTGAATGAGGAAGTCCTGTCTCATCTGTGTCTGCTCTGCACTGACCACTCCAAATTCCAGGGGGCAGGAGTCAACAAGGTTTCCTGAGAAAGTTCTATTCAGCCATCTGTTTACCAGGGAACTCTGGCTACGGCATGTTTTTGTGTTTCTCTCTGCTTCAGAGGGGAGAAGGGGTGCATGTCAGAATCTGAGCAACAAACGAGTGTGCAGGCAGGTCCTTTACTGTACATCTCCCTCACCCGCCATAGCCCACCTCTTCCAAAGCCCAGTTTTGACACCCATAGCTCATACACTCTTTCCCGTATGAGGGAGGTACATAGAACCTCAAACAATGTCAATATTATGATTCAAATTAACGCTTAGAACCCCTCAAATAGGGGTAGTGTGACAAAAACTGCTGGTTGACCATATGAACAACCACGTTCCCTTCCCTCCTTGGTAAATAGAACCCCAACTTTTAATTGAGAACATTGTTGAATGAAAAAAAAAAAATGGCAGCCGGCCTTATAGTTAGGTCTGGCCAAGAAACTAGGCTCTGGCCACTGAGCCATGAGCGGGAATGCCATGTGACGTTTCCTGGAAGGAAAGCTGCTTAAAAGAGTTACCTGAGAGGGTGGGGCATGCATTTCTCCTGGAATGCAGATTCTTTCTGATGCTCCGTTAGCCATGAAGACTAGACGATCAGGGAGCAACACGCTGAAGACACCACTCAGCAGAGGCTCAGCCTAAGGAAGATACTGGCCCTTTGTTTCCACTGCCCCTCCCAGCCTTATGCTGACCCAAATTGATCTCCACGACCCCTAACTTTCATGGCTTTGGTGCCCACACCATCCTAATCTCTAACCCCCAGTAACTCTCATTCTTGGATGAGAAGACATGGCAGACAACGTGTTGTCTCCATCACATGAGCCCCTCTGATGCAGGGGAGGAAGCACTTACTTCTTTACTGACAGATGGCCCAACATACACTGGTCAGCATCTTTTGAATACCAGAGAAGGTCCTTGTTGGTTTGAACACCTGTCCATGGGAAGAAGTTACCTGCCCCAGGCCCAGGCTTCAACCACCCCAAACTCTTCAGTCTCTTCCAACATGCCCCAGTAGTGAGATGAATTAGTGGTACTACCTGGGGAAAAAAAGAGAATTTGGGGGCAAGTTGAGTTCTTAGCAAAGAATAGAAAGAACACATTTTCATAATAATGTAAGTTGGACAGTTCATATCTTGCTTCATGAGGATGTGGCCACGGGTCTAGGTGTAGAATGTCTAAGGATGTTTTCAGCCTCTTTTTTCATCCACTTGTGGAAAATTCCAGTCAAAGGAACCTGATCTGCAACCAGAGGGACCCTCCAAATTCAACAGACTGGTTTGATTACCCAGAGTCAAGCTGAATAAGTTTACAGGAAGGACTGCTATGGCTAAAACACTAGCACAACTCCCACGAAATTGCCAAAGCAACAGGTGCCAAGGATGTTGCCCAGCTGCTGTGTCCCCAAGCTCCAGGGAGAAGGGGTGAGTTGGTCATCGTGCTTTTTACTCTAATGTCCCCAAGGTTGTAAGATGTGCTCACAACATCCTGGAATGTTGAGGCTGGAGTTGACTTCATAATGATGTGGCCAGGCCCTGTACTTTATAGAGGAGGAAGCTACAGCTCACACAGGTGATGGGACTCTGAGCTAAGAACTATGCCCAGCCAAGTAATGCTTCCATGGCCAGACATGGGTAGTCAACATCTAAAAGGTCTCTATCCAGCCCTGTATTGTGGAAGGAGTCAGGGAAAGACAAATGCAAGTGCCTCAAACTCTACACTGGTACAGCCGATGGAACAACCCCCCGGCCAATGCCAGGCAATCTCTAAGACTAAGTCCCAATGCTCTGAGTTCAGAAGCACAAAACATTCTTTGCCAATAAATCCCAATAACAGCACATATATATTAGAACAAATGTACCTTGGAGAAAAATATGAATACCCAGGAATAAGTTTCCCATAATAACCTTGTATTCATTGGCACATCAGGCACCTGTGAGTTTGGTAACATCACTTTCCTCAGGGTGTAATGACCGATTTCCATTATTTTCTGCAAAGGTGACACCATAGGCTCTGCCTGGAGGAGCCAATTAGGTCTTCTCATTCTCCTTCTGACAACAAGCAGCAGCTCATTTCTCTCACCTGAGGAAGGTTAGGTGATTACATTTAGTGCTGTCTCAAATTTTCTGAAGTATGAGTGGGTATTTTTGTCTCATGGGCAAAATGAAGGTTGATCATATATAAGGAGTCTGATAAATAGAATCCATTTTTATACAGTAGGCAGTTTGTCTTCAGATGCCCCCAACTCCCTATTCTGTGCCCTGCCTTTTTTTTCAGTGGCCTCTCCTTCACTTCTTCCTGTTCTTAAGGTTCCCATATGTTTGCTTTATCTCCCTTTCCTAATAAAACTCCTCTCAGAAAGAATTTCCTGAAAAACATTTTGGGGCCATATCTGAGAATCTTACTGTTCCTCTCCATTCTTCAGCCCCTGCCATTATTCAGGCCCACCCTTCTCCTGCCCAGATACTATAACATCCCTGCAACTGGCTTCACAGCCTTTGCTGCTATCTGATGCATCTTCCTAAGGGTCTGTTCTCATCAGATCACTTTCTTACCCCAAAACACAGAAAAGTGTCCAGTCTTCTTTGTCCATCATTCAAAGTCTTACACAACCTGGATCCAGTGAGTTTTTCTAATTATATCTCATCCTTCTCTCTTTCAGTGGCCATAACTCACAGTTTCCAGTTTTTGCTTACATGCCTGGCAATTTATTATCTTCATGCCATTACTCTGCCTCAATATTCCTTCCCCAACCCCTATTTCCATTCATCTCAATCTTGCCCATGTTTATCAGTTAGAATTAGTTAGGAACAACAGAGGCCAAAAATATCAACTTAAACAAGATCAGAGTTCATTTCTCCTCATACAAAGTTCAGAGACCCAGCTCCTTCCAGCTCTCTGCTCCATCATTCAAAGGGTCTGAGGTAGAGCCTAGAGCTCCATCCTTCATATCCATATCCCATGAGTCAGAGGAAAGAACAAAGACAAAAAGAGAAAAGGGTGCATGTCAGATGTCTTTCAGGGACTATTTCTGGAAACTGCCACATAACAGTATGGCTTACCTCTCTTTGAACTTAATCACTTCCAGCCATAAGGGAAGCTGGGAAATGTCTTCATTGTGAGTGGCAATACTCCCAATTAAGAATAGGGACCATGGACATGGAAAATAGGGTAGTGAAGACCTGGGGGGAGGGGGAGAGGGGTTAGGAGGAGAGAGGTAAAGGGGGGTTGGGAAATGGGAGATATCTGTAATACTATCAATGATAAAATATTAAAAAAAATAAAAACAGAACTACCATATAATCCAGCAATTCCACTTCTGGGTGTTAACCCCAAGAAAATGAAAACACTAAGATAAATTCAATCCAATGTTAACTGCAGCATTATTTACATAGCCAAGACATGAAAACAACCTAAGTATCCATCAACAGATGAATGGATAAAGAAAATGTGGTGTATATATACACAATGAAATATTATTTAGCCACAAAAAGACAGAAATCCTGCCACTTGTGACAACATGAATGGACCTTGAGGACACTGAGAGATAAGTCAGACAAAGACAAATACCATGTAAATCTACACCCCCCGCAAAACATACACACACACAAAAACAAAAACAAAAAACAAAAAAGAGCTTGTCAGATTGCCAGGGAGGGGGATGGAAGTGGGGAAAATAAGTGGAGGGGTGTCAAGAAATACTTCTACTTATAAAACAAGCAAGCTCAGGAGATGTGATGTATAGCGTGGTGACTATAGTTAACTCTGTACGTCTATTTTAAAGTGGCTCAGAGAGTAAATTTTAAAATTTTGCAATATATACAAATGTTGAATCATGTTGTACACCTGAAACCAATATAATGTTACATGTAAATTATACCTCAATAAAAAAATCATGTGTGTGGAGAGAAAAAAAAAAGAATTGGCAGTTTGATTATTCTAGAAAGTGGGGAGAACTGATATCGGAGGACAAATATTGGAGGATAGCCATTGATCAGAGCTCCTGCTCTAGTCAAGTCCCACCTCCTCCACAGCCATCTTCCCACTCCCCGAACCACTGGAGTAGTTGGTCTGACCTTCTCTCCTAACTCATAGCACTTCCCGCCTCTCATGGTCACTTGTGTTCTTTTATTATAACCCCTGCTGAACTTGGTCATCCCTGGTGCAGTATTCTGTATTGAATTTATTTGAATTTCTCCAGTCCGCACCACCACCAGTAGGCAGCCCCCTGGCTCCTGGCCAACACCCTCATCCTGACCCACTGTCTGAGCATTTCTAACAGCACAGCCCCCATTTTACTTTCAGATTCCCTATTTCTTGAGCCCAGGTACATGCACACATGCTGTACTGGAATAGATTTGAGTGACACCACACAGCATCGCCCTCCTTTGCAATGATTGGAAAGAGCCTTATTCCACCTGGCTCCTTGCGCCTTGGGATGGATGCCCTCTCAGGATGCCCTTCAGCCTCTCATGAAAATATACTTGCCAAGGACTTGCCTCTTCCACAGACGTCTGGATTCCAGCTCAGACTCGTAAGCAGTTATGTAATCACAAGCTGTTACATAAATAATCATAGACTGTTATATAAACAATACCAAAAGCCTCTAGTTCTGTGTAAATATACAGTGTTATAAACATTTGATGGGTGGCTGATTATTATTTACAGGCTCTCTGGATCATTTAGTCAGATTTCAGTGCAGACCAGTTTTTGAAATGCAAATGTATAACCATGGAATCTCAACTAAATGTACATGTAATGCCCGTGGAGGGGATCAATTATGGATAAATAGAAACCTTGCCACATGAGGGGAAGTGAGAGCTATTGGTGATGTGCAGTCAGAGAGATATTTTCTGTCTTTTTCTTTTTATCCTCACCTGAGGATATTTTTTCCATTGATTTTCTTAGAAAGAGTGAAGAGAAAGGAGGAGGGGTTGGGGAGAGAAACATTGGTGTGAGAGACACATCGATTGGTTGCCTCCATTAGCACCCCAATTGTGGCCAGGGATTGAGCCTGCAACTGAGGTATGTGCCCTTGACCAGGAATCGAACCTGAGACCCTTTGGTCTGAGGGCTCATGCTCTAACCACTGAGCTAAGCCAGCCAGGGCGCTCTTATCTGCCTTTAAACAAAAATGATTTCCAATGGTATTAAGTGCTTCCTGGGTAGTATTTCACAGCCACACAACAACTTGAGGGAAGAATCCCCCTTTTCCAGAAGAGGAAGCAGGCTCAGAGGACATAACTGATGGTCCCTGGGGCATCAGCAGAGTTTAGATGTAAACTCAGATCTGACTGCAGGGCCAGTGGGGCTTCTGCTGCTGCATGGCTTTGCGGATGTTTGATGACGTCTCCTGCAGAACGGGGAAGAGCCCTGGGGAAAGTGTTCAAGTGGGCAGAGCAGGGGCCTGTGGGCAACAACACGGATGGGGCCAGTGGGCTGGGCAGCATGAGAGTGGCTGGAGGGAGTGGTATAGCTCACTGAGTGGGGAACTTCCTGTTCGGCAGGTTTGAGCAAAAGCCCGGAGATCAGATGTGAGGAGGCCGCAGAGAGGGTTGCCTCTGGTTGGAGGTTGGAGCAGAGGATTTCTAAGTTGCTGCTGACTCCAGGACTGCAGCTGGAACGAGGGCTCTTCAGAGGGCGCAGGGGAGAGCGTGCTGCTTGTGAAGAATGTGGGCGGGAGATCTGGCTTAAAACATCAGAAGAAGGTTGCACAACAATGCGAATATACTTAATGCCACTGAACTATACAAATGGTTAAAATGCTGAATTTTACATTGAGTATATTTTAATTTTTTTTAAGTCAGCAGAAAAAAAAGAGTAACAGATCCATGTCTAGATCAAACAAAATGCTTAAACACAGGAGACTTCCAACATTATTGAGGACATCTGATTTCACCCTTTAGACTTCTGGCAAAAGATGCATCTCTGCTATGAGACAGGACACGTCTTGGAAGTTGAATGAAGAGGGATGACTTAAAATTAGTCGGTATCATTCTGTGCCCAACCATGAAGCCAGCTGTGTGATGTCAAATCACTGAGTCCCACTTCCCTTGTAGGTCAAAGACTGACCCAACAGAGCTGTGGGAAAGACCAATGCTGTAATGATTGAAAATAACAGTTGGTTTTACTGAGCACTTTCTACCTACGGTGCATGTGCTTACATTATTATGAGGGGCACAGGAGCGCGCTGGGCCCAGGAGGAAGGGATCATAGGAGAGGGCAGGAGAGAGGACTGGGGAAGCTCAGGCCAATGGTCGGTGAGCAGAGCTCACTGCCTTTCTGGATGTCTCTGGGAGAGCAGTCCACCCAGGGCTGTGTGGGTGGCCAAAGATTGATAACAGAGAAATCCCTTCAGATGGTGTGTTTTTCTGTTTGAAGTCAAGTCATTTTTTTGGCTAGGACTCCTTCAAACAATTCAATGAACTGGGACTTTGCTTTCATAAGCCTAGTATTCTTATCTACCAAAATGTTTGCATTTTTGAAGAGTAACAGTGTCCTAGGAAAGCAAATGAACAGACTTACAGGAATGAACCGCATTTGCCTTGGCCACGAAAGGGTTTTGGTTTGTGATGTTTTCCCCGTTCATCTCACCCCACCATAGCCCCTGCTCTCCACCCTGTGGGTGTAGTCAAAGGCTGTTTCCTGGGCTCCCTGCACCACCTTCCTGAAACCCTGTTCCATCCTTTCACGTCCTTGCCTACGAACTCAGCGAGCGTCTTTCTTCCTGAATCTGAGTCCAGGTTGGCACCATCATGTCCTCAGAGCCACTTCACCCGCCTGTCTCATTCCTGTTTCCCTGATACCATCCCCATTACCTCCCGCCAAGCCTGTCTCCTTAAGGACTGGCCCCTCTTGCCTCTGTGATTTGTCATGAGTCATCCTCCCCTCATAAACCTTCTCCCTCCTCATCCATTCAGGGCCATTACCGCGGTCTTTAGGCAGCATTCCAAAATGGCCATTTGAGTATTGGTTCATTGTGTCAGTTTAGACAACTTCAGAGGAAAAAGTCTGACTTTCTTCTCAGAATGTGGGCCAGGAAGTCACCTGGCTGTGCAGAGCAGGGGAGGAAGGGAGAGGGGTCCCACTTCTTTTTGAACAGCTTTCAGGGACACTGTCTCCTGGCCCTTCACTTCTGGTGGCCCATGGTGCTGCCGTTCCTGAGCCTTTGGGGGTCTTGGGGTATGAATGGTACTGCTTTTCATCTTCCCTCACTCGGGGTTAGTAATGAGCTTCCTGCATCTGCTAGACCAGTTATTATTTGTTCATGATCTTTACACTTTCCAAACGATGCTGCACCTGCGCCCTGCCTCACTTTCTATACCCTTACAGTCTTCTGCTTTTCTTTCAGCCCCTCTCTGTGATGTTGAGGGAGTTTCAGGAACACGTATCCACCTGCCTTCTTTAACCAGAAGTCCCATGTGGCCACTTGTCCTTGTTGCGAAGTTCTTTCTGCCCCGAATGCATCTGGCCTCCCAGCGAATTGCAGCCCGAAGCGTCTGTGGCTGCTGCTGGAATGCACTACTCTAGACAGATGCAAATATGGTTTTAACCGGTTCCCTGAGTAACCTTTGTTGACTTGGGATGTGGATTCGTTCACTGCCCTGTGAGTCCCTGAGTCTCCTCTGGCATCTGACTCCAGGGGGTCGTGCCGGCCACAGCCCCATGGAGGCACAGTGCACCTCACCTTTGGCCAATTGGCAAGTTGTGGAGTTGGTCAGGTTGCATCCTCTGTCACATCATGGTCTTCCCATTGGGTCTGAAGGCCCCATTGGAAGATGAAAACAGTATCTAAGGCAAACGTAGCCCTCACCTGCATGCCCTCATTTCTCTAGGGGTAAGCGGAAGCATCCTCGGGCTGTAGCAAACACATTGTAACAAGTTCACACCCCTGGGCCTACCCTGACTGATAACACCCTGGTCCAGGAGCTATTTCTGATCAGAGGGCCTGCCAAGCTCCTCTTCTTCACATGCTCCAACCATCTTACATGCTCACACCCCACGCAGCGTAATGGCCAGGCACCCAGGAGAGATAAGGAAGAGCCTACCCAGGCTGATGGGCTACCCTACCTTCCTGGCTATATTGTTGGAGTCATTTATACTGGGGGAGAGTTTGGGCCTCAATTCAAATAACCAGAACCTCAGAGCCCAACCTTAATGAGGTCCATCAGAGGGAGGACAGCATCTCAGAAGTCAGACTTGTTGAAGCAGAACAGGGTGACTGGTCTCACACAGGAATTCATGACCTGCTCACAAAGTGATAAACGTGGACTAGCCCCTCTCTGTGCGAGCCCTGCATTAGGCTGGGGTCCCAGGCCAGCAGGAGCCTAGGACCTGTGGGAGATGCAACCATGAAGGCAGGTGCCCTCCACGTGGGGAGTGTGTCAGGGGAGGTAGAGTAGTGTGTGATCTCAAACCAGGAGTCAAAGGTGACTCCCAGAGGCAGCCTTGAATGGGAATAAGGAGTGGGATTTAGGAAGCAGAGAAGCAGGAAGAGGCTCATGTGAGTGCAAGTCTCTGTGTGGCCCCAAAGCAGTGTTCTGTGTGGCCCTGGAGGGTGTGGGGGAGCCGTGGGAGGTAAGAAGCGCCTGAGTCTGTACATACTTGCAGGTCACATATGGAGTTTGGATTTAGCCCAAAGAACAACGGAGTGCCAATGAACAGCTCCAAGTGGGGCAGTGACTCACATTTTGGAAAACGTCTGATTGCTGACTGCAAAACGAATTGTAGGGGAGGGTCTGCGTGTGGCAGGAAGCCCAGACCCAGTGGTGGTCCAGGAGATGCTGGCGGCTTCCACAGGGTCGTGCAGAGGAGGTGGAATCTCTGGGATTTGGAGATGGATTCTGTTGGAAGCCGCCCATTGCCTTCACTAGCAGAAAGGGGTGGACAAGGAGTCCAGAAGGCTGGTCAACCTTGAGGCTCTGGCAAGGGTCAGAGCCATACACCCACTGTCTAGTTGAGACAAAGGGAGCTGAAGCAACTTCCACCTTTTAGTCTTGTATAAATCCTTGCTGATAGGCTATCACCAAGCTATTACTGGAATTGCCTGCTTAAGGGCTATGGGTGTATCCCAAACCTGAATAAAAGGGATAGCAAGGCCAGAGCAAAGTGGAGTCCTTCCTTGGGCTTCCGCCTGGTCCCCAATTCCCAAATTATTATTTCTTGTCTTGTCTCTTTCATTTGCGTGTGGCCTCCTCCAGAGCCTGAACCCGAACCCTGAGCCTGAACCCTGAACCACGTGGGATGTGGGTCATTCACAGATTCATTTAGGGGGTGAGGTTCAGGAAAGAGTCTGGGTAGGGTCATGTCTCTGGCTTGGGCATCTGTATGATGACATTTACTAAGACAGGGAACCCTGGGGACAGTTCAGCAGGATTTGCTGTATCTTTCTTACTTAAAAAAAAAAAAAAAGCAACAATAAGGACTGAAGATGTCCCTTCTCACAAACTCCACAAATGCAACAAATGAGAGGAAGGGGCCAGGTGTACCCTGAGCTCATCAGCCCTTTCTCAGCACCTCCCACTGCCAGTTCACTGCACAGCTTCACATCTTAACCCTGTCATTGGACTTCACGTGTAACTACTAGTAAGAGCCAAAAAAAGCCACCCATTTCCTTGGGCTGACTTCCGTAGCATCCTCAGGCTAACCCAGCTGCACTTGGTGACCTCAGCTGCCACATGGTGGCCCCTCCCCCACCACCCCGCACTTACACACAGTGTGTCCCAGGCACCCTAGCACCCTGCACACCCACCCTGTCCCCTTCACTTCTGATGCATAAGTGGCTGCTGTCTCCTCTCCCTGGAGCTCAGCCTCCAGCCCATCCTCTCCTGAACCCTGGGACTCACTCTCAGCCCTCCGATCCCAAGCCTTCTCAGACCCCTTTCTAGCTGGAGGCAGAGAGGATGACTGTTCCTCTGTTTCATCTCACACACACACACACACACACACACACACACACACACACACACACAAAACATTCAGAGAAGCAAAAAAACATCACCCATCCTCCCATTGATCACAGATGACCACCTGGCTATCTTGGCCCTTATGGCCCAGATTTGCTCACCAGTGGGAGTGTCTCCTTTAAAGTGCTGAGCTGGATTTAGCACTGAGGACAAAGGGCTGAGTCAGACACAGAGGAAACAGGCACTCACTGAACCCACCAGTCTGAAGTTGGCTGTGATCAGTGCCGCCATGGGCTGAGCTGTGTCTCCCAAAATCCATGTGTTGAAGCCCCAACCCAGTGCTTCAGAATATGACTGTGTTTGGAGACAAGGTCTTTAAGGAGGTGACTAAGTTAAAGTGAGGTCATTGGTATGGGCTCTAATCCCATCTGACTGGTGTCCCTATAAGCAGCAGAGATTAGGACACATACATGCAGAGGGAAAGCCACACGATGACAGAAATCAGCCATCGACAAGCCAAGGAGAGAGGCCTCATGAGAAACCAACCCTGCTGACACTGTGGCCTTGGGCTTCCAGCCTCCAGAATTGTGAGATAATACATCTCTGTTGTTAAGACACCCTCACCCCCAACCCCAGTCTGTGGCACTCTTATGGCACCAACCCCCAGTCTGTGGCACTCTTATGGCAACTGAGCATGCTCACACAAGTGCCATGATAGAGACAAGAAATTGCACTACTGGGATGCAGGGGAAAAGTGATCGATCCTGAGAGGAAGGAGGCAGCCTCAGGTTACTGGTGTGGGTTCCAGAGTGGACTGGCTGGGCTCAAACACCATGATCTGTCATCCCCCGGGTGACACTCCTGCCAGGCATGGGTGAGGGAGGATGAAATAAAGAAAAGCAAGCACAGCACGGGTCACAGACAAGCCCACAGTCGGGTAGCTTGTGCCACATCAGCTATTATGGAGGGAGAGGCATCCTCTAAACTGATGTTGATGCACAAAGTGGTATAAACATAACTGGAGGACAGGGCCTTTCTAGCACAGGGGACTGGGGACATGGGAGAGTGTGTGTGTGTGGGGGGGGGGGGGGTGGGGGGCGGGAGCAGCACTGGAATACCAGACTACACTTTGTCCCAAGAAAGAGAGAAGCATTTAAGGCTTGTAAGGCAAGGAAGTGACAAGCCAGAAAAGGAGTGCGGGTCAGCTGATGGAAGGACCCGCACAGGGGAAGGGGACACAGATAGGCCCGTTGCAGGCTTCTGTGAAGCGAAAGAATGGCAGTGAGTAATTTTGGCTCTTCTCTTTGCTGGTCTTAAATATTTATTTCAACGTTTGCATGCATAAACAATGCAGGAGCCCAGAGGCAGTCCCCCCTCCAGCTCTTAAAAGATTTCTGTAGCGTATTCCTGGAAGAGACCGTTAATGCCTCTGCTCCCTTGCCCTGAAATGGATTTCTGAGAAGGTCCTGCATTTGCACGCTGGCTGCAAGGAGCGCTTGTCAGGCTCAGAGTGCCTCCTGGGTAGGGCTGTGCTGAGCCTCAGGAGCTCAGATTTCCAAAGAGAGAAGAGTCCTTAGGGAATTCGACTGGGAGATGGCTGATGAATAAATAAAGTCTGCCCACAAGGCCCTGTCCATTTACCAACACTCTGCTGTTTAACTTTTCATCAGAGCCGTGTGGCTGTGAGCCCCGTCTCTCTGGTTGTGCCAAACCGTCATGTCTTTCTCATTTATCCACATCATTTGGGCAGCAGAGAAGTTGGAAGTTGTAGGGGATTTGGATATCATCCAGTTCAGCTCTCCTGTTCCCCAGATGAGGAAACTGGGAGCCAAAAAAAGATGTGCTCAAAGTGTTCTGGCTCACCGGTGCGGTGTACAGCACTGGACTGGCAGGCCACGATGCCCGGGGTCCCAAGACCCAGCCCACCGGAGAGGAAGTGCTGCTCAGAAGAAATACCATGCAGACCCACAGATGCAACTTTCAGGTAGCCACCTAAAAACGAAAAATGAAACAGGTGAAATTAACCTTGCTAGTATATTTCATCCAGTGTGTGAAATATACAGACTCCCTCTGGACACACATTTTATTCCAGGAGCTAAACACATGCTATGTGAGATCTTGGGCTTGGAAGGGAAGAGGATAAGGAGTGGGGGTCAGACTCTGAATAGCACCCTTTCCAAGAAAAGCAATCAGTGTGCAAGTCCAGTAAACCACACATTTTGAGAAAATCTGCACTTCTCTCAGGAGCAGAGAGAAAACTCCATAATGAAAGAGTAGGCCGTGATAGGCATTGTCCCAGCCCACAGCACACAGAGGACTTTGTACCCAGCCACCCATCTCCATGGTGCTTTTAGCTGACAAAGGACGCCTGTAGGTGCTGGTATTTCAGCTATCTCCTGAGGTGGCTGGAAGTGGGTGGCAATGGGGGACTCCTGGGAAAAATGCAGGACAGAAGTGCCTCAGAGACAGAGGGACTGCCTGATGCTGGAGCCCACGTGAGGTGGCCCGATGACTAACGCGGAATTCCCAAGCCCCTTGGGCCCAGGGCACTCCACCAACTTCAGAGTTCATTCTGGACGGAACCGAGTCCCAGAGTTCCTCTCCTTTCCGACAGCCTGGAATTCCGCTGCAAGTCTTTAAAAGCTACTGCTAGCCAGCTTTGCCTCTACCTAGTCCCAAGGTGGCAACGTGCATGTTAGGGCCAAATCCTTCTTCATTGGTCCTCTAGGTAAGTTCTGATGTTGGGGCCACTAAACAGGTGGACCTACTAAGGCTGCCAATAAGTGACAGGTTCCCAATGTAACAAAATCCTAAGAGTATGTTCCCTGCTACCAGCTGGCCCGAGGCGTGGCTCACACGAGTGCTAATCAAGGCGGATGCTCAGATAACAAATAGTCACAGAGCTTGATTGCACTGAATTTGTTTCTGAATGTACACTATCCAACACAGCTAGCCACTGAGCCCCTGAAATGTGGCTAGTCCAAATTGAGATGTGCCACAGGTGCAAGATATCAAAGACTTGGTATGAGAAAAACGATGTAAAATACCTCATTGAAAATGTTTGCATTGATTTCATGTTAAAAATGATAATATTTTGCATATGTGGGGTTAACTACAATGTATTATTACAATTCATTTCAAGCATTTCTTTTTGCTTTCAGGGTACCACTTTAAAGTTTAAAATTACACATGTGGCCCCCATCGTATCCCTGTTGGTCAGCGCTGTTCCATGAAGCTCTTGGTTCGAGAGGCCTCTCTCTGCGATTTGGTTCCAAGACTGTTGGCCAGGGTCTGACTGGCAGGGCGGTGACTGATGGTGGATGCACGGTGGTTGCTGACAGGACAGGGATGGGAAGTGAGGCGCTGGTGCCGAGCTGTTGGGCGCCAAGGGCCTCTGCCTTGTCCCTCCTCGTCCCCACCCTGGAGGCCATGGCCTCCAGGTGCTCCACTTACAGTGTCAGCAGGAAACCCAGAGCAACCGCAGATGAGGGATGAGCTATGTGACTGTCTACGGCCCCTCAGAAATGGAGCATGAAATCCCACGCTGACTGCGGGCCTGTCGGCACGGTGGCCCTCAGGATGATGGAACTTACCTGTAGCTTGACTTAGGCGGCAGAAGGATGACCCTACACAAGCGATAAAATTACTTAGAACTAAATACATACAGACACATGCACCTGGATAGTTTCTTAAAACTGCATGCGCATCTACAATTTTTCAAAGTAAAAATGTTTAATTAAAAAAAATAGAGCCCTATTTGTACACTCATGTTCATAGCAGCATTACTAGTACTTGCAATAGTCAAAAGATGGAAGAATTATGTGACCATGGACAGATGAATGCATAAACAAAATATGGAAGATACATAAGTGGAATAATTCAGACACAGAAAGGAATTCAATTCTGGCACATGCTACAACATAGATGAACCTAGAAGACATTGAGCCAAGTGAAATAAACCAGCCATCAAAGGACAAATGTTGTATGATTTCACTTACATGAGGTACCTAGAGTCATCAAATTCATAGAAAGAAGGTGGAATGGCGGTTGCCAGGGGTGGAGGATGGGGAGGACGGCGAGGTGTTTAAAGGGTACATATTTGCAGTTATGCAAGATGAAGAGAGATCTGGAGATGGGTGGTGGCAATGGTTGTAAAACAATGTGATTGTGTTTAATGCCACTGAACTGTGCACTTTAACATGGCTAAGATGATAATTTTTATATTGTGTGTTTCATCACAATTTTAGAAAATTTAAAAATCAGGGACTTTTGACCTAAAGATCAATGACTCTTACAATTCACTCTGTTCAAGGAGGTAGAGCCAGCAGGCTACTGAGCATGTTAGTAGGAACCAGACTGCCAGCTTCCGGGCGATGAACCTGCAGGAGGAGAAGGTGAGCATGTCCTTGGCAAACGTGTTGGGTGTAGGCAGAGGTGTGGGCCAGGGGAGCCACACCGGTGCCCACATCTCACCTCAAGCACATTGCACACCCAAACAAATCTCTCATACCACCCAAAGGTGGACCTAAACCTACTAGTAAAGTGCTAGCCTCGATCAAAAATATTAATAACTGCGGAGGTTAGGGAGGTGAAAATCTAGCGGGAAATGCTAATGCCTAGAGCTCAAAGGGCTTGGAAAGGCAAAGACTGATCCCAGTATCAGCAAATGAAATCTAGTCTGATGTGAGCTGTGGAACTGGCATCTGAGGATGTACTCCTCCATACCATCTCACTAAACTTACGAGATTTTTCCTGTACAAACTAAGAGGGGTTACTTTATGGGCCACCCCAGTTGTACAGTTGAAGCAGCCCTGAGTTTCCTAATTGACAGGAAGAGTGTAAAAAGAACCCACTGAGTGGGGTATGGCAGGGACCCTCTCTGCACCCCAAGAAATCAGTCACCCAAGGGAGAGGACTTCAGTGTACCTCCACTGAGTCACTCAGAAACATGGGTGGGTGGGGAGGAGGGAGCTGCCAGAGTGGGAGTCATCAGAGAGCACAGATAACCAGGGTCCAATTTTGGTTACGGGGCACCCCAGAGGATAATTATGTCTTTCCCCTAAAATTCACGCCGGCTGCTCAGAAGCCCCTGAACTGCCCGGCCTGTTTAAGAATGCAGATATCTCCGCATCAGTGCTCAAGCTCGGGAGCATTCATTACCACATGCAGTGCCTGCCACCCCTCGTCACCTCACAGGCCATCACTCAGACCTGTGCCAGACAGCAGCTTCAGGGGGGTGGGGTCTGCCTCTGCCCTTGACAGACGTGTGGACATCTGTACGATTCCGCTCTCTTTATAAGGTTTCCTCAGCCACTGTTCCCTAAGCCAAGAGATCCGACTGTGTGTAAAAAACAGTATTGTTTTCCCTCTTGGGCATCTAAGTCAAGGGAAATTTTTGTGTGGTGATGCATAAATCCCAGAAATTTGGGTTGAAAAGGTCCCTAAAGTGTGGGTGTGTCCATAAAGCAAGCCTGGAGATTTCACTGGAACAGCTCCCAGGAAGCCCTCGGGACTGCCCGATGCCCTCATTAGCAAATCCTAGCAGCTGACTGTTGGATGTAGAACTTTTAAACTCAAAATGACAGTCAGTCCACCAGCCGGAAGTATCAGACTTGCTGGGAAATGGTATGTTTCAACTCAAGGACAACCCTCTCGTGAGCCCAAACCCCTCTGATAAAGCCATTGTAATGTGTCACAAATAAGTTAGCTGTTCTCTTTGAGAAGTTTTTCTTAGTTGTTTTACTCAGTCCATCAATAATTATTCATGAGCGCCTGTGGCTCTGATTCCTCCTCATGAAGAAAATTAACTTGCCTACGACCCTCCCACAATAATCAGAGTAGTGGCCACTGAAAGTGATGCTACAACTAGCACACTGTCTGGAAAGGTGGAAGGGCTCACAAAATAGTATGCACTTAATACCATTTTTGTAAAAACAAATAATACATGTTAATCTCACTTTTGTAAATGTGTATTTATAGGTAGATAAACATATAGATAGATAGATTTCAATAACAACAAATCCGAAAGGATATATACAAAAATGTTCATAGTGATCTCTAAGTAGTATGATTCTTTTTTTTTTTCTTTTAACTTCTCTAACTTTTCAGGTAAATGTACTATATGTGAAATCAAAAAACAAAAATATGTCTTAAAAGAAACATTGGCACTGAGAATAATGGCAGTAGATGTGTGTGTGTGTGTGTGTGTGTGTGTGTGTGTGTGTGTCTTTTGGGAAAGTCAGGGTCCTGGCTGAGAATGGGGATCTCTGCACAAACAGTTTAGGCCTACACAAAGAAAAGTGTAAATTTTTTATTTTCCTAAGTGACTGGGATTAAAAGCATATACAGTTGACCCTTCAACAACATGGATCTGAACTGTGTGGCTCCACTTTATACATGGCTGTTTTCCAATAAATACTATAAATGTATTTTCTCTTCCTTATGATTTCTTAATAACATTTTCTTTTCTCTAGCTTACTTTATTATAAGACAATATATAATACACTAGAGGCCCGGTGCACGAAATTCGTGCATGGGGGGTGAAGGGAGTGTCCCTCAGCCCAGCCTGCACCCTCTCCAATCTGGGACATCCCTCTCACAATCCAGGACTGTTGGCTCCCAACCGCTTGCCTGCCTCTGCCTGATTGCCCCTAACCGCTTCTGCCTGCCAGCCTGA
This sequence comes from Cnephaeus nilssonii, assembly GCF_951640355.1. Lineage (NCBI taxonomy): Eukaryota > Metazoa > Chordata > Mammalia > Chiroptera > Vespertilionidae > Cnephaeus > Cnephaeus nilssonii. The sequence continues at coordinate 46,769,554 of NC_137090.1, forward strand.
TCACCCCCTAACCACTCCCCTGCCAACCTGATCGACACCTAACTGCTCCCCAGCCTGCCCGATTGCTCCTAACTGTCCTCCCATGCTGGCCTTGTCACCCTTAACTGCCCTCCCCTGCTAGTCTGGTCACCCCTAACTGTCCTCCCCTGCAGGCCTGGTTGCCCCCAACTACTCTCCCCTGCAGGCCTGCCCCCCCCCAATTACTCTCCCCTGCAGGCCTGGTTCCCCCAACTACTCTCCCCTTCAGACCTGGGTCCCCCCCAACTGGCCCCCACTGTGGCCTGGTCCTCCCCCACAACTGCCCTCTCTTGCAGGCCTGGTCCCCCCAACTACTCTCCCCTGCAGGTCTGCCCCCCCAATTACCCTCCCCTGCAGGCTTGGTCCCCCCCAACTGCCCTCCCTTGCTGGCTTGGTCTCCCCCAACTGCCCTCCTCTGCTGGCCTGGTCATCCCTAACTGCCCACAACTGCCCTCCCCTGCAGGCCATCTTGTTGCAGCCATCTTGTGTCCACATGGGGGCAGCCATCTTTGACCACACGGGGGCGGCCATCTTGTGTCTTGGAGTGATGGTCTATTTGCATATTACTCTTTTATTAGATAAGATGTAACATACAAAATATGTTAATCAACAGTAGGCTATTAGTAGTTAAGTTTTGGAGGAGTGAAAAATTATATGTGGATTTTCAACTGCATGGGGGAGGGGTTCAGTGCCCCTGAACCCAATGTTGTTCCAGGGTCAGCTGTATATCTGTGTGTGTGTGTGTGTGTATGTGTGTGTGTGTGTCCTTATTAGACACTAGAGGCCCGTTGCATGCAAAGATTCGTGCAATAGGCCAATAGGCCTTCCTTCCCTTGGCTTCGAGCACCAGTTTTCCTCCGGCGCCCAGGACCCAGGCCTTCGCTCTGGCCAGAGTCTGCCTTCTTCGTCTTTGCTGCAGACTCCGGCCAGAGTCTGCTGTCTTTTCTGCAGACTCAGGCTGGAGTCTGCCGTCTTGTCTTTGCTGTGGCACTCTGCTCCTGTAGATCCCTTCACCCCCGACCCTCCCTCTCATAGCAGGCGTCCTGTCCCACCTGGCCACTCCGCGCCTGGAGCAGCTGGGCAGCGGCCATCTTTGGCTTTCTAATTTGCATACTCACTCTGATTGGCTGTGGGTGTAGCGGAGGTACTGTCAGTTTACACGTTTGTCTATTATTAGGTAAGATGTGATTATTTATCAAGGAGCCTTTATGACCACTAGCATTATCCATGCTTATACTTATTAGTGCACCAATCTTAGCCCTTATGCTGGCCTTACAATAGGAATTCCATTGCCTATATCATATCCACTAATCAACATAAATTTAGATGTATTATTTATACCAGCCACATAAAACTTAGCTGTTTATTCCATTTTCTGATAAGGATGAGCTTCAAATTTAAAATATATCTTAGCTTGACCTGTGTGGCTCAGTGATTGACTGTCAACCTATGAACTAGGGGATCAGAATTTGATTCCTGGTCAGTACGCTCAGTCCCCAGTCGGGGCTCTGCAGGAGGCAGCCAATCAATGATTTCTCTCATCATTGATATTTCTATCTCTTTCTCCCCCTTCTTTCTGAAATCAATAAAAATATATTTTAAAAAATAAAGTGTACCTTAATTGGTGCACTCTGAGCAGTAGCACAAGTAATTTCATATGAAGTAGCTTTGGTAACTTCAGTAATTACTCTATTGTCAGCACTATCAATCAGATGTATTAAATGACATATTTGCAACCTTCTCTTGGAAAGTGAGGATGGAATCTTGTCTGGCCTTTGTTGTTCTGTTTGGGTCACAGAATGGAGAAGAGAATAGGAAAATAGATAAGAGAAGCTATTTTGATCTACATAAGAAAAAGCACGACTTTACCAAAACTGGAAGATGGGGGTGAGAATACACAAAATAGGGAAGGAAGTTGAAAGAGTATGAACAGAGCCCAGCCGGTGTGGCTCAGTGGTTCAGCATCGATGTCTGAACCAGGAGGTCATGGTTTGATTCCAGGTCAGGGCACATGCTCAGGTTGTGGGCTCAATGCCCAGTAGGGGGTGTGCAGGAGGCAGCTGATCAATTACTTTTATCATTGATGTTTCTCTCTCTCTCCCCCTCCCTTCCTTTCTGAAATCAATAAAAAAAAAAATATATATATATATATATATATATATATATATATATATATATATTTAATTATATATATTATATTATATATATTATATTATATATATTTTATTATATATGTATTTAAATATATATATTATATATATATATATATATATATATATATATATATATATATATATTTTTTTTTTTTTTTTAAGTGCATGAACAGAGAAGGGAGGGAGATGCAGGGAAGAACCAGGGAAGCTGGGATTATTTAGAAGAAAAATGAGAGGAGCGAGGAAGAGAAGAGTGGAGCAGCTGCTATGTCATGTGGGACTTTGGGAGAGGGAAGTGGAGAGAAGGGCAGGCGACATTAATTACAAGAAACTGAATCTGACACATTTTGCTTCCCCCTCAAGAAACTCTTCAGTAAAGATTGCATTCCAGGTTTGGGCTCAAGTTTGTGTCTCTAGGATGTATTGGCTGTCAGACAGGAATCCTGTTGATCTGATAAGCTGAGCAAATAAAGGGAGGCCCTGAGAAGCAGGGGACACAGCCCCGCCCTGTCCCTGCTGAGCATCCTGGGCAACTGCTGTCAGCTACAACCCATGCCACATGCCCCATTGTTCCACCGCCCCCACCACGGCTGGCATCATGGACTGTTGGGACCAAGTGCCACATACTTGTGGGGGGGACTCTAAAGAGAAATTTATCATCTCTGTTCCGGAGGCTCTGTTGGTCCCTCCTGAGGGCAGTGAGAGCAGCATCAGCTCCCGGGCCTCCCCTCCAGTGAAGACAGGCACTGTCCCCTGTGTGTGTGTGTGCTGTGCCCTGTGTGTGTGTGCTGTGCCCTGTGTGTGGGTGCTGTCCCCTGTGTGTGTGGGTGCTGTGCCCTGTGTGTGGGTGCTGTGCCCTGTGTGTGGGTGCTGTGCCCTGTGTGTGGGTGCTGTCCCCTGTGTGTGGGTGCTGTGCCCTGTGTGTGGGTGCTGTGCCCTGTGTGTGTGGGCTGTGCCCTGTGTGTGTGTGCTGTGCCCTGTGTGTGTGGGCTGTGCCCTGTGTGTGTGGGCTGTGCCCTGTGTGTGGGTGCTGTGCCCTGTGTGTGTGGGCTGTGCCCTGTGTGTGTGTGCTGTGCCCTGTGTGTGGGTGCTGTCCCCTGTGTGTGTGGGTGCTGTGCCCTGTGTGTGGGTGCTGTGCCCTGTGTGTGGGTGCTGTCCGCTGTCTGTGTGTGCTGTGCCCTGTGTGTGGGCGCTATGCCCTGTGTGTGGGTGCTGTGCCCTGTGTGTGTGTGCTGTGCCCTGTGTGTGTGTGCTGTGCCCTGTGTGTGGGTGCTGTCGGCTGTGTGTGGGGACTGTCCCCTGTGTGTGGGTGCTGTCCCTGTGTGTGGGGGCTGTGTCCTGTGTGTGGGGGCTGTGCCCTGTGTGTGGGGGCTGTGCCTTGTGTGTGGGTGCTGTGCCCTGTGTGTGGGAACTGTCCCTGTGTGTGGGTGCTGTCCCTGTGTGTGGGGGCTGTGTCCTGTGTGTGGGGCTGTGCCCTGTGTGTGGGGGCTGTGCCCTGTGTGTGGGTGCTGTGCCCTGTGTGTGGGGACTGTCCCTGTGTGTGGGTGCTGTCCCTGTGTGTGGGGGCTGTGTCCTGTGTGTGGGGGCTGTGCCCTGTGTGTGGGTGCTGTCCCTGTGTGTGGGGGCTGTGCCCTGTGTGTGGGGGCTGTGCCCTGTGTGTGGGTGCTGTGCCCTGTGTGTGGGGGCTGTGCCCTGTGTGTGAGTGCTGTGCCCTGTGTGTGGGTGCTGTCCCCTGTGTGTGGGGGCTGTGCCCTGTGTGTGGGGGCTGTGTCCTGTGTGTGGGGGCTGTGTCCTGTGTGTGGGTGCTGTGTCCTGTGTGTGGGGGCTGTGCCCTGTGTGTGGGGGCTGTGCCCTGTGTGTGGGTGCTGTGTCCTGTGTGTGGGGGCTGTCCCTGTGTGTGGGGGCTGTGTCCTGTGTGTGGGTGCTGTGTCCTGTGTGTGGGGGCTGTGCCCTGTGTGTGGGTGCTGTGTCCTGTGTGTGGGGGCTGTCCCTGTGTGTGGGGGCTGTGTCCTGTGTGTGGGTGCTGTGCCCTGTGTGTGGGTGCTGTCCCCTGTGTGTGGGTGCTGTCCCCTGTGTGTGGGTGCTGTGCCCTGTGTGTGGGGGCTTTGCCCTGTGTGTGGGGGCTGTCCCTGTGTGTGGGTGCTGTGCCCTGTGTGTGGGTGCTGTCCCCTGTGTGTGGGGGCTGTCCCCTGTGTGTGGGTGCTGTGCCCTGTGTGTGGGGGCTTTGCCCTGTGTGTGGGGGCTGTGCCCTGTGTGTGGGGGCTGTGTCCTGTGTGTGGGTGCTGTGTCCTGTGTGTGGGGGCTGTGCCCTGTGTGTGGGTGCTGTGTCCTGTGTGTGGGGGCTGTCCCTGTGTGTGGGGGCTGTGCCCTGTGTGTGGGGGCTGTGCCCTGTGTGTGGGTGCTGTGTCCTGTGTGTGGGGGCTGTGCCCTGTGTGGGGGGGCTGTGCCTTGTGTGTGGGGGCTGTCCCCTGTGTGTGGGGGCTGTGTCCTGTGTGTGGGTGCTGTGTCCTGTGTGTGGGGGCTGTGCCCTGTGTGTGGGTGCTGTGTCCTGTGTGTGGGTGCTGTGTCCTGTGTGTGGGGGCTGTCCCCTGTGTGTGGGGGCTGTGTCCTGTGTGTAGGGGCTGTCCCCTCTGTGTGGGGGCTGTCCCCCGTGTGTGGGCACTGTGCCCTGTGTGTGGGTGCTGTGCCCTGTGTGTGGGTGCTGTCCCCTGTGTGTGGGTGCTGTGCCCTGTGTGTGGGGGCTGTGCCCTGTGTGTGGGTGCTGTGCCCTGTGTGTGGGTGCTGTGTCCTGTGTGTGGGTGCTGTCCCCTGTGTGTGGGTGCTGTGCCCTGTATGTAGGGCTGTGCCCTGTGTGTGGGGGCTGTGCCCTGTGTGTGGGGGCTGTGTCCTGTGTGGGGGGGCTGTGCCCTGTGTGTGGGGGCTGTGCTCTGTGTGTGGGGGCTGTGTCCTGTGGGGGGGGCTGTGCCCTGTGTGTGGGTGCTGTCCCCTGTGTGTGTGTGTGCTGTGCCCTCTGTGTGGGTGCTGTCCCCTGTGTGTGGGTGCTGTGCCCTGTGTGTGGGGGCTGTCCCCTGTGTGTGGGTGCTGTCCCCTGTGTGTGGGTGCTGTGCCCTGTATGTGGGGCTGTGCCCTGTGTGTGGGGGCTGTGCCCTGTGTGTGGGGGCTGTGCCCTGTGTGTGGGGGCTGTGCTCTGTGTGTGGGGGCTGTGTCCTGTGTGTGGGGGCTGTGCCCTGTGTGTGGGGGCTGTCCCCTGTGTGTGGGGGCTGTGCCTTGTGTGTGGGGGCTGTGCCCTGTGTGTGGGGGCTGTGCTCTGTGTGTGGGGGCTGTGTCCTGTGTGGGGGGGCTGTGCCCTGTGTGTGGGTGCTGTCCCCTGTGTGTGGGTGCTGTCCCCTGTGTGTGGGGGCTGTGCCCTGTGTGTGGGGGCTGTGCCCTGTGTGTGGGGGCTGTGTCCTGTGTGTGGGTGCTGTGCCCTGTGTGTGGGTGCTGTGCCCTGTGTGTGGGGGCTGTGTCCTGTGTGGGGGGGGCTGTCCCCTGTGTGTGGGGGCTGTCCCCTGTATGTGGGGCTGTGCCCTGTGTGTGGGGGCTGTGTCCTGTGTGTGGGGGGCTGTTCCCTGTGTGTGGGGGCTGTGCCCTGTGTGTGGGGGCTGTGCCCTGTGTGTGGGGGCTGTGCCCTGTGTGTGGGAGTTGTCCCCTGTGTGTGGGTGCTGTGCCCTGTGTGTGGGGGCTGTGCCCTGTGTGTGGGGGCTGTGCCCTGTGTGTGGGAGCTGTCCCCTGTGTGTGGGAGCTGTGCCCTGTGTGTGGGGGCTGTGCCCTGTGTGTGGGGGCTGTGCCCTGTGTGTGGGGGCTGTGCCCTGTGTGTGGGGGCTGTGTCCTGTGTGGGGGGGCTGTGCCCTGTGTGTGGGGGCTGTCCCCTGTGTGGGGGGGCTGTGCCCTGTGTGTGGGGGCTGTGCCCTGTGTGTGGGTGCTATGCCCTGTGTGTGGGGTTGTGCCCTGTGTGTGGGGACTGTGCCCTGTGTGTGGGCGCTGTCCCCTGTGTGTGTGTGCTGTCCCCTGTGTGTGGGTGCTGTCCCCTGTGTGTGTGGGTGCTGTGTCCTGTGTGTGGGGGCTGTGCCCTGTTTGTGTGTGCTGTCCCCTGTGTGTGGGTGCTGTCCCCTGTGTGTGTGTGCTGTCCCCTGTGTGTGGGTGCTGTGCCCTGTGTGTGTGTGCTGTCCCCTGTGTGTGGGTGCTGTGTCCTGTGTGTGGGGGCTGTGCCCTGTGTGGGGGGGGGGCTGTCTTCTGTGTGTGGGTGCTGTGCCCTGTGTGTGGGGGGGCTGTCTTCTGTGTGTGTGTGCTGTGCCCTGTGTGTTGGCGCTGTGCCCTGTGTGTGGGGGCTGTGCCCTGTGTGTGGGGGCTGTGCCCTGTGTGTGGGTGCTGTGCCCTGTGTGTGTGTGCTGTCCGTTGTGTGTGTGTGCTGTCCCCTGTGTGTTGGTGCTGTGCCCTGTGTGTGGGGGGGCTGTCTTCTGTGTGGGGGGGCTGTGCCCTGTGTGTGGGGGCTGTGTCCTGTGTGTGTGTGCTGTGCCCTGTGTGTGGGCGCTGTGCCCTGTGTGTGGGGGCTGTGTCCTGTGTGTGGGGGTTGTGCCCTGTGTGGGGGGGCTGTGCCCTGTGTGTGGGTGCTGTGTCCTGTGTTTGGGGGCTATGTCCTGTGTGTGTGGGCTGACCCTGTGTGTGTCACTGTGCCCAAATCTTTCCTTTTCATAAGGGGTCATCATGTTGGATTAAGGCCCACCCTAACGACCTTATTTTAAGTTGGTCGCCTCTATAAAGGTTATATATACAAAAAAGGTTCCGTTCTGAGATACCAGGGCTTAGGGTTTCAATGTTGAAGTCTGTGACACAGTGTTGAAGTGGGGACACAATTCTACCTCTAATGCCTGCTGACACCCATGTCCCATGCAGTCCCCAACCTGGGAGGCCACGCTGGGAGAACCCCCTCTTTTTCTGCACACCTACTCACTCCCCTCTGCCCATGCCTTCCAACCTCCTGGAGTCGCAGAAAATCCTCACACTGTGGTGCCGACTCGCCCTGCTGCCCCAGCCAGGTGCGGAGGGTTTTCCAGACACTGTCTCTCTGGGGACTCAGTGGTGACCCTCAGAATCCCACTCAAATCCCCTCACTGAGAAGCTGCTCCTGGGATTTGAGGCCTACATTAAAAGGAAATTAATTAGAAGAAATATTTAATATCACCATTAGCCCTTTCTCTATAATAGAAGTGTCAACCAAATTCACAATCAACAATGACAGATCGAAACACATGGGTGCGATTGGCGCTAGCGAGAGCTTTATATGTATCGCATATGCGTGAGTCAACTTAGCCTTTTATAGATATAGAATAAACTTGCTTAATTAGACCTGCTTTCTGATGTAGCTAAACTTTTCCAGCCCAGTGAAGAACCCCAACTTCTCTTCCAAGTAATTGTCATCAACACAGCAGTAAATATCAACACGAAGCAGATTATTATTGTAGATCACGCATGGAGAACAAAGGGTAAAATATTTAACTGCAGCAGTGTTTGACTATATTCTGCACAGTGAGAAAACCTGAAGTCACTTTCAAGGTCCACAATTTCTTATTTCTTTTCAGTAAGGTCAAGTTTCTAAGCTTTCTAAATCTCCATTTTCCGGCTAAGAAAAGAAAAATAAAATAGGATTCCACTGAGTCTCCTGTCTACCTCTTTCAGGACTTCTGTGAGGATCAAATGAGATGAGGCACGGGAAAACACTTCACAGACATTTGGTGTGGGTGCTGTGCCCTGTGTGTGGGTGCTGTGTGAAATGTTTGCACCTGGCTATAAAGCAAATTGTGTTCCTGGGCTGAAGAAACTGCAAGGAGGCTAGTTGTTGCTAGGGAGAGGAAACCGGGCGTTGCTACCTGACGTCATTACCATGCGCCCACAGCAACCATTTCAAGGCTGGGCTGGGCTGTGGGTCGCATTTAGTGCCATGGGGTCTCAGCAGCTTTGCATGTTTCTTTTTTTTTGTTTCTTTTTTTTTTTGTGAGAATCAAAATATTTTTTATTGTTTAAAGTATTACATATAGTAGTACATATATCTCCTTTTTTCCCCCTCCATTGACCTTCCCCCAGCCTCCCCTACCCGCTGTTGTGTGCCCTCATCCCACCCCCCACCCTCCAGTGTCTTGTGTCCACTGGTTGTGCTTATATGCATGCATACAAGTCCTTTGGTTGATCTCTTTCCCCCCTCCCCAACACTCCCCAGCCTTCCCGCTGTAATTTGACAGCTGGTCCGGAGGTAGTGAGTTATCACAATTGATTGTACACAGCGTTGCATGTTTGTGTTTCAAAGGAAGCAGGTCACAGGGCCACTGTCCTGACATTCCCATCTTGGGGACTAACAATTCTAACATTTGGACACAGGGTGCAGTAAGCAAGGTGACTGGGAGGAGAGATATCAGGTGACTGCCCGCTCTAGGCCCCACTTTAATTCTGTTCCCCAATATCAGTGGGGCTCCTTCTGTATGGGAAGCACTGTGCTGAGTGCTGGGGGTTCAAAGAGGAGAAAGAAGGGTCTTTTCCTTCAAGGGGCTTCCAGTGCCGTTGGGGAAAGAGATCTTTTGTACAGATGATCGCATGTCCTGTGGAAAGTGCCATCCAAAAGGAGCACCGTTCTAGTCCCAAGGGTTCCCAGGTGAGGGAGGGTCCAGGCTGGAAGGGGAGGCCTCCAGGGGCCCCTGGCAAAGCCACCTGCACTCCATGGCAGGGCTCTCTGTATGGACTCCTGGTCTGCGAATTCCTTCTGCCATCCCAGATGCACTTCGCAGGAGCTTAGAAACAACCTGCACATCCATTAACCTGAGGACTGGTCTGAGGCTGGAGCTCTGGACCACTCACCATGGGATGGCATGCTGGATTCTCTCAGTACAGGGGACTCCCTGCACCTGGGGGTGGGGTGGGGGACTACCTGAGCACCCCCTGAGAGGGCCAGGATTTAGAGCCCACTCCCATCAGTGAAGGCTGAGGAACAGGAATGATGTCCCCTGTGTCTGTCTGTTCAGCATGCCCAGGACCCCACGCACAGGGATTTGGGGGGCCTCAGGTGCAACTCAAGTGGTGTAACCCGAACCCGTGCTGCTCCTCCAGCAGGGCATGTACCCCTCAATGCAGCCAGCCGGCCCCAGAGGGTTGGGGGGGGGGAGCGCACGGTGCCTTCCACAGTCTGGTCCAGCCTCAGCCATGGGCCTGCGGTGACCTGAGCTCTGACAGGGCTCTGGCCGCAGCGCAGCTCAGCAGGTGCACTGTGCTTTGGTTAGCCATGCTGCTCGCCTTGCTTTGGAGAGTTCTAATCTCACTCACATATTTTTATGTGAGGGCTTCCGGCTCACATTTCCAACAGCATCGAAAGTTCTTGTGAGCATAGGAACGTGTCTCCATTGAGCTTCTCCAGGTAAAGTCCCATTATCCGCTGTCACCTGCAGTTCAAGTCACTCAGAATGCTTTTCAGCCCACGGTCCCCTACCGACCCCACTTTTTCTCAGCCGCAATGGTACTTTCAGCCTGCACCTCACCAGGGAGCACCCTCCACTGCATCCTGCCTCCTGAGAGTGCCCACACTTGCCTCTGGGCCATCCTCCTCCCAGGAAGCGCCCATCTGAAGAATTGTGTCTCATCTGCCTCTGATCTTCTATGAAGCACATAGAAGTCAGTGAAGAAATGAATACAATTTGAGCCCTGCCTTAAAAAATCTCATAATTTATGGGGGGAAAGGAAGTGGTTAGAAATCATCGCCAACAAGCAGGCGTGTGTGCAAGAGACAGAGGCGGCCCAGAGTCCATGCCCGGGTGCTCAGCAAGCATGCAATCGCTTGATAAACAAGATATGCACACAGCCGGCTTCTTCTTTCCCTGAGTGTTAGCCATTACATCTAAACACCAAGCCAGCTCTCTTTCCTTCGACACTGCATTTGGTTTTACACCAACGTAAGGAGAAATGTTATCATGAAATCAGGATTGCATTGGTGTGACGATTTGCATCCTTTGAACAAACCGTCTGCATGGGCCAGTGATGGGCTGGGTGGCTGCTGCAGCTCCTTCTAGATTTAATCCCATATTTTACGGAAATGCAAGTGACATTCCTGAGTTTCCGCAGGGAGGTGTGTGTGGACCTGGAACTGCACGCGACCCATGCCAAATCCACTGCCCATGGTGTCTTCTTCCCTCGCCTCTCCTGGAGTGACCTTCTTTACAGCCCCTTCAAATGACCTATTGGGCAGCATCTTTGCTTTCAGGAAAATGCTGTGGTGGAGCACACTGAGACCCAACTTGTCTAGTACTGACAAATTACTCATCACCAAGCCCTATGGCCGCTAACACTCTTCCAGCCTAGACCTGAGGTTCTCCAAACCATTTGCCTTGATCACAGCCTTTGTGAGTTTTCTCTGTTCCCACAGTGAAGCCCACAGGAGGTAAACTCTTCCCTAATTAGACTTTATTGTCATTCTGGTAAAGATGTTTTCTCCATTTAAGAAATCTGGGAATGCCCATTTTTTGGGATGTTTTGATTTTTGTAGGAGCCAATTCTAAGATTATTTCTATGTCAATAGGAGTATAACGTTAGTATTCATGCTGGTGAAATGGGCTCTTCAGAAAAAAACACAACAAAACAAAACCCTGATCTGTAGTGTTTGCTGATTCCTGTGGTGTAAACACTCCCACCATGGTCAGTTTCAAGCTGCCAACATAATGTCATGGAACTGGCCAGTGGCCAGTCGCACGTGGTATTGGAAAGAGGTATGCACACTTGGCTCCTAACAAGCTAATACAAGTGGTGGCTACAGCTACCACATTTACTGAAAATTTTCTGAGGTAGGCACCTTCTTAGGCTCACTAAATCCTAGCACTTCTCTGTGATTTATCTCAAAAAATAGAAATAATGGAAATACTTACCTCACAGGTTTTGTGAGGTTTGAATGAATACATGTAAAATGACTTTGAGTAAGAAGTGCCTGGCACATAGTAAACACTCAATAAACACACAGAATCATAACTGTCATTATCCCTATGTACCTCATCGCATTTAATCTTTCCAGTAGCCAAATGGGGCAGCTGTCCATTGGACTGCTGACGGGAGCCCCTACTTGGTGAGTACGTGTGTGGTTAGAGCTAAGAACATCATGTACAACCTACTGGTCTCCTGGGAAGGCAATGTAGCACATTCTTCTTTTGACTCCAACTCCCAGTTTACCAGACCTCCTGAGGATGACCGTGATGGCCAATTTTGTGTGTCAACTTGACTGGGCGAGGGGATGCCAGATAGCTGGTGAGACATTTTTCTGGTGTGTCTGTGAGAGTGTTTCTGGATGAGATTAGCATTTGAATCCATAGACTGAGTAGAGAAGATAGCCCTCACTGGTGTGGGAGGGCCTCCTTGAACACACTGAGGGCCTGAACAGAACAAAAGGGCAAGGCAGGGCTAATTTCTCTCCCTGCTTGAACTGCGATATGTACCTTCCCCTGCCCTCAGACATTAGTGCTCCTGGTTCTCGGGTTTGGGATTTGTACCCTCCCCGATGCTCATCGGAATTGCACCTCCAACTTTCCTGATTCCTCAGCTGGCAGAGGGTAGATTGCAGGTCCTTTAGGTCTCTATAACCACATGAGCCAGTTCCCATAATAAATAGCCACTGGTTATGTTTCTCTGGAAACCCTAATACAACAATGAAGTGAGGAGCTCTGGGAAGAGAGAAGAGGCACATATGGGAAACGTTTGCAACAGAGAAGAGCATTTTAACTGAAAAGAACAGCACAAACTGAGTGAGAGAATAGGAAGACGTCTCCTCAGATAGCTAGCTAGAGCCAGCCAGGGCGGCGTTAGCACCAGCAACCATTCTGATCACCTAAGAGACAAGGGTGCAAGTTTACTACCTAAAAGTCACTTTCATTCTTGCCAAAAGGTTCCACAAGTCAAGCCACTTACAGGTGTGTTAGCCAATCTTACCCCACCACTGGGGCAGGTCCTGCAAAACACCTATCAGGTGAACTGGACACTGAACTGCCTGGGAGGGCTCTGAGGTTGTGCTGAAAGCAGGTGGCTTCCTTCTCACCTGGTGTGTACTCATAGCTTATTCATTCCAATCAAAACATTCAGACACACATCAACATGGTCTTCAAGAAAGGGCTGAGAGGGTGCCCGAGTCGGAATTGTGTTCCTTGGCATATGTGTAAAGATGAGCTAGGCACATCTTGGCTTATAAGTGCCATGTTCTGGGCACCTTCCTTCCCTGTTCGTGACGTTTGAGTGATCCTGCAGCAATAAGCGCTTGAGGAAGGGAGGGGACCTGAAGGCATCCAGCTGAGTACTCCCCACTGCTTCCCTCTCCCCTCGGTCAGGGTGAGGCTGGGCTGGGGTGAGCCTGGGGCTGTCTTCTAGCTGCTTCTCTGAGGGACTGAGCTCTGCAACCTGGGCTCCCCACGCACACAAAGATGGATGAGGCTGCAGACAGCACCCTTCCCAAGCTGCCCAGGGCAGGGCTGCACAATGGGGGCCTTTTCCTGTGGAAGCCAGGATTAGTCTATGCGAGAGAAACTGAGAAGAAAAAAAGTCTAAATATCTGCTTTTGCTTCCTACACCTCACCCACTCAAAACATTAACTTCATACCAAGCTCCCACTAAGGAAGTGTCCAGGGACTTGAGGCGCCTGGGGGTGGAGGGGCATGCTGGGGTAGAGGGAGGTTCCACACTAGCTCTGGCTGCATGACTTACCCCAGACCCCAGGCTTTTGATTTTTCTTAAACATTGGATGGAATCATTTGCACAGTCATTTTCAGGGTTCTAAGGATGGAAATATGTTTCTGACTTGTATTTCCTTTCCATTGTGGTATTTTTGTTTAAATAGAAAGAGTACACCTTCAGACTGCTACATTAATTGGTAAATTCAAGTGTCTACCCTTCCTATCACACCTGCTGGAGGTAACCAGGTCACAGCACAACTTCAACAGTTGGGGCTGCAGGCAGGTTTATAACTTTGGGGAAGTGAAGGAATATGACCAGCTTGTATCTGACTCCCTTTATTATAATGTTTGGCCTTTCAGCAGGCAATAAGGCTTGTTCCTTAAGAGGATCAAGGATCCTCCATTTCACTAACCTTTCTGATCACCTAAGAGAAAAGGGTGCAGTTTTACTACCTAAAAGTCAATTTCATTCTTGCCAAAAGGTTTGGAGACAATCAGGAAAAGTTTCCGAAAGGCACTCTGGGCTCATGCTTATCAGATAGCAAAAGAGATTTCAAAGCTGCACTAATGAAAACAATTTGATTCTGGCACATAAATAGATAGATCAAAGAGCCAAAATAAAGAGTCCCGAAAGAGACTGGAAAACAGAATAATTTAATGTATAAGAAAGGGAAATTTCCAGTCACCAAGGGAAAGGTGGATAAATATTATTAGAAAGACTGGCTCACCCTGGGGAGAAAAGTTAAACAGAGTCCTCCTTCATGTTCATATAAGTTAATTACAAGTAAAAATATATGTTAAAAAAGAAAAAAGCACCCAGCCGGCATGGCTCAGTGGTTGAGCATCAACCTATGAACCAGGAGGTCATGGTTTAATTCCTGATCAGGGCACATGCCTGGGTTTCAGGCTTGATCCCCAGTAGGGGGCATGCAGGAGGCAGCTGATCGCTGATTCTCTCTCATCATTGATGTGTCCATCTCTCTCTCCCTCTCCCCTCCTCTCTGAAATAAGTAAAAATCCTATATAATAAAAGCCTAATATGCAAATCAACCAAACTGTGGAACTACAGGTAGAACAACTGGTCGCTATGATGTGTACTGACCACCAGGGGGCAGATGCTCAATGCAGGAGCTGCCCCCAGCCCACAGGCCCCAGGCCAGGAAAGGCAGGTGCCAGCAGGGGGCTACCCTGATTGCCCCAGGTCCCCCAGCAGAGGGAGGGGACAAGTGGCAGCAGCGAGGTGATTGGGGGGTGGGGCCGGTGAGGAGGCGGTGCCAGGCTGGCTAAGGGAGGTGCCAGTGGGGCCCCTGCCCCCAATCATCTCGTCGGTTGCCCCACTGATTGGCCCTGATCTCCGGCCAGGTCTAGGGACCCTACCCATGCACAGATTTCCTGCAACGGGCCTCTAGTGTATTTATAAAAAAAAAAAAAAAGAAACTCAAATATGGTTCCCACCTGGTACATCACAGCCAGGACACCTCGATGTCCTCAGAAGCAGCCCTCAGAGAGTGGCTGACACTGTAGGAAGTGGGTGTGAGACATGAAGGGAGGGGGCCCTCAGGAGTGACACAGGATCCGCTGCAGAAAGAGCTGTAATACGGAAACCTGGTGCAACCTGAACGTCCCCCCGGGGAGGAGCATACCACACAGTAATCCAAAAGGAAGGAGACAATTTATACACATCGACAGGGAGGGATGTTAAATGACAAGAGTGAGTAGCATAATATGTATCCCATTAAAAATTGCTGTGTATATTCTGATATGTATGTAGGGTGTGCGTACGTCCATTAAATACACCCACATTTGCATTGAAAAAAGCAGGCCTGGGAGGATATATGACAAACTGTAAGAAACGGTTGCATCTTGGGGTGGATGTCCAGGGAGAGCAGCTTCCATGGTTTGCTTAGCTGCTCAGTAGAAGCAAGATGTGAAAGGTGTTGAAGTCATGACAACTGATCTTAGGCCCAGTTCTCACCATTTTCAAATTAAAGTGCACAGGACGAAAAAAGGAAACCAATTATTTTAAAACTAAGTAATCAAAGTATTTTTACAAGGGAAGTTGGCTAATTGTGCTGTGGATTTCTTAAATGCATTAAATAACAAGATATAGCATTCGTCTCTGGATGACACCCTTCTTTTCTCCCGAGAGGAAGCAATCTGGAGAGTTTATCAGTGCAGAGATGTAAGGTTTCTTAGGGTGTCCAGACTGTGAAATAACCCAAATGCAAATGCCTCTGATGGAGATGTTACATGATCTGTTAGCTGATGTAAAATATAAAATAGGTCTTATATTTCCAGCTTTATTGAGACATGGCTGACATATAACATTGAGTAAGTTTGTATACATTTATGAATTGCAAATGGATTGCCATTCTACCATTAGTGGTCATCTCCATGTCACATAATTACCATTTCTTGTTTGTGGTCAGAATACTTAAGATCTGTTCTCTTAACAACTTTCAAGTAAGTGATAAAGTATTATTAGCTATCATCACCATGCTGTACATTAGATTTCCAAACTTGTTAATCATAGCAGGATGTTTGCAGCTTAGATCAACAGCTCCCATTTCCCTATTCCCCTGGCAACCTCCACTCTAGTGTCTGTTTCTCTGAGTTTGTCTTTTTTAGATTCCACATATCATATAAGTGAGATCATACAGTTATTTGTCTTTCTCTGACTTATAACATTGGCCTTTTATTGAGACTGTGTTTTTGATGGTTTAGAGAGTAATTTTTCAATGAAGACTGGACTTTCATAAATTTATTCAGTGGTGATGTAGTAGTGTTGGTGGTAATGATGGAGTTGCAGATGGAGGAGGTGAAGGAGTTGGTGTGGTCATAGAGATGGTGTTGGTGGTAATGATGGAGTTGCAGATGGAGATGGTGATGGTGATGGTGCTGCTGCTGCTGTGGTGTGTTCCATTCAAGAGCTGGCCACTCTTGGACATCAGAAGGCATTACTTCCCCCACATACTGGCAATGGGACCCTAATGAGGATGAGACAAAAGCTCTTGTTCTGCTGAACTTTCCTGAAGCCCCAAGTACATGATGTTGAGTCCTGTGACTATCTTTTCCAGGCCATGACCACTAAACCACATTATATGGGTGAGGGAGTGGCAATTATGGCTGTGAGCAAGAAAAGAGGGAGGGTATTTACAGGTAGAGTAGGGCAGAGGTGTGGCTCCAATATCTCCAGGATTAAGGGGGAATTGGACCTGGATTCTGAGTTCATGGAGATGCACTGAGACTCATGTTGGAGGCAGGACTGGCCATCACCAGGGAACAGAATTCAGATTTAGGCGTGCGGGCCTCCCACAGCAGACACTTCTGGTAGCAATTGTAGTTTACTCTGTTGTGCTTCTGCTGCCCCCAAGCCTTTGGGGCAGACTTGACTGCCACACACTGGCAGGGCTATGCTTGGGAAGCTTCAGGGGGACCCAATGGCTAGGTTGAGAAGTGAGACAGCAGTGACCTGAGTCCTTGAAGCAACTGTTTTGGAGTGAGAAGATGGTGGGATTGCCAGGTGACCATGAGGATGACTTTGTGGAATATGCAAGCATTCCTTAGAGCTTTTCAGAAAGTTCCTGGGAACTTCCATTGTCCTCAGAATAGAGGCCCGGACTCCTGGTATCTGAGCATTAGAGCGATGTGCCTATCCTCCAGTTTGTGCGGTCAGGGTCATTCTAGTCTCTCACAATTTAGGGAGTCTGAGTCTCTTTAAAAAAGCATTTAAGTTTGCGATAACAAAAAATAAATATCAATAAAGATAAAAAGGAAAGGAAGGAGGAAAGAGGGAAGGAAGAGGGATGGAGGGAGGGAGGAGCTATGGATGTAATCAGATAGAGAAGGGAGATGGAGCAAGGGCAATGCCTAACCAGGAGATCATGCAGTGCTTTCTCCCCGTGTTGACATGCACCCCCGCCCCAGTCGACATGGGGGCCTACAAATTCATGGAGCAGCTGGCCGGAAGCAGGGACTCTGTCATGTAGAGGACATGGAAAGCTAGAACTAGTCTTCTGCTCTGGAGACCTGGGCAAGTTGAGGTGAAGCTCAGTGAGACTCAGATTTGCCCGAAGTCTGGTGGGAACAGTTGAGGGCTGGCGTCTCCTCTGAAGCAGCCCAGCCCGCTCCTCCAGAACAGAAAGGTGGGCAGAAAAGGAGTGTCCTGCCTCTGTATTGTTGCCAGGGGTCAAGAGGGGGAGGCCCTTCTCCAAGCACAGCTGAGCTAGGTGACAGCTCCATGGTGCTGCAGAAACAAACATGAAAGTCAGGGCCAAGTATAAACTGAAGGCAGCTTTGCAAAGTTTGACAAATTTACCAGGCCACTAAAATTCAACTTGGCCAGAAAGTCACGGTGACCTCACTGCTTTTTATGAGCAGCTGTCCTGATACTAATCCTGCCTCCTTCATAATCCCTCTTTCATGAGACTGGAGAGAAAGTGTCATGAGCCCAAAGCGAATGCCCTCTCACGGAACCCTGTGCCTCTTTGTAACTTGCATCACAATTGCAATCGGATAATGTGATTGTCCAACGTCTCCAACGCCAGGTCTAAACCTGAGCGTGTCTGCCACATTCAAGGCTGGGCCCCAGGTGCGGTGCCAGGCACCAGCAAGCACCCAGTGTCTGTTTGTTTGTGCCCATCAGCATGGCTGTGAACATGGGAATTGAGAGAACACGATGCGTCTGTGAAGTTATGTCCCTTCTGACAAAGGCCAGAGGAGAAAAGATAACTGACATTGAATTTCATCAGGTAGGCATGGATTGGTGGTTCAAAGGAACAGAAGAACTAGATGTTAAGTTTTAAAACACAAACTCCTCTTCCTTCTATCCCTCCAGCACCCCCTACGGAAGGGCACATCAGAAGCACCTAATGATCCTTTATTTGAATCATCCTGTCAGGACCAGAAGGAACTTTATAGCAAAGTTGCCTACTAAGTGCCTCACATTTTCTACAAAACCTGGCCATGAGATTTTTTCCAGCCTCTGGTTATTATGAAAGAAACCACCTCTTCCCAACCCATTTTGGTTTAGAGGTTAAGACTTAGTGTTGTAAATAATCTCGATAAATAGTTAAGCACCGACTATGTGCCAGACCATGATGGACAGGGCTCTGGGACCATGATAGTGAACATGACTGACCTCGTCGAGGTCTCGTGACACTTTCTAACTCACCTTCCTTGCTCTGCTGATCCGGCAGCACATGATAAATAGTCTCCGGGTAACTGTGCCTCTCAAAGCCATTTCACAGCCAACGGCACCAAAGCTGAGCCTGTGGGTCAGCGGCCACAGGCTGAACACACCTGGCAGACTCGAGGGCACACAGGGGGTGGGGTGCCACTGCTGAATCAGGGAGGTGGCGGAGGGGACCTGGGTGTAGGGGGCAGCTGGCCTTTGAGTGGAAAGCCTGGTTGCAGTCCCAAGGGGCTTGCTTGTTTCAGTATTGGCTTGTCCACCAGGGAAGCCAGATGTGAGCCTGCGGGACATGGACGAGCTCCAAAGTGCCAAAGGGTGGCAGGCAGCCTGGTGTCCCCAGGTGAGCTTCCTCCCAGCGGCGACTCTGGCACTGACTTTGCGCTCCATAAAAAGCCCCCCTCCCACCCCCCGCCCCACACTGGACGACACATGGAAATGGTCCCACAGAGGGGGGTTTCAAACTTGCCTGAAATTTGTGGCATCTCACATCACTTGCCCACCAAAAATAATGGAATGTTCCGGAAGCTGAACAACTGAGGCTGGAGCGCAGGTGACTGGTGCCCTGAGCCTGGCTGGGCTCCAGCACTGTCACCTGGAAAGGCCTCAGGTGGGGTGACAGTTTCTACTGCCCTGGGAGAGAGACGGAGGTCTTTACACCAAGTCCAATGTCCTTTCATGACACGGTTTATCCTGCCCTGTCCCATATGGAATCCAGATCATGGTCAGGATCAAGGGGTGGCAGTGGGCCCCACCTACACTTGAGGTATTCCTGCATTCCCTGTGGCCCCTCATCCCTGGTGTCCTGAGGAAGCCCATGTATGTGCCCAGTGCCATGAGCAGCCAGGCCCAACCACATACTTGGGATTTCCATGTATCTAAGGAGCTGGCTGAGGCTTTGGAAGAGTGAGAGTTTTCTGATCACTCGACAAACAAACCCAGATCTAAACTCCAGCCCGGACTCTGAGGATGTCAGATCAATAAGTCTCAGGTCCTGTTTATTCCCCTCCCCAGTCTCTCCTTCAGCCTTATCTGCACTATAAAGCACGGCCGTGACAGCTTGCAGGCCACAGGAGAAGGTGGGGACTCCTCAGGCTTCTAGGACTGAATGAGCACGCTGAAGAGCTCCACCCTGTGGAGGTGCGGCTGTCTGCCTGCACCCATCTCCCAAAGTGCCCCCATGGTCTTTCTATGGCATCCCTGCTCCACGGACACACCTCAGGTCCCTGGTTGGGAGTCCTGTGCAGTAACCCCTGTTCCTTGAGATTTCTGGGCTACCTCCGAGGATTCCCATCAGGCCCCAGGTTCAAAATCCCTCTACATCCAGGCCTCCTCCTCCACCTTCCCGGTTCAGGGAGGTGCCCGTGTTGTCTGTCCTGGAGGAAGAGACTAAGGGGACTGTAAAGCAGTCTGTTCCTAGACGATGACCTAGGCCAGTGGTTGACAAACTCATTAGTCAACAGAGCCAAATATCAACCTTACGACGATTGAAATTTCTTTTGAGAGCCGAAAACCGACTTCTGCTCTTGGGCCATGAAGTTTCAGTCGCACTGTACGTGTGCGCCCGCTCGTGGTATTTTGTGCAAGAGCCACACTCAAGGGGCTAAAGAGCCGCATGTGGCTCGCGAGCCGCAGTTTGCCGACCACTGACCTAGGCCAACAGTGGCAAGAACGGGACTTCAGGCCATGCCACACAGGCCACCGGGGCTGCTGATCCAGTCTGGTGCTCACAGGCCGGCCGGTTAGGTCCTACCCCAGCCTCCTATTCCTGGTAGGGCTCCCAGGCCACCCCGGCAGCTGGCTGGCAGGAACCTGCGCCAGCACCTTTGTTTATGTGGTGTGTCCTTGAAGACTCCTGCAGCCCCTTATCTGTCAGGCAGCCTTATCTCCTTAGAGATGTGCCCCAGGCCCTGGCTGGGCTGCCTGTGGAGCTGTCTGATGTCCTGACAGACCGGCCAGAGCAAAAATGGCCAGCAGGCTGTCACGTCTGAGGATCTCAACACCAGCTGTGGAATTTGCAAATGGATGAGTGCCATGCTGTGCACGGTAGCCAGAGAATATGTTCAAAAACAGCTCCCCGGTATATGTCACATGGGGCCTTAGTGACATAGCTCCTGGGCATGTGTCAGACGGGGCCTTGGTTACAGCCACACAGCAGCCAACAGAGAACCCTGCTGCTGCGTGAACTACACCAGCAGGGAGGCTAACTGCCACAGCTCTCATGCCAAACAGAAAATTCCAGGTGCTGATGAGAGGAAGCAGCTGTGGGCAGTGAGATATCCAAGAAAGCTAGTTTCCTCTTAGAGATGGAAGCTCAGTATGTCCAGCATAACCTGAACTGCCCGGCCTCGGCTTGGAGGGCAGATGCGGCCACACTAGGAATAGTCCGCATTCCTGCCTGTGCCCGCCTGCAGGAGTCGGCTGGGCTCAGGCCCTGGAAGGACCCCAGGCCTGCTCTGGGAGCACCCAGAATGCCTGTAATGGGCTGGGCCCAGGATGCCTGGCAGGTTCTTATGAACAAAGCTGGCGCTGCCAGGTGTCCGCTGGGCTGCACCAGACCCGGCTGCTGCTTGCGCAGGCCCAGGCAGTGGGCCCCGTGTGCTGGTACTTGTGAAAGCAAGAGGCTCTCTCCCTAACACTCCACTTGTGCTGCAGGGCCTTCCAAGATTTTAGCCAAAGAGCCCTTGAAAAGTTGACTCACGGGACCCTCCTCCATGGAGCTCACAGAAGTCTGCACCAGGAGACAAACCTCAGCAACAGCCACCGGTTACTCAGCTGCCCCTCTGCCCCGGCCAAGGCGTGGCTGCTAGGTCAGCTGGCCTCACCCAGCTGCTTCTTCCCTGGAGGAGGGTTTCCCAGCAGCCTCCTCAGCCTCGTGCACATGTGGCCAGTCCCGTGAGCCCAGCGTGGGCATGAGCAGAGTCCGCATTTCAAATAGAATCAGACGTTTTCAGTGTTAAAATTGCCTCAGGAGACAGTCTGAACTGCCACAGATGCAACCCATTCTCATCACACGTGGAGCTCGTGTTGTTGTGGTTATAATAGACCTAGAATTAAATTCATCTAAGTGCTATTTATAGACACTCATTTAAATTTAGAGAGTATATCTTTTCATAAGAACTATTAAACACTTAGAAATTTAATTTAAAAAAGAACTGTAAGTTCTCTGCTCTCAAAATGATCAGAAGAAATAATTCCAAATTCCTGCAAACTATAACCATAGCTTTCTAAATCGACTCTGGCAATAAACTTCCATGAAAGGACAGATAAAAATTGTTGTTGGAGGAATGTATCCTGATGCCTGTAAGTGCTCAGTGCACACAAAACATAGCCGCTTGGATGAGCTGGGCCCACTTATGTTCTTTCCTGAACTCGTTCTGGCCAGAGCTGAGATGCAGGATGGGCGGAGCCCCCCTGGGCGGCCGCTCCAGCCCAGCTCACAGCAGCCAGAGCTGAACGCACTCTCCCCAGACTCTGGGGTGGAGAGGACACATTTGTAGGGCAAATTCAACTTTTTCAAATGGCATTTATAGCAACAGGCACATTTCATCCTCTACATCTCTGTGAGGGAAGCATGATAGGTATTAGCTGCTGTAGAAATAGAAACACAGAAACTCAGGGGAGGTCGAAGGGAAGAAAAGCCCCCGGAGGAGCTGTGCTCAGAGATGAACCCACACCTGAGACCAGCTGGGGCCGCCAGGAGGCTCGGTCCCTCTTGTGTGAAGACAGAGCCTGTTTGCTGGGACAGTGGTTTAGCAACACGTGCTTTGGCCCCAAGCAGGAGCCGCTCAGAGCCTGAGTGGCCCCAGTCTAGCTGTGCTTTGACAGACAACAGCTGAGGTCCAGCCGCGGGCTTCCCACCAGCTCTGCTCCACAAGGCAAGCCTTAAAGAGGTACAGGGAGAAAGCCCTCCATTTCTTAGCAGGGGACAGCCGAGCCTCCCTGCACTCTGTAAACCCTCCAAGGCAAAACATCTCAATATCAGGTTCAGGTGCCTAGTGGGGCAGTGAGGCGGGACCACAGGAACCCCACCGTGGTGGGTCAAGCTAATTTCCTCATGGCTTCAAGTCCATCCTTTTATACTATTCTTTGAGATGCTGGACTTGGGATTCTGCAACCCACATCCCTGCTTTCCGGCCCGATAGGCTCTGCCCACAGTGAGTGCTAGAGGGAGCCTAGAGGCTGGAGGCGGAGGAAGTAGCTCATGTTTGGTTTACTTCCTGTTTATCTCTGTGGGCTTCCTGTGCCTGTCCTTTCCCCCTAGCAATGCTTCTTGTTCACTCAGGTAGTGTCAATTCCTTCAGAAGCATTTGAGGACAGCTTTTTGGTTTTCCCAACACGCACAGAATCAACCTCAGCCAAAACAGCCCCCTCCTCACTGCAGGAGCGCCATCCCCACGGGGGCTCTCCTCTGAGCTCAGGCACCACCGGCACCAGCTAAGGAGCATCCCACTCCCTCACCTGGGGAACCTGGGATTCAGCCCACACCCCCTCCAACTGTCTCACTTTTAGGTAGTCCAATAGCTTCCCTTTGTCCCATCCACCCCCAGCCTTGGAGGTGATACCTGCTTCCTGTGTTTTCAGTTACCTAGTTAATAATTATTTCTATTCAATTATCTCTAATAATATCACTGGTGTGACTTCTGTCTCCTGTCTGGACACAGCCTACTTTACCCACAGTTAGGTCCCAAGCATTGACAGTGGGAATTAGGGCTTGGGGCTTCCCAGCCTGAGCAGGGGCAAGTTCAGCCTTGAAGGACATAGTGAGACTTGTGGCAAATGAAGCTTAATTGCTGTACAATCTTGAGGGGTGGTTGCAGGGACTGCTTGCTAAACATTTCAATGTTTTTCCTTGCTGGCCAGAAGGGAGCTGTATGGAAGTATCCTCATCAGAGGTTTTCGAGAGAAGATGATCTTGTTAAAGTTTGCAGTGGGACTTTCTCTGGAATCCATGTGAAAGGGTATGGGCTCTGGGGTGACGGTGGGACCTGCGGCCGATGCCGAAAAAGCACTCCACACCGACAACATGGCCTCAGACTTCGTGTCCTTGAACACCATTTTGCCAGAGGTCTTGGATGACTTTTTCCTTTTCAGCTGGACGATGCTGGGCGTCTTGCTCGGCCTGTGAGTCCTTCGGCTTTCCTCCAGAGCCTGTGAGCATTCCAGTTCTCTAGCTTTGCTTTTCTCAATGAGTCTTTGCACCATCGGGGAGGTATATGTGACATAGGCCGGCCAGGGGTCTTGTTTTTCAAGCAGTTCCAGGGGAAGCCCGATGTTTTCTGTGAGTTCTACCAACAAAACAAAACAAAATTAGGCAATTTAGAGGTTCTCACAGACATTAATTCAATTCTTCAAAGAAGGAGAGTGTATAGGAAGTACATTTTGAATTTCCCTCAATCCTATAATAGCTGTCTCACACCTCTGTTAGGGGAAATAAAATCTAATCCAAAATTGGAAAGCAGAATGACATTCCATAGAGCATAGCAAGTAAAGAACAGCATGGTAATGGAGAGTAGGGAGCTTGGATCACCCAGGCTGGGTTTCAGATCTTTATATAAGATCAACTTGTTTAGCTCTGAACTTCTAATGTTTGACAATAAAAATGGTTACCATAGGCTACTGTAAGGATTAAATAATGTGATGTATTTAAGGGCTTGGAGCAGTGCAGTTCAGGGTATGAACATATGGGCTTCTCACTTCAACTGCTTCTCTGCCACCTTAATAGCTGTGAACCTCCAACAAGTGTTTTTATTTTGTCTCTTTTAAAAATTATATTTTTTAAAATATATTTTAATTTTAAAAAAATCTTTATTGTTGAGAGTATTACAGATGCCCCCTTTTTTACCCCATTACCCCTCTACCCAGTTCCCACCACACCCCAAGCCTTCACCACCCTATTGTTTGTGTCCATAGGTAGTACATATATGCATATAAGTTCTTTGGTTAATCTCTTCCCACCTCTCCTCCCCTCTTCCCTCTGAGATTTGTCAGTCTTTTTCATGTTTCCATGCCTCTGGTTCTATTTTACTCATTAGTTTATTTGTTCATTAGATTTCTTGTTCATTTATTTTGATTTTTAGATTCAATTATTGATAGATATGTATTTATTGATATTTTATTGTTCATATTTTTAATCTTTTTTTTCTACTTCCTAATTTCTTTTCTTTTGTTGCTTTTAAGATTCTCTCTTTATCTTAATGTTTGGCATTTTAATTATGATGTGTCTTGGTGTGGGCCTCTTTGGGTTCCTCTTGATTGGGATTCTCTGTGCTTCCTGGACTTGTAAGTCCATTTCTTTTACCAGGTAGGGGACATTTTCTGTCATTATTTCTTCAAATAGGTTTTCAATATCTTTCACTCTCTCTTCTCCTTCTGGCACCCCCATGGTGCTATTGTTGGTATGCTTGAATTTGTCCCAAAGGCTCCTTATACTATCTTCATTTTTTTAAATTCTTTTTTGTTTTTGCTCTTATGATTGGGTGTTTTTTGCTTCCTCTATACCAAATTGTTGATTTGATTTTCAGAATACTCTACTGTTGAATCTCTGTAAAGTATTCTCTATTTTAGTTAGTGTATGCTTAGTTTCTGACTGGTCCTTTTTCATGTCTTTAAAATTCTCACTAAGATCCTTGAAAGTCTCACTATCCCTTGAAACTCTCATTAAGATCCTTGAGAAAACTTATAACAATTGTTTTGAGCTTTGTCTAGTAATTTCCTTGCTTCCATTTCATTTAGTTATTTTTCTGGAGATTTCTTCTGTTCTTTAATTTGTGACATTTCTTTGTCTCTGCATTTTGGCTGCTTCCCCATATTCAGTTCTATGTATTAGGTAGAGCTGGTGTGTCTCCTGGAATTGATAGAGTGGCCTTGTGTTGTAGGTGTCCTGTAGGGCCCAGTGGCTCAGCCTCCTCAATCACCTGAGCTGAGCACTCTAGGTGCACCCCTGTGTGGGGTGTGTGGACAGTTTTGCTATAGTTGAGCCTTGATTGCTATTAGCGTCACTGGAAAGAATTGACCTCTAGGCCAAATGGCTGGGAGGACCAGCTTCAACTACAGTGGAAGACCTTCCATTCAGGAGACACCCTTATGGAGTAGGACTTGCTTGAGTGGGGCTTTTATTTCAGAGAGGAAAGGGGAGGGAGAGAC
Organism: Cnephaeus nilssonii; assembly: GCF_951640355.1. Lineage (NCBI taxonomy): Eukaryota > Metazoa > Chordata > Mammalia > Chiroptera > Vespertilionidae > Cnephaeus > Cnephaeus nilssonii. The sequence continues at coordinate 46,794,783 of NC_137090.1, forward strand.
AGAAACATTAATGATGAGAGAGAACCACTGATTAGCTGCCTCCTGCACACTCTCCATGGGTGATCCAGCCTTCAACTCCAGGCATGTGCCTTGACCAGGAATCGAACCATGACCTCCCAGTTCATAAGCCAATGCTCAACCACTGAGCCATACTGGTTGGGTTCAAACAAGTGTTTTAAACCTTTCTAAACCTTAGTTGCCGCGTGTAAAATGGTAATTCGCATAAGATCAACTTAGTGCTTTCTCTGGATTAAAAGAAATAATTTATGTAAGGCTTTAGCACCATACCTGTCCAGAGAACTTCTGGTTTTCTAGAATTCATTAGTTTATATGTTCAGTTTTGCCACCTCTGTGGCCTCTGAACAGTTAAAAGTAACATGGAGCATTTCTGTTCCCACCAGCCAATGCCCATTGAACAAGTTTCAAGTGGTTTATAACAAGTTTCCTAGGAGATGCTGATGATGTTGGTCAGGAGACCACACTTTGAAAACCTTCACTCTAGGAAAATGCTCAAACTTTCATGAGCACTAGAATTACCCAGAAAGCTAGTTAAAACACAGAAGGCTGGGTCCCACCCCAGTGGATCTGATTCATTAGGTCTGCTTTGGGAATCTGAGAATTTGCATTTCTGACTAACTCCCAGGTAATTTAGCTGGTCTGAGGACCATAATCTGAGAATCCCTAATTTAGACTGAATAATGATTCTAAACCTTTAGCTGACTTGCTCATGTGTGAAACACTCCCCTGAAATAACAATTCCCAGGTGTTCCACCCTTTATCTTTCTTTCAAAGGAAGCTTTGTGGAATACAAGTGAGTATGTTGTACACAGGAGAAGCCTCAAATTTCACTATCTTTATAAAGTAAATTATTTACAAATGTTAGCATGTTATTATAACAAAAGATAGCATCTTAGAGATTTATTCATACTCTTTTTTTTTTAAGCTAGCTTTTGTCAAACCTCTGATCCAGGCCTGACAGAGTCCCTTTTATTGTCTTAGTGAAAATCTTTCATGACAATACATTCTTTGGAGAATTCAGTGTCATTTTTCTAAAGCTAGGGAAGAAGTGATGCTCAAATAGGCCTCTAACCTTGAGAGTTTCACATAGTAAAAAAATTGGAAGTGAAAGCATCTTACTTCTTCTAAGACCTACCATGGGATCTCAGAATTTTAGTGCATCATTCCAAGTCCCTAGTAATATAGAGTATGACCCCAAGGGTCCCCTAGCCCACACCTGTCTACCTACATTGGAAGAGAATACTTGACTTATTTTTCATATTTGTAGAGCTGGTAGGAATGTGTTTTTACTTCACCTCATATGTACAGTAGGATTACTCAATCATGCCAGATGGTGAAAAAACTGTCTTGAGTTGGTGGTATTTGGGGAATTTTGGATAATTCCTTTTATCCTTCCCTCTAAGTTTCTAGTTAACGAACCCTGAAGCCTCAAAGAAGTCCAGTTATTAGTAAACTGTTTGTTTCAACATTAATCTATAATTGTATAAGTCACCATCTTGTTCAAAACCCTTCACCATACGTTTCTGGACCCTACAGCAGCCCTCTGGCCAATAGCACAATTCTAGAAAATGGCAAGTTTGTCTCCTACCTGCTGACCCAGGAACTAGGAAACTAGAAAATCAAAGGATCAAATGTTTGAGATAGCCTTAGAACGCATGGGGAGGACGTGTTTGAAAATAAAAGGAGACGAATAGTTGACATTAAGTATGAAGACAAGCTTTGGGCTTTGACAAAGATTCCATTCTCTCTGTAAATGAAATGCAGACCAGCAGTCTTCAGATAGAAATAGCCCTGATGAAAGGGCAGGAGGCACAACACTGATGTGGTTTTTTGTGTTTCTCCCTCAGACACAGGCCCATGATCCATCCACTGGGTTTTCAATCCCAACTCCTTCCCACCCCTACCCCATCCAATCTCTTATCCCACCATTTCCAGCACCCAGTCTGATATGCTGGATATGACCTAAATAAATTCAAAGGAGTGGCACTTGCATGGAACCTGACATGAATGTGTGACCTTGATCATGATCCTTCACTTCTTGGGACTTCTGTTATCAAACAAGGTGAGGATGAGGATAAATTCCTGTCCTGCTTCTCTCACAGAGGCACTGCTGTTATAATTAAATATCTGGAAATAAAAGTGTTCTAAACTAGCGATCCCTCAACTTTGCTGCACATTGGAATTACTAGGGAACCTTTAAAAATTCAAATGCCTGATTCCCACCCACAACATTGTGATTGCACTGGAATGGGATGCAACACAGGCATCAGAATTAAATTATTGATTCTAATGTGCAACAAAACTTGGGAACTGCTGTTTAGAATCCAAACCAAAAAACACTGAAGATTTATAGGATATTTGCTATTTAAGAAATGGGAAGCAGATCCAGATCATTCCAGTCTCCTGGCAGTTCTAAAACACTTTTTCATTCAAGAATGCTTTGTTTTATATATAGTCAGTACTGCATATCAGTAACCTTTAAATATTTAAGGTCCATGGAGCATTCCCACCACCACCTGCCTATTCTGGAATTGACTTAAATATAAAAGCCAGTACCTTAAAGCACTAAGCTAAGGACACTGTGGCTGTGAATGATATTCTCATGCAAAGCTCATCTCACCCTCTGTCTGTGGCCACAAGCTGCCTCCTTATCTCAGGAACCATCTTACAAAAGGACTTTGTGGTTTCCAAGGAGGACTGATGGACGAATGCACCAGCATAAGTCAACCCCACTCAAACCGTTAGCCCCAATAATGCTATGAAAGTGGTGCCATTTGCAATCTCATGATTGCAAGACATTATCTTAACCCAGTGTTTCCTAAGCTTGTCCCATAGAATGCAAGAATATTTCAAGATACTAATAGGTGTTAGATAAAGGGGAAAAACCATCCATGGCGAGGATTACCTTATATGACCACATTCATTGTTTAATCCAGGGCACTATCAACATAGTCTATGGTGTGGTAGGCTATAAGTTTAGCAGACCTGTCCTCAGTCAGGAAAGTTTAAAAACTGACATGTTAAACAAATTCCTTTAGTGCAGGGTTTCTCAGAGCTGGTACTATGTTGACTTGCTTTGTAATCTCCAAAAGTAGGTTGATTTATAGCAGATGAAAATGTAGCATCCCTAATCTCTTTTGACCAGGGGATCCTTCATTCAGTCATGCACTCATTCATGGAACAAGTAACCGTGAAAACGTTTGTGTGGATTTTGAGGTCTTTTCTCCAGCCCTCGTTTCCAAACTGTGAGCCCCAGAGAATGTTATGATATAGGAGGGTGGAAGGATGAACTTGCTCAGGGGGTAGCTGAGTCTTTGATGGCACACTTCCTCTGAAATCCATCTCAGAAGGTTGGTCCCTCAAAAGTGTCCATACCCAGAAGAACAAGCCAGCATGAGGCCTAGTGCTCTATCAGAAACCAGACTTATTTCCCTCTATTGGCCTCTCTCCTCTCTTCTCTACTCCAGTCTGCAGCTGCCTTGTCTTGCTGTGTCTTACCTCTCACTTTTTCCTCAGCCACACCTAAGAGTCTTGTCTTGCCCCAGAAGGACAACCACATTATCTGAAACAGGAAGCTGATGCAGTTTTGTTTCACTCTGACATGTTATCCTCCTCAACCTCTCATTTCCTCCCCTTCCCTATTTCTTTGTCTGCCCTCTGGCTGCTCCTCATTTATTTTTGGCTGAAGAGGAAGCTGCCACTTAGGCCAGAAGACTTTTCTCTAAGGTGCAGAGCAACATTGCTGGCATGAACCAGCCTGGTGCAGGGTCAGTGTGTTCTTCTTGGGGGTCTTCATTCCCAATGCCCCCTATCTTACAGGCTGCCCATATGCTCTGACCCCTGCATTTTAGGCCTAGGAAAGCACAGTGCTCACCACAGACTCCCCATCAGTCCCACTGTATCACACTTCTCTCCACCTCTTTACCTTGCCCCCAATCCCATAGAAGCTATGGAAACTCTTGCCATGGTCCCACCTCCACCTGAGGGCTCTGAGGGTGCTCACAGACAATGGTTTGGTGTGCCTTTAGCAGCACTGATGCTGGGAAGCACTGGAAACCTTAGAACTGCTTAGACAGAGGGAAATGGGGATGGAGAGGGGTAAATTGGTCTTTCAGAAAAGAAGAGTTCTCTGGCTCCTCCTTATGCAACCCTCTTCTCGTCCTCATTGCTGCCCTTCCCCAAACGCACGCACACTCCAAGGAGAGGAGGAACAAGCCCATTCTTGCACTCTGTTAAAAAGTCAAGTTGCACATGAAGGGCAGCTTTGGTAGTTGTGAGCATGTTCTAATACAGACCATGTCTCTTTCTTGGGGAGCAATTGTCTCTAACCACATCTGGGGCAGGGAGGTGGGAGTCTAGTCAGAAGTGCCATCTTCTCCTAGAGATCTGGTATCATCAATTCACCACTTATGGTGTGTGGGAGGGGCACACCCTCCTTGTGGAAATGCTTCTGTATGCTATATATTTTCTTGGAGAATTATGTGTATACCTTGAGAGATGCAACAGTGGAGAGAGAGTTCAAGTGTCTATGGCCATGCAACATCAATTCATTCATCCATTCATGCACACATTCAACAAATCTATATGGGGGGCGGGGGCTGCTCCCACACAAAACACATAATGAATTCTCCACACTCACCTCTTGCTTTGATCTCAAGCAAGAGGTGCTTCTCAATGTCAAGATTCCACAAAGCATGTTTGTTTCCCATACCAACAACTCAAACAAGAATAATCCATGTCATCTTGGTCATCAGAAAAAAAAGGAGATACACCCTTGTAATAGGTCAAAACAAGTCATATTAGTCACTCTGCAGACATGTATTGGTGTTCCCATGTGCCAGGCAGTGCAGCAGGTACTGGGGACATGGAGCAGGAGGAGGCAGAGCCTTGGTTCAAGGAGCTCACAGCCCCATGAAGGGACAGACACAGCCTGCATGGGGAGGATGTCAAGAAACAGGTTCAAGAAGAGAAGGCGGTGCTGATGAATCCTGAAGGACAAGGAGAATGATGGGCAGTGGGTGTTAAATGTCAGCCAGCCTCAGTGTTTTCAGATCCTGAGTGAAGTCCTTCTCTGCTCAGTGGCCACATTTTCATCCACATTTTCAACCCAAATCACATGGGTTGTTTCCCAACAGTATATTTTCTGAATCTGAACTGAAATGTTGAGTGGGCTGAATAAATGCTTTACAAATTCACCACAGGAAAAAGTACTGAGCATCGTATACCTATCAAGTACGAATATGAATTTAATTTTATACTGATCCAAGGAATATTAAATCATAAATATTAAAATTCCCATTTTAAGATATAATATGAAGATCCATTAGGCACAAAGCATATGGCCATATGACCTATAGATCAAGTTTAAAGTTTAAAATGAATATTTCAGAACAGACAAATAGGCACGATTGGAGGAGAGCCCCTCAGCCTGTCCTCCTGTGGACAGTTTGGGGAGCAATTTGCTCTAATGGCCGACAAGTAGGAAAGATATAGAGAAACAGGCATTGAGAATTGGCCCTGCAGCCCCACATTGAGGAAACTGGACATGACAGATGTTAGGCGACGTATGCTCAGAGGCCCTCCCTCTGCCGACAGCTGGCTCCTGAGCAATGAGCTCATGAAAGTGCATGGCCTCTCATGTCTAATCCATCAGGAAAAGGAAGTCCTGCTCCCTGGAACAATGGGGGCATTGTGCACCTAGAGAAGCTTGGGGAGACCGACAGGCATTTCCCAGGACTTGCCTCAACCAATGGACCAGGCCACCCCTCCTTTAAAATGCTCAAAGCACTAGCGACTCAGGTCAGTGTCTGTTTTGAAGAAGGTGATTTACATTTGAGGCTTTGCCTAGAAGCAAAGAACTAAAGTAGCTGCCTTCTACAGGATTCAGTTGTTCCATCAGCCTATTGACACCATATCCTCAGTCAAACAGTTACCCAAGTTGATGCCCAACTGCGAGAAAATCCATGCATTGCACATTGCGCCCAACTCTTGGTTAGTAAATATCCTTCAAATATCTATAATAATCTATAATAATAAAAGCATAACATTCTAATTAGACCGGACAGCCAAACGTCCTTCTGCACAAAGCTGCAGCGGCTCTCATGCCTTTACTTCTTGGCATGTCCTGTTGCCTATGTCCTCAATTCTCTTCCGTCTCCCCACTTCTAAGGAACTGCATGTCCTCCAAAACCCAGACTGCAGCTCAGCTACTCGGAAACCTTTCCTAAATCTCTCCCCAAAAGATGCTGTTCTTCCTTGTGCTCTCAGAGGAAGACAATCATAACCCTAGCATAAGTAGCATTCCACATTATGTTAAGAAAATTGTCAGGGAACAGAAAGTGTGGGATTTGCTTGGAGTTTTGAGTAAACTGTTAAACTGCATCCAAAATGAAAAGCTAAGGATAAAAAACTGCTATTTGGAGACACTACTACTACCTCCATGCATCCCTGAGACTTTCTGCCAAGAATGCTTTGTCAGATCATCACTAAAGAGACTCCCTCCCCTTGGTCCCCACAGGTGTCTCAAGGGAGTGCTATTTGCCCCCTCACAGCCTACAAGTTTCTGGACCCCAGATGGCACTTGCCCCCTGTCTTCCCACTGCCATTCTCAAACCATTTTTCTTCCTGCTTCTTTGAAGCTCATGCCACCCACTCATCCACCTGGTTGCTGCCAGCTTCTGCCCTCTGGTTCTGACCCTCAGTCACTGACAATTTTACCTCCTGGACACGGGCTTCCTTTTCACTTTTACTCCGACCAGCATCGGTGGTTTCATCACCATCTCATAAACGATTCATACAAATTCTTAGCCAACCTTCCTTGACCTACTCACTTCCATTAAAATGGAGACAATATACCAACTAATACACGGCTTCCTCTCAGTCTCTGCCACCCATTCCTGTAGTTAGTCCATTTTTCTCATCATTACCAATAACTGCATATATACACAGTCTCAGCTGTGAGCACCCCATTCTCTTACCTCCTCTATCCTTCCAGCTTACTCCCTCAAGCAGCTCCCAATCTAGCAATTCCTCTATTTCAACCCACTAATTCTACCTTCCTCTCTCAGTCACTCCTTCATGCCCTCATTTCCTACTTTATCCTATTTAAATTCCATGGTCTCTCCTTATAATCTCTTGCAAATGATCTTCACCCCCATATCCCGCCCCTACCATATTTGCATGACCAAGTCCAGTACTTGTGAAACCCAACTGTTGGGCTCTCCTGAGTGTGAAATCTCAGCAGCTGACCCTGCTGGGAGAAAAATGCACCCATACTGTGGTCTCACAGAGAATGATAATAACTACAGTTCCTGTGGCATGTACTATGTACTGGGTACAGTCTAAGCACCTCACCTATATTAACTAACTTAATCCTCACCAAAACCTTATGTATTAGATGCTATGTTATCATAATTTTATAAGAAAGGAGACTAAAGTCCATAGGAATGTTCAATAGCACATCCAACAGCACTCAAGGTTTTCACTCAGGCTGTCTAGCTACAGAATCCTTTTGTTTCATGCTCCTCTATCTCAACACAGCTAGCCCAGCCTACTATCCCCCTTTCCAAGTCTATTCACTTTCCCACTCCCTAAAAACCACCTCAGCACCTCCTTCTCCCTCTCACTCTCAGCTGATATCCTTGCCTCAATCACCTTGGGGAAAAATTCAAGAATTCATCAGGAACTCCCATATCTCTTCCCACCACCACACTGCCTTCCTTCCCACCATGATGTGCTTATTCTTATCAAAGAATGTTTCTCTATTGCAACTCAGGCCCCTCCAAGAGGCAATGGCCCTGGATATAGTAGACCACTCTCATGTTCTTCAAACATTTTTCTACTTGTTTCCAGACACCACTCAGACCTATGTTCCTCCCATGTCACTCACTGCTCTTCTTCTCAGTCTCTGTTGATGATTCCTGAGCTCCTTTTTTTTTTTTTTAATTTCCACCAGCCCCCAGGGTGACATCAGTCAATTCTATGGCTTTACATCTCATCTATTTGGCAAATCTTTTTTTTTTAAATATATATTTTATTGATTTTTTACAGAGATGAAGGGAGAAGGATAGAGAGTTAGAAACATCAATGAGAGAGAAACATCGATCAGCTGCCTCCTGCACACCTCCTACAGGGGATGTGCCCGCAACCAAGGTATATGCCCCTGACCAGAATCAAACCTGGAACCTTTCAGTCCACAGGCTGATGCTCTATCCACTGAGCCAAACCAGTTAGGGCTATTTGGCAAATCTTAATTCTAGCCTGATCCTTTCCCCAAAGTCCAAACTTGACCTTACTCCCTAATATCTTGACCTTACTCCCTAATATCTTCCTTTCCAGTGTTTTCCATTTCAGAGAGAGATGCCATCATTCAGCAAATTGCCTCATTCAAAAATCTAAGTTGTCTTTGATTTCTCTTGCATCTTCACTAATTACAGTCAATCCATTATATTCCCCCCACTTCCCTCTACCATTATTTAACTTCTCTACGTCCCCAGTCTTATCCAAGACATCAACATCTGCTCATTGGACTACCAAAGACCTGCTAAGTGGTCTTACTTCCACTTTTTTTCTCTTTCAATGCCTTCTCCACAGAACACCCAGAGTGATAACTTTTAAACATAAATCAAATTAAATCCTCCTGCTGCCAACACTCTGCAGGCTTCCCGTTCCATTTAAGACACAATGCAAATTCCTTACTTTGGCCTACAAAGCCAGCCAAGGAGTTGAGCGGCTCCTGTCTGTCCTTGTAGCCTCAGTTGGTGCCACTCCCATCACTCACTGCACCAGCCTCCTTGGTCTTTTTTGCCTTCTCACACAAACCAAGTTTGTTCCCATGTTAGGGACCTTCTTCAGTAGGTCCCTCTGCCTGGATGTGCTTTCCCCTTACCTTTGCATGGATGGTTCCTTCTTGTAAGTCAGCCTGAATGTGAACTCTTCAGTGAGGCCTTCCATGACTGCCTAAAGCAGCCACCAGTCGCTACCACATCTTTTATTTTAATTCTCTGCATAGCACTATTCCTGCTGGCATTCCTTACCATTGTCTCGTTTGTTTATTTACTCTTAACCAACTAGAAAGTAAGAACAGGGATCTCATTGATCACATTCACTGCTCTGTCCTCAGGCACTTGAATCAGAACCATTAGATTGAACAGGTGTTACTGCAATTGCCAGAGCAACTTCCCCTGGGATTGCCAAGGGTTGCTGGGAATCCAAACTTCAGGCACCCACACACTTGCACAGGGAACCATAGACTAGCTGGCTGACAGTAGCCACTAGTGATGAAGGTCAACTGGCAGAGGTGGGTGTTATCCTAATAAACATGAAAAAGAAATATAACTAATGGGGTGGCCTGGATTCAAATCCTAGCACTGTCACTTACTGCTTTTAAGTGGGTAAATCTCTCTCTCTCTTTCCCTGCCTCCCCCGCTTCCTCCATTCCTCCCTCCATCCCTCTCGGATTTAACTTTCCCATCTGTAACATGGGAATGACATGCCTCCTTTGCAGGAAGACTGTGAAGATTGAATGAATAAGACCCTGCCTGTGAAGTGCCCAGAAGAGTAACAACAGTATAGGGACTTAGATCCACAACAGTCAAGGATCACAAGTGAAGTGCAGCCCCGTCTGATACAGAAAGTTCCTGGGGCCTAAATGTACCAAATTCAAACTCCGCTTTTCTTCTGAACCTCCGTGTCCATTCTCACTGGTCCAGTATGTGCTCCATTCCCACAGACATGGCCAGGTCTTACCACCATCAGATGCAGTGCCCGGGGTACCTGCCACTTGCTATTAGTGGGCATGCTTGCCTCTTCACAAACGTGTTTTCTTCCCTCGGAATGACTGTAAATGTAGACGTGTGGCCCTGCTCTCCAGGCCCTTTCTCTCTCTTTCCAGAACTGCTCCTATGACTCTCCTTAGGGGAGGCCGGCCAGCCCTCTAGGTAGGCTTATCCATAGGGCCCCTGGCCCCCCTGGGCCCCCCCCCCTGCACCGTGCGTCATCTACTTAAGACCACACATCCCACTATTACTTGCTTGGTCTCTCCCTCTCTCTCCCAAACTATTTCTTAAGGATTGAAGTAAGATAATTAAATTCCCGCCACAAGTTGTCTACTTTGAGGACTAATTATGGTCCAAACCAAGGCCAGACTGACTTGCCTGGTTCTGATCTCCTCTAGTGCTCACTTCTGGCTGGAAGCTTTGATAGGTCCCTGGTGAAGCTCATTTCACTATGTTTCTGAGAAACAGAATGAAGGAGGTAAATTGGCAAAATATAAATATAATGTAACCATTATGGATTGTTTTGTGGGAAATTGACAAATATATAGGAAACTATTGCCTATGGTTTCAAGAGAAAATAACAATTACCAATTCCCCCTGGAGGTCAAGAAAGAGGCCTTTTGAAATTGAGGAGAGATATTCAGTATATTCTAGGCACAAATATACTTAAGTGGTATACAGTGAAACATAACTGCTAACCACGTAGAAAATATGTGTGGGTAACATGCCAGGAGATTTTGAAGTCCTGACAAAAGGAGTGTTTCTTGAGTCAGAAGTCCAATCAAACAACAGGGGCTGTGATGTGTCTCATTGGCACAACCGTGAGATGCACAGAATCCTTGTAAATCTGGGAATGGCCCTTCACAGAGTGTGTCATATCGCATGGCTGCTCTCGCCCCAGTAAAGATCTGGCCTTTAGCGTCCACCTCACCTCTGTGTGGCATGGCAGAAAACTAGCTCGCTCGTTGCTGCTCTTACGGTGTTTCTGTAATGTAATTACATATGTAGTTCAATATCTCAAGAGGGCAACTGGTAAGAGAACTAGCCAAAGTTCTTAATAAAGAAAAGCTGCAAATTAAATAATTGTTTGGACTTTGGAGGAAAGTGTAGCATAAAATTAAGAGCATGTGTTCCATACAGGCCAACTGCTTCTTAGCTGTTGGAGTGGAGATGTGGAGTGGAGATGAGATGCTTAAACTTTTGAAGTCTTATTGTTCCCATCTGCAAAATAGGGACAATAACAAGAACTATACGTGGGTTGCTCTGAGGATTTTTGTCATGAAATAATTCACATAAGACATTGGGCACAGGGCCTGGGTGTGTGGTGAGAGCCCATTGGTTGAACTGCTGTCAACATTAGCATGTAGGACTGTGGTATCCTCCACAATGCCAAACAGCCAGTCCAACTTGCAGGCTGGAGCAATTAGTAACAGAATGCATCCCATCAAAAACAGGTCAATAAGTGAAGATCAGGAAAGAGACTGGAACAGCAGGAGGTCAGAAGATGGACTTGGGGGACCCTGCAACACAAATGCTACCACACTGCTGCCCCCACATCTCACTACCCCACCCTGTCCGCCCCATTTTGCAGACCCAAACAGCCCTCTTTATACCACTTATCCTTCTGCTCACAAAGGAGACCCTCTGCAGAGCATTCTTGACCTTGAGTAGTTCTGAGGCATCTGTGTTCACTTGTAGACATGTGTCCACATGCACATGTACACACAGAGCCCTGAGTGGGACATATGAATGTTCTCTGGGATGACCCACACACTCAGCATGCAGATATATGCACACATGCATGTGCACAAACCCACTCACACACACACCCTGTGTGACTAACTCGAGTCAGCAGCCATGTCTTCCATGCAGCCTCCAGTGTTGACACCCCCGTCCTGGCTGAGTTCTATGTCCCCTCTGCAGCCTGCTCTGAAATGACTTAATGAGTGACACTGGGCCAAGAAATCTCGCCAAATTCCTACTGGGAATAATCTGGAGACTGAGGAATGCAGGCAGTGTTAAAGGGGACATGGGGTGGAGACGGGACTTAGAGTCGGGGAGAATTGCTTTTGTAATCCAGCTTCACCTTTTTATGTCTAATCTTAAGCCAGTTCTTAAACTTTCTGAACTTCAGTTTTCTCATATCCAGGATGAGAAACATCCTGCCTCAATAGATGTTATGATGATCCAATTAATTCAGATAAAAGTACTTCATGATTGCCCTGGCTGGGGGGCTCAGTTGGATGGAGCATCATCTTGTGCACCAAAAGGTTGCAGGTTCGATTCCAGGTCAGGGCACATACCTAGGTAGCAGGTTCAATCTCAAGCAATCGATGTTTCTCTGAGAAGTCTCCAAGATGCTAGGACAATAAAGCTCCAAGGAGTGGACACAGAACTCGCTCCCTCTGCCCGTCATGGCCACTGGCTGGTCAGAACTGCAGGGCAGCCAGCCCGCAGGCTGCACAGGCTCCACAGCAGCTGGGCTCCCGGCCCCTCAAGGAGGCAGCCTCCAAGATGGCCCTATTAGTCCACCTCCTGGTGCCCACATGCTGATGAAAAGTTCCCCTTGAGCAGCAGCTCACTTCTAACAAACAGAATACGCAAAGTGACAGGATGCTACTTCTGAGATTAGGTTACAGAAGTTTGGCTTCCATCTTGAACTCTCTCTCTCCCCCATCTCATTCATTCTGTGGGAAGCTATATGATGAGCTTCCCTCTAGAGAAGCCGGCATGCCAGGGGACTGAGTGAGGTTTCCAGACAACAGCCAGGATCGGAGGCCCTTAATGGAGCAGGCTGTGAGGACTTGATCTCGCCGATAATTATGTGTGTGGAGTGGAGCCTCCTGCCGCTGAGCCTCCAGGTGGGACCACAGCCCCAGCCAGAACCATGCCCGTCCCTCCTGCAGACAGAGGCACAGAGCAAGTCGCACCCAGATTCCAGGCACAGAGAAACTAGGACAAACGTTTGCTTCAAGCAACTGGTGTGGGGTAATTCGTTACACAAGACCCTTACCCGCCATTCAGAGGAAACTCCTGAATGAGGCTGCACAGCAGAGGGCTTGCATTCCACCAGCCGTGGGAGCCCCTCCACTGAGTAACCACTCCTCTCACCCACCCCCACTCCCCACTCCTCCCGCCCCATCTCTACGGGACAAAACAGGTATTTCCAGCCTGGCTTTCTATCCCTCGTGTCATTAGACCTCCCTGGGCCTCAGTTTCCTCCTGGGTAGAAATGGGGATTCGGGTTTGCCACCCTCAGCTCCATCCGGCTCTGCCCTCCTGGCACAGCAGGCCCCAGAAACCGGATGCACTCACATTGCCAGGACCCACCAAAGGAATCCCTCAGGAGCCCAGCTCCTGGGTTTATACTGCAGAGAAAACGCTGCAAGCCCGACCGTCAGAACTGGGCTGGCTTTTGCTCCCCACCGCATTTCAAGAGGAAAGCTGATTTTTGCTCGGAAGGGTGGGAAATGCGAAAGCGCAGTGAGCGTTCTGAGCGGGGCCCACGGAGCCGGGCTCACAGTGTCTCCATCCACCACATGGAATTCCAGACACTGAAGGCGCCCAGCGGGCCCGCTTCCACTGCCCGCCAGCTGCCATAGACCCGGGTCTGTCCGTGCAGCTGCAGCATGGAGCCAGAAATCTGGAAGAATTTAACACCCTGCCGGTTCAGACACAGGAAAACATTGTTCCAAGTAAACACTGGAATCCTCCTCATCACCCAGGAATGTGCAGCCAGCAGGGTTGAGATCAGCAGCGGCTCTGCCTGGGCTGCGGCCTGGGAGGGCCGGGGACTCCAGAGCTGCTTTCTGGCTGAGGCGCGGTTGAGGATGGGAGGTCAGCACCTGGGCTTTTCCCCTTACAGCTACGGAACCCACAGGAGCCCACAGGACCCAGCCTGCATGCAGAAGCCGCATGGTCCCTGACCCTGGGAAAACAGGGGGCACGTCCCTGTAGAGCTGAGCAGGTCAGGACGTCTGGGACTTTGGGCTCCTGGGCCTGTGGCAGGCTGTGAAAGAAGCACTTTTCCTGCAGGAAGAAAGGGGCTCTGTGCACTGGGAGGGCGCAGGGCCTGCACCAGAAGACGTGTGCGCGATGGGCTGTGGCCACCAGCAGTCACGGAGCCTTGAGGGAGACCTAACTCACTCCACCTCTCAGAAGCCAGGGGCCAGGCCCCAGCGGTTTCCTCCGCCCGGAGAGCAGAGAGCAGCACTTGACTCATCAGGGGCCACGCGATGGGTCCAGGAAAAAGGTTACCCCTCAAATCGCTGTGTCATTGTGTTCCTCTGCCTAAACCCCCCCGCACAAAAAGCTGCAGGCATGAGCTGAATTGTTAAAGGACTCCTACAGTCAAAACAAAACCCTGCAGGTTAGAAAGGGCTCCCCAAGAATGCAGAGTCCACAGGTGGCTGCTTGGCCACAGGAGCTCCAAGCAGAGCCCTGCAGGGCTGCCCAGGAGCAAATCCAGGGACAGCCTTTCTCTGACTCAGCACAGCTCTCACCTCAGCATCAGCCCTTAGGGGTCCACAGAGGTGCATTTAATTCCCTCATTTTTATGCAGATTTATCAAGTGCCTCCTAAGAACCAGGAAAGCCAGAGGGACATCATCCCTCCTCTCAGGGAGCATGGGATCTGGACAGGGGTCCTCAGGGTGGTCTGGGGACCAGCAGCAGCAGCATCAGGGCAGCGTGTTAGAAATGCATTTTCTCTGGTCCCACCCTGGCCTACATCAGACACTCTGAGGTGGGCCCAGGGGCTGTATTTTAATATGCCCTCTTGGTGATGCTGATGCCTTTGAAAGTTTGAGAAGGAAGTTTAAGAATCACCCAATCTTATCTGTGTTCTCCTCACCAGAGAACAGAAAAGCAGAAAGGTTAATGGTTTGCTTCAGGCACGTCATAGAAACGGTGCGTTAATATGCTCCTAGATTCAGAACAGCTGTGCCAAACTGTGATGTCACTGGAAACACTGATTCCAGTTTCAGAAACACTTCTTCATGTTGGACACCTTTTACTGGTGGTTTCTAAGCAATCAAACAAGTGGGATGTCTTTCAACTTGTGCCTCGTGGCTTCGTTTGAAGGCCACTTTGAGAAGACTGTTGTCTTTGGGGTGTCCTCCTCACCTAAATCTTGGTGGGCATCAAGGAGATTATAATACTAGACTTTCTGAGTTGATTTTTAAATGAAAGTACCAACCGGTGAAGTAAAATCTCAGTTGTCCATTCAGCAAATGTCTTCCATGTTGCCAAACCCAATTACCTACTTTGCATTTACCACCCAGCTTGTCTGGCCTATTGCAGCTATGGAACCTCCGGCCACTCTCCAAACCCCTCTTCCCCCAGCTCCATCCCTCCCCCTCTGCCTGGGGTCACCACCTCACTGTCTTCTCTTTCAGGCTCTTTGCTGGTTCCTGCTCCTCTGCTCCACTTCAGTCCTGGGTGCCCGTCTCTTCCCCAGGGCATACCCTCTCAGGGTGACCTCATTACTGTGCCACGCTCCCACATGTGTCTCCAGCCATGGACTCTTATCTGAACTCCAGGCTTACATAACAAATTCCCAATGGGATAGCTCTGCTTGGATGCTGACAGTGCCTCATAACTACTCTATTCCACATACACACACACTCCACACCTGCTCCTTCATTGGTCTCCCACGTTTTATTAAACAGCACAACAACACACCATTTGCCAAAAGAAATAGGAATCTCTTTCAACTTTCCTTCATCCTCAAAATCCAATTTATCATCAAGCCACATCAACTCAGCCTGCAGAAATACAGTATCTTAAATCTATCATCTTCTCTACATTCTCCTCTGATGACAACTGCTACTACTACTGCTAAAAGCTCATAGCATGGGTGCCCATGTTTTACATGTATTAACTTGCTGAGCCTTCCCAATACACCCATGAGTTAAGTGCTACTTTGAGCCCCTCTTACAGAGGGTAAAATTGAGGCAAATGGAGTTTCAGTGACTTGCTCAAAGCCATACATCTCTTGTGGTGAAGCCAGGGTTGGTTGTGGGCACCTGGCACCAGAACCCATGTGACTAGACTCCATGGCCAACACATAGAGTGCACACAGGAGGAGGGAGAGGGTTGTAGGGAGAAGTTAGTTTGTAAACAAAGGTGGAAGTCAATCTAAGAAGGTCCCGCCTTGGTGTGCTGTGCTCCCTGTTTCCTCACCTGGAGCATTCATGCTGAAGAGTTACCTTCAGCTGGAGCACTGTGGTGACTGTTGAATGGCTTTAAGCAGGGAGCAGCATTGTCAGCTTTGGCTTTTAGAAAAATACCCATGGCAGAGACCTATAGCTATCCACCAAGGACTTGTACCTCCTGTCCTTTGTGTCAATTTGATGCTGGAAATCAATTGCCCAGCCAATAATTCTATTTCCCCCACTTTGTATCTAGGAAGTCTTGTTTCTGAGTTCTGGCAATCTGCAGACCTTGCTCCAATGTGACCCTTCATTCTCTTTCTCTGTTCATAAACTTGAAGTAAAGGAATCCAAGTTCCCAGGAGATAGAACCACACAATGGAAGGAACCTGGATCACTGAACCAACACATGGCAGTTGACCACAAAACTCCCAATTGAATTATACTTCTATTGTGTGAAGTCCCTGATATGTGGACAGTTATTTGTTACAGCATCCTGGGATACCTTAATAACCCCTATGGCCTTGCTATAATAATGGACTGGAGGCCAACAAGGTTGGAGGATAAAAGTCAATAAATACAGTAAATAAGCTCCTTGTCAACTAGGGGAAAATATAAGAGAAACTGAACCAAATTAATGGCAGTGAAAATGAACATAGGGGAACAGAATGCAATCACAACTAACTATAGGGATGGAAGAGAGATGGGGTCTAGGATGATACTCGGGTCTCTGAGATGGGTGATGGAGAAGAGCAACAGAGAAGATCCATTGTGGGAAAAGAGTGCTTAGTTTCACTTGAGGCATTGTAGAAAATCCAGGAAGTGTGCCCAATGAGCAATTGGTCATATGAATTTGGTATCCAAGGAAATGGCCATGGTTATAGGAATAGGTTTGGTTAATAATGAGGACAAAGATTATCATATACCTCCTTTGCTTAAAATGAGTTGAGAAAGGGACTGATACTTGAACCATGACTGGGTGGAATCCACCAGAGAGAAGGATGTGGTATAATAAAATTATTTTAAAAAATTGTTCTGTCTTTGCTCTCTTCCTGGCACAGAGCTCCTAAAACCTTGGAGACATATGTCTTTTGTAGGTTAATGATATGGCCATGGAAGACCCCTGGATAGCTTCAAATGAGGCCCATGGCCAGAAAGACTAGCTGTGTGATTCAAGGGCCCGGACTTTCGGCCCCATCCCAACCACCATGGAGGGGAAGGGATGGAGACTGAGTCACTCACCAGTGGTCAATGATCTGATCCATTGTGGCTACATAATGAACCTCTATAAAATCCCTGTAAACTGGGGTTCAGGGAGCTCCCTGGTGTGTGGACACATGGCTGTGCTGGGAAGGTGGCATGCCTGAATGGGCATAGAAGCTCGGTGCCAGCCTGTGTCTTCCATGCGGCTGTTCCTGACTTGCAGCATTTATAATAAGTTGGTGAACCTAAGCAAAGCATTGTCCTGAGCTCTGTGAGTCATTCTACCAAATGATCACACCAGAGGAAGGGGTCATGGGAACCCCTGAATTTATAGCCAATTAGAAGAACGGGTGGCCTCTGGAACTTTAAACTAGTGTCTGAAGTGAGGGCAGTCTTATGGGACAAAGCCCCTAACCTTTGTGGGGTCTATGCTAACTTTGCATTGTTAGTGTCATATTTGAATTGAATCCTAGGACACCCCATTAGTGTTTGATAATCGAAGACTTGGGTGGTGTGTGAAACATCACACATTTGGTGTCAGAAAAAAAGACATCACAGGGATGGACATGTCAACGGCCACAGGAATGTCAAGAGACTCAAGGACTAAATGAGCCCATTGGAGGTGACACTAGAAATGCATTTAGGAGGGTAATTCCATTAAATGAGAGGATAAACACCAGCCTTTGACACACTGTGGAGATCATGGGGAGGGAGGAAATGAGGGCCATGTCTGTAACAACAGATCCTAATGGAGGCCTGGCCAGCCCTGCTCAAGGAACAGATGCTCCATCTCATTCATTCCTTACTGGAACCTATGAGAGTGCCACCATTCTGTAGCGAGGGAAACAGCCTCAAAAAACTCAAGCAATGTTTTCAAAGTCCTACATTTATCAGATGGTGATGTTAAAATTCAAAACCAAGTCAGTGTGATTCTAAACCCACTGTCCTTCACTGGTACTCTATGATTGTATGTGTAGAAACCCAAACAAATATGTACGCAAGCTATAAGAAATAGCGAGTTTAGCCAAGTTTCTGACATAACAGCAAACAAAAATAATTTGCATTTCTAAATATCAGACATAGACATAAAATAAAATATCTAAAAATGATACAAATGCTTCAAAAATATCAAAGTTAAGAATGAGTCTAACAAAAGATGTACAAATCTAAATAAATGGAGAAATGTACCATGTTTATTGTAAAAATGTCAATTCTCCTAAAATTGAGCCATAGATTCGATATAATCTTAAGCAAAATTCCAACAGTATTGTTAGTAGAAACTGACAAGCTGATTTTAAGTTTTATATGGAAATAAAAAGAGGTAAGAATAGAGAAGGCAATCTTGAAGATGAACAAACTTGAAGAACATATTACGTTAGTTTTAAAAATGCATAAACCCCAAATCAGTCAAAACAGTGCAGAACTGGCGTAACCACTGATAAACAGACACATAGCATAGACCAGAAAGCTCAGAGAAGTTTCCTTATGGCTCAGCAGAGTGGTGAGGGAAGGAAGGTATTGAAAATACTGGATTATGTGAATACCCGCATGGAAAAATAATTACATCTAATTCCTTCCCTCTCAAAAGATGCAAGAAATCAAGTCCAGGTGGGTTGTACTTGTAATGTTTGCAATGGTAGAACTAAACAGCAAAGCCTCTAGGAGATAGCAAAGGGAAATATCTCCCCACCAGCAGGGCAGAAGGATATTTCTTAAAGTTAAGAATTTCTGTTCACTGAGAGATACCATTAAGAAAATGAAAAGGCAAGCCTCAGTACGGGAGAAGATTTTTGTACTCTAATAACCAAAAAGGGCTTGTATACGGAATATATTTAAAATTTTTAAAAAACCTACAATCAAGTTTTAAAAGACCAAAAAATAAAAAAAATGGTCAAGACATGAATAGGTTCATCACAAAAGATGATATCAAAATGGTAAAATAAACAAATGAAAAGATACTCAACCTCTAGGGAATATGCATTATAACCACAATGAGATACCGCCATTAGAATGGCTAATTTTTTAAAATTAACAATGTCAAGTGGAGAGAAGATATACAGCGATGAGAATGCCCATGAGACTGCCCGTGGGAACATAAATTGAAAATTTTGACATCATCTACTAAGGATAAACTTATACCCACTCTATGTACAAGCAGTTCCACACCCAGGTCAGATATGTGTGACATGAAAATGCATGGTCAAGAATGTCTATAACCGCACTACTTATAATAGCCCCAAACTGGAAATGACCCAAATATCTACATGGAGTGAACTGGACAGTGGGCTGGAATAGAATGGACAGTGGCATATTCATTCAATGGAATACATTATAGCAATGAATATAAATAAGCTATACCTATGTGTAACCACAATGAATCTCACAAACATAATCTTGAGTGAAAGAAGTCAGGCAAACTATAGTAATTGGGGCTACATTTCTTCAGTGTAAAGCAAGGGTGGGAATACCACAAATTTCAGAGAGTAGTTACCTCTGAGGCTTAGATAAGAGGTAAGTAGTGGGAGGACCTGGGGGAACTCGGGGGTTAGCAGTGCCCTATTTCTTGACTTGAGGGATTATTACCAGGTGGCCATTTTTGCTAAATCACAAAAATGTAAGCTGTATGTCTTTGTGCACTTGATGTAATTTTGCATTTAAAAATCTTTTCTAAGATGTAAGGGTGGTAGGGCTAGACAAGGGGGTGGAAAGGGTGGGAAGGAATAAAGTAAAAAGTGCTAAAAGTATGGAAATGGAAGATTGTGTAGAATTGTTTGGCTGTTACTGATAAGCTAACCACTGTTACCATGATTTTAGGGTTACCAGTGCGGGAGGGGGCGGTGAGTGTGGTGTGTGTGTGTATATGTGGTGTGTATGTCTGAGTGTGGGTGTGTATGTGTGAGGGAATGAGGGTATGTATATGAGAGGGTGTGGGTATGCATACAATGCATGCGAGTATATGGGAATGGATGGGTAGATGTGGGTGTGAATGGTTGTAGGTATGTGTGTGTGGGTGTGTGGTGTATGTGTTTGGGTGAGTATGTGGGTATGTATGGGTATATTGGGTATGGGTGTGAGTGTGTGGGTGTTGGGTGAGTGTGTGTAGGTGTATGTTTAGGTGGGTGTGTGGGGATGGGTGTGTGTGTGTGTGAGAGAGAAAGAGAGACTCTCTTTAGCATCAGTGAGGAAACTTGGATTGAGGTGGGGGAAGAAGAGACAAAAGATCGGAGTGTAGTGGAAAACCAAGGGGCAATGGGGTGGGGAGGCTTAGAGCCTTCCAGTGTGAGTGGACCAATGGGCCGCAGGGCCTGGCTGGAGATGAACACAGTGTCTGATATGCACTTGCAGGCAGCCTGCACCTCTCAGGGGCCTGGCCATCAGCCCGTGGCTTTGGGCTGTAATTAACAAATTGGCCCTTGTCTCTCTAAGGCCAAAAGCAAGTCTCTAAACCCAGAATAAAATCATTCTTTCCTATGTTTCTAAAAACCTTAAGAATTACAAAGGTAAAATGAACATTTATTTTAGAAAGAAACAATGGAAATTGAAAATCAAAGTAGGCCAAGTATTTTCCAGGCAGCCAGCCTGACCTCCTAGCACACATTCTAGTGTCTGGTTTCAACTCACTGTAATTTAACAAACTTTTATTCCTTTCTCATTGATTCTATAGCACATTCCAAACAGCTGCACCCATGGTGAGCCATGGATTCACTGCCTACCTTCTCCCTCCACAGCAGACTCCCCACCAGGCCATGTACTGGACTTGAGGTTGGCCCATTCAACTTAAAATAGCTGGTGGAGAAGTCTGAGCTGAGATGCATAAGCTGACTGAAGTTTGAACAGTGAAGGGCCAAGTCAGGAGCAGACAAATCAATATTGAAGGTCAAACACTCAATAAAGTCAGAACTCAGACGGGGCCAGGGACCATTTGAGAATATGTCATGGGAGTTCAAGTGTGGACCTTGGTATCAGATGATGCTAGGTTCAAGTCCTGGTTCTGGCATTAGCCAGCTGTGTAACTCTGGGCTAGTTACTGACCTCTCCTCACCTCATTTTTCTCTGGTAAAGTGGGGATTGGATGGGCAGGGGAGTAGGCATGGGCATGGGGATGGGCATAGGATAGGGGATGGACATGGTAGTGGGGATGGGAACAGACATGGGGTTGGACATGAGCATGGGGATGGGCATAGGAATGGGGATGGAAAGGGGGTGGGCACAAGGATGCAGATGGCGATGAGGATGGGCTTGGGGAGGGTGAGGAGACGGGTTTGGGAACAGGAATGGGCATGGACATGGGCATGGGCAGGGGTGAAGACTCATGTGCTAGGCAAGCTTTCAAGTGCGACTGATACATCCATATCCCAATGGGTCCTGAGCCTGTAAAAGGCAGAGACTTAGCCCTGGCGGGAGTCCCATGAGGAAGTGAACATACACGGGTGCATGGGTGTCTGCCTTTTCTAAGCTGGCTTATTCTGTCGGCTCCTTTGCTGGTGGAGTCCATTCCCGACTGTGACAGCCCCGGGTGCTGGGGTCTCAGCTCTCTCCAAGCCTGGTACCAGTCCTGGGATGAGAGCGGTTGGGCTGATACCCATTTTCCACTCCTGACCCCACACTCCTCCAGCCTCTCCCATACAGCCTCACTCCCGGCCTCCTCTCCAGCATTGCCAAGTGTCCCTCTCCACTGTCCCCTCCCTTTCTGCTTTCAATTATTCCCAAGTCTCCCGCTCCTCTGAAAAATTCTTTCCTTGACCCCAAGCTTCCTGACTTCTATTTTTCTCCTTTTCTACCAAAACTCCCAGGGAGTGGCCTGGGCCAGCTGCTGCTCTTTCCACACTCCCCAGGGCCTCACAGCCTCGTGTCCGTCCTCGACTCTGACTGTCACTGCGGGAGGAGCAGAAGGCACAGCCAGCAGGGGCCTCTGGAAAGTGTGGGCATGCCGGCACACACATACAGAGACACACACACACAAACACAAAGGCGCACACACACAAATACACATAAACACCGGTGTACATCCAGAGACACGCCACACAGGCACACAGATACATAAACACATGGGTACACGCATGCACACAAACAGAGATACACACACTCACACATGCACAGAGATACACACAGATACACACAGAAATACACATAGACACTAACACACATATACATTCAGGCACACATAGAAATACACAAATACACATAGGACCTTACACACAAACATGCACACACAGGCACTCAGACATACACAGAAACACATGTTCACATGTGTACATGAACATGCATGCACATGTGCACACATGGAAATACACACAGAGATACAATCACATACACACAGTGACAAACACAGCGAAACAGACATACACATGCACCGACATACAAACACATAAGCTCACACAGACACATCAGAAACATACACACTCACCCATCCGATATGGCAGCCAGGGGGGCCCTTAGTTCAAGGAGATGAGAAGGGAGCTGCAGGCCACCCCCCCTCAGCCTGAGGACTCCAGACCCCCGATGGCGGCAGCAGGAGGGTGAAGTGAGGGTGCTAGAGCTGCCCCACAGGGCAGATCCGGGTTTCTGGGGCCCGAAAGTTCTGCAACTAGAGCACTTAGAAGACGTCAAGAGAGTGAAGTGCTTGTCAGGAGGCTTGGAGGGAGACTGTGACCCTGAGACCCAGAAGGTCAACAAAACACACACACACACACATGTGCACACACACACGCACAGGCATACACACATGCACAGGCACACACACGCACAGACATACACACATGCACAGGCACACACACATGCACAGACATACACACGCACAGACATACACATATGCACAGGCACACAGAAACAGGAGCCTCCACCCCTGCCAGCATGAAGCAGATCGAATCTGAACCCAGGAACTCCAGCTTCCCATGTGCTTGCCCTTCCTCGCCTTTCTGCTTCTCTCATGCTGACTCAATGGAGCGCAAACAAGTGCCAAACCAGAGCTGCCAGCACAGAGTGGCCTCCGGGTCTCTGGACGCAGGAACACCACCCTGGGTGGTACCTGGGGCTGGCAGAGCGGAGAGGAGAGCACCTCCTCACCCATAAATAAGACTCCTGCCCTCTCCTCACTCCGCAGGGCCTGCATTGATCATAAGGTTTATGAACTGTTCTTATTTACTGACATTTTTTTAAAAATATATTTTATTAATTTCAGAGAGAAAGGGAGAGAGAGAGTGAGAGAGAGAGGAATATCAATGATGAGAGTGAATCATTGATCAGCTGTTCACATGTGCACATGAGCATACATGCCCCCTACTGGGGATTGAGCCCACAACTTAGGCATGTGCCCTTGACCGGAATCGAACCCAGGACCCCCCCAGTCCTCAGGCCGATGCTCTATCCACTGAGCCAAACCAGCTAGGGCTACTGACACTTTTTATTCTCTGTTCTTATATATGCTTAAATAAGCAACTTGAATATTCATTATTACATTTTAAACTCTGCTGTCTGTGTGGCTGTTGACCATCCTCCCAACAGCTTCCTAACAGAACAGAAAAGGCACTTACCTGCTCGCTCACTTCTTCCTGGTGCTCAGCTCTGCCTGGACACCAGGCATCACAGGGGGGACTCAACTCGCCCCTCACCCCCACCATCCAGGAGGAAGCATGGGTATGTTACGTGTGTGTTTGTTCCTGCGAGTAGAGTTGTCACTCTGACTGCACTGTGGGGTCACCTGACTGTTCCTAAAAGCCAAGCCTTCTGCAGACAGCTCATCAGAATCGGGGAGCTGAAGCCTGGCCGTGGGATGTTTCGAGGTTCCAGGGGCTGTGCCAGTAGAATCGGGACCACCGACGCTCATGCCGGGCTCCGCAGTCCTCAGCCAGCAGAAGGCTGTGAAGGGCACGGCCTCCTGGCCCTGGGCTCTGCATTTTTACCTTCGCCCTGTGCTCCCGCCCAGCCCACTACCTGACAGGTTCTGAGGTTCCCCAGGCGTCCCTTACCTGAGAGGTTTCTGAGGTTCCCCATGCTTCCTTCAGTCTTGGTGGTTCCTCCAGGCGCTTATGTTTTGTCTGGAACGGTTCCGGTGTCCTTGATCCCACGTCCCCCTTGGTCAGTTTCTTTGCTGCTGCCAGCCATGCTCTCTCTGCCACCACAGGTGGTCCAGGAGCCTGAGTCCCGGCAAATGGGGGCATTGTGACATCAGCAGTTGCCATGCGCCCACCCTTGAATCTTCTGTCCTGTTCTATTCCTCCCCCGAGCCCATCCTGACCCAAGGACGCCGTCCTCGCCTTACCTGCCGGGCCTTAGACCAGCAGCATGGACATGACTCACGTGACATCTCTAACACGACGGGGGAGTGAGGTCACTGAGGTCACTTCATTCTAACAAACATTTCCTGTGCATCCGACCTGGCTGGGTACAGTGGTGGACGAGACCGGTATGGACTCCGTGCCAGAACCAGCTAGAGCTGATTAAGACCCATTGTGCGGGGTCCCACCCCACAGTTTCTGACTCAGTAGATCAGGGGTACGGCTCAAGAATTCATCTTTCTAACAAGCTCCTCTCAGCATTCTCCTGATGCAGATGCTCAGAATAAACAGCAGAAAATCACTGTCACCAAGAAGCTGTTTGAAATCAGCCCCTCAGCCTCCAGCGGCCTGTCCCTGTTCACAACAGGGCTCCTGTGCAGCTAACCTCACTGCAGCCTCAACTCTGAAACCTCCTCCAGGATTCAAGGAGGCCTGGCCGGAGCAGTCCGGGAAGTGTGGCCTTGGCCCTGCCGCGGTGGCCTGGGGACAGCACCGGAGCCAGGCCCGACTTCTCTGGCAGTCCCCGCACCCGCTGGGAGCCCCTCTGAAATGTCTCCTGTGCCATCGCCCGGATGCTGCCCTGCCATGCTAGTCCCCGCCACAGCCTGCCAGCCAGGACCCCAATGTCCCCTGGCTCTTCCACCAAAGCCAGCACGTCATCCGCCCCAGCGTCACCATGACTCCCTGCGGTCTCTTCTTCTGCGGGTCCCCTGGAATCTGGGGAGAGAGGTACACACTGGGGCAGGCCCAGGACTAGAAGGCAGATCTTTCTCTTTGCTATCACATGATGGTGGGAAAATGCACCCAATGTTCCC
The DNA here is from genome assembly GCF_951640355.1 of Cnephaeus nilssonii. NCBI lineage: Eukaryota > Metazoa > Chordata > Mammalia > Chiroptera > Vespertilionidae > Cnephaeus > Cnephaeus nilssonii. The sequence continues at coordinate 46,820,023 of NC_137090.1, forward strand.
CAATGGTTCCTTACTGCCTTCCCTTACTCCCCACGAGCCAGAGCCCCTCAGACCCTCCTCATCGCTGATCCAGAGCCTTTCTCTGCCCCATCCCCCCTCTTCTCCAGTCAGGTCCCCCCTCCTCACTCTGTAACTGCCCCCCAGTAGGACCGAGCCTCTACTATCTCCTGGGCATCATGAAAAACACTGCAAGCAGGAACAGAACCCACTCCCAGCTGTTGGAGATGCTGGAGGGCACGCACAGCCAGGGGAGGGGAGGTCTGGGAGGGCCTGAGTTCTCTCCGGGCCATTGTAGGGGAAACTGGACACCTCTGTGTGCACAGGCCAAGGGCAAGCAGAGGTCTGAGGTGTGGGGATGGCCAGCGAGCTGCCCCCTGGTTTCACAACAACCTCCACAGACAAGAGCCTGAAGCCCCATGTGGCTGGGAGGGGTCCGAGCTACTTATAGACCCAGCACTGCAAGGGACAGGCCAGAGCCCAGGGGGGCATCAGACCCCTGCACCCACTGGTTAAAGAGCCCAAGTGACACATGGGGGCCATCAGCCCTGCCACCTGCCAGCGCACAGACGGTAGGCTGTGAGGATGGGCTGCGTGAGGGTGCAAGGCAAGCCCGGCCCGCCCTAGCACTGACCAGCCCCAAGACACCCCCACCTTCAGGGTCCCTCAGTGCACCCCACAGCCTCAAACAGGCAGGGATGAGCATGCCCTGTTCTTTCATTCAGGGCAGATGAGTTAGGGTTCCCGGGGTTCCAGAGCTGGCTCAAGGTCACCCCTGCATGCACCCAGTGCCAGATCTGTTCTCACTTGTCATGCACTCACTGACCCTGTGTTCATTCTTCTATACAGACCTAATGCGCAGGTCCTGCTATTTTAGTCCCCATTTTACAAAAGAAGAAACTGAAGCACAGAGAAGTCGAGAGACTTCCCCAAGGACACGCAATCACAAATGGAAGAACCAAATGTGCAAACTCCAGAACATGAGCCACTACGAAGGGGAAGCCCAGGCGGTTCTGCATCGATCTGGTGGGAAGTCCCCCTGGAGCTCCATGGTGAGCTTGCCCACACCCGCTCCTCCCTCCCTGTGTGAGCCATTCTTTCCCCGGCCCTCCCCAAGCCACGGCTAAATGGACTCAGACCTATCTCTTTGGTCTGCACACTCAGATTTTCTATGAAAACAAAAGAAAATCAGGGTGAAATCAAGGCTTTGGGTCAGAAGTTTATCAGCGCTCCCTCAGGGTCCCCAGTTTGCCTTCCAGGTGTTAGACAACATCACCCCATCCTAGCAGGGCCTGCATGGCCCTGCACCTTCAGCTGAGCAGGTCAAAGAGGGACCTGATATCACACCAGGCAGCCTACTGCCTGGTCTCTCTCTGACCTGGCAGGGCTGGCAACTAAAGAGGACCAGGACCCAACCAGTTCTCTGGGAACACAGACAGGAGGGAAGGAAAGAACGGGCGCTCAGCAGCAGGAGCCGAAGCTGACAGGGCCCCGAGTGGCAGAAAGACCTGGAGGGGTCATGGCAAACGCAGATGAGGCCCCCACGCTGCACCTGGTGGAAGTGCCTCTTAAGGCTCTCTTATCGCACAGCTTCCCCTTCCCTCTCTCATTTTGTTTCCTTATTTGTAAAAGAAACTGAATTTTCCACACCCAGATGGTGCTGATTACATCTCCATGGTGTCCTTTAACTATTCCTCCGTTTCCTATAAATCGGTCGTAAGATCTAGAGCCTTAACCAGGTCAGTTTTACTTTTCCAAGATGATGTCGTAGATATCAGTAAGTACACAATGCCCAATTGTTTCTCATTTTGTGATGTTAGCAGCTGTTGATGATTGTTGACTAGAAAAGTTATTTTATTAGAAGTTTCAAATTGGCAATATTCTAACTACATCATTTCTTCTTTTTTTTTTTTTTCAAATCCAGAATACTTCAAAAGGAGACATTTCTTATCAAGTCTTGGGTTACACTGAGGGGCAGTTTATGAAAAAAAAAAAACAAGGCAAATTCTGAATTTTTACCCCTTCTTTATTATTTTCAAAATAATAAATGGGATACTTTGCATACTCCAAACGTGACTAAAGTTACTGTGTTTTGTAATGGATTTAAGTGATTTGGAAGTGATTTGGTCCACCGCAGCTCATATTCTCAAGAATGCTCACATTGTTCCTTCTCTAGCTAGGCAGAGCCTTTTCAAGCTGGTTCCTGAATCTTCAACATTACTCTAGAAGTCTTTGCTAGCTTCCTTGCTGCTCTTATGACAAGCTGTTCTGGGCTCATCCGGAACATGAGCTAAGCACTTTCTTTCCTTTGATGAGGAAAGTTATAGCAGGCTGCACAGCTCTCACTCCGCAGCTCTCCAGCCACATCCTTGCCCTCCTCAGATGTTCTCGCAGGACCTTCATGCAGAGCCCTCCCGGGAGCAGCCTGCACTTGATAACAGCTTCTCCAGGTAGATTTCTAGAGATCCATTACTGTATTGCAAATCGGCTATTCCACTGAAGCTTTGTGGGCCTGGACATTAGGAAGGCCTCAGCTGAGCAGTTCATCTCTGATCCACATGGAATCAGCCAGGTCAGCTGGACCCGAGGGTCCATTTCCAAAATGACATCCTCATTACATGCCTGGCATCTCTTTTTCTCCCTCCTCCCTTTTTCTTCTCTCTTTCCCATGGTATCTCATCCTCAAGGCCTCTCCATGTGGTTTGGACTCTTCTCCAGCAGAGTGGTCTCAGGGTAGTCATACTTCTCACATGGATTCTAGTCTCTGAGAGGTGAGAAGTGGACCACAGGGCCAGCCAAGGGCTACTCCTAGAACTGGCACAGTGTCACTTCTGCCACATTCTATTGGTCAGAGTCACAGCATTTGCTCAGAGTCAAGACGGTGGTGAAATAGAGCTCACATCCTGGTGGAGGAATGACAAGGAAAATGTGTAGAAGAGCATGTGCGGTAGGAGATGTGCTGTGGTCCTGACTGGCATCCATTCATTGACGCAACAAGTAATCCTGAGTCAGCCAGGAACTCTTGCTAAGGACTTTATACAGAATTTCTGAAAAAAAAAAAAGGAAAGGTTTGGAAATTATATCAATTTTTAACTGAGTTTACCTTTAATTCCCAGATTATCTTTTGTAAATCTCATAAAAAGCAAACCTTGCCCGTCTTAGGCGAGTGCCATTGTCACCTCCTCTGGGCAGCTTTTCCTGCCCTCTCTGCAGGCACATTGTTGGCTCCCACAGCACCTTGTTCACACCAGAAGTATAATTAATACATCTGAGGTGTAGCTGAATCCACATCCATCTATAATAATAAAAGCGTAATATGCTAATTACACTGGATGTCCTTCTGGACATCCTTCAGGGACGAAGCCGGGGCTGCAGCTGCGGGATCAAGGCAGATGCTGCGACTGCGAGGGAGGGATCCAGGCAGCCGTGGTTGCGAAGGCCTACTCTTGCACGAATTTCGTGAATCGGGCCTCTAGTCCCAAATAAAGATGGCATTTCCCAACCACCCTCACAACTAGAAGCCATGAGGCTAAGTCCTGGCCCATGGATTGTAAATGGAAGTGGAAAGTGCAGTTTTCAGAAATGGTCCCTAAGAAGAGGGGACCATTCCTGTGCCTTTATCCTTTCCTTTCCTGTCTTGCTGCCTGGAGACAGGCATGGTGGCTGGTGCTGGATCAGCCGTATTGTACTATATGATGACTGGGAATGGAAGCCAGACAGAGGCAGACAACAAGGAGCTCAGGTCCTTGCCACTTGGAGGGCACGCTCACCTCTGGACCTCCTATATCCAGGGGTTTTCGTGAGAGAGAAATGAACTTTTGCTGGTGTAAGCCGCTGTTTGGGATTTCCTGCCCCTCACAGTTGAACCTTATCCTAGCTGATAAAACATATACGGAGACCTAGCCAGTTTGACTTAGTGAATAGAGCATCTGCCCACAGACTGATGGGTCCCGGGTTCAATTCCAACCAAGGTCACGTACCTCAGTTGTAGACTCAATCCCAAGCCCAGGTTGGGGAGTGTGCAGGTGGCAACCAATCAATGTGTCTCTCTCACATCCATGTTTCTCTCTCTGTCTCTCCCCCTCCCTTCTACTCTCTATAAAAGTCAATAAAAAATATCCTAAGCCAAAACCGGTTTGGCTCAGTGGATAGAGCGTCGGCCTGCGGACTCAAAGGTCCCAGGTTCGATTCCGGTCAAGGGCATGTACCTTGGTTGCGGGCACATCCCCAGTAGGGGGTGTGCAAGAGGCAGCTGATCGATGTTTCTCTCTCATCGATGTTTCTAACTCTCTATTCCTCTCTCTTCCTCTCTGTAAAAAAATCAATAAAATATATTTAAAAATAATAACAATTAAAAAAATAAAAAATATCCTTAGGTGAGGATTAACAAAAAATAAATAAATAAAACACACATGGAGCATTGAGGGGTGGAGGGGAAGAGGTACAAAATGCAATGCAATGTCTTCTCCACTGAAATAAGTAGAGAACTTGTAGTTATTGGTGGGAGATACTAATTCTTAAATTCATATTCTACTCCCCAGGCAGGAAAATAGGTACCTCAAATCTATAATTAAAAAAGTGTAATATGCTAATTAGACTGAACAGCCGAACAACCTTCCAGACGTCCTTCTGGATGAAGCCCGGTCTGCGAGGGCTGAGCCCCTTGCATAAACTTTGTGCATTGAGCCTCTAGTCCTATCTAATAAAAGAGTAATTCGCAAATTGATCATACCTCAGCTACACCCACAAGCCACGCCCACCAGCCAATCAGGAGCAAGTATGCAAATTAACCCAACCAAGATGGCTGCAGCCATGGAGAAAGCAGGAGGCTTGGGTTGTCCCCGGCAATGGAGGAAGCCAAGCTTCCTGGCTGCTCTGGCAGAGCCCAGGCCTCCGCTCAAGGCTACAAAGTTTCAATTATAGAAGATAAATAAATCCCAACAAAAATGGCTGCGGCCGCAGAGCAAGCAGGAGGCTTGGCTCCACTCAAGGCTACAGTTTCAATTATAGAAGGTAAATAAATCCCAGATACCAGGGCCTCCGCTTGGGTCACCGGGGGGCATGGCCAGCCTGCAAACCACCACAGGCCCCTCACCCAGGCTGGCCCACGCCCCAAGGGAACCCCAACCCTGATCTGGGACACCCTTCAGGGCAAACCAGCCTGCCCCCACCCATGCACCAGGGCTCTATTCTATCTAATCCTATCTAACAAAAGGATAATATGCAAATTGACCATCACTCCAACACACAAGATGGCTGCACCCATGTGGTCAAAGATGACTGCCCCCATGTGGACACAAGATGGCCACCACAAGATGGCCAACAGGGGATGGCAGTTGGGAGGGACCAGGTCTGCAAGGGAGGGCAGTTGTGGGCGATTAGGCCAGCAGGGGAGGGTAGTTGGAGGGACCAGGCCTGCAGGGGAGGGCAGTTAGGGGTGACCAGGCCAGCAGAGGAGGGAAGTTGGGAGCGACTTGGCTTGCAGGGAAGGGCAGTTGGAGGGGAGCCAGGACTGCAGGGGAGAGCAGTTGGGGGGAACCAGGTCTGCAGGAGAGGGCAGTTAGGGGTGACCAGGCCTGCAGGGGAGGGCAGTTAGGGGTGACCAGGCCTGCAGGGGAGGGCAGTTAAAGGTGACCAGGCTGGCAGGGGAGTGGTTATGGGGTGATCAGGCTGGCAAGCAGAAGCGGTTAGGGGCAATCAGGAAGGCAGGCAGGCGAGAAGTTGGGAGCCAGCAGTCCTGGATTGTGAGAGGGATGTCTGACTGCCCGTTTAGGCCCAATCCTACCTGGATCGGGCCTAAACGAGCAATCAGACATCCCTCAAGGGGTCCCATATTGGAGAAGGTGCAGGCTGGGCTGTGTTACACACACACCCGTGCATGAATTTCGTGCACCAGGCCTCTAGTAGTAACTTAATGGCCTTAAATTGACTGCATCTAGTGACATTGATTATAATGCCAAGAGTCATGAAACAAACTAAAATGCTGATCACGAGGAGACTAATTAAAATATGGAATATCCACATAATGGCAATTCTTTTAATTTTTCAAAACTATTTTATTTACAGTTGACATTCAATATAATATTAGTTTCTGGTGTACATCATAATGGTTAGACATTTATATAACTTACAAAGTGATCCCCATGGTAAATCTAGTATCCACCTGATACCATACATAATTATTACAATATTATTGATTATATGCTGTATTTTATGTCCCTATGACTACTTGTAATTACCAATTTACACTTCTTAATTCCTTCACTATTTTCACCCAGCCCACCAACCACCCTCCCATTTGGCAAATATCAGTTTGTTCTCTGTATGATGAGTTTGTTTCTGTTTTGTTTGTTCACTTATTTTATTTTTTTAGGTTCCACATCTAAGTGCAATCATATGGTACTTGTCTTTCACAGAGATTACTTGCCTTCTTTCTCAGAGATTAATTGATTTATCATAATACCCTAGTTTCATCCATGTTGTCAAAATGGTAAGATTTTATTCTTTTTATGGCTGAGTAATATTCCATTGTAAATATGTACCACCTCTTCTCTATCCAATCATCTATCAATGGACACTTTACGTTGCTTCCATATCTTGGATACTATAAATAATGCTGCAATGAACATAGAGATGCATATATCTTTACTTTTTTAAAAATATATTTTTATTGATTTTTTTTACAGAGAGGAAAGGAAAGGGATAGAGAGTTAAAAACATCCATGAGAGAGAAACATTGATTAGCTGCCTCCTGAATGCCCTCTACTAGGGATTGAGGCCACATCCAAGGTACATGCTCTTGACCAGAATCGAACCTGGGACCTTTCAGTCTGTGGGCTGACAGTCTATCCACTGAGCCAAACCAGCTAGGGCTGCATATATCTTTTCAAATTAGTGTTCAGATTTTTAAAAATATGTTTTTATTTATTTTAGATAGAAACATTGATGAGAGAGAAACATCAACTGCCTGCCTCTTGCGTGCCCCCTATAGGGATTGAGCCCGGGCATGTGCCCTGGCCAGAAATGGAACTTCTACCTCCTGGTCATAGGTCAATGTTCAACCACCTAGCACACCGGCCAGGCTCTACTTTCAATTTTTTGAGAACTCTCCATATTGTTTTTGATAATGGCTACAACAATTTACAATCCCAGCAACAGTGCACAAGGATTTCCTTCTTGATTTATTGATCATTTTAATTTGCATTGCTCTGATGATTAATGATGTTGATCATCTTTTCTTTTGTCTGTTGGACATCTGTATGCCCTCTTTAGAGAAATGTCTATTCAGATCCTCTACCCATCTTATATAATAAAAGGGTAATATGCAAATTGACCATAACAGTAGAATGACCGGGAACAACCGGTCACTATGACATGCACTAATCACCAGAGGGCAGACACTCAATAAAGGAGCTGCCCCCTAGTGGTCAGTGTGCTCCCATAGGGGGAGCTCTGCTCAACCACAAGCTAGGCTGATGGCTGAGAGTGCAGCGGTGGTGGCGGGAGCCTTTCCTGCATATGCAATAGCGCTAAGGATGTCCAACTGACGCTTAGGGGTTCCAGACTGTGAGAGGGAGCAGACTGGGCTGAGGGACTTCCCTGAGTGCATGAAACATGCACTGGGCCTCTAGTTTTTTAATAAAATTGTTTGGGGTTTTTTTGTTTGTTTTTTGTGTTTTGTTTTTGTTTATTTTTGGTGTTAAATTCTATGAGTTTTTATTTATTTTTTTAATATATTTTATTGATTTTTTACAGAGAGGAAGGGAAAGGGATAGAGAGTTAGAAACATTGATCAGCTTCCTCCTGCACACTCCCTACTGGGGATGTGCCTGCAACCAAGGTACATGCCCTTGACCGGAATTGAACCTGGGACCCTTGAGTCCACAGGCTGATGCTCTATCCATTGAGCCAAATAGGTTAGGGTGAGTTTTTAAAATAAATTTTGGGTATTAACTCCTAACATATGTATCATTGGTGAATATCTTCTATCTCTCAGTAAGTTGTCTTTTCATTTTGTTGATGGTTTCCTTTCCTGTGCAAAATCTTTTTAGTTTGATATAGTCCTTTTTATTTTTTCTTGTGTTTCTTTTGCCTGAGGAGACATATCCAAATATATATATATTACTAAGGACAATGTCAAAGAGTCTGGTGCCTATATTTTCTTCTAAAAGTTTTATGGTTTCAAGTCTTACACTTAAGTCTTTAATTCATTTTTAGTTTATTCTTGTATGTGGTATAAAGAAATTATCTAGTTAATTTTTTTGCATATATTATTCCAATTTACCCAGTATCTATTGAAGATACTGTCTTTACCCCATTATATGTTCTTGCCTCCTCCTCTCAGAGATTAATTGACCATATGAACATGGGTTTGTTTCATGGCTTTCTAGTCTGTTTCATTATCTATGTCTGTTTTTATGCCAGTACCACACCATTTTGATTACTATAGTCTAGTAGTATAGTTTGATATCAGGCAGAATGATACCTCCAACTCTGTTCCCCTTTCTCTAGATTGCTTTGGCTATTTGGGGTCTTTTGTGGTGTCATATAAATTTGAGGATTTTTTTTCTAGTTCTGTAAAAAACTTCATTGGTATTGTGACAGGCATTGCATTGAATCTATAGGGTGCTTTGGATAGTAGTATGAACATTTTATGTATGTTAATTCTTCCAATTCATGAATATGGTCTATTCTTCCATTTACTGGTATTTTATTTAATATCTATCTTCAATGTCATAATTTTCTAATATAGATATTTGGCCTCCTTGGTTAAATTTATTCCTAGGTACTTTTATGTAATTATAAGTAGGATTGTTTTCTTAATTTCTCTCTATGACATTTCATTATTGGTGCATAAAATGCAACCAATTTCTGAATATTAATTTTTTTTTTACATTGGGCAAATTTATTTAAATTTTCTGTTTATATCCTGTTTTTTATATATATATATATATATTATTGATTTTTTACAGAGAGGAAGAGAGAGGGACAGAGAGTTAGAAACATTGATGAGAGAAACATCGATCAGCTACCTCTTGCACATCCCCTCCTGGGGATGCGCCCGCAACCAAGGTACATGCCCTTGACCGGAATCGAACCCGGGACCCTTGAGTCCGCAGGCCGACGCTCTATCCACTGAGCCAAACCGGTTTCGGCTGAATATTAATTTTTTATTGCTACTTTACTGAAGTCATTTATCAATTCTAATAGTTTTTTGGTAGACTCTTAGGGTTCTTTATCATGCCCATTGCAAATAATGACACTTTCACTTCTTCCTTTCCAATTTGGATGTCAATTTTTTCTTTTTCTTCTTTGATTGCTGTGGCTGGAACTTCCAGTAGTACTATCTATAATAATAAAAGCATTATACGCTAATTAGAGAGGACAACCTTCCGGACTAAGCCACAGCGCCATTGGGGCCAAGGCAGAGGCAGCTGCTGCCACAGTGGGGGGCCAATTTTGTGCATCGGGCCTCTAGTGTTGAATAAGAGTGGTGAAAACGGATATCCCTTTCTTGTTTCTTATCTTAAAGGACACACTTTTAGCCTTTCACCTTTGAGTGTGATGATAGCTGTGGGTTTGTCAAATATGGTCCTTATTATCTTAAGGTATGTTTTCTCTATTTCCACTTTGTTGAGAGTTTTTATTATAAGTAGACTAGAGGCCCGGTGCATGAAATTCATGCACGGAAGGGGGCGTGTCCCTCAGCCCAGCCTGCACCCTCTCCAATCTGGGACCCCTCAAGGGATATCCAACTGCCCATTTAGGCCCGATCCCGGATTGGGCCTAAACGGGCAGTTGGACATCCCTCTCACAATCCAGGACTGCTGGCTCCCAACTGATCACCTGCCTGCCTTCCTGATTGCCCCTAACCACTTCTGCCTGCCAGCCTGATCACCCCCTAATCACTCCGCTGCCAGCCTGATTGATGCCTAATTGCTCCCCAGCCAGACTGTTTGCCCCCAACTTCCCTCCTCTGCCGGCCTGGTCACCCCTAACTGCCCTCCCCTGCAGGATTGATCACCTCCAACTGCCCTCCCCTGCTGGCCATCTTGTGGTGGCCATCTTGTGTCCACATGGATCTTTGACCACATGGGGGCAGCTATATTTTGTGTTGCAATGATGGTCAATCTGCATATTACTCTTTTATTAGATAGGATAGAGGCCTGGTGCATGGGTGGGGGCTAACTGGTTTGCCTGAAGGGTGAGTGTTCCCTTGGGGCATGGGGCGGCCTGAGCGAGGGGCCTGTGGTGGTTTTCAGGCTGGCCACGCCCCCTGGCGACCCAAGAGGAGGCCCTGGTATCTGGAATTTATTTACTTTCTACAATTGAAACTTTGTAGCCTGGAGCAAAGCCAAGCCTGCTGCTCTCTCCACGGCCAGCAGCGATTTCTGTTGGAGTTAATTCACCTTCTATAATTGAAACTTTGTAGCCTTGAGTGGAGGCTTAAGCTGGCAACAGGAGGTGCGGAAAGCTTGGCTTCTTTTGTTACCGTGAAAACCCAAGCCTCCCTACTGCTCTCGGTGGCTGTAGCCATTTTGGTTGGGTTTATTTGCATATTTGCTCCTGATTGGCTGGTGGGCATGGCTTGGCTGGTGGGTGTGGCTTAGGCATAGCGAAGGTGCAGTCAATTTGCATATTACTCTATTATTAGGTAGGATACTGGATTTTCTCAAATGCTTTTTCTTCATCTACTGATATGAGTATATGATTTTTACTCTTTATATTATTTATGTGATGTATCACAATTATTGATTTGTGAATATTATACCAACATTGCATCCCTGGAATAAATCCCACTTGATCAGGGTGTATGATCTTTTTAAAGTATTGCTGGATATGGTTTACTAATGTTTCGTTGAGGATTTTTGCATCTATATTCATCAGGGATATTGGCCTATAATATTTATTTTCTATAATGTCTTTGTCTAATTTTGAAATCAGAGTAATACTAGCCTTATAAAATGAGCTTGGGGTTCTTCCCTTCTCTTGAATTTTTTGAAATAGTTTTAGAAGGATAGGTGTTAATTCTTCTTTGAATGTTGGTAAAATTCACCTGTTAAGCTATCCTGTCCAGGAACATAGGTTTTTGGGAGTTTTGTGATTATTAATTTGGTTTTGTTAATAATTATTGGTCTGTTCAGATTTTCTCTTTCTTCTTGATTCAGTCTTTGAAGATTGTATGTTTCTAGGAATTTATCCATTTCTTTTAGGTTGGTCAATTTTGTTGGCATATAATTGTTCATAATTTTTCTTATACTCCTTTGGATTTCTGTGATGTCAGTTATCATTTCTCTTCTTTCATTTCTGATTTTATATATATGGGTCTTCTCTCTTTTCTTATTGATGAGTCTGGTTAATGTTTTGTCAATTTTGTTTATCTTGGTTTTATTGATTTTTTTCATTTATTTCTGCTCTGATTTTTCTATCCACTTGGTCTTTGTTCTTCATTTTCTAGTTCATTGAGGTATAAGATTAGACTGATTGTTTTAAGATTTTGCTTATTTCCTGGGTAAGCATGTATTGCTATGAATTTCCCTTTTAGAATTTCTTTGGGTAAGCATGTATTGCTATGAATTCCCCTTTTAGAATTTCTTTTACCCCCATAAATTTTGGGGTCATTGCATTTTCATTTTCATTTGCCTCAAGGTATCTCTTGATTTCTTGCTTGATTTTATTGTAGTGGCATGCTATTTAGCCTCTACATGTTTGTATGTTTTTTAGTTTTCTTACTGCAATTGATTTCTAGTTTCATCCCAATGTGATTGGAGAAGATGCTTAATATATTTTCAATCTTCTAAATTTATTGATACTTATTTGTGACTGAAGTTGTGGTTTATCTTGGAAAATGTTCCATGTGCACTTGAAAAGAATGTGTATTTTGCTACTTTGGGGTGAAACCTTCTAAAAATATCAATTAAATATATCTGGTATGGTGTGTCATTTAAGGCTATTGTTTCTTTGTTTATATTCTGTCTGGATGATCTATCCATTGATGTCAATGGAGTGTTAAAATCTCCTACTATGATTGTATTACTTTTCTCCCTTTATGTCCATCAATATTTGCTTTATATATTTAGGTGCTTCTATGATGGGTGCATAAATGTTTATAAGGATTATATCCTCTTCTTGGATTGATTTATTGATCATTATAAAATGTCCTTCTTTGTCTCTTGTTATAGCCTTTGTTTTAAAGTATTTTTTCTGTTATAAATATTGCTACATCTGATTTTATTATTTTTTAATTTGCATGAAATACCTTTTTCCATCTCTTTTTTTCAGGTTGTGTGTGTCTTTCAATCTGAAGTGGTCCTCCTATAGGCAATATATGTATGGATCTTATTTCCTTATTCATTCATACACCCTGTGTCTCTTGATGGAATCATTTAATCTATTTACATCTAAAATTATTATAGGTATGTAGTTTTCTTGCCATTTTATCATTCATACTTATGTTCTTTTCTTCTTATTTTTGAATAAGTTTCTTTAACATTATTTTGTAATACTTATTTGGGTGATGAACTATTTTTATTGTCTGGGAGTTCTTTATCAGTTCTTTGATACCATAGCCTTGCTTGGTAGCATAATCTTGGCTATAGATCCTTGCTTTTCATCACTTTGAATATTTTATGCCAATCCCTTTTAGCCTGCAAAGTTTCTATTGAGAAATAAGCTGGCAGCCTTATGGGAGCTCCCTTGTAGGTAACTAATTGCCTTTATCTCGCTCCTTTTAGGATTCTCTTTTTGTCTTTAACCTTTGGCTCTTTGGCTATAATGTGTATTGATGTAGGCCTCCTGGGGTTCATCTTCTTTGGGACTCTTAGCACTTCTTGGACTTGTATGTCTATTTCCTTTGCCAGATTAGGGAAGGTTTCAATCATTATGTTTCAAATAGTGTTTCAATCCTTTGTTCTCTCCCTTCTCCTTCTGGTAAGCCTATGATGCAAATATTGTTCACAATGGAAATTCTATGTCTTTATTTAAATATACTTATTGATTTCAAAGAGGTAGGGAGAGGGAGAGTGAGATAGAAACATCAATGATGAGAGAGAATCATTCAGCAGCTGCCTCCTGCATGCCCCCTACTGGGGATGGAACCACAACCTGGGAATATGCCCCAACTGGAAATTGAGCCATGGCCTTCTAGTTCATAGGTCAACACTCAACCACTGAGCCACGCCCACCAGGCTTATGTCTTTATTTAAATGAATGAGGCAAACCTATATATACAATGATCACCATAAATATTTAAGCAAAAATGGCAAGACCTTTAAAATACTATAACCCAAGAGAAACAAAGCAAAACTAATTAAAGTCGGCTATAAATGGAAAAAGTAGGCAAAAGTAGGTGACTTTTGAAGCTGAGTGATGGTTATGTGAGGGTTCATTGTACTTGTCTCTATTCATCTGCACATTGATAAAATAGCTCTTTATTATATAAGATATATATATATATTTCCATTCCTCATGCCTTCTTTTTCTTGCTCTCCATGGGAATCATTTTTCATCACTATAACTTCCTAATCAGCTTTGTAGTGAGCACCTGTATCTTAATCTGGGGCTCTTTGTGCCCTTCTAGCCTTTTAAAATGACACCCTAAAGCCTCCAAACTTATTATCCTGGTTTTCCATCTAGGACTAATTCCTAAGCTAGCAGAGCAGTGGACAACTGCAGGTCCTTCTTAATTAAACCAGCTTCCTTAAGCTGGTTTTTATTTTCTAAAGATTAATTCTAAATTATGTGCACTTGAAAAGTGTGTTAGTTTCTGTCATTTCTCCAGTTTGTATGAGCACTGATTTGTTTTAAACCAATTGAGTAAGGACCTTTCACAATTTCAATTTACAAATCAATTCTGGCAATACTATATAGCAGGGAAATATACCTTACTGTAACATGCATACAAATACATACATAAGCACACAGGCAGCACAATATACAAAACTCAAAAGGAAAATTATGGATTCAAACCTGTTCCCTAGCACATGGACTAAAGTGAGGTTTTGCTCAGATGGCCCAAGTTTTTGCATGCTGTAAGAATTCCTTTAAAGCTGATTTTAAAATCAAAGAATGCATTCCATTGTCTCAGAGGTTTGAGATCCTCTTTTTTAAAGTTTCTTCTGAAGGTGGGCTTATCAAAAAATACAAACAAAAGAAAATATGCACAATAAAGTTAGAAAGGTCAGGAAGTGAGGCAGTGAACTTTAAGGCCTGAGTTTTAAAAGGGCAGATTTTGCCCAGCCAGCATCGCTTATTGGTTGAGCATTAACCTTTGAACCAGGGGTCATGATTTGATCCCCAATAGGGGGCGTGCAGGAGGCAGCTGATCAATGATTCTCTTTCATCATTGATGTTTCTATTTCTCTCTCCCTTCCTCTCTGAAATCAATAGAAATATATTTTTAAAAAATAAATAAAATAAAAGGGCATATTTTCTGGGTAAGAAGATTGAAAAATGGCTTTGGAGGTAAAGCTTGATGGTAAGACGGCTGCTGCGCATCTGTGGGCAAAGATGGGAGGGGAAGGAAGGGTGCATGGTGGAGATAGGGCAGGAAGGGGGGCTCGTAAAGGAGGGCTCTACCGGGTTGTATAATAAAACTGACTTTAGAGTCCCAAGCACAAGGGTCAGAGGAAAAGTTTTCCAATGATGCCCTTTTTGTTCCAGCTTCGTGAGCACCAGTTTCTTTTATAATTTTTTAAGGCATTTGCCCAATTTAGAATTACTTTTCCCTGAGGGAAGCGGTGGTACCCTCTGCATTTCATTTAAAACTCGCAAGTTACCAATTTAAAAGAAAAAAGCTTCACATTGTTTCTGGAAGTTATGGCATTTTCTTTGTTCTAATTGAACGTGCAAATAGACAAGCTTTGGGGTTTCAAAGAAACCCCATCTTGGCCAACAGAGCTTGAGAACATCTTGATTTTGTCCAGAGGCCTGGCCAATCACAATTTTCTGGACTGCAATATTTGGACATGCAGTCAGCCAAAGTGCCCCTGCTGCCACCAGGAGGTGCTGATGAGCGTGAGAATTTTAGAGCATGGGTTACCCATTTTGCACTCCTCATGGGCAGCATCTCCCTTGAGTGTCCATGAGTGTTAGCATTCTCACATGCACCCCTCCATATGAAAGCATCCTTTTTGGTACCCATTAGTGTAGGCCTAATCCCAACCCGGAGGATACCCCCTTGGTACCAAATGCAATGAAGGAAAGCCCTACCTGGGTGATATCCACCCTAGTGCTAAACGTGAATGAGGGATGCCCCTCCTAGGCACCAAACTCAAATCGTATGGAAGTGCTCTTTCGATCCAAATACATAAATAGAGGTCACTGGATGAGAGTTCCCTAGCTAAAATGAATAAAATCTCCAAGACCTTAACCACAAGTGTGAAAGATCCTGGACCTAAAAGGACTTAACCAAGACCCTCAGGTCCTGCAGGCACCAAGTGTGTTCATTTCAGGATGGTGCCAGGTTGTCACTTCAGAGCCTGAGGTCCGGTGGCATGTAATGTCAACAGATGGTTATTAGCACCGATTCAAAGCCAACAGGAATCTCTGATTTGGGGTTTGGTGAAGAAGAAAAGTTTTTGCAATGCGAACAGCCCAATTGTGATAGAGCACAGCTATGAAAACAGCATGGCTGTGGAACAGCATGACTACAGGCAGCCCAGAAACAAGGTGACTCAGGGGTAAGGCAGCCTATAGTCCAGGCCCCTCTCCTCTGGTCTATTCCTGCTAGACATCTCTGGTGTTTCAGCTCCTGCAAGGAAAATGCAATCTTCAGTCTGGTGAAAAGGAAAAATGTACTCTGATTTATATAGAGAGCAGTCCCCACCCCTGGTTCCTGATTGGGCAGTGCTCATGCAAATGAAGACTCCAAATCCTTCCAGTTTGATTGCTCCAAAAAGCACTGTCCTAACTGTTCGGTGAAAATGCTAATGCAGCTATAACTACACAGCTCCGATTGGACAGGAAAGCCTCAGTTCTACTTGCTGAAATAGGACTCCAGGAACTCTTTTATAAGGGCTGGCTCAGATGGCAGGAACACATTATCTGCTGGCAGTTCAGTGTGGAAGTCAGGAAGCTTAGCGCAGGCCTCTCCTTGAAGTGTGGTTTGCACGAGAGGCCTCTGTTTAGAAATAGCTGCTAGGCTCTGTTTTAAATTAGCCACCAGGAGTCCTTCTTAGTAGGAATCTTCTTTCTCAGGGTCGACAATAGCCATTCACAAAAGGACACCATATTTTATGATTCCATTACAAGAAATGTCTAGAATAGACAAATCCAGAGATATAAAGTAGAGTAGTGATTGCCAGGGGTTGGAAGAGGATGGGACAGTTGGGAAGGTGACAGCTAAAGGCTGTGTGGTTTCTTGTTGGTGTGATTAAAATGTCCCAAAAGATGACTGTGGTTATGGCTTCACAACTCTGTTAATATACTAAACTAGAGGCCCGGTGCATGAAATTCGTGCATGGAGGGGGGAGGGGGGGTCCCTCAGTCTGGCATACACCCTCTTGCAATCAGGGACCCCTCGGGGGATGTCCAACTGCCAGTTTAGGCCCACAGGGATCAGGCCTAAACTGGCAGTCAGACATCCCTCTCGCAATCCAGGACTGCTGACTCCTAACCGCTCACCTGCCTGCCTGCCTCATCATCCCTAACCACTCTGCATACCTGCCTCATCATCCCTAACCACTTTGCCTGCCTGCCTGATTGCCCCTAACCACTCACCTGCCTGCCTGATTGCCCCTAACTGCTCACCTGCCTGCCTGATCACCCCTAACTGCTCGCCTGCCTGCCTGATAACCCCAAACCACCTCTGCCTTGGCCCCTGTAGCCATGGCTTCATCCAGAAGGACATTTGGAATGACATCCAGAAGGTCGTTCGGCTGTCTGGTCTAATTAGCATATTATGCTTTTATTATTATAGATAGCATTGAATTGTACAATTTAAATTGGTGAATTACATGGAATGTGAATTAATATCTTAATAAAGCTGTTTAAAAAATAAAAATGCCTGTTGATTATCTTTCCAGATATATTCCAAAGATTAGATGAGGATGAGAATAGATAAAAGATACATTTAATAAATAACAGATAATGGTAGATTAGATAGCTAGCTAGGTAGACAGAGATCTAAAATAGATCACAGACATGTTTCCTGTTTATTTTTTTTTCATCATGTTTTCCCTTCCAAGATCAGCAACTGGAGAAAGTAAAAGATCTATCAACAAATCATAATAGTTACTAAGTTATCAAGAAGTTGGCAAACAACAAATAAAGAGTATTAAACACCAAGCATACACACACAGGTGCTCCCTAGTCCTAATGTCCAACACTGTGTGGATTGTCTGTTAACTCTTAGATATACATCAAAACCCCCAGCTTTAGATTGTGTCATCACGTTGGAGCATAAGACATATTTTACCCAGTCAACCCTCAACTTCCAACTTAAGAAAGAATGCTGCAATATAGTTATCTGGAATAGCAGACAAACCCATAGGAATTTTTTAATCTTTGGAACACTTTGCGTAATTTATTTTGTAAGAGATCCACATATCTAATTCATTTTTCATTGGCAACTATTAATATGAGTTCATGTTCTTAGAAGGAACTCTAACTAGACAGGGTGCTGGCAGAGGGTGTGAGAGGTGAGACAGGAGAAAGAGCCAGTTCTTTGAAACAACAGTCCGGGAACACAGAAAGGAAGGGACTCAAGCTGACCTCGACTGTGAGCCCTCACCTACCCATCAGCTATGGACTTCTACCATTCCACAGCCACAGAATCAAGAGGGAGGAGAGGCTCAAATGCTCGTGAGGGGATGGAGATGGAGGCATGCCAGCAATATCTTTCCCCATAAGAACTAAACAACCTTTTGAGGGTTTCCCTATGAGCCAACCCAGTGGTATCAGTGTGATGCTCTGGAACAGCGATTTTCAGCCTTCATCATGTCATGGCGCATAAAATAATTACTAAAATTCTGCAGCAGACCAAAAATATATATTTTTTGCCAATCTGCTAAAAAATAGGTATAATTTTGATTCATTCACACCAGAAGACTATTGTTGTGTTGGCTGTTATCATTTTTTTTATTTGACAACCTAAGGGAATAGATGTCATGCCCCTGACTAAATAGTCAGGTATTGCAGGTTTTAAAAATTCTTGTGGCACACCGATTGAAAATCGCTGCTCTAAGAACTCTACCATTCCTAGCTACATCAGGCTATATCAAGTTCTCACCACCACCACCCCCCATCACACACACACACACACACACACACACACACACACACACACACACATCTGGATGCCCTCTTCTCCTCCCTACTCTGCAGAGCTCTACTCATCCTTAGAGGCGAGGCTTCTGTGAGGCTTTCTCTGATCCCATCAGGCAAAGCTAATCACTCCTTTTTTTGAAATTCCCCTACAACACTATTCATACTTAACTCCCTGTAATATTGTTGGTTCTTCATGTGTTTGTTCATTTCAGTGGGTTCTTAAAAGTAGCAACTGTGTTTTAGTTACCACTGCATCCAAGGCACAGAGGACTGGCCACGTGCCTGCTGAACTTCCTGCTGAGCATTATTGAATCGTTATATTTTGGAAATCCTATAATTAATTTAAAATAGTGCAATTATATTGCACTGTAGTTTTAGTATATTGAAAAGCATGGCCTGGTTTTAAAGACATTATTTTTAGATCAGTTTCCAATTTAAACAAAATTGAGAGGGTGATATAGAAATTTCCCAGATACGCGCTTCCCCCACACACAATAGTGTCCCCCATAATCAATATCTCAGCACAATGGTACATATTTATCAAAGACGAACCTACAGTGATGCATTATAATCACCCCAAATCCATAGTTCACCTTATGGTTCACCTTTGTCATTGTATGTTCTGTGGGTTTGGACAAATGGATAATGATATATGTCCATCATTATATTATACAGAACATTTTTGCTACTCTAAAAATCCTCTGTGCTTCACCTATTCATCTCCCTCCCCAACCCACTGGTAACCACTTGTCTCCACAGTTTTGCCCTTTCCATATATCATGTAGTTGGAATCATACAGTGTGTAGCCTTTTCAGATTGCCTCATTTCACTTAGTAATATGCATTTAAAGTTCCTCCATGTCTTTTTGTAGCTTGATAGCTCATTTCTTCTTAACACTGAATAATATTACATTGTCTAAATGTACCATGGCTTACTTATTCATTCACCAATTGAAAAACATCTTGGTTGCTTCCAAGTTTTGGAAATTATGAATAAAACTGATATAAACATTCACATGCAGGTTTTTGTGTGGACATAAGATTCAGTTCATTTGGATAAATACCACGAGCACAATTGCTGGACCATACAGCAGGAGTATATTTAGTTTTCGCCCTAGCCAGTTTGGCTCAGTGGGTAGAGCATTGGCCTGAGGACTGAAAGGTCCCAGATTCGATTCTGGTCAAGGGCACATCCCCGGGTTGCAGGCTTGATCCCCAGTGGGGGGCATACAGGAGGTAGCCGATCAATGATTCTCTTTCATAATTGATGTTTCTATCTCTCTCTCCCTCTCTGGAATCAATAAAAAAAATATATATCTTTACAAAAAGAGTATGTTTAGTTTTGTAAGAAACCTCCAAACTGTCTTCCTGTGGCTGCATTTTGCATCCCAGCAGCAATGAACGAGCTCCGTTGCTCCACATCCTTGCCGTCGCTTGGTGTCATCCGTGTTCTGGATTCTGGCCATGCTAATAGGTGTGTAGTGTTTTCTTGTTTTAATTTGCATTTCCCTGATGATATGTGATATGGAGCAAAAAGGCATTACTTTTTCAATGTGAGCATCAAAAGTATCACAGCGAGCTTGAAAACATGTTTCTCACTCCTCCTTTTACAATCTACGCACCCCAGGGTGGTTGTGGCTCTCTTGACCTCCAACAGACCCTATGATACATCAAAGTCCTCGACATGGAGTGTTCAGAAAATAACGGCCACTTTTTCCCAAAATTCCTTTAAGATGGAGATGGACCAATGCCAGAAAATGGTGATTTTTCTATTGGAAAACAAACTTGATACTTCTCCATTTCCTGTGCAGCCTGAGGCTGCTAGGTGCTGCCTGCCCACACTTGTCCCGTAAGGCCCGTCTCTGCCATCTGACCCCGCCTAGCAGCATGTCTCCATGACACATTCGTTCCGGAGCTACTGAACGTCTGTAAACTGAACATCTGTAAACCCCAGGCAGTGAATGTCTGGTTCCAAGCACCTTGTGGCTCAATAGAAAGGGTTTGGATTCTAATTTATACAAACCCAGGAGCCTTAGGGAGGCCTTTTCTCCTTGAGGTAGCACCATTTCTTCACCATAGAAGAGACAGCAAAGTAACGCCTGCCCGACTCACTTTGCAAAGAGTGATTCTGACATGAGCCACCACCCACCCTCCGCAGCTGAAAGCCACTGTTGGGGCTACTAAGTCTTTCCAAGTGCGGGGTTTATAATAATAACTAACATTTATTGAATATTTATTGTGTGCCAGGGCCTGCTCTAAACATTCTATGGGTGCTGACTAACTAGCAACAGCTTTATAAGATATGTATTCATATTTCTTCCATTTTACAGGTGAAGAGGCTGAGGCATGGAAAGGGGAAGTAATTTGCTCAGACACACAGCTAGAGAGTGACAGAGCCAGACATTGGGTCCCTACATTCGGTTTAGTCAACTCCCTAACATAGCACTGAGCCACTGAATGGGCTGCGATTCGGTTTTCATTTAACAGTGAGTAAGCTTTTGGGCGCATCTGCAGACTGAGCTGCTGCCATTGGAAGCCCACTGGGAACAGGGCGGGGCAGCATGCCCAGCAAAGAGCTGCTCTGGGGTGTTGCTTCTCAGAAGTGCCTGCTTATACCCACTCAAACCCCAAAGAGTCTTCCTAAACATCACATGAAATTGGTGTTTCTCTTCAATGTTCCTGGCTGAGGAAACTGACCTGGACCCCACGGCCTTAAGGCAGCCAGAGCACATTCAGACCCAGGTGTCTGTAGAGCTGCCTTTTCCTGCCCTCCCTCCCCCACCCCCGCCCCTGCCCCGCCCAGGGCCGGGAGAGCCTCCCAGGTCCCCAGACCGCTTGGACACGGCTCCATCCTGGGTGAGGAGCCACGCTGAGCTCTCATTTCTGGAGCCTGAACAGAGATCATGTCTAATTTCCTGAGAGCCCAGCTCCCTCAGGAGGAATATTTAACCCTTGCCCAGCCTGAAAGCTCCATAGAATTTCAGGAAAATTCAAAACCCCCATGTTATAAGCATTTGTTACATTTCCAAAACATTTGTCCAACACTTAAAAGTTGATTTTTTTTTTAACAATGGAACCTAAAAGCTGCTGAGCATAAAGAAGAGAGATGTGGTGTATGCTGTTTTGAAGCACAGAAAATACTGGAAATAGGTTATACTATCAAGGCTACATACACAACCAAGGTTACAACCAAAAATGAGACTTCCTTTGGGAAGAGGGTGTAGGTGACATAAAGTCAGGAGGACACCCGATGAGGGAGAGCAGCACCAGAGCAAGTGCCCCACGTCCAGCCCTTGTACAAGCCCACTGAAGCCACACAGCAAACAAAAGCCGGGCAACCCCCCCGCCTCCCCCTGGGCGCAGAGGATGGCCCTCACCCACAGCTGTGCAGGCAGCAAACGGGACTGCACTAAGGGAGGCCTCAGCCTGTCCCCGTTCCCGAGAGGAAGAGCCATGTGACAAGAAGCAAAGGAGAAGCCAGGAAGGTACCATGACGTCTCCCAGGCTGAAGGGGCACTGGCTGGAGGTGAAGGCGGCCGTGGAAGGACTGGCACCCACACCCCGTGTCCCAGTGGGGAGACGAGATCACCCGCCCCAGGCTCAGAGCAGAGCAGAGCACCCCAAGAGCAACATGGAGGCCAGACCTTTCTCTGCCTTGGTTCTCACTAAAATGTAGGGGAAGGGTTTATGCTGTTGGCCTGGCTTCCCCAGAGTGGAACGGAGACTTCGCTAACCCACCAGAATGTAAGGCCCTAACACTCCAGTCCGTTGCTCTTGTTCACTGCGGCATCCTCAACACCTAGAACAGCGCTCCACATAGCAGAGATGATTGCTTTGCTTTGTGGGCTCGCTAAGAAACTGGCCAAAGAGAGAAGGGCAGACATCTCTCATCCGTTCAGGCCCAGGCGGCCTGCCGCAAGGAGCTGCCTACCTGTGACATCAGCTCCCCTGTCCGGACAGCCCCAACTCCAGCTCCGCCCTTCTCTTCTCAGATCTCCAGCTGCTACTGGGCTGGGTGACCCGCCACCCGGAGAGAGACTGTAACAGTACCAGGTAAATACAGGAACTCCTTTGCAGGGAACTGATAGTAGTCAGCTTAGATGTGTTTTTATCCCAGGATTACTAACTCATGAGGAAGAAAACATAGGACTGTGAAACATCTGTGCCATACATGAGGAGATGATAGGTATATAGATAGGTAAATGATAGATAGATGATAGATAGATAGATAGATAGATAGATAGATAGATAGATAGATAGACATGGATCAGTAAATAGAATTACATAGATGATAGATGGGTAGATAGACATGGATCAGTAAATAGAATTACATAGAATTCATATATATATATATATACTAGAGGCCCAGTGCATGATTTAATCATGCACCTGGTGCACCAGCGGGCTGTCCGCCGGTGCCCCAGGCCTTCCGAAAGCCTCCGGCACTGCGGAGGCTTTCGAAAGGCCTTGCGCCGGAGCAGAGAGCCGGCCAGGTCCCCCGCTTTGGCCTTTGATCGCGGGGTCCTGTCTGGCTGGCTGTCCTCCGGTGCCCCAGGCCTTCCGAAAGCCTCCGGCGCTGCGGAGGCTTTTGAAAGGCCTTGCACCAGAGCAGACAGGCGGCCAGGTCCCCCGCTTTGGCCTTTGATCGCGGGGGACCTGTCCGGCTGTCCGCCGGCGACCCAGGCCTTCCGAAAGCCTCCGGCGCTGCGGAGGCTTTCGAAAGGCCTTGCGCCGGAGCAGAGAGCCGGCCAGGTCCCCCGCTTTGGCCTTTGATCGCGGGGTCCTGTCTGGCTGGCTGTCCGCAGGCGCCCCAGGCCTTCCGAAAGCCTCCGGCGCTGCGGAGGCTTTCGAAAGGCCTTGCGCCGGAGCAGAGAGCCGGCCAGGTCCCCCGCTTTGGCCTTTGATCGCGGGGGACCTGTCCGGCTGGCTGTCCGCAGGCGCCCCAGGCCTTCCGAAAGCCTCCGGCGCTGCGGAGGCTTTCGAAAGGCCTTGCGCCGGAGCAGAGAGCCGGCCAGGTCCCCCGCTTTGGCCTTTGATCGCGGGGTCCTGTCTGGCTGGCTGTCCGCCGGTGCCCCAGGCCTTCCGAAAGCCTCCGGCGCTGCGGAGGCTTTCGAAAGGCCTTGCACCAGAGCAGACAGGCGGCCAGGTCCCCCGCTTTGGCCTTTGATCGCGGGGGACCTGTCCGGCTGTCCGCTGGTGCCCCAGGCCTTCCGAAAGCCTCCGGCAGCCATGGTACAGACGCTGAGCTCGAGGCGCCACTGGCGCCGCGAGCTCAGCGTCCTGCTGGCCCAATCAGCTACCCGGGCCACCCTGAGTCCCGCCCCCTGCGCCTCCTGCTGGCCCAATCGTGGGCGTAGCGGAGTGATGGTAATTTACATATTACCATTTTATTATGTAGGATACTGTACACCAAGCATGTCAAACTTGTGGCCAGCAGGGCGCTTGCCTCATTTAAACTCGCCAGCCGCAAGTTTGACATACTTGCTGTACACACATGTATGTCTATATCTGTGTGCATATATATTACAAGAAATGTAAAGTACTACCTTCTTTTCAAATCCAGTTTGTTGTTTATTTCGTTTCTGACCTCCTTTCATCCAATCACATGGAAAGATTGTATGGGGAAAAATAAAATTCCTGCTCTTTATTTGGAAAGCTTCTACAAAATATAGGATTTGCTTTATGAAATGGAAACATTAAGCATGTAAGGTCTCAGTCACTACAGGTATGGTATGGGCTGAATTGGGTCTCCTAAAACAATATTGAAGTCCGAACCCTAGTACCTGTGCCTGTGATCTGATTTTACAGAGGTAATCAAGTTAAAATTAGGTCACTAGAGTGGTCCCTAATCCAAAATAACTGGATTTTAAACCACCCAGTGTGTGTACTTGGCTACAACAGCTCTAGAAAACTGACACAGGTGCACACAGCTGAGGAGAAGCAATGTCATCAGAACTCAATTTTTCTCAGTTTCTCCAAGCTCTGCTTTCCTCTGTCTGGGCCCCACTCCCAGGCAGGCTGTCACTCACGGTGACTCCAGAAGTGACAGACTTACAAACTTTCAGTTTCAAGGTTCCTGGGGGAGAGTGTCTTTTCCCAGGAATTCCAAAAAATACCTGGATTCAAGTCTTAGTGACTTGGATCTTGGGGGTAGGTTAGCTAGAGTCTGAGAGTGAGATAAGGATATTTTTCTCCATGGAAGAACAGGGTTCTAATCCCCCCAAATGGGGAAATGGATGCTGAATGGTA
This sequence comes from Cnephaeus nilssonii, assembly GCF_951640355.1. Classification (NCBI taxonomy): domain Eukaryota; kingdom Metazoa; phylum Chordata; class Mammalia; order Chiroptera; family Vespertilionidae; genus Cnephaeus; species Cnephaeus nilssonii. Next base: position 46,844,535 of record NC_137090.1, read on the forward strand.
AGCAGGCAAAACATAAGAAGGTGTCTAGACTGCATTTTAACATTCAATCAACAAGTATTTATGGAGTGAAAAGCATGATTCTAGGTACTTGCGATACATCAGTGAACAAAATGGACAGAGATGCCTACCTTCCTGGAGCTAACACTGGTAGGAAGAGGAAGAGTAAGTCACTGGAAGCCAAAGAAATCACTGTGGCAAATTCAGTGCCTGGCATCTTATGGGCTCTGGCCACTTGTTGGATAAATAAATGGAAATGAGAGCAAGTAGATTTGCCAACTGAATTCCAGCTACATCTAAAAGCTCATGGAGATGGGATTGTAGGATTCTCAAATGCCATGTAAAATGAGATTTCAGTAGAGAAAGATGGGTGGATCTCTGAATCCGAGAAGGTGATAATAAATAACTTCATCCATACTGGAGACCCTAATGCCTGGTGATGTGACATTCTGTGACAGACACACAGAAAACTGGTTTAAAAAGGGGGGGCATGCAAAACTCCTATTACAATGGTCCTTTCATGGTTCTAAAACTGGATGTCTCTTACATACTGTTTTTCTGTTCCTTCAGGGAACTCCTCACCAGGATACCCTAGGGTGGAAAGAACTGTGATTATTCTAAGGGGAAAAAAGAAGAGCATGAAGTCACCCTATTTTGCAATCAGGATTCTTCAACAGCCAAATGTGCTTAAATCCAAACGCTCCCTCCCTAAATGAGATCACAAATGGAGTGAGGACTTGCGGCTGAGTTGGTGAGCTTACAGAAAAAGAAAAAAACAACTTCAACCCATGCAACTACCTCTTTCCATTTGCTTTAAACCAAGGGCAAAGATGCTGGCCACTGGTGAGGCTTTAGTGATATTCACCACCTTCAAAGTCATCAGTGATATTTTTGCTTGTTTATTTATTCACTCATCAACAAGTATTTTTTGAGCATTGTGTACAAGCGTGAGAAGCAATGGTCAGCAAAACACACTGAATTCCACCCTCATGGAGCTATGACCTATCCTAGTTTAGCGTTTGTACAGCCTACAGAGTGACATCAACCAATCCCAAATAAACATGTAGTTCAGGTAGCATCGAGCATAAATTGGAGATTGGACCTAAATGGAGTGTGTGTGTGTGGGGGGGGGGGGGGGGAGTTGGAGGTCAGAGAAGACTTCTGATAAATTATAATTGCAAAGAAGTGATAATTCAACTGAAATTTAAAGGATCGAGTAGAAGGCATCCAGTGAAGAGACAGGAGAAGGAACCATTCCAGGACAAGGAACAGAATGTACAAAGGTTAGTAGTAACAAAGAATGTCCCTCAGATACACATGGGCGGGTGCAGTGATGAGGCCAGGAAAGCCGGCAAGGACAAACAGTGAGGAGAAGCCATGTGAAGAAGTGCTGTCTTCATCCTAGGAGCCTACAGTGTTAAGCAGGGAGTGACCCACGCACATTTGTATTTGAATTCGTGGTAGACACAACCTGGGAAAGGATGAAAGGGTCACGATGGGAGGTGACGGAGCACTGAGGAGGCTATCCTGGGAGCGCCTGTGAGGACTGATGAACTGGGATGGAGGAGGAGGAGGAGGAGAAGGAGGAGGAATGGAGAATGAATTCAGAGTCATTCAGGAGGTCAAAGTGGTGATCATTCTGATTAATTAGGTGCAGAATTGAGAGTGAGAAGGTATCAAGGTCAACTTCTGGATTTCTGGCTGGTATAATTGGATGCCTGCTAGAACCATTGATTGCGATGGGGCAAACTGAAAGATGAGCTGGCTTTAAGTGAGTTGGTGAGTTTTTGTTGTTGTTTTTAATTAGTATACTATTTTTGCAGCAGTTTTAGTTTTATAGGAAAACTGGGAAGAAAGTATAGTGTCCCCACATGCCCTCTCCCTCAGCTTCCTGTTGTTAACACCTTGCACTAGTGTGGTGCTTTTGTCACAACTGAGGAATCAGTATTAAAACATTATTATTAACTGAGGTCCATAGTTTACATTGGAATTCACTCTTTGTGTTGTATAGTTCGATGGGTTTTGATAAATGAGGAATGTCATGGATCCATCATTGCAGAATCACACAGGTAGCTTTGCTGTCCTAAGCCCCCTGTGCTTCATCTATTCATCCCTTCTGTCCACTGAAACCACTGATCTGTTTGCTGCTTCCCTAGTTTTCACTTTTGCAGAATGTCATAGAGCTGGAAGCATATAGTCCATAGCCTTTCCACTGAGCAATATGCATTTAACATTCCTCCATGTCTTTTTGTAGCTTGATAGCTTACTTATTTTTATTGATGAATAATATTCCATTGCCTAGATATACCCCATCCACCTACTGAAGGATATATTAGCTGCTTCCAAGTTTTAGCAATCTATAATAATAAAAGTGCAATATGCGAATTAGACTAGATGACTTTCCGGACAACCTTCCGACTAAGCCGTGGTGCCCTGGGGCTGAGGCAGAGGCAGCTGAGGCAGAGGCAGTCGCTGCGGCGGTGGGGGTCAAGCCCCTTGCACGAATTTCATGCATTGGGCCTCTAGTTATGAATAAAGCTGCTGTGAACATTTTATATGAAGGATTTTGTGTGACATAAGTTTTAAACTCATTTGGATAAGGAGCACAAATCATATGGTAAGAGAGTGATTTGTAGTGTAAAAAATTGTCAAACTGCCTTCCAAAGTGGCTGTACCATTTTGCCTTCCACCAGCAATGAATGGGCATTCCTTTTTCTTCACATCCCACCAGCATTTGCCATTGTTCCTGTTTTAGGTTTAGCGTTTAAAATAGGTGTGTAATGGTATCTCATTGGTTTAACTTCCTATTCCCTGGTGATATATGGTGTTGAACATCTTTATATTGTCTTTGGTGAAGTGTCTGTTCAAATATTTTGGCCAGTTTTTAATTGGCTTGTTTGTTTTCTTCTTGTTCATTTTAGGAGTTCTTTATGTATTTTGGAGAGAACTCAGTTATCCGATATGTCTTTTGCAAATGTTTTCACCCAGTTTATGGTTTGTCCTTTCATTCTTTTAAATGTCTCTTGCAGAGCAGGAGTGGTGAGTTTGATTTTGAACTTGTTTCCCTTGAGCAGCCTTTGTAGCGTCAAGAGGGAAATGCCAAGCAGGTAGCAGGAGGGAGTCCCAGGGACAGGAGGGAGTATGATGAGCCCCAGGGACCCAAATGAGAGAGTGTGGCAGGAGCAGAGAGAACAGGACTTAGTTAGTCTATTCAGGGACCTGTAAGTTTGGGTGAGGAGTTTGCTTTCTATCTGATTGAAGAGTTGATTCCTGAAATTCTGGTGAGTCAGTCATCTTTGAAGCCAAGCCTTTCCATTCTGATAGTTAATATCACAGCCAGATCCCTTGTCACAGGCAGTGAAGCAAATGGCATCTCGGGGTCTAATCCAGTGCCTGGGTTGAAAATTTGTTTAATCAATATTTGTTGATTAAATGAATTAAGTATCTAATATATTATGTGGTGGCATTTATATAAACATCCACATGATAAATTTATTGATTTATTCAAAATCTATTTCATGTGTTACTGTTATGTGCCAGACATGTACTATTTGTGTGAACAAAACAGACTAAGACTACAGCCCCCAAGAGTTTATATTCTATCAGGAGGAAATAGTAAGTAAAATACAAACATAACAAGTAAATTATATTGGGCATTAAAGGGATTGTCAAGTTCTAGGAGGAAAGGAAATGTAGAGCAAGGTAAGGGAGTGCCCAGATTGTGGTGTTAAATGTGGAAGGCCATAGTATGCTTCATGGTAAGCGACATTTAAACAAAGATTTTAAGGAGGGGAGGGAATAGCCATATGGATATCAGGGGGAAAGCATTACAGGGATAGGAAGCAGCTGGTACAAAGGCCCTGAGGTAGGGAAGTTCCTATAAAGTTCAAGGAACAGCAAGGAGGTGGCTGGAACAGAGAGAGAAAGGGGTAAGAGATGATATTCTAGGTGACAGGAGGCCAGATCCCATAAGACCCTGTAAACCAGTGTGTGGACTTGGACCTTTTCTTCACTGAAATGGGGAAGTGTTGCTGGTGTTAAGTGGAGGGGTGACATAATCTTGCCTGTATTTTAAAAGGATCCTTCTAGTCTGTTGAGAAGAATGGAAGCAAGAAGATATGTTAATGATGGCAGTAATTCAAGCAAGAGATGATAGTGATCCCATTCTAGATATCTCCAGAAGGCAGGCTCCACAGGTTTTCCTGACAGAGTGGCTCTGGGGGAAGCAAAAGATGGGCAGCAAAGGTGACTTCAAGGTTTTTGACCTGAGTAACTGAAAAGATGGGTAAATGTACAATCAATTGAAATAGAAAAGGATGCGGGGAGAGCAGGTTTGGAGCGGGGTTGGTTTTGAGGTTCAGAGTACCGAGTGTGAGAGGCCTCAAGAGCTAACGTGGAGAGTTGTCAAGTGGGCAGCTGGCAGGATTCAGGCTGGAGATTTGAAGTTGGGAGTCTTAGTGCAGAGAAGACATTTAACCCAGGACTCTGAGCCAGGTCACAGGGAGTGGAGATGGAGAAAGGTACGCAGAAGGGACCTGGGTTCTCTCACCCGCCACTCCTTACCACTTTCCCCACTGCCCCCAACCCAAGCCCATCACCAACTGCACCTCAGCAGCCCCACCAGCTCCAGGTGCCACCCTGTGCACCTTCAGCTGTTCACACAGTGGCCAGAGAGGTCCTGTTAAAATTCGTTCCCGTCCCTCCTCTGCTCATCCCTGCTGTGGAAAACAGCTGGTGTCCATCAACGGACAAACGGATATGCAAAACGTGGTGCATTCACAGAATGGAATATTATTCAGCAATAAAAATGGCTGAAGTGTGGATATGTGCTTCAACATGGATGGCGCTCAAAATACACTAAGTGAAAGAAAGCCAGTCACAAAAATTCCCGTATTGTATGTTCCATTTATATGATATGGTCAGAACTGACAAATCCATAGAGACAGAAAGTAGTTGATGGTTGCCCAGGGTTCGAGGGAGGGAAGAATGAGGAGTGATTGCTAACAGTTAAGGGCGTTCAAACATTGCATGGTAGTGATGGTTGCATAACTCTGAATATACTAAAAACCACTAAGTGGTACAACTTAAATGGGTGAATTGTGTGGACCATAAAATCTCTGTCCACGTGCCTATGTAAAAACCCTGCTGTGGGTCCCCATCTCACGCAAGCCTGGCTGCTCAAGGCCCCAATCCCACTCACGCTATCTGTCTAACCTCTGATCGGTAAGCCGCTCAGCCTCCTCCTCCGTCCCCTGGCCTCGGCCTTCTCGCTGTTCCTCATAGGCACACTGCAGACACATCCGTCTGCACCTGCTGCTTCTCCCTCCATGGATCTGCATGTTTCACTGCCTCACCTCTCGCAGTTCTTCACGCGAATGTCGCATTGTCACCTTGCCAACAAGGCTTCCCTGGCAGACCACACCTGCCCACAGCGGCACTGCACCCTTCAGCATGTCCTTGCTGCCTTTTCCTCCACCCTCCTCCTCACCATCCAGCCCACTAGCTACTTACCCATGTTTGTTTACTGCCTGTGTCTCCTCTGGAAAGTAAACTCCCATGCGGGTGGGACTTTACATTGGTTTTGTTCACTGCTAAATCCACAGGACTTAGACAGAGCGTGGCTGCCAGAAGGCAGTCAAACAACATATATGTGTGCAGTGAATAAAGGGTCATCTCTGTGCTGCCTTAGAAGTACCTCCAGAGTTTGTTTTTTTCCCTAAAGTATTTTTTCCTGCGAGTTTTCTACAGTGAACATGTATTACTCACATAGTCAGGGTTATATAAATGTTATATAAGGAATAATCATCCTGCCACTCTCTCCGCAGCCCGCAGGATGAAATCCTAAACTCCTTAGCAGATCCTGGCTTTTTTCAAAGCCAAACTCCACGTCCCTCTCTCCCTTTGGCCAGAATGAAAGTAAATGCTTTCTGAAACAGAAAGAGGGTTTCCTTTGCTTCAAAGACGTTGAACAGGGTGCCTCGTTTGTGTCACTGAGACCTTGCACATCCTTCTGTGTGCAGCGGACTTGTGCGAGGCCGTGCAGCAGGCCGCGCTCCTGACACACTGGCCCAGGCACCCTTTTTTGGTGGCTGGTCTCCAAGCACCAGAGTCCCACCTGAGCCCTTGGCAGCCCGGAAACCTCGTGGCTCTCAAGATGCTGCTGCTGGAACCCTCAAGCCTTCTCCGCCCGCCGAGATGACGGGCTCGAGAATCCAGCAAACAGCGCCCTGCCCGTGTGCCTTCTTCCATCCTGCTCTAAATTGATGTCACTTCCCTGAATGGCTGCAGAACCATATGTATGATTAAAGCTTGTGTTATAGTCGTTGCTGAGTCCTACTCAATTACTTAAATGCCTGCCTCCAAGCCAGACTATAAGGCCCTGGGCACCTGGGCACCTGGGCACCTGGGCACCTGGGCACCTGGCCACTGGACTCGAGGTCCAGGAAGCTAGCGGTGAGAAAGTCCACATATGCCTCCTTCCAGCTCCCTTTTCAGTGTCTCTGGCAACTGAGGGAGCGTGTCCTGAATATTGTTTTTTTAATATATTGATTTCAGAGAGGAAGGGAGAGGGAGACAGAGAGTGAAACATCAATGATGAGAGAGAATCATGGATTGGCTGCCTCCTGCACGTCCTCTACCAGGGATGGAGCCCGTAATCCAGGCATGTACTCTGAGGGGGAATCAAACTGGGACCTTCTGGTTCATGGGTCGATGCTCAACCACTGAGCAACACCAGCTGGGCTATATGTCTTTTCAAGTTGGTGTTTTTATTTTCTGTGGATAAACATCCAGAGTGGAATTGCTGATAGTGTCTATTTTTACTTTTTTGAGGAACCTCCATGCTGCTTTCCATGGTGTCTGCATCTATTTACATTCCCACCAACAGTGCAGAGGGTTCCCTTTTCTCTACATCATTCCTAACACTTGTTATCTTTGTTTTATGAATAATAACTATCCTAACAGGTGTGAGGTTCCATCTATTAGTGATGTCGAACAAGTCTTGTGTACCAGTTGACCATTCGTGGAAAATGTCTGTTTTTAAATCAGATGGTCTGGGCTCTGGAATTAACCTGGCCTGACTTGATTGTGTCAGATTGAGCCTGACATCTTCTACAAGCTTATTAGTTGGAAAGGGGGCTATTTAGAAAATAAAAAAATAAAAAAAACCCTGTCACTTGGTGGAAGGAGGGCTTATCTGCTGGGGAAAGTACTGGACTGGGAGTTGGGAACAATTCACTAATTTGAGTCTAACAACGTCACTAATATTATAAGGGTTTTGGGTCAATCACATAACTTTTCTGAAACTATTTCCTCAATTCTAAAATGAAAAGATCTTAGAGATTTCTTGAAACTCTAAGACTAAAGATCAACTTAGAGGACTAGCCCTCAGGGTTATATTTGCAGAAAACTTTCTTTTAAAACAGTCTAATGGCATATTGTGCTGCCTAATGCAGTACAGCTTCATGATCTCCATGGCCACCAGCAAGAAACATCAGCTGAGATTCTCATCCACCTGCCAGGCCCTTCCCAGGTGGTCTTGGAGTGGGTGTGCAGTCAATATCTGTCTGGGTAGAACATTGGAGACTCAGATCGGAGAGAGCTGAGTGTTATGTGCACCCACCCTACACCTCCTCCCTTTGGGCAAGCCATATACAGAGACCACATTCACAGGCCAATGCAAAGCACATGGTCCCCGTGTCCCATCAGCACCCTCTCTCTATCCAGGCCTCTTGTCCCGATTTAATTTGGGGAAAAATGATCACTATGGCAATGGATTTGTTCCTCTTGCAGGCAAGAAAGTCAAGGAGAGAATGAGTCAACTCTTCCTCTGAGTACAGGGAGGAGGACAGGGAAGAGGAAGCAAACAGAAATCCTAGAGACAGTCATCAGAGCTTTCGTCATGGCGTTGGTCCTGGGACCCGCCCTGCAGAGCTTGAGGGGCCATCGATCTGGCTGAGGAAATGGCCCTGAATGGGTGACATCTCAGACAGGAGAAGGCACAGCTGTCTGTGTTGGCTGAGATAAGAGGATTCTCAGGAAATCTGAGTCACCTTAGGCCAACTCTTTTTGGAATCATGGAGAACTCAAAGCCGCACAGCCCAGAGGCAATGCCAGCACTTCCTTCCAGCCAGGGGACCCTGGGAGTCCGCATTTCCTGTCGGTGTCCTCTGCCCTGGGCAGTCACCACTCCTGGGCAGTTTCCAGGCACCCTCACTAATGGACTGTGAGTGTGCTGTTAATGGGTCTCCGGCTCTCTGCTCATCTTGCATTGGTTTCCTTTGGAATGTTCCAACAACACCCTGTATCATCCTGGCTGGGAATCTGAACACTCCAGGGTGAGAGGCTTCGTGTGACTCAGCCTTCATGTGATCTCCCAGTGGAAGGCCCTGAGACCTGAATTCCGGCCCAGGTCTACACACTACTGACGGGGTGAAAGCCCCTCTCTGAGCCTTCATTTCCTCATATGCCAATGTGTGGTGTGGAAAAGGTGGAACAATTTTGAGAAAACAGACTTTTAGAATTGCAGTGATATTAGGACCTTTATGCCTCCTGCAAATGATTTGCTACCTGCTGGCCGATGCTTGCCACTCCATCATTAAATGGAAAAGAAATACTTTAAGTTGTTAACATGCATGTGTCCTTAGTGTAAGTGAAAGATCTAAGTAGATTTCCAATAGAAGCAAACTAATTGTAAATTACACAATGCCACCGGTTCCCTTTGGGGGATGGAGGAAACCCTGGTGAGGATTGGGAAGGAAAGAAACACAAATAAAAGATGCCACTCCTCACATTTCTTAGGATATGACTTTCAGAGATTATGACATAGGAAATAAGTGTTAGAGCAAAAAAAGGTCGAAGTCAAATAATCCACCCCTGATTTTCTAAGTAGGGACACCATGACTTCAGCATTTTATCAAGTTCCTAAAGCCAGAAGCAGTGCCTGATATCTCATCTTCATAGCTCATGACTTTGGGAAAGCCACTCAACCTCTCCAGTCTCAGTTTTCTCAACTGTTAAATGGGATGACAGTAGGATTGTGAGGAATACGTGAGACTATACCTACTATGCTTGGCAATTGTAAGCATGCAACAAATGTTAGAATAATAATAATAATAGTACCACCCAGGTTTGCCAACAAGTCTTTCCCCCAGAATCACAGCTAAACCATCCTTCTAACAAACACTCTATACACTTCTGTAAGATTTTTCAAAAATGGAGATAATATAAAGTAGTTCTTAACTAAACCTAATTTTTCACAGCCCCAGTTGCCCAGACCTACTGGTGGTAAAGATGGAAACCCATCAGTCACGATCCTGTCTCCTCTGGTGGGAAAGGGGGTTTACTATAGGGGTCATTCAAAGGAACATCAAAGTGGAGCCCCCTGCAAATGGACCCTCAAACTCTCAAAGAGAAATGGCATGGAGGTGTGATCAGGCAGCAAAAGGGACTAAGGAAAATGGAGCCAAGTGTGTTCTCAGAGACCTTTCACAGAAGACTACTCCCACCCAAGTCTGGGTCTCACTTAGAAGCTGGAAGAGGGAGAGTTGCTGACTGGGTAGGACACAAGAGAGCAGGACATGGGGTCCAGAGCCTGCCCCTGGGTGGTTGCCAGGGACAATGCTTGGGGCCAGCTTCCACTGCTGAGTTGTCCTGGCCCTGAGAACACTAGTCTTTGTCAAAAGAATGCATTGGCAGCTCAAACCCCACAGGGCTTGGGCATTGTGGACCTGTCTGTCTGCATTTCAACTCTGGGCTTCACCCTCTGATGAAGGTGATTCTCCGGTCACACGGCAGCCAGAGCAACAATGGCAGCAACACGCAGCCTCACCCTTTCATGCCAAGAGCTTTGTGTGATTTGGGCCAGAGCCCTGAGCTGGGGACAGTGACAGATACACAGGAATCAAAGCAGTTGAGCCTGCCCACAGGGAGCTGACTTGCCTGCAGAAGAACCCATAGTATCTGAAGCAACAAGAATGAAGTGCTGTCTTTCTTGAGCTCTGCCATTCCCATCTAACTACACATTACTGACAGTAGCTCAGCCTTCCTTAACGTGGGCATTGAAAACTCAATACTCCTGGAGGCCACGATAATAGGTTCCTTCCTCAGGCAGAGTGTCTCACTTCCAGCTGGAAATGCAGTCTTCCCTGGAAAGGAAAAGTGCACTCCCAGAACTAGAGGGGAGCTGACTTATATAGACAGAAGTCCCTGCCCCTGGTCCCTGATTAGTCTTCATGCAAATGAGGACTCCAAATCTTCACAGTTTGATTGGTCCAAAGACACTGTCATGCTTGGTCAGAATGAAGTCATTATGATTGGTCAGTGAAGAAGCTGATGGGATATATCCACGCAGCTTTGATTGGATAGGGAAAGTCTCAATCCTATTGGTTGAAGTAATATTCCAGGAACTCCTTTATAAGGGCTGTCTCAGATAATAGGAACACAGTTCAGGTAGACAACTCAGTGCAGAGGCAAACAGCTCTTCACTGAAGCACAGTTTGTGTGAGAGGCCCCTGTATAGAAATGGCTACTAGGCTCTGTTTTTTAAATTTGAGCCCAGTTAGCCATCATCGGAAACCCTTCTTAGTAGGTATCTAAAGAAGAGTATGTTCCTAGTAGTTGTTATAACCTAAATTGTTGAACCTAAGTCTGGGAACAAATTACACAGACTGCACTAGGTTACCCATCTTAGCTCACTTTCATTTGATAAGATATGGTTTATCTCAATTAATATTTCTCATTATTTGAAGGTTATTTCTTACAATGTTTAGGTTTCTTTTTTGTTATTGTTACTATTGTCTCATGGTATAGTGCCATAACACAAATGAATCAAGGGTTCCAAAGCAATTCCCTGTGAAATAAAAGTAGTAATGAAATCAATGACATAGGGTATACGCAGAAAAACATAATAGAAATAGAGTACATCTTAGAATAACAACAATAGTTAACTGTAAGCACAGCCTCAATGGGAATTTAGACTGATAATTTATAAATTCCATGGCTGGTAAATCTGCAAATTCACTAATTTCTAATACAATGTCAAAAATAAAAACATGAATAGGAATTATGGCAACTTCTATCTTAAAATTGAATTTCATTGAAATGATTCTTTCCTATATTCAGTGGATTGTCAGTTAAGAAACTCTATTATATCACTTGCAGGTAACTCCACTAATTTTTTTGTACAAGTGTAGTCATGTTTTTCAAGAAAAATACTAATTTTGTCACTAAAGGTGAAGAAGAGATTTTAAGTTATGCTTCAGTAACAAAGCAGTTCACATTATTTCTAAGATTCTGAGGAATAAAAGACTTACAAATGAGGATAAATGTTGGCTTAGAATAAAATCACGTGCTTTTATTTTAATTTAGCAATAAATTTCTTTATCAGATGATAATAAAATCAATATGTAAGAGAAATTACTACTGAGTGTGACAGCATATATTTTCATTTGTGATTTGTCTAAACCAGTGGTTCTCAACTAGGGTCAATTTTCCATGCCCGTCCACCTGCCGGTGACATTGGCAATATCTGGAAATACTTTGGTTGTGATAGCTGGGGATGGAGGTAAAGGGGGGGTTGCTACTACCATCTATGAGTAGAAAAGCCAGGATGCTACAAACATCCTACAAAGCACAGACAGTCCTCACAACGAAGAGTTATCTGGCCCCAAAATGTCAGTAGAGCTCAAATTGAAAACTCTGATCTAAACCACTAACGTGCAGAATATGGATCACCTGTATGAATAGACTGAAAGAGAGGAGAGAGAGGGAAATGAACTTGAAGACTTGGTCAGTCTTCTCTTGAAAATTCATTCTGTAGAAGAAGAGATGCTGTTGTTAAGATGATAGTACTTCGTGATTCATGATGATCACAAAGTCCTGGGCCTCCACACGGAGGACAACCAGATGTGTGCAGCCATCCCACATACACCTGCTTGATTAGCAGAGACTAGGCCAACAAATTCCCTTCATCATGATTCAGTGTTGAAGTAAATCATGAGAACTGCGAATATGGTCAATTTGTGGTCACTGGAAGTTCATCTTATAAGCTAATCTCATGAGGAAATGAGCCCAAGTTCAAGATTCTCCTTTTGCACCTGCAGAATGCATCACTGGGGGGAAGCACTTTCTTGGGGTTTTGAAAGGAGTATGTAAGTTACAAGAAAGGCCATTCTCAGAACCTTGAATAGCTTATAAAGGTGGTGTATCTCACTGATACGTTGAGGATGAATTTTCAAGACAAAAGCTGCATTCCCACTCAGAGCGAATAGACTTCAGAAGTGAGCTTGCTGCCTGCCAGAGTCCCAGGTGGTGAGCATCGGAGGTGCTCTCTGTTGTTGGATTTCCAAATCCATTGGCGGCTCTTTTATCCCCCACCACCCAGGCTTTGGAATTAACCTTGTGGGCAGTAGACATGTGGCCTTCTAATCTCATTTAAGGTGAGAATATTTCCATTCTCAATGGGAAAGAAAAGGAGAGCCTCCTGCAGGGGGTGCCCAGGCAGCTGAGTTCCTCATAGAGTCCTGCACACTCCTGGGGTCAGGGGAGCAGCTGCATGCTTAGAGGTGGCAGGCAGAGGACCGAGAGCCACAGACCTGAGATCTGAGGGGTAGGGTACCAAAGCACGTGCAGTAGGCACTGCAAGACTTGTAGCCAGTGAGGATGAAGATACAGGATACATCAGTGGGTACCAGTGCAGACTGCAACATCTCTCAGACCAATGTCTCTCTCCACTGCCCCCTGTCTATGTTAGATATTGGGCAACTGGACTCAGATACTTTTCTAGAAAGACAAGAAAGGTGAGAGAACCCTAGATTTGAATTTAAGGAGAAGGAAAAAAATCAGAAAATTTCTGCTATGGGGCTAAGTGTACTCTGAATATTCTGAATTAGCAAAGTTGTTTTTTACTCTCAGGTAGAATTGAACTCGGAATCTAAAATCCAATGATGCTACTTGAGTGTTAATACAATTTATATATATAAAAGGCTAAGCGACCATCGCATCCGAAACAACTAAACGGACAACCGAACAGGATGTGTGGGGCGACCAGGCTGGCAGGGGGTTAGTGAGGGGCAACCAAATGACCGAACAGCAGGCTGCATGAGGGGACAGTTGGGGGCAACCAGGCCAGCAGAGAGGGGCAGTTAGGGGTGACCAGGCTGGAAGGGGGGTCAGTTGAGGGCGACCATGCTGGCAGGGGTGGCAGTAAGGGGCAATCAGGCTGGCGGGGGGGGGCACTAAGGGGCAACCAGGCCAGCGGGGGGGGGGGGCAGTTAAGGGTGACCAGGCCGGTGGCGCGGGGCAGTTGGGGGCGACTACACCGGCAGTAGGGGCAGTTGGGGATGACCAGGCCAGCATGGGGGACAGTTAGGGGCGATCAAGCGGGCAGGCAGGTGAGCAGTTAGGAGCCAGTGGTCCCAGATTGTGAGAGGTATGTCAGACTGCCGGTTTAGGCCCAATCCCTAAACCGGCAGTCGGACATCCCCTGAGGGGTCCCGGATTGGAGAGGGTACAGACTGGGCTGAGGGGACCCCCCCTCCCCCATGCATGAATTTCATGCACCGGGCCTCTAGTGATTATAATAAACAGAACCCCCTTTCTTACAATGCTGAGTACAAAGTTTGAAAATCTGCATCCCACTGCACTCCGGAAGGTGTAGATTTCTATCAACAAGTTAGAATAATGCTTGCTGACCAGTGTCAACAATTAGAAACCCACAGCTGGGACAGCTGCTCTTGCCTGGCTTTCCCCCTAACGACCACACAATCACATGCTGGGTGACTGTGCCAGGAGGGCTCTGGCCCGGAGAGCACTGAGAAAAAATATCTGTCATAGGGCATTTCCTTAGAGCAGATACTTGGGCACTGGGAGCTTCATAGAATTTTGTTTACAGAAACCAGGGTGCTGGCCCGGAACTGGAAAGAGGAGATGGTTACAAGAAGTTAGAGTTTCAAGGAGCCTGTGGATTCTCCCAGTTGAAGAAAATGAACAGTTTCAAAGTGCTGTCTTGGAATTTCCATACAGATGCCAATCCCCAGAAGGCAGCAGGTTGTCAAGTGGCATCCCTGGCCGAGTCCCTCCTCTCTTGGTGAGTGGGAAAGGGTGTAAGCACACAATCACAATGACTTACAAAGCATCCTTTAAAGCTTACTCCAAAATTAACCACACACCCACATAAAACAGCAGAACACAAAGCTCATCAGATATCAGGGCTGAGAAGTGCTTCCAAAAGTATCCAGTCTGGCGACTCCATTCTGCAGAGGAGGGCCCAGAGACCCAGAGACGACATGCCTGATCTTTGTGACCACGTCAGGTATTGGAAATAAAATTGGAAATAGAATTCTGGCCCTCGAATTCCTAGTGCAGACTGCTTTTATCCGTTGCTAACATTTTTAAAAAGCAAAACCAAAAAATGCTGAGTTGTTTTTGTGGGGGATTGGTTTGTTTTGTTTTGTTTTGTTTTGTTTTGTTTTGTTTTTCTCACTGACTTGCTCCAGGATGACAGCGGGACACAGCAAGGAAATAGAGCACAACAGTGTGGCCCGGGAGGTGGGAAGGGCAAGGGGTTCCCAAGTGCCAAGATGGGCAATGGCCCTGAATAAGAAAGAGAGTTGGTCTCAATAGTCCTGAGCTGTGGTTTCCAAATGTGTTGATCACCTATTGCTAAAAGGTCTTAGCATTAAATTGTAGCTATGTTCTACTATATCCATGTATTATATGTACAAACGTGCACCAAAGATAGAAAATTTTAAAAGATATTTTTAAAAATAAATTTTAATAGAAGTTGACTTAGTCAGTATGGCTAATCACTATAACAAAACAAAAACATCCCCCAAATTTCAGTGGCTTGATACACTAGTTTATTTCTTGCTCATGTCAGAAGCTAGTGTGGGTTGTTGATGGGGCTCTGCTCCTTGCATTCGTTGGAGCATTCAGGGTCCTTTCATCTTATGGCTATTTGCTCTTCCAGGGCCTTGGGGTCTTCCTCATTCAACCAGCAGACAGAGAAGGAGAGAAGACTTTGATGACTGCCCAGGAGAGGGGTCAGGGAGGGGGCAATGAAGAACACACCTGGAAAGGCAGCATCACAGCATCTCGGCTGTCCGGATTCCACTAGTCCAAATGCAGTCATGTGGCCCCAGCTAATGGCAAGGGAGGCTGGGAAATGCAGTCCAGCTTGTGCCTGGGAGGAAAAGGCAATGGGTTTGGTGATAGCCTAGCAGACTCTGAGACAGAGTCTCCCTCCTTGTCCCCAAAGAGTTACTGAGCCCCCTGAGAGGTACATGATCCTGCCCTTTGGAAACCATTGGTCTGGAAAACTCATCCTGTTGCCTCCCCCACTTCCCTCTCCCGCAGAACAGGACTCCCCGAGGAGAGCCAGTTTTGGGGTAACATAGGAAGATGTCAATAATTGCTAATATTACTGAGAACTTCCCCTGTGTCCAGCACTAACTAAGCAATTTACTTGTATTAACTCATGTAGTTCAACAAACAACCTGAAGAGGTTGATACTACTTATTATCCCCATTTTTCATATGAGGAAACCAAATTTCAGAGACATGAAGTAACCTGTCCCACATCACACAGTGGCAGATTGAGACTGAACCTCAGACACTGGCTCCAAAGGCTATGCTGTCAGCCAGAGGGAAACTGGGAGGTTAGCTCCCAGCTCTCTGCAGGCGTCCTTTGGGTAGAGAGAAGGCCTGAGAGGAGCCAGGCTGGGCTGGGTGGCATGGGTGTGCACTGAGTGGAGGCAGCCAGACACAGGGCTGCTGCAGAGACAGCCAGGCACAGGGTGCCTGGGAGCAGGTTAAAGAGCAGGTGGGCCTGCAGAGGTGGGTTGTAGGAGCCCCACAGCGAGCAGAGTCAAGGGTTCAGAGCACCCAGACGGTCCCCGGTCATGTCGGTGCCTCTCCTTGGTTGATCTCAGCATGAAAACTGGGAATAAGATGGCCCCGTGGGGTGGTCCCCCAGGGTGCAGGGTGCGGCAGCTCCTCCAGACTCGGGCAATGGGATGAGGTGAGCGCTGGGTCTCTGCCTGCCCCTGACAGCCCACCCGGCTGGCCTCACCTGACCCTGAAGAGGTCTTTCCCAGGAGGAAACCCGCATGGTGGCTCCAGGGTCCCATCACCATCATCACTGTGCTCTCTGAGCCAGGCACCAACCAGCCAGGGTCCCAGTGCCTCCTGAGTGTGACCAGGGCTTGTTCGTGGCTGAGCAACAGATGGTCCGAGTGTGTGGCCGAGTGTTGCTTCTGACTGCAGGACTCAGCCGATCACCTCGTGGCTCTGTGCCTCTTTTCCCTCCAGTAAAATGGGCTAAAAATGTGATGGCTCCAGCCCCCAAGGAAATTCCTCGGTAGCTCTGTGTCTCTTCACCTCAGACTTCTTATTCAGAGTGAGTGGCTGGCTCTTCCTCTGAAGATATGTGGTCCTAATATTCCCCAAGGGACCCAGGCATCCTGGGTCTGTCTGCATGGAAGAGAGGCCCATCTCTGCCAATGCCAGGGTTCCAGGAATGTCACAGAGTCCGCTGGCCCGTCAGCAGCCCCCTTGCTCTGGGGGCCATCACTCTGCTGCTGATGGAAGCTTCTGCCACCAGAAGCCTCCTGGACCACAGCCCCAGCTTCAGGAAACAGGGAGGCCTGTGGCTTCTGTTTGCATTTCAATTGTTTTAACTGTCCCGCCTATCAGCCCCGCAGTGCACCATTGGTTTTAACTAGTAGGAATTGGATGTGCTCTGAAAGGGCAGGGAGTGTTAGGTCCTGCAGTTCACTCAGAACCTTCAGTCTACCTACCACTTTCCCGAGCTCTGCCCCCACACAGTCCCTTTAGCCCCTACAGCGGTGCCGGGAGAGCCCACTCCCTAGCCCCACTGTAGGGATGATGCCTGTGAGTCACTTGGTCAAGTTCACAGAGTCAGTCTGTGGCTAAGGATTCAAACTTAGGAGTCACTTTTCTCCAAACTTCAGCCATTGTCACCTCACTCAGCCTCGTTAGTGAGAAAGCAACATGAGCCAAGGACAGGTGTATTAGTAGAAAGAAAAGGAAGAGAGGAAGTGAGGAGACACAATCAGGGGGGATTTGACTCTCTAGTCCCTACATTGTATGACTAATATTATGGCAGACTCTTATCTATTTGATTTCTTCAGACTTGCAAACTGTTTTTCAGTCTATAATTTATTCATTAATTGTTTCAATAAGAATTTATTGAGAAATTATCATGTATGAAAATCTTATAAACCTTATACCTTAAGGATATGTGGAATTATTAATTTTTAAGCCTAGTTGGAGATGCAAAAGATGTAGAAGACATCATTTCTGCCCTTAAAGAGCTTAAAACTTGTAATACATATTTCCCCTAAGTTTCTTAGATCAAGGCTCTAGCATCTTCTATTAACAGAGGGAAGGTCTGGAATGCAGCTGAAGTATTTCTGGCAGGATTTCCTAGTGTCTGTGCCTTTCCAGCACTGCCTCATCTTACTGACTCATTTCAACTTGGGATTCACTATGATCACTGGATCCTTTTCTTCTGTCTTCTATTCCTCTTGGAGTCCATTCTGACCACTTGGAGATTATTTTCATTCCATATTCACAGTGTCTACCTCCCTAATCTTGAGCTGACTTGGCAGCTTATTAACAACTAGTGACCTGGTGCATGGATTCGTGCACATTGAAAGGAAATCATTTAGAAGGTGGCTGGTGGGGTGGGACTGGACTAGCTGTGCTGGACATGCCCTGGAGACAACCTCCCATAGTCCTTCTCTGGTAACCCACTCTCCAACATCCCCCAAGGGGTCCCAGAGTGCAAGAGGGCACTCTGCAAAGTTGCTGTCCTACAGGGTGTGGAACCCAAACGCAAGTGTGCAGTAAACCAGATTCGGGGCAGACAGTGCCCCAGCAAAAACATAACCCATGTACAAAGGTGGAATCGTGCGATCCCACAAGGAATCGGGTTCCCTCCTCTCTGGTTCTGGGGTGTGTCACTTGAGAACCGCCGCTGCCAAGTCACTACAGCTTGGCAGCTCCTGCATTGAGTGTCTGCCCCCTGGTTGTTAGTGTGCATCATAGTGATTGGTCAGATGGTAGGAGGAACACTTAGCATATTAGCCATATATATACTGAGTGGCCATATTATTATGACCACCCCATCAGTACTTCATTGGGCCACCTTTTGCCTTCAATACTGCAGCGATTCTTCTTGGCATTGACTCCACGAGACGTTGAAAGGTGATGCAAGGAATCTGACAACCATGCCTGAATAATAGCACTGTCCAGTTCTGTGAGATTTGATGGTTGTGGAACCAGCTGCCTGATGGCTCTTTTAACTTCATCCCACAAATGCTCAATTGGATTGAGATCTGGTGATTGTGGGAGCCACCTAAGCAAGGTAAAGTCTCCCTCGTGTTCTTGAAACCACTCCTGCACAATACGAGCACTGTGGCATGGTACATTGTCTTGTTGGAAAAAGCCATCTCCATTGGGATACGCCATCAACATGATAGGATGAACTTAATCAGCAATGATACTTAGGTATGTTGTGCTATTCAGATGTTGTTTCACATGAATTAAAAGGCCCAAATCATGTCAGGAAAACATCCCCCAAACCATAACACTGCCTCCACCAGCTTGAAGGGTTGTACTCATGCATGTGCGGTGCATGCTTTCATGCTGTTTCCACGAAATTCTCACTCTGCCATCTGCATGATGCAACTGGAAACATGATTCATCAGACCACATGACTTTTTTCCAATGCTCGACTGTCCAATCCTTGTGTTCCTGTGCGAATTGGAGACATTTTGTCTTGGAAACTGCAGACAGCAAAGGTGTTCAAACAGGCCTTCGGCTTCCATATCCCATACGATGCAGTGTACAGCTAATTTGCCTACAAACGTCAGGTGGTCATAATAATCTGGCCACTCAGTGTATATACTGTATATCTACACTAATAGAAGAGTAAAATGCAAAATGACCATACCTTCATGACGCCCACCAGCCAATCAGGAGTGGGTATGCAAATTAACCCAACAAAGATGGCAGGTTAATTTGCATACGCAGGCACCAAGTGGCCGGGGGCAGGGCAGGATGCTTGTGTCATTGCCATGGTGATGATGCAGGCGTTCTGCACTGCCCCCAGCTGCTCCAGGCCTCTGGGCAGCATGGGAAGGCAGAAAGGCAGCTCTGGCCAGAGCGAAGGCAGTGCCGGCAGCCAGAGGAAGAAAGACCCATTCTTGCACGAATCTTCATGCATTGGCCCTCTAGTATACATATATAGAGATATAGATAGATAGATAGATAGATAGATAGATAGATAGATAGATTCTATTTTATGCAATGCATCCCTGGGGAACATGGCATTTGTGGGACTAGCTGCAGTATGCTTCCATTCAGAAGCTCATGACTTGCTACTAATAATACTTCCTCAAGAAGTTCCCTGGGGAAGGGAAGGCAGGGAAGGATCCAGAAGTCAGTTAATCTGGCCTGGTGGCTCTTCCTTGGAGGTCTGAGCCCTTTCTTCAGCACAGTCCCAGGAAACACAGCCTCCAGACGCAGTGACTGATGAACTGGTCCATGCTGGGGCAGCCAGTGCAATGGCTTGAGATGGAAACGCAGTCAAGGTATAAAATGATCATATTTAGGAGCTGCCACTCACCTGAGAACACAGGTAACCCTCAGTGGGCAGAGCTATACAGAGGCTGGCCCACCTCCTCTCCACGAAGGTACCTCTGGCCCCAGGAGGAGGAGGAAGAACCAGACCTCACTCTCCAAACTGGAGAGCCACCACCACTGAGGTGCAGCCCAGAGGGGGTGCCCAGCTGCCATGTCCCCCATCTTCTTCCATGTCCTTCCCCCTCTGATCTCCTTCCCCACCCAGAGCGATATCTGGACCTCTTAGCTGTGTTTGCCAGCACTAGGCACTGGGTAAGAAAATCAGTAAACTGCATCATGAAGGCCCAGAGAAAATAAAAGATGAAAACAAATTAGGGAGGGGGGGATAGAAATACAGATTTTCTGGAATTAGACCCCTCTAACCTTGCCCATTGGTCACCCAAAGAAGCAAGGGTACATCAACCACGTTGCATACGAAGGAGGGAGGTGGCCGTCTCCCTGCTCCCCCTGTGTCCCCCAGGAGGGACCCATGCAGGGAGAAGGGACTGGCAGGCCCAGAGCTCAGGGATCCATCTGCCATCCTTTGTTTGGACCCTTCTGGATCCCTGCTTCCTTCCTCCAGGCTGGGCCTTGTCATCCAGAGCGGATGTGCAGGGGCTGGACTGGCCTGGCTGGGGCAGAAGCACACCCTTCCCAGGAACCAGGCCTTGCTGTGCTGCATTTTCTCTGCCCTCTTCCCCTCCCTAATCTCTCTCTCCCTCTCTCCCTCCCTCCCTTTCTCCCTCTCTCCCTCTCTGCCTCTCTCCTTCTGTCCTTCTCTCCCTCTCGCCTCTAAGGAGATGAGATTTAAATTTGTGGAGTGTAGTTAACGAATTCCAGATGCCAGAAGAAAGCTTGGCCCAGACTCAGCAGTTCTGCCAGGGCCTCTCCCCCATGCCTTGCCAGAAAGGCCTAGGAAAGCCGGCAGCCTGGCGCCACCTGTCGGAAGCAGCACGGAGCTCAGCAGAGAGGAGGAGGATTTCAGGGTGGGGCTGGGAGCGGGGGTCAATTCACAAGTCCTGGGTGGAAGAATTTGGTTTATCTGATGAAAAGTCCTTGGGCAAAATATGACATAAATCAGAACGCCCGGTCCTTGGAAACGAACCGCAAAGGGGACTAGAGATTTACAGAGCTTTTGGACACTCCTGCCTCATTCTGCTCCTTTGTTATGTTCTATTTAATGTTTTTTTAAAATTCCAGTCTGGAGCCCAGCTGGGTTGTTTTTAACGTCAAATCCTTTGAAGAGTGGGGATTTTTGGGTCCAATCTTGAGTTAAACAAAATTAGCCAAGAGGAGACTGCAACTTAACTAGTAAGTCTGTGCTTGACGAGGTGTAATAGGCAGAGGAGGAGGGAAGTTTAAAGTGAGTGAAGCAAGGGGAGTAAAGGGGCCTGTTATTGTGGGGAAATGCCGCCATGGAGACTTTCAAAGGCAGCCTGCAGAGGCCACTGGCATTCTACTCACACTGGAGGAAACTTCTTCAAGGTGGTGAACTATGGCAGCTGTGCAAGGAGTGGGTACAAAGTCCATTGGCAGTGGGAATAGGGAGGGGCTGGGAGGGCTGCGGGGAAAGGGATCACATGAATGAAGTCCCAGCGCGAGGAAGTCAGGCACAGCCTGCGGCTAGAGGAGCAGCTCAGAAACCAGGTATTAACTTTCAGGGAAAAACTCAAGAGCCCGTCTTCCTAGGAGCAGAGCGCAGCTCCAGCTGCCTCTACGTAATCGCACCTGGTCCCTTCCCCAGCACAGCAGGCCAGGCCATGGACCCAAACATCCCAAGCCCTGTGCTCTCCTCCCCAACCTGCCCAGGGCTCAGGGCCCAGGCTGGGCTGGTGTGAGGCCTCCCGTACAAGGCTTTTTAGTCGTGCATTTTTGACAGGGAAAGAACTGTTTAACATTGGGTTTTGGAGCCCTTTCTTCCTTGTGTTCCATTAAAGAGACGTATCCAGGACCGTGTTCTGCAAGAAGTAGTGTTAGGTGGGTATTTTTTGTGTTTTGTTGGAGGGTCTAGAATAGAGTCCCAGGAGAAGGGAGAAGTGGAGGGGCAGGGGCCTGGGAAGATAAGGTGAGAATGGAGGGAGCGAAGACGGACAGAAACGATGACGCCCTCAAGGCCAGCTGTGTCTGCTCCCTATGGTTCAGAGGGCAGCTGGGCTGAGGGCTGGCATCTCGGCCAGCTCTCCTGCTCTCTGGCTCTCTGATGGCCCGAATGTCCTCTAAACTATTGCTCCCTCTGAGGTTCCCCAGATAGAATGATGACAAGAAATTAGTAACAACAAACATTTACGAGTGCTACATGCCAGCTCTTTTGCACATATTCACACAGTTCCTTAAACAACCAAAAGCCAGTGTTACTGACCCTTTTTATGTTAAGAAGGATAATGAGAGGGGCAGCCACCCACAAGTCACGTGACCTTAAACAAGCCACGTCCTGCACCCCATAGCTAAGGAAACAGGCTCACAAACTTAATCACAGGTGCCCCGGCCACATTAGAAGTGTTTTATAAAGACAAAATACAATACAGAATGTTGAAGAGCTTAAAAAACTTCTGAGCCAGACACGCGTGAGAGGTGATTATAGGCAGACAGTGGCATTACAGGCTGTAAACTGCCATCAAGAGCAAGGGTCCTTTCACTCCAGTGGGTCACCATAACAGACACAGAGCCCTGAGGTCAGGACACAAACTTGTCGCCCTGGAGGCCATCGGAGAATCCAGGCTACAACTTGTTAATGGAAAAGCATCCTAAAGGTTTCTTCAGCTTCCGGGAACCCAGTGAAACTGGTTTTAGGTCTTCAAGGATTGGAATCACTAAGAAATATCAGTGTCAACCGCATGGCTGGCCGTCCTAGAAGGTTAGGAAATGCATTGGAGTTTACAGGGTTTTCTAACGGGTCTCGTTTTCCTATTTCTCTTGTTCCAATCAGAAAAGTTTTTCAGTCCTTGTCCATCTCCAGATAAAATAGCCCTGAGCATGGCCTTCCTTTCCTCTTCTCAATGCTCAGGAGCTTCACCGCTGTGCTCTCCATTGCCCCTCCCAGCAGTACTTTGTTACTCTGGAAAAATTACTGACTTACAATCCTATATAATAAAAGGGTAATATGCAAATAGACTGAATGGCAGAACAACCAAACAACCAATCAAAGCGTAATATACTAATGATATGCTAAGGCTGCTCAAACGCTTGCTATGATGTGCACTGACCACCAGGGGGCAGATGCTTCGACTGGTAGATTAGCTTGCTGCTGGGGTCCGGCCCGATCGGGAATGAGTGAGATGGGCCGGACATGCCTTGGAGCCCTCCCTCAGTCCCTCTCTGGCCCCGATCATGCACCAGTGGGGTCCCTCAGCCTGGCCTGCACCCTCTTGCAATCCAGGATCCCTCAGAGGATGTCAGAGAGCCAGTTTCAGCCCGATCCCACAGGCCACGCCCCTTGGGAGGGTGCCAGATGCAGGCTCATGGCTGGTGAGTGCTGCTATGGCAATGTGAGCCAATTGGGACTGATTGGGTGTGAGTCCGTGGCAGGCACAGTGGGGCTGGGATGAGCAGGAGTGGCAGGTGACATTGGACTGCAGGTTTTGGCCCAATCCCTGCAGGCCACCCACAGGGACCCCACCCATGCACGAATTCGTGCACCGGGCCTCCAGTATCTAAATATGTAAAAGTTGGGCAATCCGATATCTTTAAAACTTAATATGAGAGTTAGATTATAGAAGTGCAAAGAAGACTCCAGGGGTGGAGATTATGGTTAAATTAGCAGCTTTCAGAGCAGTGGTTCTCAAACTACAGAATCAGGACCCTAGGCTACCACTAAGACACGCACCACAGGGCCCCCTTCTCGGAGCTGTTGATTCACTGGGACTGAGGTGGATATTGAATCCACATTTCTGGAAACTTCCAGGTGCTGCTGGTCTTGGAATCCCACTGTGAAAGTCACTGACCTAACAATGGTTGTTGGAAGAGGCAGGGAAGACCAACCACCAAGGCCTTCTCCGTTCTCCTCGGTCTGTGGTTGTTATGGTGATGGGACCAGGTCAGGAAAAGACTGGGGAAGGCATGTGGGGCAGGGATGAGTCTCATTTGTAACATTTTTGCCAAAATTTCTTTAAGTCAGATTATATACTGCCTGGACAGTCTCCCTCAGAGAGCTGGGAATCATGAAGTCTGATGTCCTTTTAAAACCAGCTTTATCTATCTCCCTGCAACCCCACAGGGACATTCCCTAATGCTACCCACACAACCTTGTAATGCTGAGGGGTTCAAGAAAAGGAGATTACCTTGTCCCATCTGGTGATACCCAGCCCCTGACTGGGAAGTAATTTGTGCTGCTACAGTCTGACACTATTGGGAGTGTTCCCTCTGCTGTGCATTGATTACTGGTTAAATAGTATGTTTATAAATATATATTAAAATATATATTTAAATAGTCCATAGAAGATCATTGAGATATTTTTATTCATGTATTATACTTCAGATTTGTAAATACTAGTGACACTCCCTGCTTACCAACTCCGAAAGTATTCATTGTGTGTTAAGCAGACCAATCCCATATCATGAACAAACCTAGTTGTACCAAGGAAGGTGCCTGGATTAGAAGCCACACCAAATCGAGAGGGAGACACACTGTCCACTCCCTGCTGGGTGGCTGCAGAAAGGGAAATCACGTGGGCAATGTGAGCCTAGGCCAACGCCTCCCCTCCCTGGATTCTCATTTCTTCTGCAAAGTGAGGATGCTAACTCAGGAGCCCAGGAGCCTTTGGGCCCTGACTGCTATGAACAGTAGCTCTCTGTTCTCTCCCGGGCCACTGCTGTCCCCTTCCCTGTGCTATGTTAGGAACGTGCCCTCTCATCAGAATTGAGTTAGGGGGTGTTGGATGCCCAGAAAGGCTGAGGACAGCCCCTAGGAAACCAAGGCAGACTTCAGACTGAACGGCCAGACTCAAATGGCAGGGAGCTCACACAATGTTCCATTGTGGAGTTTAAAAAACATGCATTTTTAAGAGCCTGGGCTTACTAAGTCAGCGATTTGAAACATTCTCAGGAGGCTAAAAATATCTCGAGAGTGGACTGATTTCTCAACTAAGCTTTAAAAAACGTTCTATGTGGAAACAATTGGGTATTTCTTCTTTAAAACAGTATGCATTTTCTTTATTTAGACTTTCACTACTGGAAACAGAAGTATCGAGGGGGTCAGGCTCAGAGGAGGGCCTGAACATCATGGACCGAAGGGCCACCCAGTCCTGAGATTCTACCCAGAAGATCAAGGTTTATAACTTTAAATCTCTCAAACAATTGACATTTTCAAAGCAAAGAGATAAATGCTTTCCCTTTTCCTCCGGCTTATCATGGAGGAGAGCATGCCCGCTGCGGTTTTCTCCATGCAGGACAGTCCCAGAGGGAGGCCAGAGACCCAGGCTCTGTCCCCAACCAGAAAACCGCAGCATCAAGAAGGCGCCTGCACAGCCGAGAGAAACAGCCTGTCGCTTTCCTCCCCTGCCTCCCCTGAGGGTGCAGCCCCTCAGCTGAAGCTGCTGGCCAAGGCACAGAGGTTGGATCTAACATTAAACTGAAGAGTCTTCGCTCAGGTGGGAGCAGGCTTTTGCCACCCATCCTATCTTAGCTAGCGAGGCTGCCACACTAGAATACCATAGGCTGGGTGGCTCAAACAATAGAAATTATTATTTTCTCATAGTTCTAGAGACTGGAAGTCTAAGATCAGGTGCCAGTATGGTTAGTTGCTGGTGAAAGCTTTCTTCCTGGCTGGCAGATGGTCACCTCCTTACTGTGTCCTCCTAAGGCAGAGAGAGAGGGGGGGGGGGGCGGGAGCAAGCTCTGGCATCTCTTCTTTATAAGGGCACTAATCCCGTCATGAGGGCCCCACCCACATGCTCTCATATAAACCTAGTTATCGCCCAAAAGTCTTAGCACCAAACTTTGTGTTAGGGTTTAGGGCTTCAATGCATGAATTTCAGGAGGAGACACAGTTCAGTTTATAGCACATCCATTCAGCATCCATCTATTGAGCACCTATTATGTGCCAGACAAGTGCTGGGTGTCAGGGATATGGATACAAATAAGACATAGATCCTGACCTTAAGGAGCTCCCAGTCAGTAGGGGCCTGAAGGCAGACAAATTTCTGCAATTCAGTGCAGAAGTTACAGTAATAGAGGCAGGGAGAGCAGGGGAGGCAGAGAGAGAGCCTGGAGCACCCGAGAGGCTACCTGGAAGAGGTAGCATCTAAGCTGAGTCCTTCTTTCTCTCTTTTTTTATTTTTGCTCTTCAAAATTATAAATTATGTAATTGTGTGCAGTATAACATGTAAAAGAATAGAAAGGTTTATTTGTGAAAAGTATTCCTCTTCCCCACTCTGCCTACAGTCCCACGTTCCTAATCCAATTAAGGTTGCCAGTTTGGTATGTGTCTTTGCTCAGCTTTTTCTGTGCCCTTTAAAGAGATAGGCACATATATGGAAGTATCTTTCTATGTTTTTAAACTTTTTTGTGTGTGTGTGTGTGTTTTTTTAAATATATTTTATTGATTTTTTACAGAGAGGAAGGGAGAGGGATAGAGAGCTAGAAACATCAATGAGAGAGAAACATCGACCAGCTGCCTCCTGCACACCCCCTACGGGGGATGTGCCCGCAACCAATGTATATGCCCTTGACCGGAATCGAACCTGGGACCTTTCAGTCCGCAGACCGACGCTCTATCCACTGAGCCAAACTGGTTTCGGCTGTTTTTAAACTTTGTAATAAAAATGAAATTATTCTGTACACATCACTCTGCACCTGGTTTTACTCAGTTAACACTGCATAGAGTCATCCCTTCGCAATGAAACACCTGGAATCGCCCTGTTCTCTTTAACTGGTTGTACCTGGGGTAGCTATGCGCACTCCAGCCGTTCCTCACCGTTAGTATCAAAGCATCAAAGCACGTTCTTTCTTAATTATTTTTTATTTAATTTTATTTCAGTTAGCAATCTCACTCTTCCTGGACCAGCACAGTGATCAAAATCTTGACAGAGTGACGACAACAGCTCCCTGTAAACTTTAGGATGTTGGAGCAGATTGTCCCAAGTCCAGCTCAAGAGTGCGCACAATCCTTAATTCCCACCGTTCACTTGTAAACTCTGTACACTAACAAGATGGTCTTCATGCCCCAGCTGAGACCTGGGAAACACACCTGAGCATTCGGTACGGATGGGAAATGGCAGGTCGCCAACCAGAGGCTGCACGGGTTCTCAGCAGCCCTTCCCCACGATGTGGTGCAGGGCAGGGCGCAGCCGGCAGGGCGCCCAGTGTCCAGAGGTGTCCGAGGCCCTGTGCCTGGTGCAGTGGGGTGTGCAGAAGCCAGGGTGCAAGCCCTGCCCAGGGCAAGTGCTGCCACCGGCACGTGTTGAAGCTGCCACTGGCCACAGTAAACCACACACTAGTTTGTCCTGGAGGTCATGATGGACCAGATACAATCTGTGATGGCTGGGCCAGGACCTCTTGAGCTCCCCTAGCTAGTGCTGGATCTCCATCTCCCCTGCAGTGTCCCTTCACCTGGCCCAAGGCCAGACAGCCAGGAAGCGGTGAGCTTGAACCCAGGCTGCCTGTTCTTGGCCAGCTCACTAAATGAAGCCATGCCAATCCTCACTGTGCCAGCATGAATGTTGGGGTGACTGATGGTGAGGACCATGGAAGTCAGGAGAGCCTCAGCCATAGGCATGGTTGGCCCTGAGGGCATGAAAGTCTAGGGGAAACGGTGCAGGCTGAGGGGGGGCATTTAGGACACCCTGATGGCTACGCTGTTGCTGTCCACATTGGATAATCATCGAACTGATACTTAGAGCCATTGACTGACTTGCCCCAGATGGTGGACAGAGCCAGTAAACCCCAGGCGGCCCGAGTCCAAACCCCGCGCCTGCCACCAGCGCTCTATCCAGGGGGACAGAGGTGTCTCCTCCAGGAGCAGCCCCATGTGGCTTTCACAGCAGACAGAACTCTGTGTTCACAAGAGACCTGCATCTGTGACATACACGTTGACAAGGTAACTGACAAGTAAGGAGGGGCACTTTAAAGTAACTGTGTGTGTTCCTAAAGAATGATTTACTTATTCTTGAAAAACAAATCTTGAGATTCTGTAACATGTACCATGAACACATCGCCTCTTCTCAGCTTAGTCCCAGACACTGAATGTTTGTCAGATCGGTGGACAGGTCTAAGGATTTCCTTACTTGCTTAAAGAATTGTATGCCCTGTCTATCATTTATTACTCTCAAGGATAGTATACACAAAGCTGAACTATGTGTAATATAGAGAGCATGAAGGAAAGAGAAAATGGAACCAGGGCTCAAATTCCAGCTGGCGGGAAAGAGATGAGCTGACATCATAGAGAGGGGAGTGCAGGCAATTACAGGTCATACTGTGAGGTCTGCATCTGAAGGACTGGGGTCAAAGGTGAAACTCAT
Source organism: Cnephaeus nilssonii (assembly GCF_951640355.1). NCBI lineage: Eukaryota > Metazoa > Chordata > Mammalia > Chiroptera > Vespertilionidae > Cnephaeus > Cnephaeus nilssonii. The sequence continues at coordinate 46,872,631 of NC_137090.1, forward strand.
CAAACAGGCCTGGGAAGGTTGTGTGCGGTGGTGTGGGAAGGTTGTGGTGTGGGAAGGTTGTGTGCAGTGCGGTGGCTCCCCACAAGGACAAAGGCAGGAGTGGGTCCCTGTCGTGAGCTGGCTCGGGTGGATGGGACTACAGGTGGGCACAGGGATTGCAGTGGACACTGTTGTGCCCCAGGTCCCCGGGTCGCTCTCGTGTGCAGGAGCACCTCTCCCAGCTGCAGTGGCTTTCCTCCCAAAGCGCGGGTGCCCCTCTGTTCCAGGGCCTCAGGGCTGCAGTCTGCCAGGATAAGCTAGAAGCAGTGGGCATTGCCCGGGTGGGGTGGCCCTTAGCCAGTGATTGATGGGAAGGGCAGAGGAAAGCCCAGTGCCCACAACCTTCGCTCCCACAGACAAACTCATGACCTGCTTAGCCTCCACTCCACAGCCTAAACTCTCACCGTCCCTGCTCTGCCTCCCCCGCTCTGCTGGGTGTCTCCTCGGGGCCCAGATCGCCCATGTCGCTCTGGGAAACAGGACTGTGACAAGCTCCCAGGTGAAGGAGCAGCGCCAGCACCCCGGGAACCTGCTGCCCCAGGAGCAGTACCCCCACGCCCCGAAGCCCTGTGCCCCTTTGGGAGGCCCAGACATGGGCAAGGAGACCTGGGCTGCAGGAGATGTGACTTGTAAGCTGAGATGTCACAGAGTCATCCGATTCAGAGGACAGCGAGGGTGGAGTGTTTTTTGCTTGGTTTTGTTTGGGGAGAAGCAGAAGCAGAAAGGCCAATAACAGAAGACAAGTCTCTGAACACCTCCCCAGGAGTCTGGCCCATAATTATCCTGAAGCCCAGCTCCCATCATGCGTCTCACACTGTCTGCAGAGTGGACTGTGGATGCGAGCGCTGCGCCAGGCCAGGGCACCCGCAGCAGGGCCCGCACAGAAGCAGCACAGGGAAGGAGTCCTGGTGATGGGCGGGAGGGGAATCTAAGGGGCTTGGTGACCAGTGAGAGCTGAGTGGAGACGGTTAGCATATGTATCTGCTCAGGCTGCCATAACAAAGAGCCATAGCCTGGTGGCTCAAACAATAGGAATGTGCCTCCTCACAGTTCTGGAGAGCCTGAGATCCACGTGTGAGCAGCAGTGGTTTTTCCCGAGGCCTCTCCCCTTGGCTTGTAGAGGCCGCCTTCTCACTGTCCTCACAGGATCTTCCCACTGCTATGTCTGACTCCCACTGTCCTCTCCCAAATGACCCCATTTTACATCACTGGCCTCTTTAAAGGCCCGTCTCCAAGTGCACTCACATTCTGAGGTGCTGGGGCTTCGGCATGAGTGTTGGAAGGACACAACGTAGTCCCAAACAGTTAGCAATAGGACGGTGAGTTTGGCTCCAGGAAGGCAGAGTTTGAGGTGATGGCCAGACCTCTCAACTCCACATGAATATCCAACAGGCCTCCCTGGAGGTCGGGCACAGAATTCAGGCAGGAAGCCCTTGTTGCCGAGACTAGATGGGCCTGCTTGCCGCCTGACTCAGCAGGCACTCAGGGAACGTGCTGTCTGGGGAAGCACCCAGACGCCAACATCTCACTGAGGTGTGTAAGTCCAGGAACTCAAGTTGCCTGTTCACCCAGTGCTGACCAAGCCCAGGAGTCAGATCATGCCCAGCAAACTAAAAAGAGGCCCCATGTAAATGAGAGTGCCTACTTAATAACTTGCCCAAGGAGATTTCTGGAAGGACAATGAGTGCCAGTCATTTCCATGAGACACTCTGTTCCTGCTGACTACTTGGCTTTCTGTCCCCTGTCCCATCACTCCAGTTTCCGTAGTCCAGAAACCATATCCTACTTGATTTCACATCCATTCCTAAATGTATATTATTAATAATTGCACCTTCCGCATCATCTGACATAGTGCCTTGCATGGAGCAGGTGACCAATAAAGCCGTGCGATAGTCATGCAGGTGAGACAGGGACTGGCCTCTCCCAGGTGTACAGGAGAACAGCTAAGACCATCAGCTGTTATCAGACTTCCCAGATCGGAATCCTGACTCTACAACGCTGTGTGACCCTGGGTAGAATCAACCACTCTGTGTCTGTTTCCCCATCTTATCAAATTAAGGTGATACTTAAAGTGCCTTCTTCTTCACGTTATGAATATTAAATGAATTAATATATGTAAAGGGCTTAGAGCAGTGCATGGCACACAATAAACATTGCATAAGTGCTGGTAGTTTTAATATCCATTATGTACTTGACCTATTACCTAGTGTGTCTCATTAAATATCCAAACCATTTGAGGTGGGCATTGCCATCCCTTCCTTAAAGAGGAGGAAGCCAGACTTGGGGAAGGTACGCAGTGTGCCCCTCAGCTGATGAGCAAGCTCCAAGCTGCCTCATGCCTGTTTTCTTGCTGCTGCAGCAAAGTTAGGCTCAATATAACCTTCAGTCAAGAAGAACACGCCCAGTTACTCACACAGGACCCCACAGGCAGGAAAAGTCAGAAGTGGGATCAGTACAGCATCAGGCTCTACCCAAAACTAAGGGGTTCAGAGATGTGATCATGTCTCAACTCCTACCCTAGGTAATTGCAACCCTGTGAACTGCATCAACAGCACATTCAAACTCAAGAGGTTTTCCATTTACATCATCCTTTAGCACTCAGTACCCCAAATGGTGATCAGCCAAACCATCAGCATGCAGGCCGTGTCCACATAGCTCCTCCGTCGGGAAAGTGGATAACAGCTGAGCTCCCAGCAGCTGGTTGAAAACATAGGCCATGACCAGGTTGTTACTGTGCTTTAGAGAATCCTAAGCGTTCCTCCAACCCCAGGTTGGCAAATAGTTAAACACTGTCAGAAGTAATTGTAATTAATTAGAAGTGATGGTCTAGAACCACGGCTGAGACTGAGGTCAGTGGAAAAGAGCTCCATGGTTGACTATTGATGTCTGTCACGGCTGAGACTGAGGTCAGTGGAAAAGAGCTCCATGGTTGACTATTGATGTCTGTCAAGGGCACAGGAGGGGAATAGCACACAATATGCATGTTTGCCAACCCTCTTCCAAGCCAAACTGCTCTGTATTCACGCAGGTATTGAGGAAGCACCTGGTATCCACATGGTTTGTTATGGCGGGGGGGGGGGGGGAGAAAAGAGGGGGGGTGGCATGAAAACATGAAAAGACATGGTCCTGCCTTTAAGAAAAGGCACAGAGGTGAGAAATCAAATAAAAATACCAATAATGTGTAGGAAAAATTGCTCTCTTTCAAACCTTATGTACTCTAATTTTTTAATGGAGCTTTTAGTTTTCTCAATATTCTTCGAAAATAGTTAGTTGGTGTCACCTGCCTCTTATAGAGGCCAAGCAATGAAACCCCAACTATTAAAAGTGTTGATAATTGGGCCTGGATGGCATTTGATTAATCCCTTGTGCACTGCAAGAATATCTCCATCTTTAGCAACACCCCTGTCCAGTCCCTTGGTCTGCCGGGGCTACCCAGCAGGTAAGGCAGCCCCTCCAAACTGATCATCCGTGACTGCTAGGAAGTGTTTCCTTGGGCTTAGCCAAAAGCCACTTCCTCTAATTCCCATCCAACCCTCCCAATTCTGTCTTCCAGGGCCGTCTTCCCTAATTAGCATATTACCCTTTCAATAGTATAGATATACTAGAGGCCCAGTGCACAAAATTTGTGCACCAGGGGGAGGGTCCCTCAGCCTGGCCTGCACCCTCTCCAATCTGGGATCCCTCTTGCAATCTGGAACCACTGGCTCCTAACCGCTCACCTGCCTACCTACCTGATTCCCCTAACTGCCTAACTGCTCTCCCCTCCTGGCCTGATCACCCTAACTGCCTATCTGCTCTCCCCTCCTGGCCTGATCCCCCTAACTTCCTATCTGCTCTCCCCTCCTGCCTGATCCCCCTAACTGCCTAACTGTTCTCCCCTCCTGGCCTGATCCCCCTAACTGCTTAACTGTTCTCCCCTCCTGGCCTGATCCCCCTAACTGCTTAACTGTTCTCCCCACCTGGCCTGATCCCCCTAACTGCTTAACTGCCATCTTCTCCCTTCTGCCTTCTCCTGTGACTCCGGCCTTCTCATCTTCTCACTTCTCCCACAGAGTTGCCTTCTCCCTTTTCCCTTCTCCCTTCTGCCTTCTCCTTTCTGCCTTCTCTCACAGCACAGGCCTTCTCACCTTCTCCCTGCTGCCTTCTCCTACGGCGCTGGCCTTCTCACCTTCTCACTGGGTGCTGGCCTTCTTCCTTCTCCCGAGGTGCCACCTTCTCCCTTCTGCCTTCTCCCTTCTGCCTTCTTTTGTGGCCTGCTAATCAGTAGGTCATTACTGTGATGGCGTCCTGACTAATTTGCATATTATCCTATTACTAGAGGCCCGGTGCACGAATTCGTGCACTGGTGGGGTCCAGCTGGCCCACCCTGATGGGGGCCATTGGGGGCGGGCCGGGGGCCATTGGAGGCAGGCCGGCTGGGGCGAGGGGCCGTGGGCGGAGCCGGCCAGGGCAAGGGCCACAGGCGTTCCAGTCGTTTCGCCGTTTGGTCGATTTGCATATTACCCTTTTATTATATAGGATAAGTATAGATGTACTAGAGGCCCAGTGCACGAATTCGTGCACAGGTGGGGTCCCTCAGGGTGGCCTGCAGATATCAGGCCCCAGCTCACCACCAGCCTCGCAGCCCCGCCTGGCACCCCGCCTTGGCCTGGTGCTGCCCCCTCACCTGCTCCACCATCCCACCGCAGTTCTGCTCTCATTGGGGCCCATCAGGGCTGGCAGTGGCTCCACTGCTGCCCACTGCCAGTGCCGCGTTGCCAATGCCAGCCATATTCCGTACCACCTCCTGGTGGTCAATGTATGTCATAGTGAGTGGTTGAACTCCCGGTCTCCCAGGAGTTCGACTCACAGTCAAATGACCGTCTGAGGGGACAATTTGCATATTAGGGTTTTATTATATAGGAGATATATATATATATATATATATATATATATATATATATATATATATATACTAGAGGCCCGGTGCATGAAATTTGTGCATGGGGGTGGTGTCCCTCAGTCCAGCCTGCACCCTCTCCAATATGGGACCCCTTGAGAGATGTCCAACTGCCCGTTGGACATCCCTCTCACAATCTAGGACTGCTGGCTCCCAACTGCTCACCTGCCTCTGCCTGATTTCCCCTAAGCGCTTCTGCCTACCAGCCTGATCACCCCCTAACTACTCCCCTGTCAGCCTGATCGATGCCTAACTGCTCCACAGCTGGCCTGATTGCCCCTAACAGCCCTCCCCTGCCAGCCTGGTAACCCCTAGTGCCCTTCCCTGCTGGCTCGGTCACTCCTAACTGCCCTCCCTTGCAGGCCTGGTTGCCCCCCAACTGTCCTCCCCTGCTGGCCTGGTGCCCCCCCCAACTGTCCTCCCTTGCAGGCCTGCTCCCCATCAACTGCCCTCCCCTGCTGGCCTGGTCTCCCCCAAATGCCCTCCTCTGCTGGCCCAGTCAGCCCCTAACTGCCCTCCCTGCTTGCCTGATTGCCCACAACTGCCCTCTCCTGCAGGCCTGGTCCCCCCACTGCCCTCCCCTGCAGGCCTGCTCCCCTCCAACTGTCCTCCCCTGCTGACCTGGTCTACCCTAACTGCCCTCCTCTGCCAACCCAGTCACCCCTTAACTGTCCTCCCTGCTTGCCTGATCGCCCACAACTGCCCTCCCCTGCAGGCTTGGTCCCCCCCACTGCCCTCCCCTGCTGGCCTGGTCTCCCCCAACTGCCCTCCTCTGCTGGCCTGGTCACCCCTAACTGCCCACAACTGCCCTCCCCTGCAGGCCATCTTGTGGCAGCCATCTTGTGTCCACATGGCGGCAGCCATCTTTGAGCACATGGAGGCTGTCTTGTGTCTTGGAGTGACAGTCAATTTGCATATTACTCTTTTATTAGATAGGATATCTTTTTAAACAGACTAAAAAATAACATAGAAAGCCTGAACAGACTAATAACAATAAATCTGGTTAAATCCAGAATTTGGAACATACACACTATCACCATGCCTGCAATCTGACAAGCCTGTTCTACCAAATAGTCAAGGAACACATATTTCACTTTTTACACAACTTGTTCCTAAGGAAAGAAAAAAGAAGAAACCCTCCCAAGCTGATTTATGAGGCTAATATAACAGCAGGCTCAAGAGGTTGCTCCAATACCAATCATTAAATAAACACCATTTCCAGTGTTGCACAGAGAAGTCTATGACATCAGGGAGAGAGGGAATGCCTGCCAACTCAGTTTACAAGGCCATCATACCTCTTGATATCAAAACTCACAGGCAGTCTGAAAAAGAAAGTTTTCAGATAATCTCACTTATAAACATAGATGAAAAAAGCACTTTAAAATATAAAAGCAATTCAGCTATACATAAAAATGGTAAAGCGAGACAACCAAGATGGTGGCATAGATAAATACCTGAACTTGCTGCTGTGCACAACCATATCAAAACTACAACTATAAGACAAAACGAATATCATCCAGAACCACGGGAAGGCTGGCTGAGTGGAAATTCTACAACTAGATGGAAAGAGAAAAGCCCATTGAGTCTGGTAGGAGGTGCGGAGGTGTGGAAGTGTAGAGGTACGAGGCACATGGAAAAGGGCTTGCAACTGGGTACGCTGTTGTCTTTTTCTATTGGGCGGGGGGAGATACAAGCCCCCAACTGCTCTGAACTCCAGTTCTGAGCGAGACTCTGGGGACCCATACTCATACGGAGAGAAATTGGACTGTCTGGCAACGGGCCGGAATGTGAGGGTGGCTTTCTCTCAGAGGTGCTTACAGTGCTCATTGTTTCTACACGGGGCCACAGGACACAGAGACCCAAGGGTCTCTTCAGGGCGGGGCTGACGGGCAGCCATTGCTGTTTGCTCCACCCTGATGATTCCCTGAAACTCCATCCCACCCAATTTACAACCCCAACCAAGCTATGTGCAGAGGTTTTTGCATATGAATGACCTGGCCTTTTGCAATCTAACAAACTGCAGCTGGGTCAGAGAGCCCCAGAGCTTCCAAAAGAAGACCCAAGGCTCCACAGCAGCTTGCATTGCTTCACAGCTGGGCCTCATCTGGGCACCTGCAAAGCCCAAACAAAGAGGAGGAATCTGCAGATCTCTCTGTAGCTCCTGCTGGGTGGCCTCAGGCAGTGGTTAACTTTGCACCTCCTTGGAGATCCAAGAGCCAGTGTACCCAGTGGTCAGAGTGAGACCATCCAGATTACAACTCTTCACATCCATAAGAGACACACTCAGGGGACAGACTCAGTGTGCGCCAAAGCCCCACTGAAGCAAGTCCTGCCCCATAGGGTGTCTCCAGCACAGAAGTTCTCCCATCGTAGACACAACTGGTCCTCACAGCCAATTAGCCTGGAGGTCAATTCCTCCCAGTGATACCAACAGCAATCAAGGGTTAACTACAACAAGACTGTGCACACAGCCCACAAAGGGGTGCACCAAGAGTGTCCACCTCAAGAAATTAGGGAGGCTGAGCCACTGGGCTCTATAGGACACCTAGCACACAAAGCCACTCTATCAACACAGGGAAGCAGCCAAAATGTGGAGACAAAGAAACAGGTCACAAATGAAAGAAATGGAGGAAAGCAAACTACTGGATATACAGTTCAAAACCACTGTTATAATGTTACTCAAGAATCTTCTAGAAACCTCTGAGAAATATAGTGAGACCCCCAAGGATATGAAAAAGGACCAATTAGAAATTAAGCATACACTGACTGAAATAAAGAATAAAATACAGAGATCCAACATCAGACTAGAGGATCGCAAGAATCAAGTCAAAGATTTTAAATACACCGAAACTGGTTTGGCTCAGTGGATAGAGTATCCGTCTGTGGACTGAAAGGTCCCAGGTTCGATTCCAGTCAAGGGCATGTACATTGGTTGCGGGCACATCCCCAGTGGGGGGTGTTCAGGAGGCAGCTGGTTGATATTTCTCTCTCATCGATGTTTTTAGCTCTCTATCCCTCTCCCTTCCTCTCTGTAAAAAATCAATAAAATATATTTTTTTAAAAAAAGATTTGAAATTCAAAGAAGCAAAAAACACCCAACTGGAAAAGCAAAAAAAGAAAAAAGAACCCAAAAAACATGAAGATAGTGCAAGGAGCCTCTGGGACAACTTCAAGCATACAAACATCAGAATTATGAGGGTGCCAGAAGAAGAGAGAGCAAGATATTGAAAACCTATTTGAAGAAATAATGACAGAAAACTTCCCCACCTGGTGAAAGAAATAGACTTACAAGTCCAGGAAGCTCACAGAACCCCAAACAAAAGGAATCCAAAGAGGACCACACCAAGACACATCATAATTAAAATGCCAAGAGCAAAAGACAAAGAGAGAATATTAAAAGCAGCAAGAGAAAAACAGTTAGTTACCTACAAGGGAGTACCCATATGACTATCAGCTGATTTCTCAACAGAAACTATGCAGGCCAGAAGGGAGTGGCAAGAAATATTCAAAGTGATGAATAGCAAGAACTTACAACCAAGAATACTCTACCCAGCAAAGCTATCATTTAGAATTGAAGGTCAGATAAAGAGCTTCACAAATAAGAAAAAGCTAAAGGAGTTCATCACCGCCACACCAGTATTACATGAAATTTCAGTGACTTACAACAAAAAACATTTATTTCTCACACAGGTCTGCAATCAGCTACAACATGTATCAGTTCAGATTCAGGTCTGCTCCATGTATCAGTCATTCTCTGAACCAGGCCGAAGGAGCAGTGGCTACCTGGGACATGCACTTGTCATGTTGCAAGTAAGGAACCAACAGGGTAAGCTATACAACATAGCACCTTTAAAGTCTCTTGTTGGATGGGGCATCTGCTCACATTCCATTCACCAAAGCAGGTCACATGGCTATGTTCAAAGACAGTGAAGTATATCCTGGCCATAATAAACCATGGCAAGACCAGAAAACAAAGGAAAACTTGTGAGCAAAAACTAAAATTCACTGCAGCTCCCTACCTCACACCATAAAATTAACCTTAACGACATAAATGTAAAAAACAAAGTTATGAAACTTTTAGGAGACTATCTTTATATCCTTTGGGTCAGAAAGGGATTCCAAAATATGACACATACAGAAGAAACTATAAAAAATTGATCATTTCAACCTTAAAATTTAAAAACTTCTGTTCATCAAAATGAGACAAAACATTTGCAACATATATCTATGGCAAATGATTCATTTTATTCACCCTTCCAAATAAATAAGGAAAGTGGCATTGCAAGGCAGTGAAGAAAATCTACATCATTCAGTACAGGGTGTTGAGACAATTCTCTTTCTACATGGGAAAAGATAAAATGAGATTCCTACTTCACATGGTACACCAAAATTCAGTCTGGATTATTTAAAAAGTTAAAGATAAAACTTTATCTTTTTAAAGCAAATATAGAGTATGATTATGCACTGCTTAAGGGTGTTTTAAATGAATAGTGAAAAGTCAAGTCATAAAAGGAAGGAAGAATTTCACTAAATTTATTATTTATTTATTTATTTATTTATTTATTTATTTAGTACTAGAGGCCCGGTGCACGAAAATTGTGCATGGGGACAGGGTGTCCCTCGGCCCAGCTTGCACCCTCTCCAATCTGGGAAATCCCTCTAACAATCCAGGACTGCTGGCTCCCAACCACTCACCTGCCTGCCTGCCTGATTGCCCCTAACCACATCTGCCTGCTAGCCTGATCACCCCCTCACCCCTCCCCTGTCAGCCTGATCGATGCCTAACTGCTCCCCTGCCAGCCTGTTTGCCCCTAACTGCCCTCCCCTGCTGGCCCAGTCACCCCTCTAACTTCCCTCCCTTGCCAGTTTGGTTGCCCCTAACTGCCCTCCCCTGCCAGCCCGATTGCCGCTAATTGCCCTCCCCTGCTGGCCTGATCACCCCTAATTGCCCTCCCCTGAAGGCCTGGTCTCCCCCAACTGCCCTCCCTTGCAGGCCTGATCGCCTACAACTGCCCTCCCCTGTCGGCTATCTTGTGGTGGCCATCTTGTGTCCACACGTGGGTGGCCATCTTTGACTACATGGGGGCGGCCACCTTGTGTATTGGAGTGACGGTCAATTTGCATATTACCTCTTTATTATATAGGATATATTAACTTTTACAATATACAAAATAAATCTATTACCAGATTATAGCCATTTACAGGCAATAAACATTAATATTTCAAGAAAAATTTAAATATAATAATATTACATGCAATATACATTAATATTTCAAGAAAAACAATTATAAATATAATAATATTACCAAAACTGTACTAACATAGTATAATATCACAAAAGTTGTAGGAAATATTAAAATTCTGCATATAACAAAATTATTACTATTATATTCTTTCCCCCCCCCTTTTTTATTAAGATATTATACGTGTACATATCTTGCCATTGCCCCTCCACCCCACTCCCATACATGCCCTCACACCCCAGTGTTTTGTGTCCATTGGTTATGCTTATATGCATGCATATAAGTCCTTCAGTTGATCTCTTATCTCCCCCACCTCTCCCTAACCTTCCCACTGTAATTTGACAGTCTGTTTGATGCTTTACTGCCTCTGTATCTATCTTTTTGTTCATCAGTTTATAATGTTCTTTATTATCCACAAATGAGTGAGATCATGTGGTATTTTTCTTTCATTGACTGGCTTATTTCACTTAGCATAATGCTCTCCAGTTCCATCCAGGTTGCTGCAAATGGTAAGAATTCCTTCTTTTTTTACAAATTCTTTTTTACATCCATTGTGTAGATGCACCACTGTTTTTTAATCCACTCATTTGCTGATGGGCACTTAGGCTGTTTCCAAATCTTAGCTATTGTAAATTATGCTGCTATGAACATAGGGGTGCATATATCCTTTCTGATTGGTGTTTCTAATTTCTTGGGATATATTCCTAGAAGTGGGATCACTGGGTCTAATGAGAGTTCCATCTTTAATTTCTTGAGGAAACTCCATACTGTTCTCCATAGTGGCTGCACCAGTCTGCATTCCCACCAGCAGTGCACAAGGGTTCCTTTTTCTCCGCATCCTCGCCAGCACTTGTCGTTTGTTGATTTGTTCATGATGGCCATTCTGACAGGTGTGAGATGGTACCTCATTGTCATTTTGATTTGCATCTCTCAGATGATTAGTGACTTTGAGTATGTTTTCATATATCTCTTGTATGTACTCTTTGGAAAGGTGTCTATTTAGGTCCATTGCCCATTTTTTTTAATGGATTGTTTAACTTCCTTTAGTTAAGATGTATGAGTTCCCTGTAAATTTTGGAGATTAAACCCTTATCAGAGATAACATTGGCAAATATCTTCTCCCATGGAGTGGGCTTTCTTGTTGTTTTGTTGATGGTTTCTTTTGCTATGCAGAAGTTTTTTATTTTGTTGTAGCATCATTTATTTATTTTCTCCTTAGTTTCCATTGTCCTAGGAGCTGTATTGTTAAAGATATTACTACAACATATGTCTGATATTTTGCTGCCTATGAAGTCTTCTAAGCTTTTTATGGTTTCCTGTCTTACACTTAAGTCCCTTAGCCATTTTTAGTTTATTCGTGTATATGGTGTAAGTTGGTGGTTTAGTTTCATTTTTTTGCATGTATCTGTCCAATTTTCCCAGCACCATTTATCGAAGACACTGTCTTTACTCCACTGTATGCTCTTGCCTCCTTTGTCAAATATTAATTGAGGATAATGGCTTTGGTCAATTTCTTGGTTCTCCGTTCCGTTCCATTGGTCTATGTGTCTGTTCTTGTGCCAGTACCAGCCCCGCTTGCACCCACAGCTGGTGCTGGAGCCACCACTCACACTGAGAACAGTGGCTTTGTAATATAGCTTGATATCTGACATTGTGATCCCTCCAACTTTGTTCTTCTTTCTCAGGATTGCTATGGCTGTTTGGGTTCTTTTTTTATTCCATATGAATTTTTGGAGAGTTTGTTCTAGGTCTATTAAATGTTATTGGTATCTTAATGGGGATTGCATTGAATCTGTAGATCACTTTGGGTAGTATGGACATTTTAATGATGTTGATTCTACCAATCCATGAACACCGTATATTCTTCCATTTGTTTATGTCTTCCTCTATCTTTTTTCAGTGTTCTGTAGTTTTCCAAGTACATGTCTTTCACCTCCTTAGTTAAGTTTATTCCTAGGTATCTTAATTTTTTTGTTGCAATGGTAAATGGGATTGTTTTTGTTTTTTTGTGTTTCTTTTTGTGAGTTCATTATCCTATATAATAAAAGGCTAATATGCAAATAGACCAAATGGTGGAACAACCAGAACAACCAAACAACCAAACAACCTGTTGCTATGACGTGCACTGAACACCATGGGGCATGCATGGAACATGGTGGGTGTTGGCCATGGAGGGGATGGTGGAGCAGGTGGGCAGGGGCTCCAGACCAAGGCGGGATGCTGGTCACTGTCATTGGGGCAAGCCTTTGGTGGTTACTGAAAATTCTTTGCTCCCAGGCGCTACAGTACACCCAGTGCTCTGCTGGTGCCGGCCCTGCTCGCACCCGCTGACGGCACCTAGCACCAGCCCCAATTGCTCGGTGCTGTCAGTGGGTGCAAGCAGTGGCTGCCGGCCCCAGTTGCCCCTCAGGGCTTCTCCACCTCCCCCTGCTCCTGAGGGGAGATCGGGGCCGGCAGCCACCTCTCACACCCTCTACCAGCAACAGCCCTGCTTGCACCCACAGCTGGTGCTGGAGCCACCACTCACACCTGCTGCCAGTGCCCAGTGCTGGTTCCTATCGCTTGGCACCATCAGCAGGTGCAAGCAGTGGCTGCTGGCCCTGATGACCCCTGAGGGCTTCTCTACCTCCCCCTTCTCCTGAGGGGCGATTGGGGCAGCAGCTGCTACTTGCACTCACTGATGGCTCTGGCCCCACTCGCATCCACTGCTGGCACGGGCCCCAATCACTCTTCACTGTCTGTAAGTGCGAGTGGGGCCAGCGCCTTCAGCGTGTGGGAGCCGCAGCAGCAAGTGGGGCTGCCGGCAGTCAGGGGACTGGGTGCCACGGCAGAAAGGGCCAGGTGGGGACATGGAGGGTGGGCCGAGCCCCACTGCTGTGCCTACTGCAGCCTCATGGCCCACAGTTCCTTTCAAGGTGCATGAATTTGTGCACTGGGCCCCCAGTTGGTATATAAAAAAGCCATAGATCTCTGGGTGTTAATTTTGTATCCTGCTACATTGCTGAATTCATTTTTCAGGTCTAGTAGTTTTTTTTTGTTTGTTTGTTTTGTTTTTTAAATATATTTTATTGATTTTTTACAGAGAGGAAGAGAGAGGGACAGAGAGTTAGAAACATCGATGAGAGAGAAACATCGATCAGCTGCCTCTTGCACACCCCCTACTGGGGATGTGCCTGCAACCAAGGTACATGCCCTTGACCGGAATCGAACCTGGGACCCTTGAGTCCACAGGCCGACGCTCTATCCACTGAGCCAAACCGGTTTCGGTGGTCTAGTAGTTTTTTATGGAGTCTTTAGCGTTTTCTATGTACAATATCATGTCATCTGTGAATAATGACAGTTTTACTTCTTCTTTTTCAATTTGGATGCCATTTGTTTCTTCTTCTTGTCTGATTGCTACGACTAGCACTTCCAGTACTATGTCGAACAGTAATGGTGAAAGTGGACATCCCTGTCTTGTTCCTGTTCTTAGGGGAAATGGTTTTCATTTTATCCCATTGAGTATGATGTTGGCTGCAGGTTTGTCATATATGACTTTTATTATGTTGAGGTATGATCCCTCTATTCCCACTTTGCTGAGAGTTTTTATCAAGAAAGTGTGTTGGATTTTGTCTAATGCTTTTTCTGAATCAATTGATACAATTATGTGATTTTTGTCTCTCAATTTGTTTTTGTGATATATCATGTTTATAGATTTTCAGATATTGTACCAGCCTTGCATCCTGGGAATAAATCCCTCTTGGTCATGGGGTATGATCTTTCTAATGTAATGCTGGATCCTATTTTCCAGGATTTTGTTGGGGATTTTAGCATCTCTGTTTATCAGAGATATTGGCCTGTAATTTTCTTTGTAGTGTCTTTATCTGATTTTGGGATTAGAGTAATACTGGCTTCATAGAAAGAGCTTGGAAGTGTGCCTTCCTCTTGAATTTTTTGGAATAGTCTGAGAAGGATAGGTTTTAGTTCTTTGAATGTTTGGTAAAAACTCTCCTGTGAAGCCATCCAAATCAGGGCTTTTGTTTGCTGGAAGTTTTTTGATTACTGCTTCAATTTCATCAGTAGTTATCAGCTTATTCAGGTTTTTTTTTATTCTTCCTGATTGAGTTTTGGTAGATTGTATTTTTCTAGGAATATGCCCATTCCTTCAGCATCTTTATAACCATTGCTTTGAACTCTATGTCTGCTAGTTTGCTTGCCTCCATTTCATTTAGTTATCTTTCTTGAGAGTCCTTCTTTTCCCTCATTTGGGGGTTGTTTCTGTGTCTCCCCATTTTAGCTGTATCTTTGTATTTGCTTCTATGTATTAGATAGAACTGCTATGCCTCCCATTTGTAGATGGCCTTATGTAGAAAGTGTCTTGCGGGGTCCAGTGATGCTGTCTCTTTGTTCACCTGAGCTGGGTGATCTGTAAATCCCCCTTATGTGCATTGTTTGGGCTCTCCTGTTGTAACTGGGACTTGATTGTTGATATTCTGTTCATGAGAGGGATCTCCCCTCCAATTTGCTGCCAGAGAGGTTCAACTCCAATGTTGTCATGCCAGCTGTTGCTGAATCTGGTCCTTTGGTGTATCCATCCTGGCCCTCCTGGGAGCTTCTCTAGTACAGGTGAATGTGAGTCACTGTTCCTTTCTGGCCCTGGGCAACCTGGTGGAGGTCTGAGAGGTTGAAGCCCTTAGTAGTCCCGTGGTTGGGGATTCCTTAACCCAGAGGCTGGGCCTGCCTGGAGTCTCAAGCCTTGATGCCCCCTGTTCTGAGTTGTATTCCCTTCCCCCATGGAGCTGCTCCCACAAGTGTCAGCTGCAGGTGCTTGGCGTTCCACAGACTTTTGCCTCGCTGCATGGCCCGGGGTGGTGTCTGTGGTGGGGACCCAAACAGTGGTTGCTTTTTTACTACATTTAAAGAGAAGAAAAAAAAAAAACTTGTATAAGCCAAAAACACCCTAAACAAAGTTGAAATTATAGTCTGGAAGAAAATATTTTCACCACATGTTAGACCAAGGATAAATACCCAGAATACTTAACCAATGTCTTATATACATGACAAGGCACTGCTGAAGGAAGCCAGCACATGTGGAGAGGAACCTGATGTCTCCCACGGTTGTACCACAAGGTGGTGTGTGTATGTATTTGTGTGTGACCTACCTGCATGCTACTCTCCACACCTTTGCATAAGTAATTCCTTGCCTTGCCCCGCCAGCATGGCTCAGTGGTTGAATGTAGACCTATGAACCATGTGGTCATGGTTCGATTCCTGGTCAGGGCACATGCCCGGGTTGTGGGCTTGGTCCACAGTGTGGGGCATGCAGGAGGCAGCCAATCAATGATTCTCTCTCAACATTGATGTTTCTATCTCTGTCTCCCTCTCCCTTCCTCTCTGAAATCCACAAAAATATATTTCTTTTAAAAGTAATTCTTTGACTTAGAACCCCTTTCCCAATTTTTTTCCTGGAATTGAAAATGACTTCATGAAAATTAGTTTTCTTCCTTTATGCTTCCCTGTCACATTTGACAGCATCCATTAGACAAGCTTTAAGATGTTACAATTCATTATGATTAGTATTGTATTACCATAGACTGGCTGGCTTATTTCTCACAATTCTGGAGCCTGAAAGCCCCAGATCCAAGAGCCAGCCAGTTCACTTCCCAATGAGAGCTCTCTTCTTGGCATGCTGGCAGCCGCTTGCTCTCTGTGTCCTCACATGGCCCTCTCTTGGTGTGTGCAGTTGGAAAGAGAGATCTTTTTGTTTTTGTAATGCCACCAATCCTTTCTGATTAGGACCTCACCCTATGACTTCATTTAAGCTTAATTATCTCCTAAAAACCTTATCTCCAAATACAGTCACAATGATGGTGAGAGTGTCAACTTATGAATTGGGGGGTGGGGTGGGGTACACAAGTCGGTCCTGGCAAATATTCCACCTCCCCCAGTCCTGTTTCATTCAACAGGTCTTTCAGCCTCTCCTACAAGTCGTCTCTGTCCTGGGTATTAGGGATCAAGATGAATGCTTGTTGCCAGACTCTATATGTAGATAAATCTAAGGAAGGAGGTGATGGACAGAATTCTAGGAGGCAGCATGATGTAATCCTAAAGAGAAGAGAGAGGAGAAAAGAAAAGAAGCATTCCAAGATGTTTTTAAATTCTTATCATAGGAGGTGACGCCATTCTCTTTAAAGTGGGGAAGATATAAAGTCAGTTGCTTCAGAAAACTCCCAAAGGGAGTGCATCCGCAGCCTCGCTTTTTGTCGGCTGCTGGGCCTCGGAAGGAGCTCGCAGGGCCCGTCCTTCAGTGACCACAGGCACTCACAGACCCACAGCTCTCCACCCTTATCTAACCTCAGCAGGTTTAGCTGCTGGAAAACCTTTGTGCTTCATTGACAAAATTGCAAATAAAGTCAGGAGCTAGAAACCGGTGCTAGCAGAAATAAAAACAGAGACAGCATACACACAGCACGGCGTCCCGGGACCCCTGTGAGCTCTGGGTGGTGGCAGCCCTGCTCACGGCCCCAGTTGGCGGTGACCATCAATGGCTTCATCTTTGTCTCCTGCGGCTCATCCAGGGGCCCCAAAGAAAGCAATGTGTGGTTCTCTGTCATGTGAGAGGTCTGCAGTGGAAAACAGGATGCATATGTTCACGCTCCCTGGGCTGTTAAAGGGGGGCAGGCTACACACCCAATAAATGTTTGTTTAGGGTCACTTGGTGCTGGGCATTGGGCTCTGCACTGGGAATGTAAAGGCAAAGCAGAAAGTCACAGAGCTTTCAGATAACGAGAGGGGAGTGACAATTAGTTTTAGGTGTTGACTTGGTTAGGCTGTAGTGCCAGTTATTTAATTAAATCGTTACATAGGTGTTGCTGCAAGCATTTTGTGGACGTGGTTAACATCTTCAACTGCTGCCCTGTAAAAGTGATGCCCTAGAGCAGGGGGTGGGTCTAATCCAATAAGTTCAAAGACATTAAGAGCAAAACTCCAAGTTCCCTGAGGAAAGAGAACTTTGGCCTGGAGATCTCAGCATAAGCCCCTGCCCCAGTCGCAGCTGCTGTCTGCCCTGCTGAACACACTTGCCGGCTCCCACAATTATATGAGCCAATTCCTTGAAGGAAATATCTTTGTGTGTGTGTGTGTGTGTACACATATACATATGTTAAGAGATTAACTTCCAGGAATATACCCGACTGATACAGAGCTGTGGGTATATAGATATAAAGACGTGTTTCTCTCTCCCATTGGTCCTGTTTCTCTCAAGAATCCTGACAGACACAGGAGACTCAGAGACAAGGCATTGCTAGCAGTGCCCTAGCGCTATCACTGGGAGCATCGTATGTGTGTACCCAGCAGTGTAAACCCAAGTCAGACTCTCCGATTTTAATCTTGGATCCATCATGTACTAGATACACCCGGACCTTGGGCTAATTCCCACATTTTTGAAGCCTCAGTTTCCCCATCTGTAAATGGGGACAGATCTCCCTCATAGGCGATTGGAAGGAGTCAAAGTGGTTCAGTATCTTGCCCAATCACAAACAGCCGGAGAGTATGGAGTCATGGTTTACTCTTACGTCTGTCTGTCTCCAGTGCAGGCACTGTAACTTTCTGCCTTTTCACCTTGCTCCTTGGGAACTGCATTTTGGCTGTTCATTCTGTTACAGCCACTTTTGCCATAGACAGCCCCATACACATTACAGCTTCAACTCTGCTCTCCAGGATCCTCTCAGACTCTGCTTCTGGCCCAACTCTAAAGCAGAATTCCAGGTTTCCATCGCATTCTGGTCCTTGGATGTAACCATTGACTTCAAATCCAGCACATATTCAATTCAAAGTCATCTTCTTCCCCACCATTGATTGACAAGTCCTGGCTTCCCCTCTCTCCAGTTGTATGGCCCTGGGAAAACTAATGACCCTTTAGTCCTCAGAGTTCTTATTTGTCCATTGGGAATGGGTGTAGTACCTTGTCCTCCGTGTCTGGGACATTGAGGCAGGTACTACATATATTATACTGAACCACTTTGACCCCTTCCAATTGCCCTATGAGGGAGATCGGTCCCCATTTACAGTACTAAATATATTACTGTACTTATTCATCCAGCATTTATTCATTTATAAGCACTGGTTCTAATTAATTGCATAACAGGAAGCATGGGTTTAGTTCTAACTCACTACTTGCAGGCTGATTTTCCAGGAAAACCGTTATTTCCCATTAGACCTAGTAACTAAGGTGAGGCAATATGGCTGTTTCATTTACATTTTATGTTGGTGTATTGCCACCTAGTGGAGGACATGCAAGCTACAAGCAAAAAGAAGAAAAAGGGATGCAAGGAAAGGTAAATCCTAAAATAAATGTTTACCAGTATAGTTGAATTTCAACACTCTGAAAAACATAAAAAACAGGATGTGTTTTAAATATAAAATAAATTACAAATGAACACTATAGAAAGTTACCAGCTCATAATTTTCTGATCTCTAATAGTTCAAGGTAAAATAAAATTTAAAAATCTGCATCCTTTCCTTCAACTGACTGCTTTGCTCCATTTGAATTCTCCATGCCATAGATTGGATGTGAATCTGAATGAAAGAGAAGACACTTAACTAGCTGTTGGATTTCCTGATAGCTCTATCTTTAACTAGCTAAGCAATTCTATTTTGCTTTTTGAATAAATTAGTACTATCAAGCCCTTGCCCTGTGCTTGGGACTATGCTGAATATTTTATATAGATTATCTACCTCAGTTAGTCCTTATGAACCCCTCCCGCTCCCCAAGAAAAGGGCAGGTAATCTTACTTATGACCCTCAGCTTACTGGCTCATCTGTAAAAATGGGATAAGTAACCTGTTCAAACTCAGAACTAGGAAGTAGAACTGGATCCACAATCCCAGTCAGACTGACTCAAACACAAGTTCTTCTTGATTACATTTTTCTACATACATCTCCAGCATGGAGAAAGCACAATGTTTGAATGCTTCTATAACAGAATGTTAACACTACAAATCGGTATAAAATGCTTTATAGTCTATTGGGACAACCATTCACTAAAGTATTCAGTAAGGATTGCTTTTTCTCAGTACTGATGTCCCCTCTTTCATTCCTTATTTTAGGAACTTTAGTCTTTTCTTCCCTCTAATGAGTTCCTTCCTTCTGTTTCCTTTGGGTTTACTTTGCTCTTCCTTTTTCTAGTTTCCTAGGGTGAAAGATTAGACTATTGGTTTGAAATCTCTTTTGGTATTTTTTAAGACTACTTTTTAAAGTAATTTTAGATTCACAACAAAATTGAGAGTGTGACACAATGATTTCCCATGCACTCTCTACATATACATAGCCTTCCCCAGCATCAACATCCCCCACTTTTCACAGTCAATGAATCTTCATCAACCCATCATAATCATGTTAAGTCCATAGTTTACCCTGGGGTTCACTTTTGGTGTTGTATGTACATTCTATGAGTTTGGGCAAATGTATTACATGTATCCATCATTGTAATATTGTAATGTTGAAATTCACACAGACTAGTTACACGGCCATAAAAATCTTCTAGTCTCCATCTATTCATCCTTCTCTCCACCCCAATTCTTAGCAACCAGTGATAGTTTTACTGTCTCCACAGTTTTGCCTTTTCCAGAATGTCATATAGTTGAAATCATATAGTGTGTAGCCTCTGCAGATGGCTTCTTTCACTTAGTAATATGCACTTAAGGTTCCTCCATATATTTTCATGGCTTGATAGCTCATTTCTTTTTAATGCTGAAAAATATTCCACTGTCTGGATGTACCACAGTTTATTCATTCACCTACTAAAGGACATCTTGGTTGCTTCCAGTTTGGGGCAATTATGAAGAAAGCTGCTGTAAACACCTGTGTGCAGGTTTTGTGTGGACATTAGTTTTATTCTATTTAAATAAATACCAAGGAGTGCAATTGCTAGGTTATATGTTATTGATGGGGTGTCCTCTGCATCCCCACCTGTTACTGGTGCTATGGGGACAAGAATTTCCTGAGGCCCGCCCAGGAGGATGAGGTACCATGGAAAGCTTTGTTGATGATGTAACCTTAAGGGGGCTCCCTTCCAAAGTCCCGTCTCCCTCTGTCCCACATGGAAAAAGTCCCATCTTGTCTTCAGTAGGGCTAGACTCAAAGCCAGAGCTTCTGCTCCATATTAAGGTCCTTCCCAGTCCAGCATCTGGCTAGGTTAGCTTGTGTTCCCAGCTGCAGTCCATCATGTGTGGGGTCTGCATGGCTTGTAGGGCCAAATGTCAGACTAGCGCAGGTCACAGAGCAAGCCAGTGCAAGGAAGCAGGAGAGAAACAAAGGAAACAAGAGGGTGAGAATTCCTTTGTCTCTGGGGATTTTAACTAGAGCATAACCAATTAAACCTCAGGGTTCTGTGTGCTTGCAGTGGCTCCATCCCTCTGGCCAATTATTGTTTTCCCGGGTAAGACTGAAAAGCAGCACCTTCCCTACATCACCCCAACTACACTGTGCATGTACCCACCTTCCCCTTCCCCCAGGGAAGGGACCGTGGCTCCCCGTGGAGCATGAAGTTGCAGCTTCCTGGTGAAGCTGCCCGGATGACATGCTTATGTCTGGCCTCCCCATTGCTCCTTTCCTATTATTATTAGCTAGCTAGTTACAGTGATAACACAAGTACCTTTAGTTCTGTAAGAACCTACCAAACTGCCTTCCCACATGGCTGTACCATTCTGCATCCCCATGAGCAACGAATAAAAGTGTTTTTTTAATAAAGTGTTTCTTGTTATAAATTTCCCTCTAACCATTGTTATAGCTGCCTCTCATACATTTTGGTATGTTGTGTTTTCATTTTCATACATCTTAAAGTATTTTGTAATTTTCTTTGTGATTTCTTTTTTGATCCTTGGTTATTTCACAGTGTGTCAATTACTTTCCACATATTTTTTATTTTTCCAAATTTCCTTCTGTGGTTGATTTCTAATTTAATTCCATTGTGGTTAGTATGGTTTTAATCTTTTTAGATTTATTGAGGGCTGTTTAATGGCCTAACTTATGGCCCATCTTTGAAAACGCTGCATGTGAACTTTAGTGAAGTGTGTTGTGCTGTTACTGGGTAGAGTACTCTGTGTCTGTGAGCTCTGCTGGTTGACGGCACTGTGGGATCCTCTGTTTCCTTGTTGCTCTGCCCAGCTTGGCTATCCATTACTAAAAGTGAGATATTGAAGTCTCTGGCTACTATGGTTAGATTTCCTGATCTCACCACCTTTCAACAGCAAAGAAACTAAGTTTATTTTGTTCTAAATAACAGCTTTTCCTTCTAATTACCACATGCCTAGAACTATGCTGAATATTTTACATAGATTATTTCAATCACTAAAAAATAAGAGTGAATCATCCTATCTAATAAAGAGTAATATGCAAATTGACCATACCTCCGATACACCCACAAGCCACATCCACCAGCCAAACAGGAGCAAATATGCAAATAAACCCAACCAAGATGGCTGAGGCCATGGAGAGCAGGAGGGAGGCTTGGGTTTCCCTGGCGATGGAGGAAGCCAAGCTTTCCACCTGCGCTTGCCGGCCCAGGCCTCCGCTCCAGTCTAGAAAGTTTAAATTGTAGAAGATAAATAAATCCCAGATACCAGGGCCTCCACTTGGGACGCTGGCGGGTGTGGCCGGCCTGCAAACCACCACAGGCCCCTCGGCCAGGCCGCCCCACGCCCCAAGGGAACCCCCACCCTGATCCAGGACACCTTTCAGGGCAAACCAGCTGGTCCCCACCCATGCACCAGGCCTCTAACCTATCTAATAAAAGAGTAATATGCAGATTGACCATCACTCCAACACACAAGATGGCTGCCCCCATGTGGTCAAAGATTCTGTCCCCATGTGGACACAAGATGGCCACCACAAGATGGCCAGCAGGGGAGGGCAGTTGGGAGGGACCAGGTCTGCAAGGGAGGGCAGTTGTGGGCGATCAGGCCAGCAGGGGAGGGTAGTTGGGAGGGACCAGGCCTGCAAGGAAGGGAAGTTGGGGGCGACCAGGCCTGCAAGGGAGGGCAGTTAGGGGTGACCAGGCCTGCAGGGGAGGGCAGTTAGGGGCAAACAGGCTGGCAGGGGAGCAGTTAGGCATCAATCAGGCTGGCAGGGGAGTGTTTAGGGGGTGATCAGGCTAGCAGGCAGAAGCAGTTAGGGGCAATCAGGAAGGCAGGCAGGCGAGCAGTTGGGAGCCAGCAGTCCTGGATCCCCGGTGGGATTGGGCCTAAATGGGCAGTCAGACATCCCTCTAGGGGTCCCAGATTGGAGAGGGTGCAGGCTGGGCTGAGGGACACCCCCCCGCCCGTGCACGAATTTCATGCACCCGGCCTCTAGTCTTACCTACTAATAGACACTATGCCACCAGCCAATCAGGAGTGATATGCAAATTAACCCAACAAATATGGCGGTTAATTTGCATACACAGGTGCCGAGTGACTGGGGAGGGACGCTTGCATAGTCACCATGGCAATGACGCAGGAGTTCTGCCCCACCCCTGGTCTCTCAGGGTCTCTTGGCAGCATGGGAAGGCGGGGCCGGAGCGGAAAGAGGCAGCTCCCAGAGCAGAAAGAGGCAGCTCCAGGGCCTGAGCGGAAAGGGGCTGTGCCGGAGTGGAAAGGCGGTGCTGGCAGCCAGGGAAAGGAAAGCCCATTCTATCACAAATCTTTCTGCATCAGGATTCTAGTTATTTAATAATAATAATGGACTTGTTTATTTCTCCCTTCAATCCTCTCAGCTTTGCTTCATGCATTTTGGGGCTCTGTTGTCAAATAAATATGTTTATAATTATTATGTCTTCCTGATGGGTTGACCCTTTTATCAATATACTAGGGTCCCAGTGCACAAATCCATGCACCTTGAAAGGAACTGTAGGCCACAAGGCTGCGGTGGGCACAGAGGTGGGTCTCAGCCCATCCTCCATGCCCCCGCCCTCAGTCCCCTCTGCTGGTAGCCCCACTCCCGCCATTGCCACTCCCACTCACTGCTGGCACTGGTCCCGCTCAAACCTGCTGACAGAGTGGAGTGATTGGGTCCGGTGTCAGGCACCAGCAGCAGGTGCGAGCGGCAGCTCTGGTGCTGGCTGCAGGTACGAGCAAGGCTGGCGCCTGCAGCAGGTGTGAGCACCAGGAGGGACCATGGTGTGCAGGAGCAAAGAATTTTCAGTAACCACCAAATGTTCACCCCGATGACATCAACTGGTGCCCTGCCTTGGTCTGTCGCCCCCACTCACCTGCTCCACCATCCCACCGCCACCAACACCCGCCATGTTCCACACATCCCTCCTGGTGGTCAGCGAATGTCATAGCAAGCAGTTGTTCTGCCGTTCTGTCTATTTGCATATTAGCCTTTTATTATATAGGATGTCATTCTTTGTCTCCTTTAACAATATGTTTGTCTTAAAGTCTATATTGAATATATCACCTTACAGCTTTCCAACCTCATGGTTTCTGATGAGAAGCAAGCCTTTAATCTTATTGAGCATCCTTTATATGTGATGGGTTATTTTCTCTTGCTGCTTTCAATATTATTTGTCATTGGATTTGGACAGTTTGACTATGAAGTGTTTAGATGTGACTATCTTTGAGTTTATCCTACTTAGAATTTATTAAGCTTCTAAGATGTGTAAATTAATGTTATCTTTTTTCAAATATCTTATCAAATTTGGGAAGTTTTCAGCCATTAATTCTTCAAATATTGTTTCTAACCCTTTCTCCCTTATCCTTCTGGGACTCCCATAACATGTATATTGGTATTCTTGTCTCACAGGTCCCTTGGGTTGTGTTCACTCTTCTAAATTCTTTTTTCTTTCCGATCCCCAAACAGGATAATGCAATTGTCCAATTTCCAAGTTTTCTGATTCTTTCATTTGACTGGCTCAAATCTGTTGAACTCTTTTACTAAATTTTTTTGTTAGTTACTGTACTTTTCAGTTCCAAAATTTAATTTGGCTTTTTATAATTTTATTCTTTTTTTTTTTTTTCACAAATCACTTTCCTAGTTTCTTTTAGTCCTTTGTCCATAGATTCCTTTAGCTCCTTAAGACGGTTGATTTAAAGTCTGGGCTTTAATTGTATGGGCTTCATCAGGAATGTTTGTTCATATTTTCCCTCTGTATGAACCATACTTTATTTCTTGGCATGACTCATTTTTTTGTTGAAATCTGGACAATTTAAAAATATAAGATGGCCACTCTGGAAATCAAATTTATTGTCCCTTCCTTTTAAGGTTTGTTGTTGTTACTGGCTTTTTGTTTTGACTGACTTTCCTAAACTAATTCTGTAAAAGCTATCCTTTGTCATGCGTAGTCACTAAAATTTCTAAAGTTAGTTTAGTCTTCAGCTAATAATTAGGGATTTCCTTAAGTACCCAAGACAGAAGTCTCCCTTACTGAAGGGGTCCAGCATATTGGGACACATCTTCAAGACTCCAGCAATTACAACTCTGCCTAAGCCTTTATTCCTGTTTATGCAGAACCTCAAGAGAATCCAGAGTTGAGACAGTGCCTTTTTAGATCATTTTCTGGGCGTGCAAACCCTGCACGTGCGTTTGGCTCTCTGCCTACACCCCCACCACCGCCAGCCCCCCAGACCAGGAGTATGTCAGGACTTTTTATTTTAATTAATTAATTAATTAATTAATTAATTAGTTTGATTATTTATTTTTCTAGTAGATTTTTTAATCCTCACCCGAGAATATTTTTCCATTGATTTTTAGAGAGTGAAAGAGAGAGGGAAAGACAGAAAGAAATATCGATGTGAGAGAAATACATCAATTGGTTGTCCCCTGCATGAGCCCTAACCAGGGCCCGGGCTGGGAAGGAGCTTACAACCGAGGTATGTTCCCTTGACCTGAGTCAAACCCAGGACCCTTTGGTCCACAGGCCAACACTCTATCCACTGAGCCAAACTGGCTAGGACTGTCAGGGCTTTTTAAAGCCTCCTATGAACATCTCACTCCCCATATTTCCCTTAAAAAGTTTTTTTAACTAATCTGTTTGTATCAACAGGTATTAGTATCTCAGGCAGTTTATTTAAAATATTGCTACTTTTTTTTTGTTTATTCCCAACAAACAACCTGGAGCTAGGGCTTTCCTCATTGAGTCTGTTAAATAAAGACTAGAGGACCAGTGCACGAAATTCGTGCACGGGGGAGGGGGGGTGTGCCTCAGCCCAGCCTGCACCCTCTCCAATCTGGAACCCCTCGAGGGATGTCCAACTGCCCGTTTAGGCCCGATTCTGGTAGGATCCAGCCTAAACAGGCAGTCAGACATCCCTCTCACAATCCAGGACTGCTGGCTCCCAAATGCTTGCCTGCCTGCCTTCCTGATTGCCCTAACTGGCCTCCCTAACCATTTCTGCCTGCCAGCCTGATCACCCTCTAACCACTCCCCTGCCAGCCTCATTGATGCCTAACTGCTCCCCTGCCAGCCTGTTTGCCCCTAACTGGCCTCCCCTGCAGGCCTGGTCACCCCCAACTGCTCTCCCCCACAGGCCTGGTTCCCCCCCTACTGCCCTTCCCTGTAGGCCTGGTCACCCCCAACTTCCCTCCTCTGCCGGCCTGGTCACCCCTAACTGTCCTCCCCTGCAGGCTTAATTGCCCCCAACTGCCCTCCCTTGCAGGCCTGGTCCCTCCCAACTGCCCTCCCCTGCTGGCTTGATCACCCACAACTGCCCTCTTTTACAGGCCTGGTCCCTCCCAACTGCCCTCCCCTGCTGGCCGTCTTGTGTCCACATGGGGGCAGCCATCTTGTGTGTTGGAGTGATGGTCAATTTGTATATTACTCTATTATTAGATAGGATAGAGGCCTGGTGTACGGGTGGGGGCCAGCTGTTTTGCCCTGAAGGGTGTCCTGGATCAGGGTGGGAGTTCCCTTGGGGCATGGGGCGGCCTGGGCAAGGGGCCTGTGGTGGTTTGCAGGCTGGCCACATGCCCCCTACCACCCCCCACCCCCCAAGACCCAAGCGGAGGCCCTGGTATCTGGGATTTATTTATCTTCTATAATTGAAACTTTGTAGCCTTGAGTGGAGGCCTGGGCTGGCCAGGGTGTATGGAAAGCTTGGCTTCCTCCATCGCAGGGGGCAACTCAAGCCTGCTCTCTCCACCTCAGTGGCCACAGCCATTTTTGTTGGGATTTATTTATCTTCTATAATTGAAACTTTGTAGTCTTGAGTGGAGGCTTGGGCTGGCCAGGGTGTGCGGAAAACTTGGCTTCCTCCATCGCCAGGGGCAACCCAAGCCTCCTGTTTGCTATGTGGACACAGCCATGTTGGTTGGGTTAATTTGCATACTCGCTCCTGATTCACTGGTGGGCGTGGCTTGTGAGTGGAGTGATGGTTAGTTTGCATATTACTCTTTTATTAGATAGGAAGGATAAGCCCTATACTGGAACCTCCCAGGGAGCTGCCAAACAAATCAAACAGTGACAATTCTCTGAGGATGGGACTCCTTCGGTAACAGCAAAACTATTTGGGGACTTCCAAACTATTTCAGTGGTTGGTTTTCTCAGCTACGGTGGTTCCAGGTTGCTGGTTTTCAAGACTACCACAGAGCTGGGGAGAGAGAGGATGAGGACGTTACTAGTAAAACACCACAAAGCTTATTATTCTTACAGAGAGTCAACCATTTTTATTTAATACACGGTTCTCATGTATCCTAATTAATCCTTTGCTTAATTTCTAGAGCTTGAAAAAGTTGATTTTGACAAATTCTGCCAGAGTTCTCCTTGTTTCTATGGAGGACCAGATCTTTAGAGACTGTTACTCCACCATTCTTGAAATGTTTCTCCAGAATTTCTTTTAATAGAAAGTTGGATACAATGGTTTTCTCTTAAATTAATGCAACAGAATATACTGAATTCACTTAGAACATCAGACATTCCACCTATGATATACCACCCAAACAAGAATTGTTTGACTCCTTAAATTTCATAGAATGTCAGCACTAGTTTCCAAATTCTATGGCAGCCATCCTAAGAACTCAGAATATTAGAACACTTGAGTACAAGATCAAATTTGCTTTCTAGCTCCACCTAAGCAAGGAGGTCTAAGGGACAGACTGTCCACCTGTAACTGCAGACCAGTGTTTTTCACACCTTCAGACCCAGAGCAAATTTTTATTACAAATATTTTTAAATATCCTTTCTATTATTCTAAAAAACATATAGATGGGTAGACAATATAACTTATCTTGGGCATTTTAAAAAAATCAATGTCTAATATAAAGGAGAAACAAAAGGAAGCACCTTATGGAAATATGTAGTTCAATATGAAAGTAAATGGCCACAACTACTGAAGACACAATAAGGTAGGCAGGTGCTTTTATGAGCACGTAATTTCCAGGAGTGTGGCCCTACAAATCAGACAATGCAGCTGCAGCAGGTCTGACTTGCAATTCAAATGCCATGAGCAAGGTTGCCATTGGTGAGTTTTAAAAATGAGGGAAAATTCTTGGTAAAGTACTGAACAGAGTATACCCTTTCACCTGATAGTTGCTTTTGATGTCAAATATTGCAAATCTGCAACTAAAAATGTAAAATGGAGTTTTTATATGTACAATGGAACTGATAGTCTAAGCTCAGATAATTGTCAATGCTCACCAGCTAGAGACCATGGGGAATAGATCCGTGGTTAAACAGTTGGGCTTATTAGAACCTTTTGCAGAAGAAAGACCACATCAAGGGTGTCTCATTGAGGGTGCTAAGAAGGGCTTATTTATAGGATGTGGGCCTAAAGGTGGGCCTCTGTGACTTCACGACAGGCTGGCTCCATGGATCATAGTTAGAATAGGTGCTTTCAGAAAGTAAAGTAAGCCTGAGTGGTATCCTACTAATTTTCATCTAGAAAGTAGGAAGAACAGTGGTCTGAAGATGTATTTAGTGGAGCAGCAGCCACTCATGTAAACCAGGGGAGGGGGTGTTTGGTCTTTTTTGAGGTTTGCACAGCACTTCTATGCTACATCATGATCACAGGGTCCTTATTTTTTTCTTGCACCCTCATGGTCAGAATGGCTCTGTCAGATGTTGATGGTATATACAATTATGTTCAACAGGAGACAGAACAGGTCAGCTTCCAGAGGTTGCTCTTTCTTTCTCATGATAAACAGGATATTATGTACATAACTATTCATGAGATAGATGGGAGTTATTAGACATATATGACAATGTTTGGTCCTGTCCTCTGCTTGGCCTGGCACCCGTAGGCTCTGCCCACTAAAATAGCCAATCATCGTGTCAATCAACCCTTCTCTCTCCATACTACGAAACACTCTCCCTTGTGGGTAGCACCATCCCCATGAGAACCACTGCTCTGAATATTCTAAATCCAATCCCCTAATCATATCAAAGTAAGGATATATACTTAACACAATGAGGACCAGTAGTTTTATTGCCCAGTGGCCAGATAAGTTTCTATCACACAAGTACAAAAAACATTTTACATAAATGTTAAAGGCACGCTTTAAAATTATATACCCACTGCATTTTGAAGTTATTTATTACATGTTCTTACAAGCTAATATCTTTTTTAAAGAATCCTTGTGATTGACCACAAGCCTTAGAACAGAAAACATGAGAATTCTCATGATCCATCTGCAATGTGTCAGTACACCAGCCTACACCCTCACTGAACTATCTTGCTTTAATGGCTTTGCATAAAAAGTTGCTTTAAAGGGCCGTCTAGACCAAAGGATGCCAAGAGCATTGGCCACCACAGGGGCGGTTTCCCCTACAGAAAGCCCCACATGAGAAGTATGTGGAAGGCACTGCTAGATGCCTACCCAGTGTCCCTTTTCCCTAACAAAATCTCTTTTATTCAAGGCAACAATGTGCCCTTTGCACTCATTTGCTTTTTTCTCAATTCCTTTATTCTACTCAGGATTTAATTTTTTAAATACCCCAGATTTTACAAAGCGCGGCAGTAGAATAAAAAACTGGAGTTTCTTTTCATACAAACTTATTTATTTGGATTTTTTATATTTCAAATTATTGATACATTCAAAGAGTAATTTTAATCTCTATAATTTTTCATGATGTGATTTTTTTGAAATATTCACCCACATGAAGACCTGGTTTACATTCACATGTTTCGCAAATATAAATCGTCTCTCTTCTTCCACCTTTGATTTTTCTGTTAGAACAAACAACACAATCTTTGTGTTTTTTGTTAGGGTGAGGTGTGATTATATGGAGCTTACCATCTAAACGTTGCTCTAAGTTAGTGGATAATAATCTACCCCTGGAAGTTAGTGTACCATCTCTGAATTCTCCAACAAGATCATGTACTAGTTTCCTAATAAATTTCACATGCGGTATCGGTTTTTCATTTTTTCTTTTTTGGCATTCTTTGTACAATATATAGGAATTTCCAACACTGATCTCCAGCCCCCAGAAAAACAATTTACGCCACCATTTTAGAGTCTTCCTCATAAAACAGTATGTGCCTGTGTAGTGATCAGCTATATCAACACTCCCCATAAACTTTGTATAGTTGGTCATGACCTTGGGTTTGAGAACTATTTCCTTCCCACCACCACACACTCTCCTTTCCACAGACTCAGTCTCTGAAGTGTCCCATGTACTGAGCATTGTGACTATCCTCTTGTCTTTCCACGCAAGAAGCATTACATTTTCATCCCTGAAAGCCACTATCTCTCCTTTCATTAGCTTTGGATGTTTGATAACAGGTGGATTATCTTTCCTATTGGGCATTATTGTCCCTGTCAAGTGTGTTTTTTCCTTGAACAATTCCTTTGCAAGAGTGACACTAGTGTAATACATGTCAGTGAAGAAATGATAACCTTGAGAACCAGGTACTGAGTTCTTCAATCTTTCATGAAGCTCTAAAACTATTCTGCTAGTAAAAGGGAGATCAGGTCTCACCACCGTTTCAGATGTTATTCCTCCATAATAAGGGACAAATGAATGTACGTAACCACATTTTGAATCTGAGAGGACATATAAACGAATACCCCATTTTGTTGGCTTTTTAGGATTATATGTGATGAAGTGCATCTTTCCCTTGAAACCAACAACAGCCTCAACAACAGCAATCTCTCTTCCAGGACAGAATCTCTCCCTAAATTTCATTTCAAGGTATGACAAGAAGCAGTTTACCTTCTCGGTTCTTGTTCTCAAATCTTTACTTGACTTTTGATCGTTTTTCAAGTGTAACATCCAAAATATTTGCAAGAACCTTTCTCTTTTGAAAACAGAAAAAATGGTATATGAGACTCAAAATCCATGGACCAATAACTCTGCAAGTTGGGGTGATTCAATACATCCATATTTAGTATTACACCAAGAAAAGCCTTCATTTCCTCTATCGTCACATCTTTCCAATTATTCCAAGTGGATCGCTGGGATAGTTCTTTCTGGCTAATTTTATGCCTAGCATACTCATTCGTCTCATCCGTTATATTTTTTATCAACGTCTCAGTAAAAAACAACTGAAAAAAGTCTCTTGGTGTGGCACATCCAGAAGGAACTTGAGGTCCAACATGTAACTGACCAGTGGAGAAAGGGATTCTGCTAGGCTCTTTGTCATTCACAGATGTAGATGTCCACTTTTCTTGTTCCTGTTTTCCCCTAGAAACGTAACTTTCACTGGGTCTTATACCCGATTTCTCAATGATATCACCTATATCTCCGTCACTCTCACTCGAATAAACAATTGTGCGTCTTCGTTTTGCCTTTATGAATTCAATGTCACTGTCACTGTCAGTACTTTCAGCCAGATCTTTGGGCAAAGCAAGGGACTTTTTCCTTTCTGTAGTTCCACTAAGACCAGCGATTTGTTTATCATCTCCAGTCGCATCCTCGGAGAACTCACTTTCGTCACTATTACATTTTTCACTTTTTTCTTTGTTTTCGAAGTAAAATTCATCATTGCTGCTTTCTGTGTCTTTGGAAAACTTATCCATCCTGAGGAGGGGAAATTCACTCAGAACGTGCGACTGCTAGGGGGCAAACCAATCATCCAACTAAACCCTGTGTCATGACAACATCTGTGATATGCTAATAGAAACCTAAACAAACCTAGGAGACGAAAAGATAAGGAAGGTTCTTTACCAAGGGAAGATGATGCAAGCTCAAAAAGGCATGATGCAAGGACTCATGCCTTGGACCCTCTTACTCAAGATTGCTGCCTATGCAAAAGATAAGCTTAGGTGGTGGCATCAGTTGAGATGGCATTTACATTTTACTTGTCCTTTCATGCTAATGAAAACAAGAAAAGATACTGGAAAAATAGACAAAAATCCCCCTTCCCCCACGCAGTGAAACTACGTGTAGAGCGCAAAAGGTTAATAACTTGTTTTCCCAGACTTTCTAACCCTTGGGTGACACCATTTTAGCTAATGAGATGTAAGTAGAAACAAAAGTCTCCTGTGATTTCTTCAGCTGTGACAGTCATGACCCTGAGGCAATGAGCATAGGGACAAAACCCAGCTTTCTAAGGAACTGTTTAGTGACTACATCAACACCAGCAATCAACTACTTTCAGACTTGGTGAAATCCATTATTTATAGGATTTTCTGTTACTTGGAGTTGAACAAATTAGTAATAAAGGAAATTAATAGTTACAACAGGTCATTGATGAAATAAAAAAATGGAGGTTTATGCTAAGCCTTTAAAATTACAATCAATTGGACAAAGAACAGTGTTCAAACTATATATGGAGAGGGGAGGTTGAGTTAAATCTTCATTTTTCACAGAAGGAAGTCAACAGCTAATTATAAAGTTACTAAGTGAAGAAACAATGTAAGCACTAAGCATATTATTTAGAGGTACAGTGGTAAATATCCCAAAACATAAAACCAAGCAGTTGAAAATGTTTGCTCCTGGGGAACAAAATTGAGAATGAGATAAGACTTGCATTCATTTGTTGCCCTTCTGTACTACTTGATTTTCTGACCATGGGTGCTTTCTTTCTTTCTTTAATTAGTTGTAGTGGGAAAAAGTTACAAATGAGATTACATTTTCCTTGGCACTAAATTATAACTTCTTCAGGAAATGATAGACTTCTTCCTTTCTTATTTAGAACAACATAAAGGTTTGAAGGAGTGTTTCCTGATTTTCATAAGAATTAGATATTCTTCTGATTTTATTTGTAATTAAAAAGTATATTTAACATATGATTTGAGACTATATTCTTCAAAACCAGGAATGGCTGGTTTCACTTTTCCTAGTAGTGGTTTCCAAACAGCAGCTCAGGAGGCTCCTTGGAAATTTGTAGGTAGGGCTGAGAGGGTGACTCCAGAGGCTCCAATTCTGTTTCCACTAGAGCAGCTCTGCTTTATTTATTATAAATATTAAGCTTTGACACAAGACTTGGAAGAAAGAACTGAACTAGTATGAAAAATCACTGCACTATGGGCAAAAGCACAACTGAAAAGGTACCTACTGAATTATTCTATCCTAAATACTATACTAATGCAAACAATTAGGGAGGATGCTGAAATTACACTTTATTGAAGAATTCAGTTAGACTCTAGCAACAGAAAAGCCAAAATAATAACGCTCAAGCAAGATAGAACTTTTGTTTCTTATTTAAAAAGTAGAGGCCGATGCACAAAGTTTGTGCAAGAGTGGGCCTTCCTTCCCCCCGCTGCTGGCACCAGCTTCCCTCTGGCACCCAGGACCCAGGCTTCCCTCACAGCCCCATCTTCATTAGGAAGGACGCCTGGTCTAATTAGCATATTATGCTTTTATTATTATAGACTATTAGCCCGTTTGCACGAAGATTCGTGCAATAGACCTTCATTCACCTGGCTGCCTGCACCAGTTTTCTGCCGGCACTGGGGACCCAGGCCTTGGCTGTGGCCACCGCCTTCTGCCTTTTTCAGGGTCGGGGCTTGGCCCCGGGCAGTGGCCTTGGGCTAGGCCGCACCCAACATCCCTGTTAAGGATCGCAGGAGCCGACCCCCAGTGGTTTCCTGCGATCCGTGCAGGCTCCCCGCTGGTGCCCAAGGCCGGGAAAGCCTCGGGCAGCTTTCCCGGCCTTGGGCTCGGCCCACCCAGAGTCCCTGCTACCCATCGCAGGAGCCGACCCCCAGTGGTTTCCTGCGATCCGTGCAGGCTCCCTGCTGGTGCCCAAGGCCCCAAGGTCCCTGCAACGGTTTCCTGGTGGGCGTGGCTTGGTTGGTGGGCGTGGCTTGGGTGTAGCGAAGGTGCGGTCAATTTGCATATTTGTCTATTATAAGGTAAGATTCAATAGGCAGTTCTGGGTTGCTATTTCCCATTAGAGGGGGCTCAATACCCGCCTTATTTATCTGCTATTCACAAGCTCCACCTTTGCGGTCCACATTTCAGCTAGCAGGAAAAAGAAAAGGGGAGGGGACAGGAATGCCCCTCTTTTAGGAATACTTCCTGGAAATGTGCCTGTGGCCAGCACTCAGTCACATGGCTACATAAGATGCAGCAAGCAAATCTGGAACAAGCTGTCTTTGTTGCCATGTCCCAGCTAATAAGTAGGAAACATGTAGAAGGGAAAATGGAAATTAGGAATAAGTGGTAAACCCTGCCACATGCATATCCCAAAAATTAATTCATATTTGGCTTGTAGGACTGCAGGACCAAGTAACAACATAGTTATATCAAAACCTGTATCAATGTGTCCCCTGTCAGACTCTCAACTTTAAAGATTTAGATCTTTCAAATTAAATAACATGTCTGTATGCAGCACTGACTTTCCTCACCAGATAAGCACAAGTAAAATGGCAAACAGGCACTTAATAAATGAATGACTTAATAACTTAATGATTCTTAAGAAAGGAAAAGACATTAGAGACAAAAATTTCCTCTACACACAGAACTGTATACTGATGAGACTTCCTGTAACCTGTTTCCTTGGACAAGTCACTCAGTAACTTGAAGTTCCAGGCATCACACGAAATGGGTATGTCACGAGGATCAAATGAGATTACACGTGTCAAGTGCTTTGTAAACATCAGAGTTTTATACAAATATAAAGTTATGCACTTTCAAAGCTATCACTCCAAATAGACACTTATTCAATTAAACAAAACATCTTTAAAAAATTTTAACAATGTATAAATACATTGACAAAACAGTTTGTTGATTGAGACTCCAACAAAGGTTACAGAATAAGAGAATTTACATATGTCTGTAACAGTTCATAGACTGTTACACATATTGCTTTTTAAGAAATACCATTAACACAAATGCATGGTTTACAATATACCCACTAAAGCAAGAAAAAAAAATAGATTCATAAAATAAAGTGTCTCTTAGGCATTTATTATGCCAAGTATTTAAATAATTATTCTTACTATGACAGAAGAATAATGCTCTCTTCATGGTAAAAAGTTTCGTTAGGCCAAGAACCACTGACGCTCTTCGGGAGGTTCCAAAGTAAAAGCTGGCTGTACTCTCCAAAAACAAATAGAACACAGCAATCTCTAAGTACCCCTTACACATAAACCATGAAAACTCATTTATATTAATAGACCTAAAATACATGACTTGTTACTATAAAAATAAACAAAATTTTAGAAACTAGCTCATGCCACTGATCCAAATTTGGTTTTTATCTGCCTGTGAATGCCTAGGATAAGAGTTTCATTATCAAGTACATAGTAAGCCATAAAATTAACAATTATTTCTAACTTATACATAGCCAAAGTGCTCACTCTTACCATGGAAGCAAAACTTTCTTCTGAAAATAACCTACAGAAATATTTAAATACACATAATTTTGAAATGAGATTAAGAACAACATTCTATGGATCAAAATGCAAACATCTTCATTACATATGTACACGAACATAAACACTCTTGTCAAACTGCAGTGCGTGGATATTACATGACTGGGCACACACATATGTACACCATGAACCAAATTTTGACAATGTTTCTAGCAATACCATATTTTCAAGCCCCAAATGCTAGCAAGAAAATGAAAATTACTTTAACTTTTTTTTAAGTAAATTTTCAAATGGAAAAACAAACCCAATACTCCTCTCTGCTACATGTACTGAGTTCTAAAAGGCTCAGAGTGAAGAATCTCTTCAGTTGTTCCCAATATAACAGAACACACGGGACTTCTCCCCCTCTTCAGGAAGTCTGATCATCTCCGGTGTTCTGCAAAAGAGTAAGAACTCCTGAATAAAAAAAGTTATTTTACTTAACACAGACTTCAAAGAACTAGGAAAATACTCCGTATTTGTAAGCAGAGCCAGCTACATTAACTTACATTCAATGGCCCCAATCATGTTAAAAATTACAAACATGCTGGAGAAGCAAATCAATGGATCCACCCCAACGTCCAGCAGGTCAGTGTCATTTTAGCAGAGTACCACCAGGTACCAGATAAGTCCACTAATCCTACCCAACATTCACTTTCACTGTATTCAACAGCCACCTCCATTTCAGAAACACTGAAAATCCTAAGGAAAAACACCTAAGCACACACTTGACAATTACCATAATGGACCACAGCAAAGCTATTTTGTCATCGTGCAAAAACCCTCAGGAGGAGAATCATGTCCCTCCAAAAATAGTACTTTTCTCTATTTCTCATCCTTTATACAAGAGAAACTACAGCAGAATGAAAAGAACAATGAATTTCATAGGAGAGCTGGATTAAGCCCTAGTTTTGTACCATTTATTAGCTGTATATTCTTCAGTAGGGCTTTAGTTATCTAAATGCAATCGTTGGACCCACTGGGAACTTGTTAGACATGCAAACTGAGACCCCACCCAGATCAAATAAACAAGGAACTCTGGAGGGGGACCCCCCCACTCGTTACGGCCCTCTTGGTGATCCTGATACCTGTTCAAGTTTGAGACTCACTGTGTAATACAATACTACCTGACAACCTACTGCCTGCAAACAAAGAACTAAACATTTTTCCCCAAGAGATTTAACAATCTATGATTACTACTTATCCCATTGAAAAATCTCATAAATATTCTTATTGGGGAATTGTAGTAAAACCAGTATGTTCTAAAAAAAATCTCAGTACTTTAAAACAATCTTTAAATATACAGTCTTATTTTGTTTCTAATTGTTCTTACTATATAAAACCTAAACCTTACAGTATCATTCTTCAAAGCTGTTAGAGCCACCAGAATTAATAAAAAGTAACTAAACTTTTTTTAAGTAAGCTATTATCAATGACAGTTTCTCTCTCTGGTTTTAAAATAATTTTAGGACACTGACAATACTCTGGAATGTCTTAAAAGCCTCCAAAAAGTAATTAAAATAACTTTATCAACTCATATCTAAATAAATATGTGCCTTAAAAAACTTAAGTATTTCATAAAAACTAAACTCCACAAGAGTTAGAAATCACTGCATTAGTAGTCACCTGACACATGAAATTTAGCCTCACAGCCAGAAAAAACTTACTTGTCTTAAAAACTGCTTTCCAAGATAAGATGTGGCCATGCTGGTTAAATTCTTTCTGCTGCCCACTTTGCACCTGATGTAGCCATATAGGTTGGCACCTTGTAGCACCACACCCATGGTAACCACTGCCTAGAAGAGAAAAATAAGCAATGATTACTAACCTACACCATAAATGAGACCCGACAGTGTCCTGGGGAGAAGGAAAAGGAAGCTCTATGAAGGGGGGTTGTGCCAATAAGACTTCTTCACCTGCCAGAATAGATGTATCCAACATGTACTCTGCACAAGGCGCCCCATCACCTGCCTAACAAACATTAATTAAATACACATGCTACAGCAGGCACCAGGTCGCCCCTGGAAATCAAGTGGGGTAACTGTGGTAGGCAGTTAGACAGAAATGAGCAGAGCAAGGATGAGGGGCCAGATACAGAAGGTCATCGGGGTGGAAAGCCCTAAGTGCCTAGCAAGGGACAATTGTAGGGTGGGACCTCGTCCCAGGGTAGCCTTCCCTCCCCTGGCTTATCACTGGTCATGCGGTTTGACTCCCTGACCTTTCCTCCTAGAGATAACATCTAGGCCTCAGTTGTATTTCAGCTCCAGGCCCAGAAAAGCAGCAAAACCAGACAATGACCATGGCTGCCTCAGGACCAGCTGCCCTGACTAGTGACCCCTGCGCTGGCGCCTACCAACCAATCAGGGGAGACCCAGACACTGAAAGGATTCACCAGGAAAACTGCTGAATATTCTATTAAGATCTCCCCCAGGCCCTAGCTGGTTGCTCAGTGGGTAGAGCGTCAGCCTGCGGACTGAAGGGTCACAGGTTTGATTCTGAGCTAGATTCCCAGTGTGGGGTGTGCATGAGGCAGCCGATCAATGATTCTCTCTCATCACTGTATCACTCTCAGTGTCTCTCTCTCTCTCTATCTCTTTCTCTCCGCCCTTCCTCTCTGAACTTAAAAAAAAATTAAAAAGAAAAGCTCTCCCCTGGGACCTCCCTAACACCCTTAGGACAGAGGACCCAGCATGGGAGCGGCCAGCACCTTTCCCTTTCCTCTTGGTTTTTGCTCCCCCTCCCCCAAGTGCATTACCATTACCTTCCTCACTCCCAAGGCCCTTCCTTTACCTCTATAACTTCTTTCTTAAGCCCACTTTTTCTACAAATTACTTCTTCTACTTCTATCCTACCTGATAAAAGAGTAATATACAAATTGACCCTAACTCCGCTACACCCACAAGCCACGCCCACCAGCCAATCAGGAGCAAATATGCAAATAAACACAATCAAGATGGCTACAGCCACAGAGAGCAGGAGGGAGGCTTGGGTTGCCCCGGTAAAAAAGGAAGCCAAGCTTTCCCCATGCCTTTGCAGGCCTAAGCCTCCACTGAAGGCTACAAAGTTTCAATTATAGAAGGTAAACGAATCCAAACAGAAATGGTGGAGCTGGAAAGAGTGGGAGGCTTGGGTTTCCCCCGGCAATGGAAGAAGCAAAGCTTCTGCAGCCCTGGCTGGCCCAGGCCTCCGCTTAAGGCTACAAAGTTTCAATTATAGAACACAAACCCCAAAAGAAATGGCTGCCGGCCATGGAGTGAGCAGGAGGCTTGGCTCCGCTCAAGGCTACAAAGTTTCAATTGTAGAAGGTAAATAAATTCCAGATACCAGGGCCTCTGCTTGGGTCGCCAGGGGGCGTGGCTGGCCTGCAAACCACCACAGGCCCTTCACCCAGGCCGCCCCACACCCCAAGGGAACCCCCACCCTGATTCAGGACACCCTTCAGGGCAAACCAGCTGGCCCCCACCCATGCACCAGGTCT
Source organism: Cnephaeus nilssonii (assembly GCF_951640355.1). Lineage (NCBI taxonomy): Eukaryota > Metazoa > Chordata > Mammalia > Chiroptera > Vespertilionidae > Cnephaeus > Cnephaeus nilssonii. The sequence goes on from NC_137090.1 coordinate 46,911,023, forward strand.
CTATCCTATCTAATAAAAGAGTAATATGCAGATTGACCATCACTCCAACACACAATATGGCTGCCCCCAAGTGGTCAAAGATCCTGCCCCATGTGGACACAAGATGGCCACCACAAGATGGCCAGCAGGGGAGGGCAGTTGGGAGGGACCAGGCCTGCAAGGGAGGGCAGTTGGGGGCAATCAAGCCTGCAGGGGAGGGCAGTTAGGGGTGACCAGGCCAGCAGAGGAGGGAAGTTGGGGGTGACGGGGCCTGCAGGGAAGGGCAGTTGGGTGGGACCCAGGCCTGCAGGGGAGAACAGTTGGGGGGGACCAGGCCTGCAGGGGAGGCCAGTTAGGGGCAAACAGGCTGGCAGGGGAGCAGTTAAGCATCAATCAGGCTGGCAGGGGAGTGGTTAGGGGGTGATCAGGCTGGCAGGCAGAAGCGGTTAGGGGCAATCAGAAAGGCTGGCAGGCAAGCAGTTGGGAGCCAGCAGTCCTGGATTGTGAGAGGGATGTCCGACTGCCCGTTTAGGCCCGATCCCACCAGGATCAGGCCTAAACGGGCAGTCAGACATCCCTCGAGGGGTCCCAGATTGGAGAGAGTGCAGGCTGGCCTGAGGGACACCCCCCACCCCTTCCCCCCGTGCACGAATTTCATGCACCGGGCCTCTGGTGGTTTTATAAATAAACTAGAGGCCCGGTGCACAAAATTCAACCAAAGGGCTCAGCCCTCCCAGCCTGTCGCAGCCTCAGCGGCCCTTGACACCCCAGCTGACCCTCACAGACCCTCACAGCCTCAGCCAGCCCTCGCAGCCCCAGCTTCATCAGGAAGGTTGTTCTGCTGTTTGACCTGAGAGTATTATCCTAGCCAAGTAGCCATCCTATCTAATAAAGAGGTAATATGCAAACTGACCATCACTCCAATACACAAGATGGCCACCCCCATGTGGATACAAGATTGTCGCCACAAGATGGCCGGCAGGGGAGGGCAGTTGTGGGCAATCAGGCCAGCAAGGGAGGGCAGTTGGGAGGGACCAGGCCTGCAAGGGAGGGCAGTTGGGGGCGATCAAGCCTGCAGGGGAGGGCAGTTGGGGGTGACCGGGCTGTAAGAGGGCAGTTGGGGATGACCAGGCCTGCAGGGGAGGGCAGTTGGGGGGAACCCAGGCCTGCAGAGGAGGGCAGTTGGGGGCAACCAGGCCTGCAGGGGAGGGCAGTTGGGAGGAACCAGGCCTGCAGGGGAGGGCAGTTGGGGGTGACCAGGTCAGCAAGGGAGGGCAGTTAGGGGTGACCAGGCCGGCAGGGGAGGGCAGTTAGGGGTGACCAACCAGCAGGAGAAGGCAATTAGGGGCAACCAGCCTGGCAGGGGAGGGCAGTTAGGGGTGACCAGGCTGGACAGGGGGGGAAGTTTGGGGTAACCGGGCCAGCAGGGGAGGGCAGTTGGGGGCGGCCAGGCCTGCAGGGGAGGGCAGTTAGGGTCAACCAGGCCTGCAGGGGAGGGCAGTTAGGGTCAACCAGGCCTGCAGGGGAGGGCAGTTGGGGAGGCCCAGCCCTGCAGGGAAGGGCAGCTGGGGGGGACCAGGCCTGCTGGGAAGGGCTGTTAGGGGTGACCAGGCCGGCAGGGGAGGGCAGTTAGGGGCAATCAGGCCAGCAGGGGAGCAGTTAGGCGTCAATCAGGCTGGCAGGGGAGTGGTTAGGGGGTGATCAGGCTGGCAGGCAGAAGCGGTTAGGGGCAATCAAGCAGGCAGGCAGGCGAGCGGTTGGGAGCCAGCAGTCCTGAATTGTGAGGGATGTCCGACTGCCCGTTTAGGCCCGATCCCACCAGGATCGGGCCTAAATGGGCAGTCGGACATCCCTCGAAGGGTCCCAGATTGGAGAGGGTTCAGGCTGGATTGAGGACACAGCCCCTGCACCCCCCCCCCCTGTGCACGAATTTCATGCACCAGGTCTCTAGTTCAAGAATAAAATCAATAGGCTCATATCCTTAAACATGACAGAGCCAAAGGAAAACAACGCCTACAACTTGTTTTTTAAATCACCCAACAATGAAATTTAGCCAACCATCCAGGAGATAAGAGGAATAACTGAAATAAAAAGATTGAATTCATGTATTTTAAAATACTGAAGATCAAAGACTGAACAACTGGTCAGAAATGTCATTCAAAAGGTAATTATTATGAACCTTGACAATAAAAATAATACTGGAACAAACAAAACAGGTGATAGAAAGGGAAGAAACAAAGGAGGGAATTTAGGAGAATTCCATTTCTTTTCTAAACAAAGTCAATAAACAGGTTTAAAGGTATTACTTAAAATAAATAAAATAAGATTATGTAGTAAAGTTTTTGGGAAGTCCAATGTTACACACAGAGTTTTGACAGCATTCATGGGTCAACTGTATATTCAACAAAAATCCAGAGATGGAAGCAGGGAGGAAAGGTAGGAGAAACCATGAGAGTTAACTCTACCATCTCCATAGCAGGAAATCAACATATATTAAATGCATTTCCTAATTCATGAAAGAAGGTATGATACAAACATGTAATAAACATAAAAACTAGAAAAACTAAGTAGACAATAAACCTTCCAACTTGAAAAAGGGAAAGTATTTATGTATACATGCAAAAAAAAAGAGAACCTATATAGCAAAACAGAGACAAGAAAATATAAAAAAATAGGGAAAAACATACCGTATTTTCCGGCGTATAAGACCACTGGGCATATAGAAGATTTTCCTGGGTTAAAAAGTCGTCTTATACACCGGAAAATATGGTAATTAAAAAGCAAATATATCTGATATCAATAATCAAGTGAGACAAACTTTACTATTAAAAGAACAAGACTCATAGTTTGGGTGAAACAACAGATTACATTTTCCAAAGATAGCAACAGTATCTCCTGTTCCACATGCTCTCAGACCCTACTTTAACATGAGATCCCCCCACCCCATCAAGGTGTGAAGCCTAATTCCCACCACCTTGAACAGGTATAGGTAGCAAAGTGATGCTGTGACTTCTGAGGGTAGGTTGTTATTATGGGCTGAATTGTGTCCCTCAAAAGTTCATATGTTGAAATCCTAATCCCAGTACCCACGAATCTATCTATCTATCTATCTATCTATCTATCTATCTATCTATCTATCTATCAATCATCTATACTAGTTGCCCGGTGCACAAAATTTGTTCATGGGGGAGGGGAGGTGTCCCTCAGCCCAGCCTGCACCCGCTCCAATCTGGGACCCTTCAGGGGATGTCCAACTGCCAGTTTAGAGGCCTAAACTGGCAGTCAGACATCCCTCTCGCAATCCGGGACTGCTGGCTCCTAACCGCTCACTTGCCTGCCTTCCTGATCACCCCTAACCACTCTGCATGCCGGCCTGCTTGCCCCCAACTGCCCCCCCAGCCGGACTTCTCGCCAACTGCCCCCACCCTGCCGGCCTGCTCACCCCCAAATGCCCCCCTGCCGGCCTGATCATCCCCCAACTGCCCTCCCTGCCAGCCTGCTCGCCCCCAACTGCCCCCGCCTCTGCTGGCCTGCTCGCCCCCAAATGGCCTCCCCCCGCCAGACTGCTCTCCCCCAACTGCCCCCCCGCCAGCCTGATCACCCCCAACTGCCCTCCCCTCCTGGCCTGATCGCCCCTAACCACCTCTGCCTCTGCCCCGCCACCATGGTTTTGTCCAGAAGGACATCTGAAAGGTCCCCAGGTCTAATTAGAATATTACCCTTTTATTAGTATAGATAGAGGCCTGGTGCACGGGTGGGGGCCGGCTGGTCTGCCCTGAAGGGGGTCCCAGATCAGGGTGTGGGTCTCCTTGGGGGGCGGAGCCAGCCTGGGCAAGGGGCATGGGGCAGTTTGCAGGCTGGCCACTCCCCCATCGGGGTACGGGTCCCCGCTGGGGGGTGTGACTGGCCTGGGCGAGGGGCTGAGGGCTGTTTGGGGGTCATTTGCAGGCCGACCAAGCCCCAGGCTTTGTCCGGAAGGTCTCCGAGTCTAATTAGCATATTACTCTTTTATTAGTATAGATATATACTAGAGGCCTGGTACATGAAATTTGTGCACTGGGGGGGGGGGGTGTCCCTCAGCCCAGCCTGCACCCTCTCCAATCTGGGACCCCTTCGGGGGTGTCTGACTGCCGGTTTCGGGCCTAAACCGGCAGTCGGTCATCCCTCTCACAATCCGGGACTGCTAGCTCCCAACTGCTCGCCTGCTTACCTGCCTGATCACGCCTAACCACTCCCCTGCCAGCCTGATCGACACCTAACTGCTCCCCTGCAGGCCCAATTGTCCTCAACTGCCCTCCCCTGCCAGCCTGGTCGGCTCCAACTGTCCTCCCCTGCTGGCCTGATCGCCACACTGCCCGCCCCTGCTGGTCATCTTGTGGTGGCCATCTTGTGCAAGGGCGTGACAGTCAATTTGCATATTATCGCTCTATTATATAGAATATCTACCTATACTAATAAAAGGGTAATATGCTAATTAGACCGGGAGACCTTCTGGAGTCCTGCTGGACAAAGCCATGGTGGCGGGGCCAAGGCAGAGGCGGTTAGGGGCAATCAGGCTAGGACAGGAGAGCAATTGGGGGTGATCAGGCCAGCAGGGGGCAGTTGGGGGCGATCAGGCCAGCGGGGGGTGGGGGGGGAGCAGTTGGAGGCGAGCAGTGGGGCAGTTGGGGGCAATCATGCCAGTGGGGGTGGCAGTTGGGGGCGAGGAGGCCTGAGCAAACTCGTACAGTTGTAAAAGGTAATTCAGATTGTGAGCTGAAACACTCTTAATTGGAGCTTGACCCTCCAAGTAAGCAATCTAATTGCCATGGGGCCAACAGGCTATGAGGAAGCCCAAGCCACTTGTTCAGGCCATGTGGGAGGCTGTAGGCCTCATGAAGAGGAGATGCCACTCCAGCTCCCAGCCACTCCAGCTACTGTCTGACTGCAACTAAAGAAGCCAGAACTTCCAGACAAGCCCTTCCCAAGCTCATAAACCAGAGAAACCGAGAGAGATCATGAAATGACTGTTGATGTTTTAAGCCACTAAATTTTGGGAAGATTTACTAAATAAGCTATAGCCAAAACAGGTTAGCAACCAATATTTTAAAAAAAGACCACTCTAGTTCCAAACTAAACTAAACATGTTTGTCTGGAGTTTACTGAATATCCTCATCCCACAAGTTAACAATGTGATAAATACAGTAATGTCTGTACCAGGTGGGTTAAATTAAAATTCTGCCAGACACCCGGAGAACTGGTGAAATGGGGTCTTTACTAGGACTCTGCTCGTCAATACTTAAAAAGGAGAGTTGGAAAATCAAACTTGGGAAATTCAGGATCAAGCTGCCCATTCAAGATGGGACCCTGATGTTAACATAAATGGCTGATTACTATGATTACCCATCAGACATCTTAATGGATTATTGAATAGCTATACACTGATACTTACCAACCACTTCAGTCTGAAGGAGAAGAGAGAGCTGAAGGCAAATATCACCCAAAGCACTGGACAGGCAATAAGTCCTAACCAAAAGATTCTTGATTCAGCCTCGGAAACAGTTTTATTCTCTTGAGGGGATGCCTACACAAGAACATGAATTTAATAACCAATGTTTTGTGATATTTATCAGTAAATCTGTTTAACATTTTTTATGAAAAACACCTTATCCTCAAATTCAAATAAATACAGACAACCAAAGTCCTAAGTTAGAACCATCACCCTCCTCCCCCAACCAAAAAACAAAACAAAACAAAACAGTTAGTAGGTCTACCACTATTGTAACTTTAGGAACTGGTTTTAATACACTTGTTTTAAATCAAGAATTTTCAGGACAGAGTAGAGAGTTTGTTTAAGAATGATCTCTGATAGACTTCTATTCAATTCTTCTTGCATTTATAATGTTTATTCATAAGGAAGCTTTAAATGATACCTTCTTAGGTGAGGATCAATGATATCAAGATAATAGTCATCCTAAAAAGTCAAGTCAGGGTCCATAGAAAAAAATGGAATTGAGGGATTCTGGACAATGACCACAATATCTCAGCAGAACCCAGGAATTTAAAAGGGTGGTGGGTTGTTTATAAGGTAGATTTTATAATGTAAAGGAATATGGGCTAAGCATATGCTGCTTTCTGAGAAGTACTTGTCAAGGCCCTTCCAAGCAGAAGGCAAGCAATTTCATTGGTACTATCTCCAAGAATTTTGTCCTCTGCCTCCCAAACAACGTTCATTATAGACAAGCAGGCCAACCCAAAACAGACCAGGGTCCCCTAGGGCTGCTGAAGGGCCAACTTAAAGATGACACTGCGCTGATCAATTCAGATTTTCTATCCAGTCGAAAACCTTCTTTCTTTTTCCTGCCCACGAATGGGAAAGGACCATTGGAGCAAGGACAGAACAAGCTATTAGCAGCAGTGATTCCAGGCCAAGCAACATAAGGAAAGAGACCCTTTGTCATCAGCTCCTAACAGGCAGCTTAGCACACTGTATAAACTCTAACCCAAAGTCCACCCCCCGAGGATTCCTTCCTGTACCATTTACAGTCTGAACTACTCAGAAAAATATAATTAGTTTTAGAAGGCCATCTGATTTAGCATTGACATGACAAATGATTTGGATAGTACTTTTAATCTTGAACACTTCATCCATAAACACTCAAATGTAAACTACACATAATTCATTGAATGATACTAAAAATTGGGGGAGGGAGGAGTTTACCTTCCTGGACTCAAACACCCAATGGCTTTTTCCATCTTCATCAATATGATTCCACCAACGCAGGCCAACCATTAGTCTACCTGTGACATTCTGGTAAAGATTAATATATACAACATATTTTAAAAGCATTATTTAAAGATCTACCATAAGGTCATTATTTCAGTGTAATATTTTACAAACAAAATAGCATTAGCTTTACCTCCATAATGTTCAGTTAAAGATCATTACACACCAGGCCTGGACGAAAGATTAAACAAACGGCAATGGCAGGACCAGCAAGGGTGGAGGAGACAGGGTAAGCATATCCATAAATACCTCCTTTTCCCTCATGAATTATTGTCCTTTCTCCAGTTCAGTAATTTGTTCCTAAACCCTTTGCTCTTTAGCTACTGTGACCTATTTTTCCTATATATTCTGACTGCAGCTACATATCCTATCCTATCCGATCTAATAAAAGAGTAATATGCAAATTAACTATCACTCTGCTACACCCACAAGCCACAACCATCAGCCAATCAGGAGCGAGTATGCAAATTAACCCCCAACCAAGATGGCTGCCGCCATAGAGTGAGCAGGAGGCTTGGGTTTTCCCAGCAATGGAGGAAGCCAAGCTTTCCACACACCCTGGCGGGCCCAGGCCTCCACTCAAGGCTACAAAGTTTCAATTATAGAAGATAAATAAATCCCTACAAAAATGGCAGCAGCCACTGAGCTGGAGAGAGCAGGAGGCTTGAGTTGCCCCCGGCAATGGAGGAAGCCAAGCTTTCTGCACACCCTGGTGGACCCAGGCCTCCACTCAAGGCTACAAAGTTTCAATTATAGAAGATAAATAAATCCCAGATACCAGGGCCTCTGCTTGGGTCGCCGGGGGGCGTGGCCAGCCTGCAAACCACCACAGGCCCCACACCCCAAGGGAACCCCCACCCTGATCCGGGACACCCTTCAGGGCAAACCAGCTGGCCCCCACCCATGCACCAGGCCTCTATCCTATCTAATAAAAGAGTAATATGCAAATTGGCTGTCACTCCAACACACAAGATGGCTGTACCTATGTGGTCAAATATCCTGCCCCCATGTGGACACAAGATGGCCACCACAAGATGGCCAGCAGGGGAGGGCAGTTGGGAGGGACCAGGCCTGCAAGGGAGGGCAGTTGGGGGCAATCAAGCCTGTAGGGGAGGACAGTTAGGGGTGACCAGGCTGGCAGAGGAGGGAAGTTGGGGGCAACTGGGCCTGCAGGGAAGGGCAGTTGGGGGCGACCAGGCCTGCAGGGGAGAGCAGCTGGGGGGGACCAGGCCTGCAGGGGAGGGCAGTTAGGGGCAAACAGGCTGGCAGGAGAGCAGTTAGGCATCAATCAGGCTGGCAGGGGAGTGGTTAGGGGGTGATCAGGCTGGCAGGCAGAAATGGTTAGGGGCAATCAGGAAGGCAGGCAGGCGAGCAGTTGGGAGCCAGAAGTCCTGGATTGTGAGAGGGATGTCCGACTGCCCGTTTAGTCGGACATCCCTCTAGGGGTCCCAGATTGGAGAGGGTGCAGGCTGGGCTGAGGGCCACCCCCCCGCCCGCCCCCCAATGCACAAATTTCATTTACCGCGCCTCTAGTATTTTATAACTATATAACTCTTAAATTGGTTATTATGGATTGAATGTTTACATCCCCCCAAAATTTATATGCTGGCACTCTACCCATATCATGGATTTTAGGAGGTGATTAGGATTAGATTAGGTCATTAGGGTAGAGCCCTCATAGATGGGATTAGTGCCCTTATAAGAATCAAGAGAGAGCTTTTGACCTCTTCTCTGCCCTCTACCATGTGAGGGTACAAGGAGAGATCAGCAGTCTGGAATCCCAAAGAGGGTCCTCAGCCGAAGTCAATGACACTGGCACCCTGACCTTAGATTTCCAGCCTCCAGACCTTGGGAAATAAATCCCTATCTTTTCTATGGCATTCTTTTATAGCTGCTCAAACTAAGACAATGGTTGCAAGCACTGAACTTCACTCAGTACTTCAAATGTACTAAGTTCTTTTCCTCTTATGAACATAACTAATTATTTTGATAGCTTTCCTAATGCTTATTATTCAACAAATATTTATTAAGCATGTAATAAAATTGGGATAACAGACACATTTTCTGTCCTCCTGGAGCTTCAAGTGTTTGTGGGGAAGAGAGGCAGCCAACCAATGGGTGTAACTTCCATTACCAAATGTGGTAAGTACTGAGAGGGAGAGGTGTGGGGTGCCTTAAGAGTCTAACAGGGAAATATTATCTCATCAGGAATCAGAAAATGACTCTCAACATTTGGAATGAAATTTAAAGAATAAGTATAAATCAATAATACAGATTTTTAATTAGTGGCATCCACTAACAGACTCAGAGGTTCTGTGGACTTAGATGGGAAAAATTATCTTTATTTTCACTATCTCCTGGCTAAATTTAATTTACCTTTAAATTATGAATATAGACAATTAACCACAGTACTGGTGGTTTTGCCACAATAAAAACCACAGAATAGTATTTAAAAGCACTATTCATAGCTTCATGGGACTGGAAAAGGAACCCATGGCACAAAAACAATTAGGAATCCCTGTGTTAAGGTAATATGCAGATGAGAACAACATTCTAGGTAGAAAAGCAGACAGTTCTGTTTTCTTTTTAAGCCAAGATATTTTTTAAATTGTCTCTTTTTAAAATTCCAGTTTTGACAACCATTTTTTATTAATTTCTAGTTTTGTTGCACTGGGATAGAAAATGTAGCTGCTCTGAGCACTTTATTTGGATTTCCTTCATAGTGATATTTGATTAATTTTATAAATATTGCACAGGAACTAACTCTTGTTATTAAATTACTAGAGGCCAAGCGCACAAAATTGTGCGCGGGTAGGGTCCCTAGACCTAGCCTGCAATCAGGGCCATCTTCCACCTGCTCTCCAGTCCCGCCCTGCTGCCGCCCAACCCATTCCCCGTGGTTCCCCATTGGCCACCCAGCAATCGGAGCCTGCGGGCTAGGGGGAGGGACCAAGAGGTGGTCAATGCACCTCATAGCGACTGGTTGATCAGTCGTTCTGGTCGTTCTGCCGTTATGGTCGCTGGCTTTTTATTATATAGGATCCTTGCAAGTAAAAAGTTACAAATACCACTATTAAACTGATCTCGTTATTTCATTCAGGTCCTTTCGACCTTACTTATATTCAGCTTTTGTTGCTTTGATTGGTCAAAGCTGTGGCTTGTCAGACTCCTATTATCACAATAATGTTCCTTCCATTTTCTCCGAGTTTCTAAGTTTTTCACTAAACAGTTTGATGTAATGTTATTCTGTGAATGAGCCTTACTGTGATTCATAAAATGATTTTTCTTCCATTGAATGCTATCTTACTCTCATTTCTATTTTGTCTAATAATAATAATGCCATATTTCTTTTTGAATTGGTCTGATGTTATCATTGCATTTTATACTTTTTTCTAATGTCATGATTTTAGTTAGAACTTTTTGGTTGGACTTTTGATTTTTGGCCCAATCTTAGAATTCTTATCTTTAAAAGGTGAGTTTAATCAAATTACATTTACTGTTAGTACTAATTTGCTAGTACTTCCACCACCATGTACTATGCCTTGTGACATTTAAGCTTCCTTGGCATGTGCTTTCTTTCCCTTGCTTTATAAACTGTGTTTTAGTTGCTCCTACCTTTGCCAATGCTGTGAAAGATATACAACCTATTTTACATTTTACTAATAGTTACCACTAAAGTTTTAAAACCATTTAAATTTTTTACTCCATCAGAGTATGGAATAAAGCAAAAGCACCATATAGACTATAACATTTAAAATTTTTAAATAAATGTTTTATTGTTTTAATGATTATAATCTCTTCTTTTGACAACTGTACTGAGATTTATAATAATTATGATAACATCTCTGTTCTAACTAGGTTTGGAACCCTGCCTACCTCCTTTCCCAAGTTCATTCAATAATTTCCCCATCTTGACTTTTTAATTACGCTTCATATAGCAATTGTTTGGATATCTGTAAGTAATTTTGCCAGATAAAGGGTAACATTTTTTAATCCCTCATTAAAAACAAACAAACAAAAAACCCCAAGTTATCAAAAAATATACTTTTGGGGCACATTTTTTAAAACCCTAAACGCAGAAGGTTTTAATTATAAGAATTTGGAAATTATCAGAAAGAAGTGACTGAAGGCCATGTTCCATCTGGCTAAACAGAAATTACATGAACAACAAAAGGGAACAAAATTGTTACCAAGATATAGCAAATACTTTAGAGCATAAAGCAACAGAAGAAATTCAAAGAAAAGCAAGCCAGAGAAGACTGTACAAAAGAAAAGCTTAAATAAAACAGACTTCTGTATTCTTCATTCTCAGCATTTTGTGGCCTATGGAAACTGGCCACCACCAAACCAACCACTGCCGGTATCTGTAAAATCAGAAGGTCTAAAAACTGCTGCGTTGGTGGCGGTGAACAGACTTGTCACATCTTACTCGTCTTTGAATCAATATATGTCTCTGAAATTCCAAAATTAGCTTTTGCTTTTTTCCCCTTCCATCCCAATCATTTTACTATGAAAATTCCAAGCACACAGAAGAGTAGTTTTACAGTTAACACCTATATACCTATCACCTAGAGCAGGCATCCTCAAACTTCGGCCCGCGGGCCACATGCGGGTGTTTTTGCCGTTTTGTATTTTTACTTCAAAATAAGATATGTGCAGTGTGCATAGGAATTTGTTCATAGTTTTTTTTTTTAAACTATAGTCCGACCCTCCAACGGTCTGAGGGACAGTGAACTGGCCCCCTGTTTAAAAAGTTTGAGGACCCCTGACCTAGGGTATACAGTTTCTATTTTAAAAGTTACTTTATCACATGTCCACCTACCTATGTATCTATCCATCATCTCTCTACTCATCACTGCCTTTGAGTTTGAAACCATTTCTTATATTCCTTTCTATCCCCTACAACTTCAGCACTACTGACATTTTGGGCTAGATAATTCTTTGTTTTGGGGAACTATCCAATCTGTGCATTTAAGATGTTTAGCAGTCGCTGGCCCCTACCCACTAGATGCAAAGAGCACTCTTCCCCCACCTATTGTGATAACCAAAAATGTCATCAGTCATTGAGACATACATGCCCTGCAGGGCAAAACGGGTCCTGGTTGAGAAATACTGCACTAGAGCCTTCACAGATGGTGGTACTCCTTAAGTATTTGTGAATAAACTATCCTGAGGTCTTACCTAGACAGCCAGAAGTGACCCAGAAGCAAAACAGGTGAAATGGATTAGAAGCAGTATGTAGTGACATTTATTAGATTTTAAAGCTGATGTAGGCTGACACAAGGCACAGATACACCTGGCACTTTAACACAGAAGAGGCCCAAGGTAACAAAAAGATAAATTAATGCCTACCCAAAATGCTAAGTTTCATTTTTTGTACTGTTTATACACCATTCAATCTCATCATATAAAATGGTTTCAAAATAAAACATTCAAACCTACCTTGACTGCCCAAAAATCACATGACAATAACAAGATAATCGTCACCATACAGGCAATAAAGCTGCTGCTGAACAATTCACAGAGAAGATAGACTACAATTGCACTGACTCGAAAGAATAAATGGAAAAATGATGCCACTGGATGTCTGAAAACCAAAACATAACAAAAGAAATGTGATTACATTTTAGACAGTTACTGCAGATGTAGATGAAAAATGCTTCAGCCATAGCATAATCATGCTGTTTGGTCAAAATAAAAGATGATTTGAGGAAGAAGCAAATCACCAACCTCTCTTTTTTCTTAAGTCCCATTATTTGACTAAGCCCTGTTGTACAACAGCAAATACACTATGTAAACAGGACTTTAACAACTCATTGAATACTTCAGGCATGAAGACAAAGTAACCATCAGGAAGTGTTTTTAACAGCTTTATTGAGATATAGTCCATATACCTTACAATTCACCTATTGGAAGTATATAATTCAATGTTTTTCTTTTAAATATATTCATAGATTGTACAACCATCACCATAATTTCAGAACATTTTCATTACCCCAAAGGAAACCTTTACCCATGGGCACTCACCCCCATTTACACCAACCCCATCACTTCTCCAGCCCTAGGCAACCATTAATGTACCTTTGTAAAGATTTGCCTATTCTGGACATTTCATATAAATGAAATTGTACGATATATGGTCTTTTGTGACTGCCAACTTTCACTTTGTTTTCAAAGTTTAGGTAGAACCTGATTCCATTAAGTGAATTTCTTTAGAGAGAACTAAATTTGGAATAGAAATGTTTGGCTTGATATTTTCATGTTAGTTTATATAAAAGATGCAATTCTGAAATTTGTACAATAAATCAAAATATCATAATGCATCTACAGAAACTACTAGTATTTAAAGGAAAACATAGTAGTGGTCATATAATTGGATTTGCAGATTTAAAAACAGTGTTGAGTAAAATTCCATGTCAGTTATGCACAATGAGAATCTGAAATGTCCCCATTTTTGTCTAAGACTAAAGATCACACTAGTGAGATACAGTATTCACAAGAACATCACAACCACTCTGCTTGAATCACATCAGCCGTCACCAGTTCACAGGCAGAACAGTACTGGACACTAACACAACTCGTAAACGTTATTTTCATACCTGATTTTGGATTTTTGGGGTCGATTAGTTGTTTCCTCTTCTGCATCAAACAGTGCAACATCTTCACTGTCATCATTACTGTCCTAATAAGAAAATTAAATACCCATGAAGCAAAACGAATTCAGCATGTACATGCTGACTACATACAAGGCAAGCATGCTAGTCAAAATGGAAAACAAGGTTAAGGCATGGTCAAAGCCATCTGGATTCAGAACTTAGGAAAGGGCATGTGCAGCCCCTTCACTCCCATCCGAATCGACTGGCAAAACCCCCATTACATTTTAGACAGTTACTGCGGATGGAGATGAAAACTGCTTCAGCCAGAGCATAGTCATGTAGTTTGTAGTAAAAAGTTATTAGAAAATGTAGCTGCTCTGAGCAATTTATTTGGATTTCCTTCGAAGTGAGATTGAAGCAAGGACAGAAAAAGCCCCCCCGCCCCCCCACTCCACCCCATCAAGGTAGTGTGTGTGTGGGGGAGGGGGGGGGCTTGTTTTGCTGTCTCCATCCAAGTATCTGCTGTCTCCATCCGTACCCAAGCTGCTGAGCCTGTGAGAAAGCCACCAGGGTGCAGACGATGGTCCTGCGTTGGGAGAAAGGAGTCTTTTTGGCTCCTCCTTCACAGAATCATCTGACTTGCATTGTTTCCCTGACCCCTTCTCATAACTCTTTTTACCCAAAGCAAAACCATCTGTGCTCTGAATCACTTCTCTTCCTGCCTCCTCGGGGGCTTGTTCCATTAATTTTCTCTTTATTTACACTTTCTTGTATCTTCAAAGCTTTCTATTAGATCTTTCCAATCAGCATGGAAACTTCTTCAGAAGTCCTTTACAGAGTGAAAAGATATTTTAAAAACCTTGATCCTGAATCTCTCCTTCCATCTTCCACTTTCCAAAGGGTTCCTTCCTTTCACAACTTTAGGCTTCTAAGAGTGGTTCACATTTCAACCCACTGCAATTCACCTTCAGCCTCAACCACAATAAATCTGCTCTTTATACCTTTCCTAGTGCCAGCCACTCATCCATCGGCCTCCCTGCTTCTAGTTCCAGTGGCATGCTCAGCTCTACTCCAGCCTCTCATTATCTACTGAGTAATCCTCCCAACATGAAAATCATACCGTGTCACTCCCCTGCCCAAATTGTCTATGGAGCCCCTACATGTATGGAATAAAACTTAACTCCCTCACACATAGCTTAGATCTCATGATCTGATCCCCCCTACTTAACTTCTGCACCCCCTCCCGCTAGACAATACAGCAATAGTTACTACATGTTCTGAAAACACAGGTTCTCTCCCTTCCTTCTGCCTTTCATGTTTACCCAGAAAGCTCTTCCCTTTCCCATCTCCTACGAAGCTCACCATTAGGCAAACATCAAATCATCTTTCAAATTTCTGCTCAAATACTGATTTAACAGAGAAACTTTCCCCAGGCATACCATTTCCGGTTCCCATAGCACTGGAACAAATCTCCATTTGAACCATTATCTCAGGATATTCTTATGCAAGTGTACCCCTCCCTCCCTCCAAACTGTAAGCTACTGGGGGGCAAGGTCTGTCCCTGCACTGCAGTGAGTCCTAGTGTCTAGGAGAGCACGAGGCCAGGCAATACAATCCAACACAAAGGAGGCGATCGCCTATAAAGCATGGCGGACTGATCAGGGCCAGGAAAAATACAAGTGCAAGTGAGAGCACAGGTCAGAGGATCTGGAGAAGCTTCCGGGAGGAGTTTACCAGCGGGGCCTCGACAGAACAAGAGGGCCTCCTGCTCAATCCAGTCCCTTAACCAGGAATATGTTCAAAGGTCTAGAAGTAAGAATACACAAAGTATGCACAGGGAACGGCAGAGCCCTCAGAGTAAGAGAAAGGTGGAAGAAGTGAAGGAGGAACTAAAGCTAGAAAAGTAAAATGGACTCAGGTCAGAGACCAGTTGTTCTCAACCTTGGGTACAGGCTGGAATCAGCTGGGTCCCACCCTGAGGTTCAGGCGTAATTGGTCTGGGGTGTAGTGTGGGCATCTGGATTTTTGAAAACTCTCTAGATGGTAATAAGTGTGCAGCCAAGAGTATGATGCTATGGAATTACTGTCCTAATAAGAACATTAAATACCCATGAAGCCTTCAGCTCTTGATCCAAACAGTCCAATCTCCACCCAGCAGCCAAGGTGACTTTTTCACATGAGGTCTTATCATTCCCCTACTGACAACCCACAGCACTGTGGCTGGAAAACAGACTCCTAGGCTGACATATCACAACCTGGGCCCTGCTCACCTCTAAGCCCTGGCCCAGGCCATGCCCTCCATTAACTGTGGTGGGACCAATAATGCCTCCTCTTACTCCACCAAAGAAGTCCACGTTGTAATCCCTGGATAGTGTGGATATGTAAATTTGCTTGGGAAAAAATATTTGGCAGAAGTGATTAAATGAATGGTCTTGAGATGGGGAGATCATCCAGGTGGCCCCAATGATGCCATTACAATGGTCCTTGAAAGAGAAGCCCAGGAGGGTCAGAGCCAGGGAAGGTGATGAGACAATGAAAGGAGAGGTCACATGACGGAAAGTGGCCACGGCGTTACCCACAGGTCACCAGTGACCTCACTGAAGGCTGTTTCAGGGCCTAGAACAGTGCCTGGGCCGGGGTAATGCCTCCAATAAGAGAAAGCACACCTGTGATCACCCAGTGAAAGTGCACCTCACAGAACTCTCTTTTAAAGAACGGATTACTAAATTATTCATAGTAATCTCTGACTGGAAACTTGTGGGCTGTAATGAAATCCACCAACCACCACCAATTCTGGTTTAGCTGGGCAGCGCTCCCCTCGGGGTCAGGCCGAGCCGCCCGCATTCAGAGCTGAGACTGCAGCCCGGCTCCGACCCGTTCCTGCAGCCGCTCCGCACGCAGCGCCCGCGCCTGTCCGGGGTGCGCGTCCTCGCCGAGCCGCTCTCGCTCGGCACCAGCGGCGCCCCCGAAGCCGCCGCGGCCTGGACAGCGGCCCGCGCCCGCCCCCGCCGCTCCTCCTCCGGCTCGGGCAGCCACCGGGGCGCGGACGCCAAAGCCCGGGACGCTCCGCTCGCGCCCCACCCTCTCCAGGCCGAGGTCGGGCACAGCCGCCCTCCGCTGCCGCGGCAGCCCCTCACCTGATGCAACATGGCGGCCCAGCGCAGCCCACTTCCGGGAGCCACGTCAGCGCCGACCGCTGGGCGGGGACTGGAACTCACGCGACTCGGTCACCAAAGGCCTGGAGGAGCCGAAGAGCAGGCCCCAGCCCGTCCCCACTTCCGCTTTTCAGCGCCTCGCGGGAGGAGCCAGTACGGGGACCGGCGTGGGGGCGGGGCGTGGCGATCGTGGGGGCGTGGCGATCGTGGGGCGGGGCGAGCGTGAGGGCGGGAACGGAGCAAGGGAGTGGGCGGGGCGACCCTGGGGCGGGGCGAGCTGGAGACCCGAGAGTGCGTGGCGGAGGGTCGCGAGAAGCGGGCTGGGGCGGGGCGACCAGGGATGGGTGGGGCTGGGGCGGCTCGGGGGCGGAGCGACCAGGGACTGGGAGGCTCGGGGGCGGGGCAGCCAGGGACGTGGCACGCTGCGCGGGCGGGGGCTAGGTTTGCCGCGTGGAACTATTATTCCTACCAGCGTTGATGTCCGAAGGCGAGCGTATCCTATTTGTACCTTAAATTTTAGAAGCAATTGGAAAAAATGGATGTGCTCCTGCGAAGGGGTAAAAAGTTATTAAGAAGAACAAAGCTGGAGGACTCCACTAAGTAGTGGAGGGTTCAATTGTGAGAGGAAAATACACCCGGAAAGAGTAAGGAACAGAGAGGCTGAGCGCTGGCCCCGGAGTCTGAGCTTCTGGGTTGGAGCTGCTCCAAAGCCCCCCACCTCCGCTCCTCTGCTCACTAGTTATCCAGCCTCTGTACCTTTTTCTTTGTAAAGTGGGGATGACAATGGTAGCATACAGATAAGTACCTCGTAAGCAGAAGATGGTATTCGTATTCCTGTTGTAAGTTCAGCTGCCAATGGTGTGGTCTTGCCCATATGAAGGCTCTGAAACTCGGGGATCGTAAATCATCTTTGGCACTGATCATAACAGCATCCTACCCGGCTGGCCTACAGGTCAAGCTGCTGTTGAAGGCTTGTGGAATAATGTGTATTCGCACATTTTCTTAATTGAGAGAATTCTTTCTAATAAAATCACTATTTTTACATGGCTATTTGACAGTGCTCCTTTAAACCGAATACAATAGTATTCCTGCACTTGAAAGTGAAAAGTTGAGGCAGTGAACAGGTTACCTGTGCATCTAGACAGCCCATGCCATGCAGGTTGTGGGGGGTTATGGGTTGGGGTTTTTGTTGTTTTTGTTTTGCATTCTATTTGAACTCATTACCATCTGTATAGGAAAATCTCAATTCAGTTTATATCCTGTGTAGGAAAAAAAATAGTTCTTCCCTACTGTGTTTCTATCCTGTGTGTCTTCTTTACTACTCATATAAAACACTTCATTTCTTGTCACCAAATATGTCGAGGTTTTTCTCCACATCAAGCAATTCTCTGCAGCACCAGCTAGGTGTCCTACAATTTAATTAAATGTTGACACTATCTACTTGGAGACATCATCAGCTCACACAGGTTAAGGGCTCAGTCCTACAAGACTCTCTCTCTCTCTCTCTCTCTCTCTCTCTCTTTCTCTCTCTCTCTCTCTCTCTCACACACACACACACACACACATTCAGATGCCAGTCACAAGCCCAGGTTCTCACCTGGCTTCTGACCAACCAGCTATAGATCAGAGGTTGCAAGGATCCCTCTCCTTGGGTTCAATTAACTTGCAAGAGCAGCTAACAAAACTCAGGGAAGCACTTACAGTTACCAGTTTATTCAAGGATACAAAACAAACAAACAAACAAAAAAACACCCAGAGCCAGATAGAGACACATAGGGCAAGGTCTGCAAGGGTCCGAGCTCAGGAGCTTCTGTGGAGCTGGGTGTGTCGCCTCCCAGGATGTGGATGTGTTCACCAACCGGGAAGCTCTCCAAACCCCCTGCTACTGGGTTTTTTATGGAGCTTCCTCATGCAGGCATGTCTAATAATTAACTCCATTTCCAGCCTCTCGTTCCAAACCTCATGGCTTATTTTTTCTGGTGACAAGAGCCCATCCAGGAGCCCACCCAGTCACATCATTAGAACACTAAGTGCTGATATCACTTAGGAATTAAAAGGTTTTCAAGATCTCTGTGCCAGGAAGGGGGTCAAAGACAAATATTAGAACAAAAGATATTCCTAGTATTCTTATTGCTTGGGAAATTACAAGGGTTTCAGGAGCTGTGCCAGGAACGAGGGGCAGAGGCCAATATATACTTTCTGTTATCTGACAGCATCCTATGGCCATGCTGAGCCGCTGAGTAGGAGCAGTCCCCTTTGGATGGGGCTTGAACTCTCCAGTGGTGGACTGCACTCTTCTAAATTGCCTGCCTGGACCCTGATACTGTCAGCGGCAGGGAGATCTCCACAGCTCCGTCTGTTGCTGGTGGGAGTGAGCTTCTTGTGATTTCCCGAGAAAAGGAATTTTCTGAGACTTGCACGGGAGGATGAGATAGTGTAGAAAGCTTTATTTCTGTGGAATTAAACCCCTGTGTTTCCAAGTTCCCATGTCCCCTTGTCCCGCCGAGGAAGCCGTGTAGCTGTGGCTTCAGCAGAGCTGGAATCAGAGCCATTGTCCAGAGTTTTCGCTCCACATTGGAGCAGTGTCCAGTCCAGCATCAGGCTAGCTTAGCTTGTGTTCCCATCACTAGTCTATCAGTCCACTGCGTGTGGGGTCCGCAGTGGACTGATAGACATGGCTATGGAGGAAACATGGACAAATGCAAGGAAGCAGGAACAAGAGAGACCCACGAGCCAAGAGAGTGAGTTCCTGGGGATTATGTATTCCCAGATTTTCACAGGCTTGCATTGACCCCACTTATTTCTGTTCCCAGGTTTGCTGGACAGCAAGCACCCTCCCCATGTCATTCCAACTTCACTAAAATAAAATAAGCCAAACACCAGTGTCTACTTTGCTTCCTTTTTATTGCAAGACATTGTAATCTCACAAGGCTGGTTCAGATAAATACGTTTGGACCAAGTTCAGGGGCTGCGGTTTTCCCTTGCTTCATGAAGTTATCTATGGGCAGGCCTTTGATCTTCCTGATCCATGCAGCTTTTCTGGCCTTTTCTGGGTTGGCCACTCCAGTGGGCTTTGTGGCCTGATATTCTTTCAGCTTGGCTTCCTCGTACTCTTTCTCCTCCCTCACAGTCAACAGCATGAAGTCGCTGTTCATTCTAAATGGATCGAGGGCCATGCAGTAGCAAGGCCGTTCTTTCCTGACAGGCTGGGTTGTCTTGCCTACTTGTGGAGCCAGCATGCGGTTTGCCTTAATGACATGCTTGCTGGTTAAGGGTCTGAAGCTGCGTACTGCCTTGTCAATGGAACTGGCGACTGGGTCTTCAACTAAGCTGGAGCGGATAATCATGGGCTGGGGTATGGTAGAACGGACTTGGGAATGGTGCAAAGAGTTCTTCAAGTTGGGTTGCAGTTTCTGGATTTCAAGGGAAATATTGGTTTCTTTCACATCTACTGAAGGGTGGATGACTCTCAAACTGTCAACTGCATGTTGTAATGATTTTCCTTGGAAATTAAGGACCTTCCTTGGGTGTGAAATTGAAGGTTCCCAAACATCAATGACTTGGGACTGGGCCCTATGCGGATAGGCATACTCCCCTGAATGATGGGCTTGCTGCAGGGCATTAACTGTCAGGAGGAACCGGTCGGGCGACATAGAGATTTTCCAGGACTTTTTCTTTGAGTGTTTGGGCAGGTATCCAGAAGTTTCCAGGTGTCCCTTTTTTTGTACTTTCTCTATATCATCTAGTTTTTTTTAAAAAGAAAGAAAAAGAAAAAGAAAAGAAATCAGTGTCACATGAAAAGCATTAAGTATTTAAGCATGAAAATTAAATCCATTCTAACTGGGATGCAAACTGACATATTTGTTGCCCAATGGACATGTCATCCATCATGTGGGCAAAAATCCCCCATGATACCAGAAATTACAACATATTCAACACGACAAGTCTTTAACAAATATGCTAGTACTTTTGTGTACGTGTGCATTAACCTCTAGATATGCATATTTTGGAGGGAACATATGTAATCCCAATGCTCCACACATATTTTGAAATGTCATACCTCATTTATAATCCACACAAAATAGGCCTTATAAATTCATAGTAACATACCTGTTTTGAAAGAAAAATTGAATGACAAAATTGGATTCCCATCTTATTAATCAAATTTGACTCCAAATGATCTTGGGACATTTTCTAAAGTCAAAGCTACCTTCACCCCTGGGAAATGCTAAATATCACAGCATGACCGAAAGGCAGCTCCTGAATAGGAGTTCCTGAAATGTTTTGCACAACAGCAGCAGAACCAAAAGCTGCTGACAAGAACCAGAGATTCATCTTGTCACACTAGATCAGTGGTCGGCAAACTCATTAGTCAACAGAGCCAAATATCAATAGTACAACGATTGAAATTTCTTTTGAGAGCTGAAAAACGACTTCTGCGCATTAGCCACGAAGTTTCAATCGCACTGTACGTGTGTGCCTGCACGTGGTATTTTGTGGAAGAGCCACACTCAAGGGGCCAAAGAGCCGCATGTGGCTCACGAGCCACAGTTTGCAGACCACTGCACTAGATCATGGTCAAGACCAAGGTGCCTAAGATCTGAGTTAAGAATGTCTTCACAGGTGAGCAAATCTATTATATCTCAGTTGGGCCTTTCGACCCCTACAATACCTCATGGATACACTGTAAGTAGTATTCCCATTTTAAGAAAGGAATAACTCAGTCATGAAAAATGGAAGTCATTTGGTTAGTCTGATCCAGCAAGTAAAAGTCTGTACCACCAACTATAGCAATCTATAACTAGCAAATAAAATGTGACCATGTGCTAAGCATATAATCTTCCTTTGACCGTATGGCTTTATCCCAAGATGTTTGTGTATGGACATACTAGGATGGAATAAAACTTCATATTTCTCCCTTTCACTTTGTGAATTAAGTAATACTCTATGAAAACATATAAAACAAAATAAAATTAAGATGTCAAAATCTTCCCCACTCTTGCAATCCCAGAACAAACCATTCCACACCTATGTGTGTACATGTGTGACAAACCACACAATATTTTATCCTCTTATAAAAATTGTGATAACTCTTTGTTCATTGACTTGTCTTTTTTATATAATAATATATTGTTGATTTCTTTCCAAGTCAATATATATAGATCCTCATGATACAATTTTATCTGTTGTGTAATATTGCATAATATATTTTTTTCATTATTAGTCATTGCCCACTGATGAACATTTAGTTTGTTAGTGATCATTCTTGAAGAAATGCAAAGACCATTTTTTCTTATAATCTGAGCAAGTGCAAAACGATAGATAGCCCTAGCCGGTTTGCCTCTGTGGGTAGAGGGTAGGCCTGCCGACGAAAGGGTCCCAAGTTCTGTTCTGGTCAAGGGCATGTACGTCGGTTACAGGCTCAATCCCTGGCTCCAGTCAAGGCATGTTTGGGTGGCAACCAATCTATGTGTTGCTCTCACATTGATGTTTCTCTCTCTCTCTCTCCCCCCCCTCCCTTCTACTCTCTCTAGTAATCAATAGAAAAATATCCCCAGGTGAGGATTAACAAACAAACAAACAAACAAAAAAGAGAGAGGAAATGCTAGATTGTTGGCATGGGTGCAGTGGGAGTCCTCATGCATTCTTGGTTGGATGGTAAATTGATACACCATCTTTAAGGACCACCATGACAGTATCTTTCTGGTTTTTAAATGCAGTTATCCTTTGGCTCACCAAAGCCTCTCCTAGGATTTTGCACTACAGGTATATATCTACATGGGTACACAGACATAGGTACATACAAAGATGCCCACTGTTAGTAGAACCATTCTAAAACTTAATTGTTTTCCCCTCACCTTGAAACTAGTCTCTACAGGGAGTTTGATTCAAAGAGGCACTGTTGTATTAACCAAACTATTTGAAAGGCATTGAAGTTCCTCAAAAACAACAAAGGGACATACTATTTGTGGCTATCCAGTATTTCTTCTTAAAAGCCCTTTCCCCATCTCTCGCTTATCTCCTTATCTCATATACATAGCACTTGTCCCCAAATCTATCTCCTTCCTCATGAAATCCCCTACAACACCCTCTGAAATCAGCCACAACTTCTCCTTTCTTCTGTTCCCCATTGCTCAGACTGATAACATAACCCTCCGAGAACTGAGGAGGCTGAATGGCAGGGAAGGGAGTCAGACTATGAGCCCAAAATTAGCTCTTACAAAGGTTCTCTCTCCGTGGCCTCAAGCTCTTAAGACAATTAAGTAAAACCAATCATTCTTAGGAAAGCCAGGCATTTTATCCATTCTGAAGTCTCAGATAAGCAACGTTAATGATCTGCTGAACAACTAGACTGAGCAAAGGGAGAGAGAGAGAGAGAGAGAGAGAGAGAGAGAGAGCGAGCGAGAGAGTGAGAGAGAGAGTTGGAGTATGCCACTGAGACTAAAGCATCACTGTTCATCTTACCTCCTGGAAGGGATTTTGCTTCCAGACTCTCCTGCCCACCATCCAAGCTAATAACTTCCTTAGAAACAGCACTCACTCTCATTTTGCTGTCTCCATCTCTTCGGGGCGATTTTAGCTTAACTTGACTTTGAGGCCCCTCTAACGACCCTGCTAAATTAAGATTGATGAAAAAACCATAGTAAGTACATAATTCAATTAAGCCTGAATAATGGGGGCATAGCTGATAATTTGATTGGTTTTCACCCAAACCATCATCTTATTGTTTGTCATATGAACCTAGGTAGTTACCAGGAGCCTAAGGATTGATCAACCCACCTACTGATTATTAAGTTCTAAGCATTATCTGAAACTCTCCGTCCTCTTTCCTAGCTGACCATTTGCAGTGCTACATTCTGAGAGGTGATCTAGTGATCTATGGGTCCAACTTCACACACCAAATATAGGTTAATAAAAGGAGTCTGCCTACTCTAGTCCCCCACCCCCCCCACACAATTTATTCATTGTATGTCTTATAAATGGCATGAGCCTTGCCACTCCACTGCACACTTACACACACACACACACACACACACACACACAAAGAGGTACCTGCTTCATAACTAATATTTTCCAAGTATGCATGTTCTCAATCAAGGGTAGAGATAATAGATTCTGCAAAGAAGATTTTTCTTCTGCTTTATAATAATACTAGAGGCCTAGTGCACGAAATTCTTGCATGGGGGGGTGTCCTCAGCCCAGCCTGCACCCTCTCCAATCTGGGACCCCTTGAGGGATATCCAACTGCCCATTTAGGCCTGTTTAGGCCCGTTTATGCTGCTGGCTCTCAACCGCTCACCTGCCTGCCTGCCTGCCTGATTGCCCCTAACCGCTTCTGCCTGCCGAACTGATCACCCCCTAACCACTCCCCTGCCAGCCTGATTGACACCTAAATGCTCCCCTGCTGGCCCGATTGCCCCTAACTGCCCTCCCTTGCTGGCTTGGTTGCCCCTAACTGTCCTCCCCTGCAGGCCTGGTTGCCTCAAGTGCCCTCCCCTGCTGGCCCAGTTACCCGTAACTGACCTCCCTTGCCAGCCTGGTCACCCCCAACTGCCCTCCCCTGCAGGCCTGGTTGCCCCTAACTGTCCTCCCCTGCAGGCCTTGTTGACTCCAACTGTCCTCCCCTGTAGGCATCATCCCCCCAACTTCCCTCCCCTGAAGGCCTGGTCCCCCCAACTGCCCTCCCCTGAAGGCCTGGTCCCCCCAACTGCCCTCTCCTGCAGGCCTGGGTTCCCCTGCAACTGTCTTCCCCTGCAGGCCTGATCACCCCCAACTGCCCTCCCTTGCAGGCCTGGTCCCTCCGAACTGCCCTCCCCTGCTGGCCTGATCACCTACAAATGCCCTCCCCTGCTGGCCATCTTGTGTCCACATGGAGGTGGCCATCTTGTGTGTTGGAGTGATGGTCAATTTGCATATTACCTCTTTATTATATAGGACTAGAGGCCTGGTGCACAAAATTTGTGCACTGGAAGGGTGGTCTCTCAGTCTAGCCTATGCCCTGTCACAGTCCAGGAGCCCTTAAGGGATGTCTGACTGATGGCTTAGGCCCACTCCTGCCATTGCTGCTGCACATGCCAGCCGTGAGCCTGGCTTCTGGCGCACTGACCACCAGGGGGAAGCTCCTGCATTGAGCATCTGTCCCCTGGTGGTCATTGTGCATCATAGCAACTGGTCATTCCACCATTCGGTCAATTTTGCATATTAGCCTTTTATTATATAGGACTAGAGGCCCTGTGCACAAAATTCAGGCATTGGGGGGGTCCCTCATCCCGGCCTGCACCCTCTCCAATCCAGGACCCCTCCAGGGATGTCCGACTGCCCTGCAGAATTGGGCCTAAATCAGCAGTTGAACATCCCTCTCACAATTCGGGACTGCTGGCTCCTAACCGCTCACCTGCCTGCCTGCCTGATCACCCCTAACCTCTCTGCCTGCCTGACTGATGCCCCTAACTGCTCCCCTGCCTGCCTGATTGCCCCTAACTGCCTCTTCCTGCCTTATCGCCCCTAACCTCTTTGCCTGCCTGCCTGATCGCCCCTAACCACCTCTGCCTGCCTGCCTGATTGCCCCTAACAGCTCTCCCCTGCCAGCATAATTGCCCCTAACCACCTCTGCCTTGGCCCCCGCCACCATGGCTTTGTCCAGAAGGATGTCCGGAAGGATGTCCAGAAGACGTCCAGTCTAATTAGCATATTACCCTTTTATTAGTATAGATTTTGTCCTAAGAAAATAATTATGTACCATATGTTTGGCTAGGGGGTGTGGAGGGAGGATGTTGGTTGCTTGCTTTTTGTTTTAATGACAAGTATTAAGGGCTAATGTTAGCTACTGTACAAAGATTCTAATAATCTGAAAACTTAGGCCTTGAAAATCAGGAAGTTCCCTTGAGCTGGCTAACAAATTGGTGAATCAAAGAAAATTGCTCCCACCTTCCTTAAAGGTGGGATTTATATCATCAGAAAACCACTGGACAAAATATCCCACGAAGAAACTAGTCCTGGAAGCCTGGGACCTGCTCCAGTGGGTACCACTCTGATGGCCTGGGGGTCAGTTCTCTTACCTGTTGGTGTCCTGGCTCCCTTCAGGAGAATGCGGGACCTGTTAGGTTTACTTAACAGGGACTCTTGGGCCACCAGGTATTTACTGGATATGGAGCTCCCCAGGTTGGGAATCGGGGTGCTAGTCTTGGAGACGACTTCCAGGAGGTTTTCTTCCCTGTCCTCTTTATCCTTGTTCTTTCTTTGTTTGGCCCGTTCCAGGAAGTACTGCCACTTGATATGCTCAAACTGGAATGTGAGGATATTGCTCTCTGTGTTGATAACCATCCTGGAACGAAAACAAGATTGCCCAGAAAAGGAGCATGAAGGCCACCATGCCCTGCCTCCAGATCTGCATGCCAACTGCTGTCCTGTCCAATTCTCGGCCAAGGAAAATTCCCCAGGAAATTACTGTGCCAGTAGGGGGTGTAGGTTGTTGAATAGTCTAGGATAGCAGGCCATACAGCAGGGCTCATGGGCTCTGTAGCTATTTTGTTGGTGTTGTTGTTGTTGTTATTGTTAATTAAATTTGAATAGGGCACATATGTGTGTTTTTTAAATACATTGACTTTTTTTTAAACATTTTATTTTATTTTATACTAGAGGCTCATGCATGAAATTTGTGCACAGGGGTGTGTGTCCCTCAGCCCAGCCTGCACCCTCTCCAATCTGGAACCCCTCAAGGGATGTCCAACTGCCGGTTTGGGATTGGGCCTAAATGGGCAGTTGGACATCCCTCTCACAATCTAAGACTGCTGGCTCCCAACTGCTTGCCTGTCTGCCTTCCTGATTGCCCCTAACTGCTTCTGCCTGCCAGCCTGATCACCCCCTAACCACTCCCCTGACAGCCTGATTGATGCCTATCTGCTCCCTTGCCAGCCTGTTTGTCCCCAACTGCCCTCCCTTGCAGGCCTAGTTCCTCCCATCTGCCCTTCCCTGCTGGCCTGATCACCCACAACTGCTCTCCCTTGCAGACCTGGTCACTCCCAACTTCCCTCCCCTGCTGGCCATCTTGTGGCAGCCATCTTGTGTCCACATGGGCTCAGTCATCTTTGTCCACATGGGGGCAGCCATCTTGTGTGTTGGAGTGATGGTCAAGTTTCATATTATTCTTTTATTAGATAGGAGGATTAGATAGGATAGAGGCCTGGTGCATGGGTGGGGGCCGGCTTGTTTGCCCTGAAGGGTGTCCCGGATCAGGGTGGGGGTTCCCTTGGGGCAAGGGGCGGCCTGAGCAAGGGGCCTGTGGTGGTTTGCAGGCCGGCCACGCCCACCGGCAATCCAAGTGGAGGCCCTTGTATCTGGGATTTATTTATCTTCTATAATTGAAACTTTGTAGCCTTGAGCAGAGCCAAGCCTCCTGCTTGCTCCCTGGCTGCAGCCATTTTTGTTGGGATTTATTTATCTTCTATAATTGAAACTTTGTAGCCTTAAGCAGAGGCCAAGGCAGGCCAGGGCTGCAGAAACTTGGCTTCCTCCATTGCTGGGAGCAACTCAAGCCTCCTGCTCTCTCCAGCTCCGTGGCTGGCGCCATTTTTGTTGGTATTTATTTATCTTCTATAATTGAAACTTTGTAGCCTTAAGCGGTGGCCAAGGCAGGCCAGGGCAGGTGGAAAGGTTTACTTCCTCCATTGCCAGGGAAACCCAAGCCTCCTACTCTCTCTGTGGCTGCAGCCATCTTGGTTAGGTTAATTTTCATCCTCTCTCCTAATTGACTGGTGGGCGTGGCTTGTGGGTATAGCAGAGGTACGGTCAATTTGCATATTACTCTTTTATTAGATAGGATTTCATTGAGTTTTTACAGAGAGGAAAGGAGAGGGATAGAGAGTTAGAAACATTGATGAGAGAGAAACATCAATCAGCTGCCTCCTGCACACTCCCTACCGGGTATGTGCCCAAAACTAAGGTACATGCCCTTAACCAGAATCGAACTTGGGATCCTTGAGTCCACAGGCCAACACTCTATCCACTGAGCCAAACAGGTTAGGGCCAAGGGCACATATGTTCTAATTACTTTGCTTTTGGAATTAAAATACTTTTAAAAGAATTTCCATTCTTGGAGTGAGTGCCAAGCACCTTGGATGCTTGAGGCAGAAGTCTTAGGTACTTTGTATGAATGTTAGGTCCTGAAATTCACCCTTGTTTTAAGCTCGGCATCCAAATGCCATGTTTCTATTGCTGTGATGGGGATGTAGAAAACTCTTTAATGGGAGAGGTTCCCACCTCAATGATCCTCCAGCCCACCCCCTTTCACTCCATCACTCCAAGGTCTCCGAGCATGCTCTACTTTAGACTGAACATGTAGGATGTTTTAAACCAGGATAGTTTTCATCTTCTCTAATCCCCACTTTAATGACCTGGTGGGAAAGGAGTTCCAAACCAAGCCCCCTCCCACCCCCAAGAACTGCCTCCCACCTGCCCATGGCTTCTGTTATTCTCAGAGCAAGCCACTTTCTCTGCTCTACCTGGACCTCCTCTCACCATAAACAAGAAACAGAGACACTGTGCGAAGGTTCCTTTCTGCTCCAAAGGCTGCAATTTTAAGATTGTAACGTTTGTGTAAATTCTGTAAGAGAGTGACTTGTTTTGGTTGAAAACACGAATAAAATTTGGGGAATCCTTCCAATTAGAAATCTCTTTCAGACTTATTTTTTACTCAAGCCAAAAGGAAATAGTCTCTCTTCAGATGTCAGGGATGAGAAAAATTCAGGGGTGATTTAAAAAAATATATATTATTACCTCCTGACTGAACAGTGTTTATTTATTGAGACTTATTACCAGTCCTCCCTCTTTAAGATGAGAAATGGTGAAGTTTCATTAAAGAGAAGGCAAATGATTCATGGAGATTAACTTGATGTCTAAAGTGAGTCTGTGGTAGAATTTTTAACAACTGAATTCTACGTGGGTATATTTCACATAATAGCACCCTGAACATGGCATATATCAAGCACAGTACTATATACAATTAGTCTAGTCCCAGTTCTGGTTTCTGTAAATTCACTTGTTCAGCACTGTCCCAGGGGACATGGGACCCTTTGCCCCTGCCTTTCCCTGCTTCCCCCACATTTGAGCATCTGAAGTGAGGCTGCAGAGACAGTTGGTGGAGCTCTGGGACAGTGAGTGCAGGCTCAGGGAGCAAGCAGGGGCTGCCCATGTCAGAGCTGTGGTCCCTGCAGCTAAGCCATGCTGCACTCACTGCATGAGTTGCCCAGACGTCCAGGACAAATCAAGAGTGATGTGAACCTTGACTGCTAAGTTTGGTGCAAAGTCCACTTAGTCTCCCATGAGACCATCGATTCTCCTCCAGGCGAAGCCCAGCTTTACTGCCAGAAAGTCCAGGGCTGGTGTCCCAGAGGAGGCAAAATCATCCAAACAGAATTGTTCATAGCTCGGACCACCCACCTGTTGCTGTCAATAAAGAAGGATAGCACGGGATCACCTCTGCCATTGGCTTTCATCACCTTCAGACAGTTCCCATTGAGGAAGTTGTAAATGCGGATCTTGCCATCTGCACAGGCACTGATGACCCGGAGGAAGAGCAGGGCCACGTGGAGAACCTCCCTGGAAGGGGACAGAGCAATAGGCAGGGTCTGTCTTCTGGTAAGCTGCTGGGGACTTTTGTGGTTCAGGGTATTTTGTGAGGAGTTAGTGGTTGTAACTCTCCCTGAAGTGATGTTTGGCATCATTTCATAATTATGGATGTAAATCATGGGCCCTCAAGACATGGCTCTACTCATTCCTTCCATTCTGAGATGATTTTTCCTGCAATTTGGTCACAGTGCCACAAGATAGCAAAGTGCAAACGCCTATGTCAAATTTTTGTGGGGTCTGTTTTATAGATGATCATACTTTTATAATTTGATTCCTAGCTATTGACTTCTACAAAAGTCCTGCCAAGAATTATTTAATTTTTTTTAAATTTTAATCCTCATTCCAGGATATGTTTTCATTGATTTTGAGAGATAGAAAGAGGGGAGGGACATGGATCATCGATTGGCTGCCTCCCATACAGCCCTGACCAGGGATCGAACTGATAACTTTTTGGTGCACTGGATGACATTCCAACCAATTGAGCCACCTGGCCAGACTGAATTATTTAACATTCTGATTCCTTTTCAAATAGTATCTATATACATAAAAGGCTAATATGCTAAGTGTCCAACCGTCTGACCAGTTGCTATGACGTGCACTGACCACCAGGGGGCATACACTCAACGCAGGAGCTGCCGTGATGCACACTGGCCGGCACCACAGACCTGGTGCCAACAAACCAACACTCGGCTTCCCCAAAGTGGGACACAGGAGCTGCCACCACCCCGGAGTGACACCCCACCAAATCGCAGCCAATGCTGCCAAGACCCCATGGCACAAAATGCGGCCCACAGCCCAGCCCAGCCCCAAAATAGTGGCTGTGGGTGCTGGGTAATGACATTGCAATGCCATGTAGCAACACCTGGCTTCCTCTCCCTAGCGACAACCAGCCTCCTTGCAGTTTCTTCATCCCAGGAACATGACTTGCTTTATAGCCAGGTGCAAACATTTCACACTTTAACCAAATGTCTGTGAAGCGTTTTCCCGTGCCTCATCTCATTTGATCCTCACAGAAGTCCTGGAGTAGGTAGATAGAAGACTCGGTAGAATCCTATTTTCTTTTCATTAGCTGGGAAAATGAAGATTTAGAAAGCTTATAAACTTGACCTGACTGAAAAGAAGTAAGAAATGGTGGACCTTGAAAATGACTTCAGGTTTTCTCACTGCACAGAATATCATCAAACACTGCTGCAGTTAAATATTTTACCCTTTGTTCTCCCTGCGTGATCTACAATAATAATCTGCTTCATGTTGATATTTACTGCTGTATTGCTGACAATTACCTAAAAGAGAAGTTGGGATGCTTCACGCTTCACTGGGCTGGAAAAAGTTTAGCTAAATCAGAAAGCAGGTCTAATTAAGCAAGTTTGATATATATATATATATATATATATATATATATATATATATATATATGGCCTGGTGCATGAAATTTGTGCACTGGCAGGGGGGGCGTCCCTCAGTCCAGCCTGCATCCCTCAGGGGATGTCTGACTGCCAGCTCCTAACTGCTCGCTTGCCTGCCTGGCTGATCGCCCCTAACTGCCTCTGCTTGCTGGCCTGGTCACCTAATAACTGGTCCCCTGCTGGCCTGGTTTCCCCCTAACTGCCCCCTGCTGGCCTGGTTGCCCCCTAACTGCCCCCCTGCCAGCCTGGTCGCCCCTTAACTGTCCAGAAGGATGTCGGACATCCAGAAGATGTCTTGTTGACCCGGTCTAATTAGCATATTACCCTTTTATTAGTATAGATAAAAGGCTAAGTTGACGCGTGCATGCATGATACATATAAAGCTCTCGCGGGTGCCAACTGCACGTGTGTATTTTGATCTGTCATTGTTGATTATGAATGTGGTTGACACTTCTATTATAGAGAAAGGGCAAATAGTGATATTAAAATATTTCTTCTAATTAATTTCTTTTCAATGTGCACAAATTCATGCACTGGGCCACTAGTTATTAGATAAAGAAAGGAAAAGAGCAAGCAAAGATGCTCATTTTTATATGAAGCAAAAATCTGGTATTTGAGCAGTTTCTTTTGGGTCTTAAATTGGTAGCTTTCATTTTTCCAGTTAAACATCCTGAAGGAAAACTGTACCCACGTACGAGGTTTATCAGTTCCTTTTTGTGATGACCAGTAAGAAAAGAGACAGGAGCAGGAGATGACTTATATAGATGCCTCCAACAAATCCTCCCTACAATAGCTGGTCCAAGTGGGACTCCAGATATGTGTAGTAATCAGTTCTGAGAGGTGTAATTAACACATTCCTGTTAATGATTCTGAACAGTTGAATTTGATGCCACCAATTTGTTTGATTTTATATGCAAAGCAAGTCCACCCATCCCTGCCATCTCTACCCATCTAAGTCCACCCATGGCTTAGCTCTTAAAACTATCTCTTATCCTCACCCCCCACCCCTGCACGCACTCGCGTGCGCGCGCGCACGTGCGCGCACACACACACACACACACACACACACCTAGGTATATGACGGATTCTTTTGGATACAACCTATGTCTATTCATCTTTTCATGCCCTATATTGGGCCTAGCCCATAGCAGGCCCTCAATAAATATTTGTTGAAAAAGTGGGTGTCAGCTTGTGTTTGAGTATGATTATTGCTACAGTGTGTTTAAAAAATGACATCATACCATTTAGCATGGACCTTGGTCACATCCAAGGGCCAGATTAAGACTTTTCAAAGCCCCAACCACTAGCAAAATAGAAATAACAAAGAACTTGAAAGGCAGGAGCATGTTAGCATATTCAGAGAGCAGCAAAGAGGCCAATGTGGCTTGAATTCTACCTCATGTGATAGATGATAAAAGGATGGGTGGGGATAGATAGATATAGATATAGATAGATAGATAGATAGATAGATAGATAGATAGATAGATAGAATAAGTATAAGAAAGTCCAACAAAGTTCTAGGTTTTTTTTCAACATGGAAATATAGTGACTTTATTGGTGCCCTTAGTCCACCTGTCAGGGAGTCCAGCACTAGGAAAGATGCCTGGTGGTAGAAGTGTTTAGCTCTTTCTATATCTCTTTTGATCTTGCTGAGCTGGGCCTGCACTTTACATAGGTTTCTGTGACATTTGGTAGTTCAGTCTGTACCAGTACAGCCTACTACTAAAAAGCATAGCTTTGGGATCAGAAAACCTGGGATCAAAACCTGATTCTACCCCTTACTGGCTGTGTAACCCTGAGAACGACCTCTCAGTATTCAGTTTACTTCTATGAAGAAGGGATAGTGATTTCTGCCTCAGAAACGCCCCAGGCCAGCGGTAGCCATGAAAATAACAGCCCACATTCCTGGTACTGGAGGAAACAGAACAGCCCTCATACACAATGAATTATTTGGCCTACCTTGTGGTTTCCTGGAAACTAACTGAAAACATTTGTCTTTATTTCATCTTACTAGGAACTCACCCAGTGCTAAGGCTGCTGCCTGAGGGAATTTATTGAAAACATTTATAAGCCAGAGTTTTCATCACTGCTTCCCAGGGCAATATATGTCTGTCGGGGCAAACAATTAATTAATCAAAAAGCTTTGGAGAAAAATCTGGGGGATAAAATACATGGGACTTTAAAAAGTTCATACATATTCCTGGGGCTGTGCTCAGACTTGGGAAAGAACTGAAAAAGGCCGAAGCGCTCACTCTGGGCTGACCATGATGTTCTATACAAATGGGAAGTAAGAGCAAAGGTAGAGTTTTAACATGCGAGGCTGAGTGTTGAAGGCTTCCATCAGTAGGCACACAGGGTACCTTGGCAAAGAATTGGAGATATTTTCTTTTCAGGTGTTCAAGTAAATCTCTTTCTAGTCACTAGTATACCACCAAGACAATAAAGCAGAGACTTCAGTGGCCAAACAAGACAAAGAATACAGATACACTAAACAAACAAGCAAAAATACAACAAGCAACAATAAAAACAAACCCCAGAGATGGGAAAGATTTGACTTCCAGAGTTTTCATATTAAAATACTCAAATTGGAAAAAGAGGGAATACTTCCCAACTCATTTTACAAGGCCAACTTTACCCTGATACCAAAACCAGGAAGGACAACACAAAAAAAGGAAATTACGGGCCTATATCTCTGCTTAACATAGATGTAAAAATCCTAAACAAAATACTAGCAAATTGAATATAAAAGTACATTAAAAGAATAATACATCATGATCAAATAGGAATACACCGATGGTTTATTAGCCACAAAGCAATCAAGATGATACACTGATTTAGCAAAATAAAAGATAAAAATCATATGATCATAGCAATAGAAGCAAAGAGAGCATTTTACAAGATATGACATCCATTTGATTAAAACACTCAATAACATGGATATAGAAGGAAAGTACCTCAACATAATAAAGGCCATATATGACATACCCTCAGCTGATATCATACCAAATGGTGAAAAACTGAAAACTTACTCTAAGGTTAGGAACAAGACAAGGATGCCCACTCTCGCTGTTATTATTCAATATAGTACTGGAAGTCCTAGCAATCAGGCAAGAAAAATAAATCAAAGGCATCCAAACTGGGAAAAAAGAAGTAAAACTGTCACTGTGTGCAGAAGACATGATTCTATATATATAGAAAACCCTAAAGATGTCACAAAAACAACTATTCAAAATAATAAAGAAATACAGTAAAGTTGCAGGGTACAAAATCTATATATAAAAATCTGTTGCATTCTTATGTGAAAGCAATGAAATATGAGAAATGAAGAAAACAATCTCATTTACAGTCCCCATAAAAAGAATCTACCTAGGAATAAATTTAACAAAAGAGGTGAAGGACTTGTACACTGAAAACTACAAAACATTGTTGAAAGAAACATAAGGAAATGGGAAAGATATTCCATGATCATGGATTAGAGAATTAATATTGTTAAAATGGCCATATTATCTAAAGCAGTATATAGATTGAATGCAATCCCTGTCAAAATCCCAACAGCGCCCTAACTGGTTTGGCTCAGTGGATAGAGCATTGGCTCTAGGACTGAAGGCTCCCAGGTTTAATTCCGGTCAAGGGCATGTACCTCAGTTGCAGGCTCTTGGCCCTGGTTGGCGGCATGTGGGAGGCAACCAATCGATGTGTCTCTCTCACATCAGTGTTTCTGTCTCTCCCTCTCTCTTTGACTCTCTCTCTCTAAAAAAAAATAAAAAAATATTTATTTAGAGAGAGTCAAAAAAAATATTTATTTAGAGAGAGTCAAAGAGAGAGGGAGAGACAGAAACACTGATGTGAGAGAAACACATCGATTGGTTGCCTCCCACATGCCGCCAACCAGGGCCAAGAGCCTGCAACTGAGGTACATGCCCTTGACCGGAATTAAACCTGGGAGCCTTCAGTCCTAGAGCCAATGCTCTATCCACTGAGCCAAAGCAGTTAGGGCGCTGTTGGGATTTTGACAGGGATTGCATTCAATCTATATACTGCTTTAGATAATATGGCCATTTTAACACATATATATATCCTTATATATAACATATATATATATCCTTATATATAACATAATATGGCCATTTTAACATATATATATATATATATATATATATATATATATATATATATATATCTTTGAGGGAGGATTAAAAAGAAAAAAATCCCAACAGCATTTCTCACAGAAATAGAACATAAACAAAATCCTCAAATTTGTATGGAACCACAAAAGACCCAAAATAACCAAAGCAATCCCAAAGTGGGGGAGAGGGGGAGTGTAGGGATGGGAGAACAAAGCCAGAGGTATCATACTCCCTGAATTCAAACTATAAAACAAACCTACAGAAATCAAAACAGCATGGCACTGGCAGCAAAACAGACACATAGACCAATGGAACAGAATTGAGAGCCCAGAGATAAACTCACACATATATGGGCAACTAATTTTCAACAAAAGAGCCAAAAACATACAATGAAGAAAGGGAAGTCTTTTCAATAAATGGTGTTGGGAAAACTGCAAAGTCACATGCAAAGAAATGAAACTAGACTGCGCTCTGACACCATACACAAAATTTAACTCAAAGTGAATTACAAACTTGAATATAACAACTGAAACAATAAGATAAGTAGAAAAAAAAAACCCATAGGCACTAAACTTATGAACCTTGGTCTCAGAGGGGTCTTTGTAAACTTCTCTCCAAAGGTAAGGGAAGTAAAAGCAAAAATAAATGAATGGAAGTACATCAAATAAAAAAGCTTCTTCACAGCTGAAGAAACCATCAACAAAACAAAAGGGCAACCAACTGAATGGGAAAAGATATTTGCAAATGACACATCCACTAAGGGGCTAATATCCAAAATGTATAAATAACTCATACAACTCAGCAAGAAAAAAAACAAACAAAAAATAATCCCATTTTTAAAAAATGGGCAGAGAACTGCAATTGATAGTTTTCCAAAGAAGACATACAAATGGCCAATGGATACATGGAAAAATGCTCAACATCTAGTTATACTGAAAATTCAAATTAATACCACAATGAGATATCACCTCACATTCATTAGAATGGCAATCCTACCTAGTAAAATAGTAATATGCAAATTGACCGCACCTTCGTCACACCCAAGCCACGCCCACCAGCCAAAGCCATGCCCACCCGCCAATCAGGGAGAGTATGCAAATTACCCAACAAAGTTGGCGGTTAATTTGCATACGCTGAGGGATGGAGGAGTGAAGACTGAAGACAACTTAGAAGGAAGGGGGAGGAAAAGTGGAAAGCAAGGTGGCTGCCAGAGGGAAAGCCCGGTTGGGGGGTGCGGGGCAGGGCGGGGTGGGGCGGATTGGAGCAGAGTGGGGTGGGCGGCAGTGGCGTGTGGGTGCAGGCGCGGAGGCCGCAACGGCAGCGGCAGCGGCAGTGCACGCGGCCACAGCGGCCACTTGCAGGATTCTTCCTGCAAATGGGCTACTAGTTATCAATAAGACAAGAAATAGCGAATATTGGAGAGGATATGGAGAAAAGGGAACCCTCATACATTGCTGGTGGGATGTAAATTGGTGCAGCCACTATGGAAAATAGTGTGGAGGTTTCTCAAAAACTGAGAGTGGAGCTACCATGTGACCCAGAAATGCCTCTTCTGGGTATTGAAAATATTTATTCATAAAGATAGATGTACCTTGCCCTGACTGGTTTGGCTCAGTGGATAGAGCGTCGGCCTGCGGACTGAAGGGTCCAAGGTTAGATTCCGGTCAAGGGCATGTACCTTGGTTGTGGGCACATCCCCAGTAGGAGGTGTGCAGGAGGAAGCTGATCGATGTTTCTATCTCTCTATCTCTCTCCCTTCCTCTCTGTAAAAAATCAATAAAATATATTTTTAAAAAAGATAGATGTACCTCTATTCTCATTACAGCATTATTTACAACAGCCAAGACATGGAAACTACTCAATTTTTGTTTGATTGAATGAAGAAGACATGATACATCCTCTCTAATAAAAGAAAAACATGCAAATTGACCGTACCTTTGCTACACCCACAAGCCACACCCACCAGCCAATCAGGGTGTGTATGCAAATTAACCCAACCAAGATGGAGGTTAATTTGCATATCCAGGTGCAGAGTGAAGACTGAAGACAGCATAGAAGGAAGCCAAGCTCTGCAGAAGGGAGTGAAGCTGCAGAGAAGGAAGCAGGCGGGGCAGGGGAGAAGGGAGGGAAGCAGGCAGGGCAGTGGAGACCACAGCAGGAAGCCCTATTGCAGGAATCTTCCTGCAACGGGCCTCTAGTATTTATATAATGTTATTAACCAATGTTAGCCCTATACATTTAATAAAAAATAAAATATTCAAGTTGTCCAGTGTTCAACAAAAATTATCTATAATAATAAAAGCATAATATGCTAATTAGACCAGATGTCCTTCTGGACGACCTTCCAGGTGAAGCCGGGGCTGCAAGGGAAGCCTGGGTTCCAGGTGCCAGCGGGAAGCCGATGCTGGAAGCAGGGGGAAGGAAGGCCTACTGTTGCACAAATTTCATGCATCAGGCCTCTAGTATAAACATAAAAATACTAGAAAGTATAGTCCATATATAATGAAAAAAGTAATCAGTAGAAATTGTCCCCAGGAAACCCAGTGGTTTGACTTACTAAACAAAGATTGTAAATCATCTATTTTAAATATGTTCAAATAGCTAATGGTAAACATGTTCAAAACTAAAGAAAATCATTAGAACAGTGTATCACCAAATAGAGAATATCAATAGAGTTAGAAATTATAAAAGGAGCCAAATTGAAATTTTGGAGTTGCAAATGACAATAACTGAAATGAAAATTCACTAGAGGGGTTCAACAGCAGAATGAAGCAGGCAGAAGAAGCAAAATACTTGAAGAGAGGTCAATTGAGATTATCCAGTCTGAAAAACAGAAAAAAGAAAATGAACAAAGCCTCGGAAGCCTTTGTGACATCATCAAACCTCAGCATTTGCAAAACAGGAGCCCCAGAAAGAGAGAAGGGGTAGAAAGTATATTTGAAGAAATAATGGCTCAAAATTTTACAAATATGGTGAAAAAATAATCTACACATCTAAGAAGCTCAGCAAGCTTTAAATAAAATAAACTCAAAGAGATCTATATCTAAACATATCATAATCAACTGTAAAAAGCCGAAGACAAAGAGAGCATGGGAAGCAGCAAGGACAAGCAGCTCATTATATGAAAAGGATCCTTAATTACATTAAATTGTTTCTCATCAGAAACAATGGAGGCCAGAAGAATGAAGTAACATATTCAAAGTGCTGAAACAAAAATGAATAACTATAAACTAAGAATTACAGCCCTGGCTGGTTTGGCTCAGTGGATAGAGCGTTGGCCTGCGGACTCAAGGGTCCCGGGTTCGATTTCGGTCAAGGGCATGTACCTCGGTTGCGGCACATCCCCAGTGGGGGTGTGCAGGAGGCAGCTGATCGATGATTCTCTCTCATCGATGTTTCTAACTCTCTATTCCTCTCTCTTCCTCTCTGTAAAAAAATCAATAAAATATATTTAAAAATAAAAATTAAAAAATAAGCTAAGAATTACATATCCACAAAAACCATCCTAAAAAATCGATAAATTAAGATATTCCCAAATAAACAAAAACTGAGAGTTTGTCACTAGTAGACCTACCTTATATAAAATGCTACATAGAGTCCTTTGGGTTGAAATGAAAGGACACTAAGTAGCAATTCAAATGCACATGAAGAAATAAAGAGCATCAGTAAAGGTAACTATCTAGGTACTAGTATATATAAGAAAACAATATAAAGGTATCTTTTGTTTATAACTCTTTTTTCTATTTCATTTAAAGATAACCACTGATGGATACACAGGACATAAAGCAATTTCTGATAATAAGAGTATAAAGGAGAGGACAGGAGCACACTTTTTGCATACTATTGAAATTAGGTTAATATTAATGTGAATTAGATTATTATAAAGTAAGATGTTAATTATAATCCCCAGGACAAATACTAAGAAGATACATCGAAATAGATAGGGGAAAAAAAGACAAGGGAATTAAAATAACATACTAGGAAATATCCTTTTAAGACCAAAGAAGGCGATAATAGAAAAGCTGAGGAATAAAAAATACATAAGACAAATAGTAAAATGGTAAAATAAGTTATTTTTATATTAAATGTAAAGGGATTAAGCTCTTCAAATAAAAGACAGAGATTGGAAGAAAAGATTAAAAACAGCATGATTCAATTGTATGCTGTCTACAAGAGACTCCTGTTAGAATAAAAATCACAGTGAGGTTAAATGGAAAAGAATGAAAAAAGATAATCCATATGAAACAAGAGCTGAAGTGGCTACCCTAATATCATGCAAAATAGACTTGCAAACAAAATTGTTAATAGAGTAAAAAAGGACATTATATAATGACAAAAGTGTGAATTCATGAAGAAGATGTAACAATTATAAGTGCATATTTACCTAACTACAGTATTCCAAAATACATGAGGCAAAACTCACATAACTAAAGGGAGAAATAGACAACTCAACAATCATAGATGAAGACTTCAATACCACACTTTAAATAATGGCTAGATCAACTAGACTGAAGATAAGCAAGGAAAAAGATCTGAAAAACATTAGGAACCAACTAGACCTAACAGACATATACAAAACATTCCAACAAATACCAGCAGAGTGCACATGAACCTCAAGAGCATATGGAACTTTCTCTAGGATAGGCCTTACGTTAGGTCAAGTAACACATCACAATAGGTTTTGAAAGATTAAATCATATTAAGTTCTTTGACTATAATAAATTAACTTAGAAATGAATAACAGAAGGAAACATGGAAAATTTGCTCATAGGGAAATACATAGCAGTAGATGCCTACATTTCTCTAATCAATAACTTAACTTTCACCTTTAAAAAACTAGAAAAAGAAGGTCAAACTAAATGTGAACCACAGAGAAGGAAAATAAAGCTTGAAGCAGAAATCAATGAATTAGAGAATTGAAAAATCAATGAAACCGAAAGTTGATTCCTTGAAAAGATGAAAAAACCTTTGGCTAGACAACTGACAATTATTTACTTAGACTGACCAAGAAACTAAGAGAGAAAACTGAAATCACTAAAATCAGAAATGAAGCAGAGGACATTCCTATTGACTGATGGAAATGTTCTCTAATTAGATAGCAGTGATGGTTGTACAACATTACGAATATACTAAAAACCACTGAATTGTACACTATGACTTCTATGTTATACAAATTCTATCTTTATTTAAAAATTTAAAAATGTATTATTATAAAACATTAAAGAATAAAGGATGTGTGAT
Organism: Cnephaeus nilssonii; assembly: GCF_951640355.1. NCBI lineage: Eukaryota > Metazoa > Chordata > Mammalia > Chiroptera > Vespertilionidae > Cnephaeus > Cnephaeus nilssonii. The sequence continues at coordinate 46,950,920 of NC_137090.1, forward strand.
TTTTATGATACTACAGAGTACAAAACTTTTCTAGGGATTATCATTTCTATCTCTCCTACTTTGTATCCTCTAATTTTATTTCTCTTATCCCTTGTCTCCCACACTATATATACATAATCTTAATTTTGGCAGAAAAAAATGTTAGGTCAAGAAGACAGATAGCAACTATGTCTGTTTTTACACCTCTGTCATATTCAAAAGATGGATATCAGTCCAATCATGACAACTCTCCAGAAAGGCAATCTATCAAATTAGTCCTTATTAAAAATCAATTAAGAATATTTATTGAGCACTTATCAGTACGTATACACAAGAGATGAGTAGGAGGAGGAGCCCCATAAACAAGAGCATTGACCATGTCCGTCATCTGTCTATAGATTCACTGTAATTATGCAAGGTATCAAGAACCAATGTGAATGGTATGTTGGGGCTCCCATTCAATGGGAGTGATAATGGTTTAAGAATGTCTCATAGCTGAGGTTGGAGTGGGAGGCTCATGGATTGGTGGAATAGTGACTAAACTACTGGGTTTTCTGGGAACAAATTATTTTCCAATACTTAAACTAAATCCTACCGAATTGTGGTTGGGAGGTTTTAAAAACATATAGTTACAAATTTCAGATGACATAATAAGGTTTGACTCCGTCCTTGGGGTCCAGGTTTGACATGCTAGGAGAGTTGCTGTCAGTCACCTAAGGGTTGGATAAATCACCGGACACAGGCCCTTCCCAGCACCCACTCATCAAGAATGCAGTCACACACCACAGACAGAGGATACCTATCTATATAAAAGGCTAATGTGCTAAGTGTTCTTCCCTCTGTCTGACCGGTCGCTCTGATGCACACTGACCACCAGGGGGCAGATGCTCAATGCAGGAGCTGCTGGCTGCAATGACTTGGCAGCAGTGGTTCTCAGTGACGCACCCTGAACCAGAGAGGTGGGAGCACGATTTCTCATGGGGCCGTGCGATTCCACCTTCAGCCGTGGGTTATGTTGTTGCTGGGGCACTGTCGGCCCCGAATCTGGTTTACTGCACACTTGTGTTTGCATTCCACACCCTGTACGACAACAACTTTGCAGAGTGCCCTCTCGCACTCTGGGACCCCTCAGGGGATGTCGGAGAGCCGGTTTCGGCCTGAACCCCACAGGCCAGGCCGAGGGACCCCACCTTCCGGAAGGACCTCCCCCTCACTCCACAGATGCCTTTCAAGCCATGGCACTACCCCAGGTGTGGCCAGCCAGGGAGGGATGGTGGGAGGTTGGCTCCATGGCAGGTCTGGCCCATCTTGCCCAGTCCCACCCACCAGCCACCTTCTAATTAATTTCCTTTCAATGTGTACGAATCCGTGCACCGAGTCACTAGTACACATATATACCCAAATCCCCTTCTACCTGCTATGAAGCCAGTGTGCCTGCCAAGTTCTTTGGAGGGTATAAGGAAATTTAGGGACATATTTTACTAAATAGCTATCCCCTGATAGATCCCCCTGGAAGTTCCATTTACTCTTTTAATCAATTGGGATAGCATTCATTCCCTGGGGTTGTTTATATTGCACTCAGAGGAAAAATAATTATTCACATAGTACTGGAGTGGCACAGAACAGCCTGTAAAACCTTTGTCCATGGCAAACCCATTAAGTGATCACAATACCCTTTCCAAATAAGCCCCAATGTGACCTCAGACTACTTCTCAAATGGCTCTAAGCAGCCACCACCACTAAATTGGGATTGGAATTGTAAAATGAAATCCATTTCTGTCCTGGAATAAAATTGAGCCCACAGACTTTAAGTAAGCTCCTTCTCTAAGCCCTCAGTTAGTATTTTCAATTACAGTTGACATTCAGTGTTATATTAGTTTTAGGGGTACAGCATAGTGATTAGACATTTATATAATTTAAGAAGTGATCCTCCAATAAGTCTAGTATCCACCTGGCATCATACAGTTATTACAGTATTATTGACTATATTCCCTATACTGTAACTTATATCCCCCCCCCCCCCCACAATGACTATTTTGTAACTATCAATTGCAGTTATCACTCCTTTTACATTTTTCACTCAGCTTGCTATTCACACACATCTGGCAACCATCAGTTTCTATCAGTCTGTTTCTGTTTTGTTTGTTCATTTATATTGCTCTTTAGATTCCACATATAAGTTAAGCATATCAAACAGAAGGCCCTCAATTATTTTTAAACCTTTCCACTTGGAACACTTCAAGCTTTTGTGAACACAAGCTTCCTGGGGTAAACACCAATTCCAAACATAATAAGTTTACTGGAATTGGCATTATTTGGGACAGTTCTGCCAAAATCCAGACATTTAGTAGGTAACAGATATCAGTATTCATGTGTGTCATACGTATAACATTTCAAACATTTCTCTAAATCCACATCTAGTATTGTTGTTTCTTAAGAGAAACAAGTGAGGGTGGTAGAGGGACTGGCCAAACAGAGTGGGCGGTAGGTAATAGGTAAAGGAGGAAGAAAAAGAAATGGTTGAGGAGCAAAGGGGACAAAAGGTCAGTAGACAGCAGAAGGGACTGATCTGCCAAAAATCAAGGTCGAGGCTATGACAGGAAAAGGAGAGAGCACTACATGCTTCAGACAGGGCTTTCCCGGCACATACTTGGGATGCTTGTAGGCCATGAGGCATCGCTCATACTTTCCCACCATGCTCCAGGCCATGACTAGGCCATCAACACTTCCCGAGAGGAGATGCCACTGGTCAAAGCACAGGCACTTCACAGCTCCCTCATGGCCGCTGAGAATCTGCAAGAAAAGTTGCTCCTGTTTTCAGCCAATCCTCAACTCAAAGTGTGACTCCTCCAAGGGCCAAAGCTGGAAGCTTCTTTAGGTAAATTACAAAGCCACTCTCCACCAATCTCTGAGTACTACTCACTTGGTCTTTAGCTAGCCAACTTTACTTTTGCTCTAAGGAGGCTCCCTCTCTCCAGAGCTCCCTCCCCAGTGAAGGGCGAATGGATCAGGGAGAAGACTGCTGTTGGGTCTGTGGCTGAGGCAGGCCCATCTCTTTGGAGTACCAGAGAGGGCCGGGATCATTGTCCTCTTCTGCCAGAAGGAGAAGGGCCAGGTGTCCCATCCCCAGCTCCTTACCAGGACCCAGTGGGCACCTGGGGCATCCTTGTGCCTGCAAATGCTGGTTAGACCACAGTGACAACAAGATTAGTGGTAAAAAACTGTGACCCTGTGCTCCTGGCATAAATGATATCTCACCACCACCCACGAGGGCCAGGGGGTTTCAAATCCAGCAAGAACATTTTATGTATTTGAACATTCAGGCACTTTCAATATACAGCCAATGTTCTCATCAGAGAGTAAGGGGAAAAACCATTGGGATTTTGTTCCTTCCCTTACCCATGCCAGAATCAGGGTAGAATATTCTCTATTGCTGTAAAAATATCCTGAGCCCATCCATAATGTCTAATCAGAATGCAGCCTTCCTATACCACCCCCATGACAACATGGGTCACATGGGCCCTGACCCTCCACCAACAGTCAATGGCCCATTTTTTTTGGAGGGGGGCTTCCCCTTCAGTTCTTTAGGACTGCCCTTCTGGTGACTGTAACTCAATTGCTCCCAGGTTGTCTAGGAGCGACCATCAGTCTCCTCCAATCCATCACCGCCAGTGCCCCATTCCCTCCACAGCCTACTGCCCCCACCTTTACCACCTGAGCCAGGACAATGTGCCACACTTTCACTATTCCTCGCTCACAACTGCTCACGATGTAGGTGTCATTGATCCTGGTGGCCAAGATGGGGTCTTTGTGTTTAAACGTCTTCAGGCACTTCCCCGTGTCTACATCCCACTCTGAAAGGGAGGAGAGAGAAAGGTGAGGTCAGACAGAGGGATGAAAGCAGGTTACAGGTTTGTTCAACACCCCATCACAGAAGCTAAGACTAGTGGAGCCCATCAAGTCAGACCCCAAAAGATCTTAGTCTGGCCCAGAACCCCCACAGTTTCACCAACAGCTCCATGTACCTTCAACACAGAGCTCCCTAATCATGGGCCCTTGGGAGATCCAGCAATGCCTAAATCGTGACTCTAACTGAGGAACTTAGCCTTGGGGTGCAAGTGCTGGACAGCTCATCTCCAATGATACTTCTCAAGCCTAAAAAATTCTTGCATGGAGATGTTGGAAAAAATCATGGCACGTGTTTCGTGGCATCATCTTTCGAGATGCTATGCTCCTGACTGACACCTTCCATCCCCAAAAGAAAAGAAAGCTGTCTATTTCCATTTACATTTTTTAATATTTCTGAATCTGATTTGGATTGTACTAATTGAGAGGTTATCACAGCTTGGGGCAGGTTTAGTGCTGCTTCTACATAGATGGTGCTAGAGCTTCTACATAGATGGTGCCCAGTGTACTGTAAGATGGATGGATATGAAAATAAATGGGGGAGTGGGAGAACAGAGCTTAAAGGTAAAAATTGAAAGTGTGCACCATGAATTCAGGGATAAGACTGTTACAGTCAGCTTCATCAGCCCTAAAGTACCTCCCCGGCAGCAGAATGAATGACCTAAGACAAAATGACCACAGCTAATATTTATATAGCACTGCCAACAAGCCCAGCATCATTCAAATTGCTTGATATGTATTAACTCATCTTCACAAGACAAATACTATTATTATTTCCCACTGTACAGAGGGGGAAACTGAGGCATAGAGAGGTTCAGTAACCTGAATCACACAGGCGATTAGCATATTACGCTGGGATTAGAACCCCGGGAGTCTGGATCCAGAGGTTATGCTCTTAACCATGTATACCAGATTAACTTTAAGTATGTTTTTCTTATTTTACATACATACTGGCTCTTTTATTAAATTAGATGTGTGAAACTTGAAATGTTAATTAAAATATTCTTGGGAAGGGGCCCTGATTTAAATAATTTAAAACATGGGGAGTTACCTTTCAGGCCTCCAATTGTCTCTTTCTCCTGGGTCTTGGAGACCCAGGCAGGTTCGAAGAGCCCAGGGGCTGCTGGCAGGGCCAGGCTTAGGGTAAGAGAGATATTTTGATAGTTTTTGCATCATGTGTATTAGTTTTGACTTTTCAATGCTGCATTAAAATATGTAATTTGATTATGAGGTTTTATTGGTGCTCCCTCAAGTTTTATACCTGAGTTAAAGGCCTTAACTCCCTTTGCCCTAGTTCGGCTCTGCCTGTGGTCTCACAGGATTCTCTCAAGCGTAAGGCCTTGTCTACCCTTGCATCTTCAGATCCTCACCCTTTCATCCTTTCTGCTCTACTTCTTAAAGCAATCATGGCAACAAGACACATTCAGATCAAGGAGAGCAAAAAGGTAGGGAGTATCTTAAGCAGGTCTGAGTGTTTTCGTTTTGTCACCACTCTTTCTCCCTTTTCCACATCTTTTTCCTCCACCTCCCCCTAATGTGCTGTGGTTTTTGGGTCCCTTGCTTTTCTTCTTGCCACTTTTTCCTCTGGATTTGCAGGGAACTTCTCACCCATACCTAGAGCTTCCATCTTTCATTATCATTGCTAACCACCAAGACAACATACCTGGAGCTCCAGACTGGTGTAGTCACACCTGCATCTTCCTACTGCAATTCTCACCTGGGTAACTTTGGGAATTTCATACTCAATGTATTAGCTTTCGATTGCTGCTGTAACAAGTTCCCACAAGGTAGATGCTAAAAGCAACACACACTTACTATTTTACAGAAATCTGACATGACTTCAAAAGGCTAAGATCAAAGTGTCAGTAGGGTAGTGTTCCTTTATGGAGACAATGAGGGAGGGGATCCACTTCCTTGCCTTTTCCACCTTCTAGAGTCTCCTACATTCCTTGGCTCATGCCTCCCTTCTTTTATCTGCAAGCCAGCAACATTGCATCTCTCTGGCCATTCTTCCTTTTAGTCACATCTCCTTTTGATCACAGACAAGAAAGTTTGTTTTTAAGGATCCATGTGATTACCCATGGCCCCACATTGAAAACCAAGGATAATTTCTCCATTTTAAAGTCCTTAAATTAATTACATCTGCAAAGTCCCTTTGGCCATACAAAGTTACAGAGTCATAGATTTCGGGAATTAAGACATGAATATCTTTGGTTGGCCATTATTCTGCCCACCTCACTCAACATGTCCAAAATTGAAGCCATTACTGCCTCCTCCATTCCTCACCCTTCCCTATTGTTGCCAGGAGATTGGGTAGGTTGCAATTCCTTGTCACTAGTGGAGGTGGGGTTCTTACAATATCTTTAGTAAGGAATTTTCTAAGACTCACATAGGAGAAAGGATGGTTTTTATTGTCATGGAATTATATTTCTTGGGTTGCACAGTCCCATGTCTCTTAATCCAGACCTGGAAAATACGTAGCTGGGCCTCCAGCAGAACCCAAAGCAGGTTCAGTGTCCAGAGTTTTCATTCCATGATGGAGCTGGGTCTGATATAGTATTAAGCTACCATTAGTCCATTAGTCCATTGTGTGGGTCCCACATGACTGTGGGCCACATGAGTGAATTCCAGGGAGTGTGTCCCCAGCCACAGTAGTTCCAGAGCGCAAGAGCCAAAAGAGAGAACTCCCTTGGTTCTGGAGTTAAGTGTCTCAGATTTCACACCCTTCTGTTCACTGACTTGCTCCCAGTTGTGACTGACAGGTAAGCATCTTCCCAAATCATTCAGACCTTACTGGGCATGCACCTATTGTCCAGTCCCTTCAACCCATTGATCTGTGGGAACAGACTTGGAGAATGTTAAACTGTAGCTTTCTGGCAAAGCTGTATAAATAGCATGCCTATATTATTTAGTCTCCCCTTTATTACATTTCTGTTAATTAATAACCAGACTATTATAATGGTATCACTACTATTCCCCTGTAGTTCCTATTTACATCAATGGCATTTCTATATCCCCAGTGTCCTGAGTTTAAAAGTCTGGCCTCATCATTTGTGCTTCTGTCTTTCTCACTTTTCATATCCAATTGGTGGTAAAGCCCTGCCAATTCCCCCTCTGTAAATATCCTTTCAGGGAGTCTATGCCATTTAATGTAAACTCGCACTGCCGGAAAACAATCATTGTCACTAATAGAGAAATGTGAAAAGGGAATCAGAAGGCTGGTCAACCTTAATTGCTCTGAATGGTCGGAGCTAATCACTCATTGTTTAGTTGAGACATTGGTAGTTAAAGCAGCCTCCACCTGTTAGTCATATGTAAATTCTTGCTGATTGTCTATTATTGGAATTTCCTGCCTAAAGGATATGGGTGTATCTCATAACCTTAATAAAAGGGATAGCAAGGCCAGAGCAGTGGTAGTCCTCCCCTTAGAGGTGGACTCCTGCCTAGCCCCCAATATTCCCAAATTAATACTTTTCTAGTCTCTTTCATTTGTGTGCGGCCTTCTTCAGAACCTGAACCCTGAACCGGAACCCTGAACCACTCGGGATGTGAAAGGGGCTCCAACATCTCACCTTCTGAGTTTCTTTACTTGCCTGCTCTCCAATAATATAAAAACACCACAGTCTCTAAACTGAGTAGTGTCTCACTTTGTCCCCTATCTCCACACGGTCACTGCCCTCCAGATCCTTCTTCCACACCATCACTAGAGTTATCTTTCTCAAAAGCACATCTACACTAATAAAAGAAACATGCAAATAGACCATCACTCCACTACACACACCAGCCAATCAGGAGGGAATATGCAAATTAGAAGGACAAAGATGGCGGCTGCCCAGCTGCTCCAGGTGCAGAGTGGCTGGGTGGGGCAGGATGCCTGCTATGAGAGGGAGGGCGGGGGGCGAAGGGGCACTCTGGCGCAGCGAAGAGGAAAACTTCAGACTTTGGAGTCTGCAGTGAAGACCAAGACACCAGACTCCAGCTGGAGTCTGCAGCAAAGATGGCATACTCTGGCTGGAGTCTTCAACAAAGATGAAGACGGCAGACTCCAGCTGGAGCAAAGGCCTGGGTCCCAGGTGCTGGAGGAAAACCAGTGCTGGAAGCCAAGGGAAGGAAGGCCTATTGCACGAATCTCTTTGTGCAATGGGCCTCTAGTTTGATCATGTCAGTCCTCAGCTTAAGATGCATTTATACTAGTCCAATAGGATAAGGTTCAGTTTCCTTCCATGATGCAGAAGGCCCTTGATAATCTGGCCATAAACAAATTATCTTCAACATCACACCCAGCCATACCAGCAAGGGGAAATTCCCTGAACACATCATTTTATTCAACCTTCTATGGATTTGCCTGTGCTGTTCCTTCTCCTTGGAACGTCCTCCACTCTCTCTCAGGAACTAAATAGCATCCTGTCTGTGCTGTTTTCCCTCCTGCTCTTAGTTCCATGGTCCCACAGAACTCTGCATGTCGGTTTGGGGCGTATAATTTAGAGTCAGACACTACCACTCAGCAGCTTTAATTTAGGGGAAATTGTTTTTCTCTCTGAGTTTGGATCTCTCATCTGTATCTACCTCATAGGGTTCTTATGGGGGTTAAATAAGATAATATATATAAAGCACCTAATAGTCAAAAACTTAGTACTCAGTAAGTGGCTGTTGTTATTAGTCACATATTATATTCCCCCTCATATATTTATATATCTATTTTCATTAGGAAATGATAAGCCTCTGGAGGAAATAAAAAGCTGTATTGAAAGAGCCATATCATACTCATTTTATTTCCTTAACTAGAGGCCTGGTTCACAAAAATTTGTGCACTCAGGGGGTCCCTCAGCCCGGCCTGTGCCTTCTCACAGTTCGGGAGCCCTTGGGGGATGTCCACCTAAGCCACAGTTGGACATCCTTAGTGCTGCCAAGGAGGCGGGAGAGGCTCCCACCACCACCGCTGCACTCGCAGCCTTTAGCCCAGCTTGTGGCTGAGTGGAGCTCCCCCTGTGGAAGCTCCACTGACCACCAGGGGGCAGTTCCTGCATTGAGCATCTGCCCCCTGGTGGTCAGTGTGTGTCATAGCAACAGGTCATTTCTTGTTGTTCTGCTGTTAGGGTCAATTTGCATATTACCCTTTTATTATATAGGATAGCTCACACAGTGTCTAGCATATTGTACATATTCAACCAACAATTGTCAAAGAAATGGTTCAATAGGTATATAGATGGGTGGGTGGATAAAAAAATAAGTGGATGCCTGTAGAAATAAGCAAAATATGTATTTTGGCAACCTATGGATTTGGGGAAACTTCTTAGAAAGTTAAGGGCATTTCTTCTCACCTTTCACCTGGCAATCTTTTGCTCCAGACACGAGCCTTTTCTTATATAAATCAATGCAAGTGATTGTCCCCTGGTGGCCATTGAAGATTCGTATGCAAGTCCCACTTTTCAGATCCCAGTATCTGCAGGAATTAGGCCAAAAAAATGTTTTTCAGATTTTCTTAGGACCCAAGGGCTTTGTAGATCAAAAAGTAGTTGTAAGGCAGAAAAGTTTCCTGGTCAAGTTCAAGGCCTGGAATTTAATCTCAGTTATAGTACCTAGTAGGTGTAACTTTGGGAAAGCTACTTCATTTCTGTGTAGGCTTCATTTCTTGATTGATGAAATGGAAGTGATAATATTAATAGTTACCACATAGGACTTTTGTGAATAATTAAATACACAAATGCAGTGATTGTCAACCCAGAGGGATTTCCACCCTCAGGGAATATTTGACAATGCTTGAAAATAGTTTTGGTTGTCACAAGCGGGGATGGAGGTGCTACTGGTATTTAGTGTATAGAGTTCAAGGATGCTGTTAAACCTTCTACAATGCACAGGAGTGTCTCCACAGAAAGAATTCTCCAGCCCTAAATGTCAATAGTGCTGAAGTTGAGAAATCCCGTGTTAAGGCATGTAACATGAGAATAGTAACCAACGTGTAGAAAATGCTTGATAACTGTTAGTTGGTAATAGGTGGGAGGGTCCCTGGAATGACCACCAGGCCAAAATTCATGGCACTGATTCAATGATAGAGCTGATCTTCTAACTGTCCTATGGCCTTACCTGTTTGTCAGAGCCAACTACGCACCTACGGTGTGTTTAATGATGTCCCAGGAGTCTAAAAAAGCATGCTTTGAATTTCGGTTTCTAGCAACTTGGCCAACCATGTATACAGGTTGTGTTTCTAAATTTATATATAAAATATATTTGATAAACACTTGTTGAATAATAGAAATAGAAAAATTACCACAGCCATGTAGATCCAAAATATTTTATGCATATTTCTGAAGCATATCTAATGGATATGTGGAAACATGTATGTGTCACACTGCTTTTTAATAAACAGGCTTGCCTGAGGTCTCTTAACTACCATTGTTACAGATTTCCACTTCAGCCAGATTATTTCTGTGGCAGGGCACAGGGTAATGCTTAGTTAGTAGACTCTGGAGCCAGGATGCCTGAGGTCCAAGCCAGATCCATCACTTACTAGTGGTGTGATCTTGGATAATTTAATAAACCACCCTCTACCTCAGTTTCCTCATCTGTAAACTGGGGATAATAATGGCACTTGCCTTATACAGTTATTATTAGATTTGCCATAATATATGATTAATGATAAAATATAATAATTATTCTTAATAAGACATTCTTTGAATGTGAAGATTTTCTTCTAATATTCCCAAGTGTCCTATGGCCTTACCTATTTGTCAGAGCCTGCTATGTACCCACAGTGTGTTTAACCATGTCCCAGTAGTCTAAAAAAACACGTTTTGAATTTCCTTCTCTAGCAACATGGCCGACCATGTGTCCAGGTTGCTTTTCTAAATACATAGAGAATATGTATTTGATAAACACTTGTTGAATAGAAATAGAAAATAAATTATTTGATTTTGTAAACTTATAAATATACTTGCTATAAATGTACTCCCTTCAAAAAGGAGATCAAGATAGGATGCCTGTTCTTACTACTACTGTCTAACTGGAAGGCCCATGCACAGTCAGGATGAAAGAAGAAAAAGAGAATACTACAATTATTGGAAAAAAAGATAAAATATTGTCATTATTTCCAGTTGATAAGGTCATCTACATAGACAAACCAAATCAACACACATACTTTTAAAATTAATAAGAAACATTAGCAAAGTTGCTGGATACAAAATTAAACTAGAAAATTTTTTATCATTTCTCCATACCAATAATAATCAATTTAAAAGATAAATGAAAATAAAATACTATTTACAATAGCAACATTATAAAGTTCTTAGTTATGAAATAAAAAGCTTCTGCATAGCAAAATGAAAAGGGAGCCCACTGTATGGGAGAATATATTTGCTAATGATACATCTGATAGGGGGTTCATTTCCAAAATATATAATCAACATATATAACTCGACAACAGAAAGACAGACAATCTAATTAAAACATGGGCAAAGGACCTGAATAGATACTTCTCTAAAGAGGACATAAAGATGGTCAATAAACATATAAAAAATGCTCACTAATCATCAGAGAGATGCAAATTAAAACTACAGTGAGGTATCAAATCACACCTACCAGTAAGGTTACTATCAATAAATCAACTAACTATTGCTGGCAAGGATGTGGGGAAAAGGGAACCCTAGTACACTGCTGGTAGGAATGCAGATTGGTGCAGCCACTGTGGAGAGCAGTATGGAGTTTCCTCAAAAAATTAAAAATGGAACTGCGGTATGACCCAGAGGTCCCATTTCTGGGAATATATCCCAAGAGATCTAAAACACCAATCAGAAAGAATATATGCACCCCTAGGTTCATTGCAGCATTAACAATAGCTAAGATTTGGAAATACCCCAAGTGCCCATCTGTAGATGAGTGGATAAAAAAGCCATAGTACATTTACACCATGGAATACTATGTAGCTACAAAAAGAAGGTACTCTTACTCTTTGTGACAGCATGGATGGACCTAGAGATTACGTCAAGTGAAATAAGCCAGTCAGAGAAAAACAAATATCACATGATTTCACTTATATGTGGAACCTAATGAACAAAATGAACTTGCAAACAGAAGGCATGGCTACATGGGACAGACTGACAGATATCAGAGGAGAGTGGGGTGGGGGGTATTGGAAGAGATCAACCAAAGAACATATATGAATATATGCATAGCCCATAGACACAGACAATAGTGTGAGGAATACCTGAGGTGGCGTGGCAGCTGGGGAGATGGGTGCAAAGTGGGGGGAAATGGAGTACACCTGCAATACTGTTAAAAATAAAGATAGATTCATGCACTACAGTTAACAATACTGTACAATATATTCAAAGTTACTAAGAGAGATCTTAAAAGTTCTCATCATAACAACAAAAAAACTGTAACTATGTGTGGTGATGGGTTTTGTTTATGCCTAAAACAGAAATGTTATATGAGAATTATACCCCAATAAAATTTTTTTCTGAAAACTCATATATACAGGCACCAGGGGACAAATCCAAGAACACCTATGGCAGCACTCCTTGAAAGAATAGAAAACCTAGAAACAATCAAAATATCCATTAACAACAGAATAAATAAATGAGTTAAGATATATTCATCCAATAAAACACTATATCTCAGTAAAAATACGTTAATTACTGCTGCCTACATCATATAGATGAATCTCAAAATCATAGTTCAGTGCAAGAAATCAAATATGGATGAATTTTTAAAACAGTTTCATTTATGTTAAGTTAAAAAATGGACCAAAATAATAAATATATTTGGAGATATATAACTAGGTTGTAAAAGTATAAATAAACCAATAAAAAATACAAGGGAATAATTAGTATAAAATTTAGAATAACATTACCTCTGGTTGGGAAGAAGAAAGAATCAATAAGGGAAAGGCACATAATAGGATTTGGAGACTGACAATGTTTTATTTCTTGGCCTGAGTAATGAGTACAATGGTCCTTCTTATAATTCTTTAAAAATAAATGTATATATACATTTCAAACACTATTTTACTTCCATATCCTATTTCATACCCACAAAAAATACTTTCCCCTGAAGGAATCTATGAAAAGAAATATAAATTGGGCCTTCATCTAGGAATGCTAAAAAGATACTTTCTGATTCACAGTCTTCAACTAGAAAATACTAGTAGATCTAATCATTGTTATAAGCCTATCTCATCCAAAGTTTAAGCAATATACAAGTTTTTGGTTTTTACTTTGCCAAAAAAGCAAAATGCTGAGGGCTATTCTAGAAATTAGTATTATTTAGGATAACGTTTCAATAACAACAAAAAGGAAAAAGTATATGTACTTCTTTGTTCCACAAACTGGACTTAGGCCCTGGGTTGGTGAGAACCACAACTCGTTGGCCCACTCACCTGATACTCAGGTCATAGCTCCCGCTCAGGAGAAAGTTTTCCGCCTCGCACACGAAGAGGGCACGAACACTTCCAGTGTGGCCTCGGAATTGGACGGGGATCTCCTTTGCTTGTAAGACGTCCAGAAGCTGGATCTTCCGATTGGATGACACAGCTACCACATCTCCCCCAGAATAGTGGATGACTCTATTTCTGTCCCACCTGGGTTGCCAGGAAAAAGGATGATCCATGAAAAGAGAGTTAGTGTCTGGCCTGGAACTCACTAGCACGGTGGTTTCACCTGCAAGTATATGAAAAATCAAGGCCTTCCAACAAGGACAGTAGCCGAGATAAAGGCCTAGTATTAATGGGCCCTGATACATCACTACCTCATAGCATAACAGAAAATCCATTTTGGGTAAATTTAAAACCTAAAGACAAAGGGCAAAAACTACAAAAAAATCTGCTAATTAATGTATGATAAATCCCCAAGAGAGAGAATAGGAGAATAGAGTATGCAGTATTTCCCAAACTTAAAATGGGAAACCTCAGAGGAACACAGATGGGAAGCCCTATACCCACTGCATATACCACTATTTCTTTTTTTTAAATTTTTCTTAACCAATATCCAAGTCCTGAGCTAATAGGAGCCATGGGGAATGCAAAAATGAGTAAGATATGGACCTTGACTTCAATGAGCTTGTAGTCTGATAAAACAAGGTGAGTTGAATTAATTTTTCAGTCATAATATTATTAGCAAATAGATAAAATATGATCAGGATGACCAAATAATTTATTATCCGAACATTTTTTATTGTGAAAGGGGACACTATTATTAATTACTCCAGGATCACAGAGTAAAGTGGGATTGCTTCAGTAGAAAGGGATGTATGGTCACTCTAAATATGAGAAGCAATTTTGTCCTCATTGCATTTGTCATACCTTGAGTCCAACCAGGCACCATCTTTTCTAAAGAGTACCTATCACCATACCACTCATAAAAAGTCAACTTTGCCTGTCTCCTATGTGCTCTGTCTTTCCCTTAAGGACTGGTCAATATGCAATTTGTTAGTATGACTCACAGCCAAAAATAAAATAGATATGGCCTTCACAAAACCTTGTGAAAGAAGAGTGAAATCCTAGGCCTAAAGTATGGTAGAAAGTTGATTATTAAAGGGTCTTCTTACAGCATATCCAAATGATGTCATACTATGTAGTTATCGTAAATACTATTTTCATATTTAACATGGAAAGATACCCACAGTATTTTGCTGGAGTGGGTTACAGAAATATGTATAGCATAACCCACTTCTATTTAAAATATATATTTATGCATGCAAAAACAATTCTAGAATAGGCACCAATATTAATGGTGGTTATCTCTAGAAGACAAGATTATAAGAGATCTTTGCTTTTCTCTATACATTTTCTTGCATTTGGTGGATTCCTTCCCCCCGCCCCCCCCCCCCCCCCCCCACACACACATACTAAGCATATTTTACTTCTGATATTAGAATAAAACAATAAAAATCTTTCAAAAAGGAAAGATTTTATGCACATAAATTGTGCATAAGTTTGTTGGTCAGTATACCCAAAATTTATAAGGGGAAAAATTCCCCCACTCACTGCTGATAATAGTGCAAAAAATCAAGCACCTATTCTCATGTTAATTTAGAGCTTGAGGTGAGGAAGGATTGCCTTTCCAAGTGAACAAGGGTCATGGGAATCCTAAGATGCCAGTGTGGGCAATTCAAGGATCTCTGAAGACCTAGATTCAGACCCTAGTACCTACGTGTCAGAAAGAATATGGATGTTGTATGTCCCACAGAAGACATTTCTCTCCTCCATCTGGATCTGCTGGGTTTCCTGGTTCTGGTATGCCGTCCACAAGTTGTTTTCATTCTAACAAGAGAACACTTGGAGTTAAAGTACAGTGTCAACTTTACCCCTGTAACCCCTAGAGCAGGCATCCTCAAACTACGGCCCGTGGGCCACATGCGGGTGTTTTTGCCGTTTTGTTTTTTTACTTCAAAATAAGATATGTGCAGTGTGCATAGGAATTTGTTCATAGTTTTTTTTTTTTAAACTATAGTCTGGCCCTCCAACGGTCTGAGGGACAGTGAACTGGCCCCCTGTTTAAAAAGTGTGAGGACCTCTGCCCTGGAGTCTCCCCCGGCAAGGACACAAGGGCCCTGTTCAGGCTGTGGCTGTTGCTATGTGGTCATGGGGAAGGGCCAAGGAGCAGGCAGAAAGGTAATCTGTAAGTTAGAAAATAATGAGTCCAAGGTCCTAATTCTTCCCCCATTTCTTTGTGTTTCATATGCATTTTGATTCCATGAACTTTCAATATTGCTGATGTTCAACATTTAAAAAAGTGAGCTCACAAAGGGTATACTCACAGATAAAGGCACATGTCCCTTTTGACCAGCCATTTCATGCAAGTAGGGTTTCACATTTACATTACATATACTTGACAGTACAAAGTATATTCATGGGAACTGCAATATGTGAAATTACTGTTACGCACTCTATGCATTCGCGCTTCAAAGTTTTCATACATCTACAACCTTAATTTCTCCTTACAGCTGCCTCGCAAAGTACATCTTTCACCCTACAAAGTGTTCTCATCATTTTACAGATGAGGTATCTGAGCCTCAGAGAGGAGAAATCAATATATCAAATCTCAGCAGAGGTGCTTGCTTTCCCTTTCCCTCCCTCCTTCTCTCCCTCCCTCCCTCCCTCCCTCCTTCTTTTCTTCCCTCCTCCTCCTTTCTTCCCTATTTTTTCTCTCCCTCCCTTAATTAAATACTTTCTGAGCAGCTATAGCCTGCCAGGCATGCTGAATTCTCGCACAGATGACTCAACTGCACTCCTAGTTCCATTCTTCTTCCCAGCCATACTCTTCCCTCTCCAAAAGCAGAAAATAATACACGACCAGGCAACCAAAACACAGGGTGAGTTTGTCATGAAAGCAAGAAGACCAAACCATCATAATTGCATCTGGCAGACCTTCTAGGAACATCGCTTCCTAAGTCTCCTTCCAAACCTTAGGCATCTTCATGCCTGTAGACTCTTCCTCAGGATGGCTGCTTTCCTCAGCTTACTCTCCTTTTTTTTTTTTTTTAATATATTTTATTGCTTTTTTTACAGAGAGGAAGGGAGAGGGATAGAGAGTTAGAAACATTGATGAGAGAGAAACATGGATCACCTCCTATTGGGGATGTGCCTGCAACCAAGGTACATGCCCTTGACCAGAATCAAACCTGGGACCTTTCAGTCTACAGGCTGAAGCTCTATCCCCTGAGCCAAACCGGTTAGGGCAGCTTACTCTCCTTCTTAATCTTAACCAAGTAGTGATATCCACCTATAAGTCTCTCCCCAGAAGAATCTATCAAGCTACCTGCCCTCCAGAGGGCCAGCCCAGAGTCCAAGCAGCTCTGTTATCTGCCTTGAATTAAATGAGGTTTCCCTGGCTTCTCACAGTTATGCTGGAATTCCTTGGCTCTTGCTCAACAATTAAGTTTGGAGAGCTTAGAATCTACATGGTAGAGTCATTGGGAGGAATAAGACCTGAGTTCAAATTCCAGCTCTGCCACTGACCAGCTATGGGAGCTTGGGCAAGTTTTCCAGCAACATGGCCTTCATTTCCACATCTAGAAACTGGGAGCAATGCTATATACCTGGCCTAAGATGAATATCAAGTACATAATGTGTACAAAGCCCTAGGCACCATACCTGGCACACTGTTTGAGCTCAGTATCTATTGCAATCAGCACCCCTCAGCAGCACTCAACCTCCACCTTTTCCTAGCAGACCCCTTAACTGTTTTGTCTCACTGCTTCACATGTCCTCATCTGGCCTCACATTGTCTCTCTGTTCCTAAATTATACATTTCTAAAATATTAAACCCTGTCTGGGTGGTTCTTTTTTGTCAGGCACTTATAGCTCTTTCACCTAAGGAAGAAGCATGTTCGTTTCATTAAACCTAACAGAGCAACAGGCTTGGGAAGAGCAGGTCAGCATTTCACTTGTATTTGTCTCTGTTATTCTGCTGGTTAGGATCCCAAAACTCTCTGTGCCACAGTCTCTTTATCTATAGAATGAGTGAATGGACCAACTCAAAGATTTAAAAAATTGCAAGTCAAATGAGTTAAAAAAGTGTATTTACCTTAGCCCATATTTTTTTAAATGCTTTTAATTAGTTGCCAGCATTTAAAAAAGCAAAGAATGTCACATGATAATTTAGGTTTCTAACTTCTCTCGAAAGTTCAGGTGGTCTAGGAGGTTGAGCTTCACAGTCTCCCATGGCAACAATTAGCTCTAGCTGACTAGCAACAGGCCCCTTCAGAGGGGAAGTGAACCCTCTGTTCACTATTCTTTACTACTTATACCACCACCTCCCTCATTCATGGGACCTGGCTGGCCTCTACAAACATATGAACTAGATGGTCTCTCTGGACACTTCTATTTCTCAAATTATCATTTATAATGCAGTTTTCTTATGGGAAGCTACAGTCTGACCACCCCTCATTAAATATTCTTTTAGGACCCATTGAATAGTTTCAGAATAGAAGGCCCTCGAGCAAAGAGGAGGAAGCAGTAATCTAATGGTTCTAGGAATGAACCATGCCTGGATAGGCAGAACATAGAGCTCAGGGTCTTCCATCTGCTCTTCATTATTGCCTAAGATTTGGTAGGGAGATGAATGGTTAAGTAACTCTCCCCTTCCATCCTAGAATCAGAATGAACTTGGACATGAAAGGTCAGAAAGTTTAATTCATTCTGGACCCTGGACATTCTGGACTGGCCATCCTGTTCTCATTCCAGAGCCACAGACTCCTGCAGCCTCTAGATGCATGGACAGATGGGCGTGGAGGAAAATCCCAGCTATCACTGGCATTGCTCCTGGCTCTGAACTCTGCACCAGATGACTTGGTGCTGGGGACATAGCAATGAGATTTGAAGTAAGGACAAACCTTGAGACGACAACCAAATCAATCCATTTGTTTAACACATGAGGGATTTCAGGCTTAAAGAAAGGAAGTAACTTAAGCTGAAGGACACATGGCACAGAATTCTGGTCTTCCGTAGGGAATATCACTTTCAATATCCTATATCCATATGCTATATCCTATATCCTCCCATTTCCTATACCCTATGTAAGGACTGAGCCTGGACTTCAGCCTTCATTGGCCAATAAGAGATGATTTTCACAGTTATTTGCCCCGTGCCATCAGAACCCACCTTTGTTCTCAGTTTCCATTTCTGATTTTTCACACGTATGCGCTTTATGTCATCTGTCGTTTTAGGAACTGGGACGAAAAGCTTGCAGGCATAGGTGGGATCTATTCCCTTCGTGTAGGAACCCTGGGGGGAAAACAGAAAATGGCTACTCTTGGTTCCTCTCTCCGAGAGGAGGGAAAATCTAGTGCTTGGCAAGATCCGAAACAGGGGTGAGCTCTGACTCAGGGCGGCCTGAGCCTGGCCAGTTAGGCAATAGTGTGTGCAGACTGGCTTAAGGAGGATAATACTAAAGATCTGGAACAAGACCAGAAAGAGATGGTCAGCCATCCCCAGTTTTCCAGAGGACGACCTGCCTCACCATGCCTGCTTCTTCTCCTCTTCTCTCATCTGTCTGCTGGGAAAAATCCTAGCTCCCAAGAATCCTTGATTTGAATTAGGTTTCAGGTAAGAAACAGAAGTAAAAATGCCAGAGAAAATTGCATTTTAACCTACAAATAGACTTTGTGGCCTTGTAGACATCTGTGTACTGTGTCAGGCTGACCTAGAAACATACACATGACTTCCTGATTGCCTAAGCCACAGTGCAGCTCTCGGGGCCGGGGATCAGGAGTTGGGGTAGGGGTGGGAGGTGATTCCCTGCTTCACATGATTTCCCAAGGCTCTGCCTTTCTCTTCCTGATAGGTTTCTACATGTTGTCCCTGCTCAACACACTCACAATGGTATAGATTAATGGGGAGTCCACACAGAAAGAAAGTGACTGTTGAAGCCTGTGAAGCAGCAAAATGGAGCGGGAGGCCATACAAAGGGTCTGCTGAGTGGGCTGAAAGGCTCCTGTCAGCCAGCCTCCACAAGGAAGTGAGGCCAGTCTGCAGACCGCCCCTCCCGACAGGAGTACCTGCAGTAAGGCGATCTGGTTGTGAATAAACGCATGTATGGAGTAGTCCTTCTTGACTTTCTTTGCCAGTACAGCCCAGTGCTGGCTCACAGAGGCACATCTGATCAGGGTGTTTTTATCGAGCATACCTGCGGGGGGTGGGGGGGGAGATAGATAAACCTGGTACCCTTTAAACTGGATTGCAAAGGGAAGACTCTTGAGAAATCCCCAATACATCCCAGCATACTTAGAATATACTTGGAGAGATGGATGGGCAGTTGACGGATGAAGTCCCGGTATTTGCAGGCTCCAAAAGACAAGTCTCTGACAACATCCAGGTCAACCAACAGATTGGAGGGGATGTACCCTGCCTTGAGCGTGTGTGCTTTTCTGGAAGATAGACTATTCATCTCGGAAATGCACTGGAGCGAACTCTTCCATTGTCCCTCTAGAACCAAGCCAGAGAAAGGAACATGGTTTGTCTCTGTGCAACTCCAGGCCAGAATGCATCAGAGTCTGCCCTTAGGCTACTGGAGTTTTGTCATTTCTTCTGCAAAAATGAAATTAGAAGCTCCCTAACCAAATATGCAAGTACTTGCCAAACTTCCCAGCTCAAGAAGATGTCTGTACTTTCAAAGCCTGCCCTGCTCAGGAATGTAATCTGGAATTTTCTTCAAATTAAGGAAGCACTGTAAACAATTTTAAAAGAGGGGAATGAAATAAATTGGTAAGATGTTGCTAATTGTTGAAGTTAGGTGATGGTTATGTGAATGGTTATTATACTATGAGAGGCCCAGTGGATGAATTCATGCATGGGTGGGGTCCGGCCAGCCTGGCTCCAATCATTGGATTGGGACCAGGCCTGTTGGGAGGAGGAGAGACAGCAGAAGGTTAGTCAGCTGGCCCACCAAGATTGGGGCCCAATCAGGGCTGAGCTGGCTGGGGGGAGGGTGAGGGTGATTGGCTGGTGGGCCCCACCCCCAAATGGAGTGGGGGAGACCAATCAGGGGTCAGCTGCCGGAGGAGGGGCTGTAGGAGGTTTGCTGGCCATCACACCCCCCGATTGGTGTGGGGGGCCAATGATCGGGGACAGAACGGGCTATGGGGAGGGGCCATGGGCCCATCGGGGTGATGGGGAGGGGCTGTGGGCAGTGGGCCAGAGAGCTCTGCCCCCAGATTGGGGTAGGGGGACAGATCTGGGGTGGGGCCAGGTGGGGGAGAGACTGAAGGAGGTTGGCTGGCTGGCCTCACCCTCTATTGGGGTAGGGGGGATGATCCAGGGCAGGGCCAGCCAGGGGGAAGGGATGCAGGCCAATTGGGGTGGGGTGGGCCCATCAGGGGCAAGGGTCCCAGCGGGTGAAGGGCTGTGGAGGGTTGGCCAGCTGACCCACCCTCAATTGGGGTTGTAGAGGCTTATCAGGGATGGGGCAGCTGCGGGGAGGGGTTGCGGGAGGTTGGCCACCGGCCCCACCCCCAATCAGGCCAGTTCACTGGCCACAGTGGGAATCATAGCAACTAGTCATTTAGGTCATTATGGCATTCTGGTCACTGGCTTTTTATATATATACTAGAGGCCTGGTGCACAAAATTTGTGCACGGGGGGAGGGGTGTCCCTCAGCCCAGCCTGCACCCTCTCCAATCTGGGATCCCTTTTACAATCCAGAACTGCTGGCTCCCAAATGCTCGCCTGCCTGCCTCCCTAATTGCCCCTAACCACTTCTGCCTGCCAGCCTGATAACCTCCTAACAACTCCCCTGCCAGCCTGATTGATGCCTAACTGTTTCCCTGCCAGCCTGTTTGCCCCTAACTGCCCTCCTCTGTAGGCCTGGTCACCCCTAACTGCCCTCCTCTGCAGGCCTGGTCCCCCCACCCTCAACTGCTCTCCCCTGCAGGCCTGGGTCCCTCCCAAATGCCCTTCCCTGCAGGCCTGGCCGCCCCCAACTTCTCTCCCTTACAGGCCTGGTCCCTCCCAACTGCCCTCCCATGCTGGCCATATTGTGGTGGCCATCTGTATCCACATGGAGGCAGGATCTTTGACCACATGGGGGAAGCCATATTGTGTGTTGGAGTGATGGTCAATCTGCATATTACTCTTTTATTAGATAGGATAGAGGCCTGGTGCATGGGTGGACGCCGGCTGGTTTGCCCTTGAAGGATGTCCCGGATCAGGGTGGGGGTTCCCTTGGGGTGTGGGGTAGCCTGGGCGAGGGGCCTGTGGTGGTTTGCAGTCTGGCCACGCCCCCTAGTGACCCAAGTGGAGGCCCTGGTATCTGGAGTTTATTTATCTTCTACAATTGAAACTTTGTAGCCTGGAGCGGAGCCAAGCCTTCTGCTTGCTCTGTGGTGGCAGCCATTTCTGTTGGGATTTATGTATCTTCTATAATTGAAACTTTGTAGCCTTAAGCGGAGGCCTGGGCCAGCCAGGGTGTACGGAAAGCTTGGCTTCCTCCATCGCCAGGGGCAACCCTAGCCTCCTGCTCTTTCCAGCTCTGTGGCTGCCACCATTTCTGTTTGGATTTATGTATCTTCTATCATTGAAACTTAGTAGCCTTGAATGGAGGCCTAGGCTGGCAAGGGCAGGCGGAAAGCTTGGCTACCTCCATCGCTGGCGAAACCCAAGCCTCCCTCCTGCTCTCTGTGGCCGTAGCCATCTTGGTTGGGTTTATTTGCATATTCACTCCTGATTGGCTGGTGGGTGTGGATGTGGGTGTGATTTTGTGGGGGTAGCGGAGTGATGGTTAATTTGCATATTACTCTTTTATTAGATAGGATATATATATAGATTCTATCTACTTTTGAAATTTTCTATATAAAAATGGTTTAGAACCTATGTGGTATATTTCCTGTCATTGTTTCTTGTATATGTCTTGCTTTGATGTCCAACTTAGAAAGGCCTCGAGGTCAGGCTTCAAATCCCCCACTGCTTCTATTTCCTATTCAAGGAATCCAGTGCTACAAAAACAGTCATTGAGTTTTTCAAAAAGAGTGGGTTGAATTCTAGGGGTGTCAACCATGCCACAGGTCAGGGGCTAAACAAGAGACTTAGCCTGGGACAGAGAGAGGCTTCCAAAGAAGCCCTTGAGAGTTTCCTTTCTGATGTCTAGTCTCAGGTAGCTCTCAAAGGCACCTTGCTGGAGACTTTTGGGTTATAATAACTGATTTTATCCTTGCTTCTCCCCTTCCCAGAGATTCCAACACCATAAGTGAAAAATGAAGGTTGATTCCCCAAATCTGTCATCCCTAGATGCTATTGCCCTCTCAGCCCCTCCAACTCCACTGGGGCTACCCAATCTCATATCTATTGGTTTTCTCACTACAAGCCAACTTACCAGTATTAGATGTTTCCCACCCAACATTTTTAAGCAAGCTTTTTCCCTCTGAATCTTTGGACAAAGGGAAGGATGTGCTCCTGGTTCTGGCTGTCCAGTAGCCAGTTGGAGTATCAAGCTGGGGGTTGTAGTATTTCTCAGGAAATAAAAGCATATGATTGGGGTCTTGACCAAGTTCTGAAAAACAAAAGATCAAGACAAGGTTGTTCTTTAAGCAGGTGTGTGGAAGAAAAATGGCAGTAAATTATTTAATTTCTACTTGTTTATTTTAAATCTACACACAATGGGCCAGGCCAATTATGTCTGTTTTCATTTGGGGCCTCTGAGTTTCTATGCAAAAATCACAGAAGGCCCCTACTTAGATTTTGCCATCCTACCTAGAATGCAAAATTTATCAGAGCTCTTTTACAGAGAGCATGAGAGAGCTGTGGGCAAGAGCTGGAAGAGGGACTGCTTTTCTGGAGCACTAGCTTAATTTTCTTCAATGACATGAATAAGTATCTTTTAGTCAAAATAAAAAAAAAATTAACTTTTTAAGAAAGAAGCTCCCCTAGGACTGTGGTCAGCAAATTGTGGCTCGCGAGGCACTTGCTGCTCTTTGGCCCCTTGAGTGTGGCTGTTCCACAAAATACCACGGCCTGGGCAAGTCTATTTTGAAGAAGTGGCGTTAGAAGAAGTTTAAAAAATTTGGCTCTCAAAAGAAATTTCAATCGTACTGTTGATATTTGGCTCTGTTGATTAATGAATTTGCCGACCACTGCCCTAGGACAAAGAGAAGGTTACTTAACCTTTAACTGGGCTCGACCCTAATATAAGTAGCTAATTGCTGTGGAGGGTGATGAAAACCTTTGAGAGTAAACCACAGAGCAGTGCATGTGGGTGTAAAGGCCAGGCCTTGTGGTGAGGGGTAGCACTGCACAGTGGGAGATGCTCAGGAAGGGAGTTCTGGTTTTCAACCCCCTTTCCTGGGTGACCCAGTTCAAGTCTCTTGAATTACCTGAACTCTGGCTTCCTTATCTATGAAATTCAGGAGCTGGACTAATTTTTTTCATCACTTCTTCCTTTCAGATTATCATTCTTTCACTTCCCTAATGCACCGAAGAAGCCAAGTGGCATATATCGCGATCTAATCGCCCATAGTTCATCTAGTTTAAAAATCCTTTTGGATTCCACTCATCTACAATTATAACCACAAATAAGGTCTCATGGACATTAGGAATTTCCATCATTCAAGACCTCACACTCTGAAACTCCTGCACCTGAGAGCTCCCTCCCAGCCTGCTCTTATCTCCAGTAAATCTGTGCTTCCCCACACTGGACCTTTCACTCCTGGACCCCTGAGAAATCTACCTCTTGCCTCCTTTCTGGTTGTTTTTGCTTCCCTGATTGAGCTGGCCAAACATTTCCAAGATCTTCTCACCAACACACTAGATCAATGGCTCTCAAAATGAAGTCCCAACCAGCAACATCAGCATCAGCTAGGAACTCCTTAGAAATGCAACTTGTCAAACCTGTTGAGTCAGGAGATTTGAGGGAGCCCAGCCAGCTGTGATTTTATAAGCCCTACCTCAGATTCTGATACAAGCTAAATTTAAGAACTGTGCTAGCCTTACTTAGCCCTTTCGCTATCTCCAGCCTTGGATAAACTCCACTTCAAGGCTAGATTTTATGTGCAAGCAAGAAACATAGTGCAATGAGTGAAAAAATAAAGCCCTAGGTTTTGACCTGTTTGCCTGGTTTCTGCAGTGAAGGGTAAAGGACAAAACAATTCAATAGCTTCCCCCTCACATCCCTCCCAAGGCCAGTCCAATCTCTAGCTCACTGATGCAGGAATCACACCAGCCTTAAGTGATAAACACACAGACTAGCCATTTCTGGGCCAAAGGGAGGCAGGAACTCATTTTAAAGGCTTGACAGTTAAAAGTTCCATACACCCTCCTGCATTTGTCATTTAACTATTTTCTAGAAGCAAGTTACATTCAGCAATTTCTCCTTTGGTAAACAGGATCTGGTGTCAGGGCAAAGGACTCTATTCTGCTTTCTGGAAAATCCCAATCTATCTAAGTTTGTCCACAACTCTGGCTCCTTTACCAACTCCAGGAGCCTGACTCTCTGGGCCCTCTGGTCTCTACCTGTAGCCTCGTTTACCTAAAATGGTATCCTGCTCCCTCTGAAACAGGACTCTGATGACGTTGGCAGCAATGAGCAGTAACTTGGGGTCGCACATCTGCAGCAGTAAGAGTGTGTACTTTGCCTTAGTCCGGTGGGTGCTGCTCCCAAACCAGCACAATATCTCCTTCATATTCTGCTCTATTGTCTTATCCAATATCTGGTTCACGGAGAACTTCATGATGTCCCCTTCCTGCTTGCTGAGGTCGATCCGGGACCTGTTATAGATGAAATCCTTCCCCTGTGTGGTCTGAAGGATAGTTTGGAAATAGTGTAACAAATATAAGCTGTCTAACTGTCCCAGAATGCTCACTAGAAACCTCCTCTGAGCTATGTCACCGACCCTTCGGAACCACTCTTTGGTGGTGAAGATCTTCCTAGCCAAGATGCATGTTTCACACCTCTGACACACGGGCACAGTTTCATTTCCCTGCTCACAGCGAAAATAGGGGACAGTCTTGAGCTTTGATTCCATGTTGTTCATGATCCTGAGAGGACCAGCTCATTTTATCCTTGCCCGTGGTCAGCTCCACCAAACAGCAGAGGGACAGGAGAAGCTGATAAATATCCCAAATGACGCTTTTCTATTATAAACATCTCCCAGAGAAAAAGCAAGCCTCTGAGATGGATGGAAAGCTTAGCTCTCCCAGAAACTGCCAGTAGAAGTCTGGCTTTTGGTACTGAACTCCTAGGAAACATGGTTTTACCGTAAATCTCCTAAACCTGGCACTGCTTTTGTGGAGGCAGTTGTAGTATATTCTGAAAGAGCTGGTCATTTCATTTCTAGAACAAGAATAGTGTTAGTCAAATTTAAATAATATATGAACCATTTTTAAAGGGAGAAAATATTGTGTAGCCTGGTGTTGAGCTTCAATTGGTATTGTTATTAATGACTTTTAAATATTTGTGAATATAAAATTAGATGTAACTTCTTATGGTTATAGCTGTTTGATTATAAGGTGGCTATCCCAATGACCGTGAATATATTTACACTCATTTTCTTAACTCATCATCAAAGTAAAAACACAATGTTTAATATAAATTTAAGTTATTTAGCTGCTTGAGAATGCTAACCAGAAACCTCTTTAGGGAAGCACTCCTTAGTGGAAAAATTTTCACTGGGGCAAAGAGCGTACTTGGGGACTTCCAACCTCAATCACATGCCCACCTATGTGTCTAGGAGGCAGCTTCGGAGGGAAAAGTGTGGGGTGTGGGCCAGACTCTTGGGTTTGGATAACAGCCCACCTGCTTACTAGTTCTGTGAACACAGGTACATTGCTTCATCCTCTCCGCTTCAGTTTCCTCAGCTGGGAAATTGAGATAACAGTTCCTATTTCATACTAGTAAAGTCTTTGTGAGGATTAAATGAGCTACCATACACAAAGCACTTAGGAGATTGTCTAGTACATAATTAGCCCCTAATAAATGCTAATATTGTACCCTAGTCACCATAATTATTATTGTCATTGAGATCACTCTTCTGGCAGCTGGGCAATCAATGTTCACTAGGATGTTCATATGTGTGTATGTTCATACATTGAGATGCATGTAAAGAAATAATGCGAATGTGTGTATAGTTTTTAAAAGAAAAATGACATGAAAATAACTTATTTCATGAGATCTTTACCTTTTAACTCTGGCTTATGATCCATTCTGGAGTGACGACTGGGGCCATTAGAGACAACATAAGGGTGTGCATGGCCGTTAGAAATTTTTCAAAATAATAAAGATGTACTGCTGCTAAGTTGGGAAAAATTGCTGTACTAGACTATTACCTAACATAGCTACCCAGCTTGTCCCTGCAGCCAAAATGCCCTTGTGTCAGGAGCCAAGAGTCAATGACAAATTAATTCTAACATTATTTTAGTAAGCTAATGAAACAGAACCTCATGGAAACTTGGTCCTCACCATTGGCTTACTTCCTCATGCCTGAGGACAAAGCATTCTTCGCATAGCTGCCCTTCAACCGCCCCATCCTTTATCTTTAGTCAACACCCTTTACGACCTTAGCCAAATTATCTAAGTCCACATGATCCGCTCAGCCCCTATCCCTCCTAGACATCTCCCCTTCTAGAACTTCCTCATACCCCCTCCCCTGCCTGCAGCCCCTGCTGGCAAGCACTGATAGGTCCACAGTTCACTCCCCGCGCCCCACCTCCCACTCCCTGACTTGGATATAAGGCACCGCTGTAAGAATAAAAATTTGAGGCTTGATCAGAAACCCATTTGTCTTGCCTCCATTCTCCGCGTCCCTTGTTTGTCTCATTTCTCTTAGGTTCGTCTCTAGCGACTGCGTTGTTGCCCCGCGGGTCGGGGCAAAATGGCGCCCAACGTGGTCTAGAGACCCTCCGACGAGAACATCCACTGGAAAGGCCTGGCCAGGCGACCCTCGGATTGAATTCCGCGACCTTCGGATTAAATTCCGCGACCTTCGGATTAAATTCCGCGACCTTCGGATTAAATTCCGCGACCTTCGGATTAAATTCCGCGACCTTCGGATTAAATTCCGCGACCCTCGGATTAAATTCCGCCCTAGATCGCTGCGCACCCGCCGCGAGTCAGATCAGAGTAAGGTAAGTGGATGATTTTACAAACAAGAATTTCCCAAAAAGTTTTTTTGACTTTATTCATGATACCCTTCCCTGGTTCCCCCTAGGAGGAACCATCAATCATAGACGATGGGTTAGAGTAGGAGATGCTTTACAAGATTTTTATCAAGCCTTTGGCCCTGAAAAAATTCCTGTAACGTACTTTTTCCTATTGGAATTTAATTAATGACATGCTAAAAATCCACTCACATGACCCTGACGTTCAAGAAGTTATTAAAACGGGGGAGGAAATTCTTAAAGAAAACTCCCATCCCCCTTCCACACGCCCTTCAGGATTATTATGAGACTTTTGGTCCAGAGAAAATTCCTATTTTAATTGGTGATGGCCTTGATTCAGCACAGGAGAGTTTAAGAATGTCTAAGTGGGGTGCAGCCACGGCCTTACAGCCTGCAATGGAAGGGTGCAAGTCTCTAATAATACCATCTGCACCTCTTCTGCCTCCACGTGTAAACTACTTGTAACCAAGTAAAAAAGAATAAAAGGAACTTCTCAGCAACGGCCAATAATTCTTTATCTTAAAAATCTTTTCTTTCCTTAAAAATAAAAATAAATAAAAATTGAAAAAAGTAAATAAAATAAAAACAGTAGATGCCAGACCAGTACTGAATCTTCCCCCTAAGAAAGAAGGAGGTGGGGGAAGGGAGACACGTGGTGATCCAATATGGACGCCACTCCCCAAGACAGCCAATTTGAAAGGCCTCATCTTTGTCATCTTTATTTATTTTCCAGCTAATGACTTAAAGCTTTTACAAATTCATAAATGCATCCGGGATTTCTGTGCACATGCAAGGGAAAAGGCCAGTTTAAAAACGAGTGCGCATAGTTTTGAGCTGGACTTGACCTTTTTCTGTGTAGAGAATAAAAACCCGAGACTATTTTGGCTTTAAAGATGGTGGAGATGAACCGGGGAGAGAAATAGAGGCTGGTTTCCCAAGGTGATTTAAAGTAACTCTTTTGAAATTACCCACCCTGAGGCAAGTAACCCCCAGGAAGTAGAAAGCAAGTTTACATGTAAATAGCTATGGGTTTGCTTCTTGACTTCTCTAGCAGGAAAATTCTTTTAAAAAAAATTTAGCAGCTGTGCCAGGCCTATTGGCTGGAAATTTACAACTTTTAAGTTCAAATTATCTAAATGTATTGAAATTAATAATACTGAAATGTTGATCTAAGTATGCCTAGTATGAAGTCTAGATGATAGAAGTTAATCTATTAATTGACTATGCCTTATATTTTATTTGAAATGTATCCTTAAAAATGTAAAAGTATTATTGATTTGAGAAATGCTAAGTATTTAATTTTGCTACCTAGGATTTAAAGCTCTGAAAGTTTAAGGTCTCTTTACTCTCCATTAAAAGGTTTTAAAGCTACACCCTTTTTTATGGAGGGAGGGGTGGACACGCCCTTCCCCTAGCATGCAGGTAGGCTGGTTCCCCCCAGCAACCATCTTAGAAGAATGTTAATTTGCATTTCAATGGCTACACCTTTTGCTAGCCGACCTTCCCAGAAAAGGTCAAGTGGCTAGGCCAACCCCAGCCAGAAAAAACATGATTTAAAGTTAACTATTAGATTTTAAAATTTATTCTTAAAAATATAAAGGGTTATTAATAAAGAACTGCTAAATATTTGACTTACAAACTCTGGAAGTTTAAGGTTCAGATTGAATTGGGAAAACTTACATAATTGTGGTAACTAAATGCCTAGAGTGTAGTAAAATGTGTTTTGAGAAAATAAAAAAGGAATTCAAAATATGTTACTTCTTGGTCTGATTTAAAAAAGAGAATTAATTCTGCGATACAGTTTAAATTTAATTGATATTCTTTAAGATAATTTAAGTATATAATCTTTAAATCATATATATACATATATATATATATATTATATGTTTGACCTTTCCAAGGTATTTCAAGGTTTTGAGAATAGCTTTTAAGACATTTCACAGGCCCTTAAATGTATTTCAAAAGTCTATTCTCTCTTCATGGAAAGCTTTATAAAATAATGAAAGTTTTTGCCTGTAAGAAGGGCAAAAACAATATATTTAAATATAGTCAAAATTTTCAACAGCAGTAGAATTTCTAAAAAGACAAAAGCCTCAAGCAGCCTGCATTTTTTAATCGGCTGGAGGTGGGACACTGTTTGTGCTTTTAGATCAGACCAATAAAGTATCAAACCTATAAGTTTACTGAATAAGTTTCTTTGCCTTTTTTTTTAAATTAAAGATACCTACTTAAGTTACCTTATAAATTGGATTTTTAAAATATAATCAATGTCTCATATAAATTAAGTTACATGAGAAGCCAATGTTTTTATAAGTAATTGAATCCTGACTCTTAGCCGCCAGCATTCTTAATTAAGCTAGAGGCGGGGCAACATTTGCCGCTTGTGAGGCAACCGCCATCTTGCCTGCCTCTCTGGCCACGTGGTTACTGCCCACCATCTTGTAATAACAAAGGCCAGTCCCCTTCCTTTAAATAAGCCAATGTCTTTGTAAGCAATTTAAATAAGTTTTCTAAAAGGGTTACTGAAGGCTTCCCATGATTCCTCTGTATATTCAAATAAGCCTAAGAGGATACTTTCAAAATATAATTATAAATTTATAAAAAAGAAATTTTAAGATTTTAAATTCTATTTCACTAACATTTACAGTATAAACTGAAAATTGTTATTAAAATGTTAAATCTGAAAGTAAATTAGTAGTCAGCCTTACTGTAAGAATACTTGTAATATAGCTAGCTAGTCGCCTGAGGCTTGCCTTTCAAGCTGTAACCATACAGGTTGCTTGTTGTAAAAAGAAAGACAAAGATCCTTAAATGAAACTCTCTATAGCCTGCAGATTATTTTGGGAGAAAATAGAGTTTTCCTTCAAACATCAGAGATTGTAATTGATAATCAACGCATCAGACCTCAGAAGGTGTAGACAAGAAAAGATTAAATGACTTTTAGAAATTATTAGGAGACTTTAACTGGTTAAAACCTTTTGTGTACAAAAGAAATTGATAGCCAGTTTGAGATTGAATTGCCATGGCCTAGAACAAAGAATATTCTTACATGATATTCTACAATTTCATTATAATTTTTGATATTTTACAACAGCATATTGTACAATTATCCCCAACTTACAAACTAATTCTTTGAATGTTTGGCAGCAATTTAAAAAGGACATGAAAGAATTTAATCCCTTCCACTGTGTGGAAGGCCCCTTGGGAAAGCATTTGAGCATTCTATATTGACCCTTCTTGCTCTTTTTGCCAAGAGGGACCCTCTTCTCACAATCCAATTGCCCATAGCTGTTGCCTGAGTTTTCTGTTCATGCTGAGGTTAAAGCCTCATAATGGCTGGTACCATGGATCTGTCTCTCGCCCAATGGCGTGAGATGGGCCCTCCCTGGAGAAGAAACCTGGGTTCCCCAAGATCTGTGATCAATGCCAGGGCCCCGCCAGCAGGCGAAGGGATCCCAAGGCAGGTGCTGGGCATGGAATGGAGGCCATGGGGGCATAGGCTACCAAGGAGACAGAACTGAACCTCACATCACCCTGCTTGGCCCCAGAGGATGGCTGGTTAGTCAAAGATGGGTAAGATTCCTCAAGGGAGGAACAACCTAAGACAGGCACAGTCGCAGAGGGGCCATCAGGAGAGAACTTGGGGGTCAACAGAGGTGGGGCACAGAACCTCACCCCCCCAACATTGCAGGGGCTTGAACACTCGCCCCTTCTGAGGGAGTTCTCCTGCCCCATGGCTGCTTCGCGCTTCCCATGCCAGCTTAAATCGGGACCCAGGCAACATACAGAGACTTGGCCCAGCTTGGATTGAATTCCAGGCAACAGAGAGTTGGCTGATGGCAGCTGCCCTATATCAAAATCCAGCCTAAATCCAGAAATGATCAGGGCTTTCTCAAGGATGCAAAATAATCCTTTCCATTAATATTTACAGAGTAAAGTAAGATTGTTGTTAGAGTATTAAATTTGACAGCAAAATAGTCAAGTTTTCAAATTAATTTAAATTAGCTAAATGAAATAAGTCAATATTCAAAAAAATGTAATTGTACAAAAGCTGTTCCTAAAGTATTAACCAAAATATCTATTGATAGTTCATTTCATGGTAAAATTACTTAACATGCAATGAACCTAAAGCAGTCATATTTTGTGCAAAAATTAAAATTTAAAGTTATCAAGACTGCATTATAAAAATCTTCCAAAGCCTCCTAAAAATTAAATAAAAAAGGGAGATAGTGGAAAAATACCATGTAAGAAAAAATATCCTGTAAGTAAATTACATCTAGAAAAAATTTTTTACTTTGAAAATTAATTTTCATACAGCAGGACACCCATGAAAAACATATATGGTGTCAAAATAAGCCAAAGGAAAATTGTTTGGGCAAAAAATAAAGGATCCCAAGTAAAATTTATAGAAAAGATTCCTCTATTAACTTTTGGTCGAGAATGTGTTTGTATATTTTCAGAAAACAACTCCTAGACCATGTGGACTCCTGCAACAGAGAGGAATTAACAGGAATGCTCCAGCCATGAAGACATTTGGCCCTTGGGCATTTAGAAAAATTACCGACCTTGTAAAACAGCAAATAGATTCAGCTTTAGCAAAACCCATCCAGGTTCACTATCAACGCCTAGAAATGGCCGAAAAACCTCCAGACCCAGACTCGCTCCTTCCCTACGGGGACAGCATCCTAACCAGAGGGATGCTTACCTATGCTCTACTTAGAGCCAGAGGTATGGGTATCAAACCGGGTGCAGAGCAAAGCATTGCAAGGGAAGGTTCAAACTTTTTTTAACCTCCTCTGGATTTCCCTGAGAGTATACCTGGTTTGCATAGAGGTTGACATCGATAAAAATAATGGCTCTGCCTCTCCTCCCCAAAAGATGTCAAGAGCCACACACGGTGGGTGTGCAAAGCCCACAGGAGGAACCAGGTCAATGTCTCCCCGGTTGGTTAAGGCCCACTCCCTTCTCTTAAACAGAGAGGGAGGAGATGTCAGGAGCCAAGAGTCAATGACAAATTAATTCTAACATTATTTTAGTAAGCTAATGAAACAGAACCTCATGGAAACTTGGTCCTCACCATTGGCTTACTTCCTCATGCCTGAGGACAAAGCATTCTTCGCATAGCTGCCCTTCAACCGCCCCATCCTTTATCTTTAGTCAACACCCTTTACGACCTTAGCCAAATTATCTAAGTCCACATGATCCGCTCAGCCCCTATCCCTCCTAGACATCTCCCCTTCTAGAACTTCCTCATACCCCCTCCCCTGCCTGCAGCCCCTGCTGGCAAGCACTGATAGGTCCACAGTTCACTCCCCGCGCCCCACCTCCCACTCCCTGACTTGGATATAAGGCACCGCTGTAAGAATAAAAATTTGAGGCTTGATCAGAAACCCATTTGTCTTGCCTCCATTCTCCGCGTCCCTTGTTTGTCTCATTTCTCTTAGGTTCGTCTCTAGCGACTGCGTTGTTGCCCCGCGGGTCGGGGCACCCTTGTAAATGTTGGCAGCCCAGAGAAGAGACTCGAAAGCACACTGAGACCATTCTACTTCAGACAAGACGAGGTTCAAACACTGGTTCTGGTACTTAGGAACTACACGGTCTTGAGTAAGCTACCTGGATGAAGATGGCAAGGATGAAGGCAGGTAATAAAAAGTATAGCTACCTTCTGGGATTAAAGCAAATGTGTGAGACCAATGTCACTGATACTGTTGTTGTTTTTATGGCTATTACTCCAGATTAAAGAGAAGATTTGCAATGCCGTAAGCACTTCCAGTCTAGAGACCTGGCAGTTAAAGATAGGCATTAGAAGTCATTGCCAGAGGTGGTTTGCAATGGCAGTCCCATTCAAGCAAGGGTCGGGTGGGGGACAAGAATCAAGCTGGGGAGGACAGTGCTAATAGCTTAGCCTCTTCTATCTGAAGAGATATTTGAAAGGCAAAAACAAATTAGTATCTAGTAATCTATCCGGAAGGCCAGGCAAAGGAGGGTGGGTAGTAGGCAGGAGGCCCAAGGCAGAGGATTGGGGATATATTATCCCCAGAAGGACTACAAACGAAAATTAAAAGTAGCTTGTTTTTGAAAATCCAAATTAAGATTTTAATCTGTGAGGTTGATATACATGAAGGAAGCAGTTTTACTAACCCAACAGCCTTTACTCCATGCTCAGAGGCTCACCGTGGCCCTGTGGAGGGGAGTCAGAGAGACTAGGTGGAATCCCAGAGGTGCGGCCTTAAACAAGTACCTCCAGCCTCACTGAGGCCAGTATCCTTCCTGTGGATGACACATGATCCTCCCTACCCTGCAGGATGTAATGTGAGGGTTATGTTCATCAAAGTAGGTGATCACACTACTTCTGCTGCCTCTCCATTCCACTCACCACCCTACACGCACATGTGCACACATGGGCTCGCACACACAGCCTCTCACCTGGCTCAGGAGTCATTTGGGATCTGATGGTAGAGTTTAGAAAGTGGCCTTGGTGAAGGACAGGACAGGATGACCAGATGGGATAAACCAAAGGGCTAATAGGCAACCTGGAAACTCAATGATTTCTCTTGGTGGAGAAGTGGCTTGGTGATACCCAAAGAGGTGGGCAGGCAAACAGGTCTCAGCCAGAGTGAGACCCAGGTCAGGAAGCATTTCTCCAAGGAAGGCTTTGGGCTGAGAAATAGGTATTTCTCAGATATCCAGGCTATCAGCACCCTGAAGACCAGTCCCCTAGCTTTCCTCACTGCCCTCTACTGATATATTCATTGTTCCTGATTCTGACTAAGCCCTCCTGCCATCCCACCCCAAATCTACATTCCTCCACCATCCTGCCACATGGTTTAGAGAACCCGGCAAGTCCAGCTGCTGCTTCCTGCCTGGCTCTGTGCCTGCCTAACCCTGCACCTGAGGCTCTTCTCGCCAAAGCTGCCTGCCCAGGTCAGCCAGAGGGAAGTCAGGAAAGGGCTCAGGTCCCAGAGTAGGGGAGTGTGGAATGAAGTCAGGCTGTGCTTCTAGGCAACTATATACCCCCAGATAACTCACTTTCTGCCCTCTGCCTGCTTCCTTTTCAAAAATGGAAATTATAATTCACCCTCGCTCACAGGCAGGTGTCAGGGTCAAATGAATGGACATATGTAAAAGGCACTTTATAATGTGAGATGAACAATACAAACAAAATACCAGTTGTCCCCCCTTATCTGTGGAAGATTTGTTCCAAGACCCCCAGTGGATGCCTAAAACCTTAGGTAGTACTGAACCTTGTATCCACTATGTATTTTCCTATAGGTACATAGCTATGATAAAGTTCAATTTATAAATTAGACACAGTGAGAGATTAACAACAACTAATAAGAAATAGACCAATTGTAACAATATACTGTAAAAAATTTATGTGACTGTGGTCTCTCTCTCTCCAAATATCAGATCACCAAGGTGGCTGCTAGGTCACTAACAGGCAGGTGGTGTATCCAGCGTGGAGATGCGGGACAAAAGGGCGATTCCATCCCAGGCAGGAAGGAGCAGGGCAGCGTGAGATTTCATCACGCTCCTCAAATTGATGCCAAGTTTATAAATTAATGAATTATTCATTTCTGAAAATTTCCATTTAATATTTTCGGACAATAGCTGACTTAAGGCAACTTTAAAAAGCAGCACCGTGGTCCTAGCTGATTTGGCTCAGTGGTTAGAGGGTTGACCTGAGGACTGAAGGGTCTGGGGTTTGATTCTGGTTTGAGCACCTACCTTGGTTGCTGGCTGGATCCCCAGCCCTGATTGGGGCGCATGCAGGAGGCAACCAATTGATGTTTCTCTCTTTGTCTTCCCCTGCTCACTTCCACTGTCTAAAACTCAATGGAAAAAAATATCCTGGGGTGAGGATTAACAACAGCAAAAAGCAGCACCACAGATAAGGGGGTCTACTGTATTGTTATCATGAGGGAAAATGGGGAAACTGTCACGTTTGAACCAACACTTTCCCATCATGTGATGTTACACTTGATGACCAAGTTAAATGATAATGTCTTTGTCCATGAGAAATCATTGAGTTTCCAGGTAGTCAATTTGCCCTTTGGCTGTGAAAGAAGCAGAATGGAAATAAGGGCACCTGCTAGAAATGTTTTCTATCCAGAACGGGGAGAACCAAGAAAGCACAGAAAAGTTCTCAGCCTCACAAAAACAGCTGAATCCCCAAGAAGACAGTGTGTGCTTGGGGCGCCCAAGACTTCTTCCTGTTTGTACTAAAACTCACCAGCACTTGCTATTGGTGGCTGAAGAGCAGACCAGAATGAAGAGGATGGAGGTAACCAGTGGCTCTCAGACCTAAATGTGCGCCAGCTTCCCTGCAGGCACTATGAAAACAGTGCTGGGTCCTGGAACTTCTGCATCAGTACACCAAAGCTAAAGCCCAGAGCGGGCATTACTAATAACTTCTCAGCAGGTGCTGCTGCTGCTGAGGAAACCAGTGGTTTGAGAACCACTGATAGAAGCTGTGTTTCAAGACCTATAAATATGACTTCACTTTAGAAATAAAATAATGCTTAACTCTTTCAAAAGGTATTATTGAGTGCCCTTGCCCGAGTTACTTAACTTATCTGAGCCACCAGTTTCTCACTTCCGTTCCATGAGATAGAGAAAATATTATCTATCTCACAGGGCTGCAAAGATTAAATGAGATAAGAGATGGGAAATGATATTTAAAAATGGTACTCCCAATCTTACAGCCCTTTCTTCTCATTAATCTTTAAACAAGACAAAAAAAAAAATCTAAGCTTTTTGGAGGGTACCTAAGGAACTCAGCAAACCTTCAGCATAGGAACATGTCAGCCAGAGGTAGGTTTGAAGAGAGAAAGAGGATCCGGAACCTCTGATGTATCTGACTAGCTCAATACACTATCATACATTCTTATTCATATTTGAGGAGATATCAGAGACAGTGAGGGTTTCTGTGTGGTAGTTATTTTTTTTTTTTTTTTAAAATCTAGGCCCTAAAAATCATGTCACAGTAGCTTTAATAGCTTTTTATGGGTTCTGCTCTATGTTTATCATTGGTGAACACAAGATGTGTTGGTTAAGGCTACAAAAGTGACTGTGAAAAGGGGCAGGTTTGTGCTCGTTTTGGCAGCACATGTACTATAAAGGGAATGATACAGAGAAGATTGGCATGGCCCCTGTGCAAGGATGACATGCAAATTCTGGAAGCATTCCATATTTTTACATTGACAGCAGTTTGGTGATTGCCAGAGGAAAAGGGGTGGGGTGCGGGAGGTAGAAGAGGGTAAATGGAGGATAAATGGTGACAAAAGAAGACTTGACTTGAAGTAGTGAACACACAATGCAATATACAGATGATGTTTTATAGAATTGTACACCTGAAACCTGTATAATTTTATTAACCAATGTCATACCAATAAATTCAATAATTTTTTAAAAAAAATTAAAGAAAAGGGCCAGCTTTTACACCTGGATGACTCTAGGAGACATGTGGAGACCCGAGTGCTCCCATTTTATATATGGGTAAGCTGAGGCCCGGAATAGTTGAGACAGCCAAATACCACCAGTAGAATGCCTAAGTTGAAGGCTGTAATGATGAAAACTAGAGTGTAAAATAATACATTTCATAGGACTTTGTGGTCTGGGTTGAAGCTGCAGGTTCACTTCTTTGAGATAGGGCCCAGGAAACCCCAAAGTTACAGTAGCCAGTTTGAGGAGCAGGTCAAAAATAGCATAATTGGAATAAATGAGGAAGGAAAGAGAAAAGAGAAAGGACGGTAGAAGAGAAAATGGAGAAAAATAGTAAGAAGAGTAATGTTCACCTGGCAACCTCTCCCCCTTCCATCCAACTGGATACAGAGTTGGGGTCCTGGCCCTGGTCAGTACTAGCCATGGCTACTGAGATAAGCACAGAATTTATGTGATGAAAAGGAAAAGGAAAAGGAAAAGGAAAACTAAACTGAAGAATGAATGAGAACAATGAAATGAATAATATTGCCAAGTGGAAACACTGGTTGTTGGAAGAGTAAGCAAACTTACTAACAAGCAGACTCCATACTTTTTGGGTTATTGTTCCACTCTATGTTGATTTTACCAACTAATAGGACAAATAAGCTCATCGCACAGAACTAGTCATCCTAGTCTTCATCTAAAGCAGTGGTTCTCAACCTTTCTAATGCTGCAACCCTTTAATACAGTTCCTCATGTTCTGGTGACCCCCAACCATAAAATTATTTTCGTTGCTACTTCATAACTGTAATTTTGCTACTGTTAATGAATCATAATGTAAATATCTGTGTTTTCCGATGGTCTTAGGCTCTACAGCAGTGGTTCCCAACCTGTGGGTCCCAGGTTGGGAACTGCTAGCAGGGTCACCTAAGACCATCGGAAAAGATATTTACATTACGAGGGGGAAGTCAGTGCTCAAATTGGAGGAAGCTAGGAGAAGCAGGACATGTGCCCACTACTTTTCCTTGCATCTTCTGTCTAAGGCTAATGGGGCTGGATTGGTGGCCCCTGGAATAGAGGCGGTTGGCATAGAAATGGGAAACAATCAAGGAGTAGGTCAGTCAATGACACAAAACAAAATTCAGTCACTGAAGATGGCCTGAGAAAATGTTAAATTAGAAGGACATAGAAATCAGGAATTCATCTCATATATTGATTTATCTATAATTGTCTTGAATAGTAGATTCCTATTTAGCTCTTCACATATGAACCCTTTTCACTTTAATTTAGACCAACTTTCTTATTATTGTCTTTTTCTAACATCTTTTTTAATTTTATGTTGTTGACAGTATTACAAATGTCCCTCGTTCCCTGCACTCCCCCATTTGCCCACCTCCACCCAACTCCTGCCACCCCTCCCCTTGCCTCCACTACTCTGTTGTCTGTGTCCATAAGCTATGTATATATCTTTTTTGGCTACTCTCTTCACCTTGTTTTACCCAGTTACCCCCACCCACTCCCCTCTAATATCTGTCAGTCTATTCCAAGTATCCATGCCTCTGGTTCTATTTTGTTTGCCAGTTTATTTTGTTTATTAGATCCCACATATAAGTGAGATCATGTGATACATCTTTCTCTGACTGGCTTGTTTTGCTTAGCATATTCCTCTTCAGGTCCAGTCATGCTGTCACAAAGGGTAAGAGTTCCTTCTATTTTTATAGTGTGTAGTATTGTGTAAATATACCACAGTTTTTTTAGCCACTCATCTATTGATCAGCACTTGGGCTGTTTCTAGATCTTGGCTATTATAAATAATTATGCTATAAAATAGGGGTGCATGAATTATTTATGATTGCTATTTTGGATTCTTGGAGTATATTTTTAGAAGTGTGATCTCTAGGTCAGAAGGCAGTTCCATTTTTAACTTTTTGAGGAAACTCCATAGTGTTTTCCATAATGACTGCACCAGTCTGTATTCCCACCAACAGTGCACTAGGGTTCCCTTTTCTCCACAGCCTCACCAGCACTTGTTTGTTGATTTATTGATGGTAGCCATTCTGGCAGGTGTGGGCTGATATATTGTCCTTTAATTTTCATCTCTTTGATGATTAGTGACATTAGCATTTTATCGTATTTCTACTGGCCAAAATCAACTTCTTGTGATCAAAAGACACAGCTAGTTATCTTCTAAGTTACTATATCTTAGCATCTAACACAGTGACTATAATTGAATTGATTTGAAGACAGTCATTCCAAAAACATGCTGAATCAAGTTGAAGAGATAGGGGCTCTAAGATTGAGCAAGTATTCATATCTCATCATTTTATCATGAGTCTTGAAAAAATGTGGGAATTTACTCAGAATTCATAAGATATCTAGAAGAAAATGGCATATGCCTTTGTATTTCAAAAAGTCAAGTCAAGTTGGTTCAGCATGTAAGTGCAATACTAATATCTTCTTGCAACCACATCAAAATTATAACTAAATTACAGAACAACCATCATTGAGAATCACCTGAAATATAGCTAAACAGAGTCTTATAACTGAGGATATGTGGAGACTGGTAGGAGGGGGATAGAGATGTGGACAGGTGGGTCCCACAAGCACATGTGACTGCTAAAATTCCAGAGGGATATTTCAGTTGCACAATCCCCTTTGAGGAGCAAGGCCATTGTTCCTTTGCTGAGCTCTTGCAGAGCTGGCAGGTGGGCACCATATCTAAGTCTCCATCAACCTGGCAAACACTGTTCCCCCCAATCCGGTGATTCCCTGAGACCCTACCCCACTCAAGTTTCAGTGCCACCAAGTGCCATTCCATGCAAACTGCCTATCTTAGCTCATGTTGTGGACTTCGCTAAAATCTCTCAAAACAAGCAGCATTTGGCCTTAAAATGCCCCAAACCACTTGCTAAGAGGCCCCAGGCCTGGCACTAGCAGCAGCCAGCCCTTGATTCACAGCTTGGTCTCTCCTGGGTACCTCTAACCTCAGCACAAGTAGCAGCCATCTACAGATTGCTTTGTAGCTTATGCTGGGTGGCCCCAGGCAAGACACAGGTGTCAGCTGACCTTGGCCTGTACCTCCCAGGGGGCCCCAGAGCCAGTGCACCCAGTGAACAGCTCAGACCACACATAAACACCAACCAACCACCTCCACTAGCAACACACTCCAGGGAAGGACTTAGTGGGTATTGGAGCCTACTGAAGTGTCATGAACCTGCACAGTAGATCCTTCATGGTAGTTGCAGCCAGTCCTCACAGCCAATTTTCTTGAAGGTAAATATCTCCCATAAATGTGCCAGCAGCAATCAACACTCAACTACAATAGGTTGGTGCACTTAGCCCACATGGAGGGAACACCTGAAACACCCAGCTCAGGTGACTGGGGCGGGGGGGGGGGACTATGCCAATGGGATGGACCTACAGAACACCTACTACATAAAGCCATTCTATTAAGTCTGGGAGACCTAGCAGGTGAGAATTAATCAAACAATAAAAATAAATAAAAAACAATGGAAAAAATATCCAGAAAAAGAACTAAACAAAATAGGCCAATCTACCTTTGGTATAGTTCAAAACACTGGTTATGACAATGCTCAATGAACTTAAGGAAAGATTATAAGAACATCAATAAAGAGATAGACATTCTGGAGAAATGGATAGAAATATGGCAGCAGAATAGACAAACGGGTTTGAGCCTTGTCCTGGAGCAGAAAAAAAGAACAGCTGAGGGTTGCATGGGGAGTATTTGTTGGCAAGTTAGGGACAGCTAAACTCCAGGAGAAGGTGGGGGACTGCTGGATGGGGTTCTCCTGACTGGGCAGCCCCCACTGCTGCTGGGTTCCCTTTCAGAGCAACAGGCTTGGACGCGGAGACCGCACCATCTTGAAGGGGGAGTAGATATTATCGGAAGCTTGAAAAGGTACAACTGAGGCAACCACCAGAACACCAGTCCCCACTTGGCACAAACACGTGGATTCAGAGGAGCTCTACACTCCACCATGGAAAGGTCAGATTTCGCCTGGGATAAGGTGAGGTCTCTGGTCCCAGTGGGAGAGAGAAACGTGCGCACTGTGGGAGCTGCAGGACTGGGGAAAGTCTGTGCTCAGAAAAATTCGTGGCTGTTGGGGCTGGAGTGATCCGTGAATGTGAAAGGGGGTTCTCAGAGCTGCTAACAGAAGGGATCTCTAAAAAGCAATGCATTTTGTTCTGATGAAAAAGTCATCCTAAAAATATTAAAAGTGTGCCAGCTGCTTAGACCCAAGGGGGAAAGGAGGACTGTGCAGATTTGCCTGCAGCCCTGTTATTCTCACACTTGGGCTTTTTCCTCTTCAAATCCTTGCTTCTGATTACTAAGCCCAATACACAGGATCACCCAGTTGGGGACACCCTGGGAGACTGCAGGGGAAAGTTGTTTTTCTGGAACCTGGGGATCTGAGCAGGGAGTGACCATCGGAGAGCCAGCTCTGAGGCAGCCCACTCCCACAAACTAGTATTGAGTGCCACAGGGAAAAAAGGCTCTAAACACAGGCTAGAGAGGCCATATATAGACCCGGAAGTCAATCCAGAAACACTGCCACCCAGGGGCTGAATCACAAATTGACTCTTGTGTAATAAAAAAATAAAGGAATACGAGAAATTAAGACACCTGCTTAAAAATCAGGACTGGCTTACAACACTGAGGAGCAGTGGAAAACAGGGATCTGCAACACTGTCCTGACTGGGAAACAAGCGTACCAAACAGAACAATAGAGGAAGTGAATGACCTTCATTACTGCACATTTTATTTTTTTACTTTTTATTTTTTATTTTTTTTAATTTTATTTTCTTCATCTTTTACTTAAAAAAATAATTTTTTTCCTCACTTGATTTTACATTTTTAATTATTACATTTTTATTTTCAATCAGTATTATTACTACTACTATTTTACCTTTTTTTTTAAGTGTCATTTTATTTTCTCTTTATTTTATTTTGGGATTAGTGTTCTACATTCTATTTTCATCTTTCCTTTTGCATCCTTTTACTCTATCTCAACTCTACCTTTATGCCATCACTCTCTTCCTAACTTTTCCCCTTTTGGTGTCCTGTTTCTCTTACCCTTTTCCTGCTTTAGATTTTCCCTATTCTTTCTATTTACACCCTGTTAAAATTTCACCCTACTTATATATCTAATTTCCAATCCCCTGCTCCAAGTCCATACACACCTCTCTCTTCTCTATCTTAACTATCCAAAAAATTGTTTTTCTCTCTGTCATTATGTTGTTGTTTGCTTGAATGTTGACTATATCGATTCTTTATGCTTTTTTGTGAGATTGTTTTGCTTATTCTTTTTTTGTTTGTTTTTTTTTGTTTGCTTTGTTTTTGTTTGTTTTATGCTTCTGTTTTCTCTCGCCTCACTTGATATTAGTTGTTTGTAGTTTGTATTAATTTCCAGGTACTTGTTGCTGGCATTTGCTGGGATTAGTGGCTGTTCTTTTGGAGTTTTATCCCCATATATATAGTTATTTCCCCTTTTCTTTCTTAGTCTCTTTCTTTTCTTTTTCATTTTCCCAATTACATTTTGGCACTCATTTTTTTTTCTTTTTCCTCTTCTACTTTCTCTCAAATCCCCTAATTTGCCTTTCTCTGGTGGTCACCTTTATTGGGGGTTATTAATATTGTGAATACATTTCTGTTCAGTGCCTTGTGTTTTGTACTTAGTTGTGTTGTATTTTGTGCTTTTAAATCAATGCAGGAGAGAGAGAACTACATAACCAGACATCCAGAGAAGAGAGACCATGGGGAGACAAAGAAACAGCCCACATATGAAAGAAAAGCAGGCATCACCAGAAAAGAAAGTAAACAAAATAGAGTCAAGAAACATGTCAGAGAAAGAATTCAGAGAAATGGTCATAAGGTGGCTGAAAAGAATGGAAGACAAATTCGATAATATGAGTAAGAACCAAGAGGAAATGAATAAGAACCAAGAAGAAATGAAAAATGGCATCACTGCTGTAAAGAACTCAAGGGAAAGCATCAAGAGTAGACTAGAAGAAGCAGAGAACCGCATCAGTGAACTAGAGGACAAGGTGGGAAAAATACACAGTTAGAGCAGCTTCTAGAAAAATTAAAAATAAAGAGCAGGAGGAGAGCCTAAGGGAACATTGGGACAACATGAACCAAAACAACAACTGCATAATAGGGGTTCCAGAAGGAGAGGAAACTGAGCAAGGAATAGAAAACGTGTTTGAAGAAATAATGACAGAAAACTTCCCTGATATAGGGAAGAAAAACCCCACACAAACCCAAGAAGCTCACAGAGTCCCAAGCAAAATGAACTCCAAAAGACTGATGCCAAGGTACATTATAATTAAATTGGCAAACACCAACAACAAAGTAAGAATCTTAAAAGTGGCCAGAGAGAGACAGAAAGTTACATACAAAGGAACCCCCATCAGACTAGCAACTGATTTCTCAACAGAAACTCATTAGGCCAGAAGGGCATGGAATGAAATATACAAAGTCATGCAAAGGAAAGGTCTGAATCCAAGAATACTATACCCAGCAAGGCTATCAATCAAAATTGAAGGTGAAATCAGGAGCTTCACAGACAAAAAAGGACTAAGGGAATTTATTACCACCAAACCAGCAATGCAAGAAATGCTAAAGGGTCTGCTATAATAAAGAGATAGAAAAAATAAAGATTCAGATAGAAAACATAAAGAAGAACCAGTCAGAAATGAAGACTACAATAACTGAAATGAATACATTACAGGGAGTCAACCATAGAGTAGATGAAGCACATAATCAAATCAGTGATTTGTAAGATAAGGAAGCAGAAAACACCCAATCAGAGCAACAAAAAGAAAAAAGAATCCAAAAAGTGAGGATATTTACAGAGCTTCTGAGATAACTGCAAGTGTACTAACATTTGCATCATTGGGGCTCCAGAAGGAGATGAGAGAGAAGAAGTAATTAAAAACCTACTTGAAAAAAATGGTGGAAAACTTCCCTAACCTGGTGAAGAAAATAAACTTCAAGTCCAGGAAGCACAAAGAGTCTCAAATGAGATGAACCCAAGGAGGCCCACACCAAGGTATATCATAATTAAAATACAAAAGGTTAAAGACTAAGAGAAAAATCTTAAAAGCAGCAAGAGAAAGACAGGTAGTTACCTACAAGGGAGCTCCCATAAAACTATCAGCTGATTTCTCAACAGAAACATTTCAGGCCAGAAGGGATTTCCAAATAATATTCAAAGTGATGAAAAGCAAAGACCTACATCAAGATTACTCTATCAAAAAATGCTATTATTTAGAATCAAAACACAGATAAAAAGCTTCCTAGACAAAGAAAAAGTTAAAAGATTTCCTCACCACCAAACCAGTATTATAAGAAACTAGAG
Source organism: Cnephaeus nilssonii (assembly GCF_951640355.1). Taxonomy (NCBI): domain Eukaryota; kingdom Metazoa; phylum Chordata; class Mammalia; order Chiroptera; family Vespertilionidae; genus Cnephaeus; species Cnephaeus nilssonii. The sequence goes on from NC_137090.1 coordinate 46,995,185, forward strand.
GCCCGGTACATGAAATTTGTGCATAGGAGGGGGTCCCTCAGCCCGGCCTGCACCCTCTCCAATCTGGGACCCCTCGGGGGATGTCCAACTGCCTCTCGCAATCCAGAACCACTGGCTCCTAACCACTTGTCTGCCGGCCTGATCTCCCCTAACCACCTCTGTCTGCCTGCCTGATCATCCCTAAACTGCTCCCTTACAGGCCTAATCATCCCTAACTGCTCCCTTGCTGGCCTTATTGCTCCTAACCACCTCTGCCTCACCCCGCACCTGGTACTCAGGATACCCTTCTATGGCCTGTCACAGCCACCTGGGACCTGGGATTCCCTCCCTCTGGCCTGCCGAAGGCACCCAGGACCTGGGCTGGCTTTGCCTGGGCTGGCCACAGCCTCAGGGGACTGTGGGGAGCCACTTTGCACAGGCTGCAGCTGTGGGCACCCAGGACCTTGGGGCTGGTAGCTTGTCCCTCTCCCAGGCCGCAGCCTGGATGATCCCCATTCCTCTCTTGAGAGCTCATTTGTGCCTGGCTGGTCCCCATTCCTCTCTCCCCAGTGTTGAGTGTCTAAGCTGTTATGGTGTGATGGCACGAGGGTGTGACAACCATTTGCATATTATCTCTTTATTATATAGGATGTTAAATGAATTTATTTAAGGAGAAAAAAATATGTGAATAATAAAATGGCAATACATATCTATCAACAATTACTTTAAATGCAAATGATTAAATGCTCCAATAAAAAGACATATGGTGGCTGAATAGATAACAAAACAAGATCCTTACATATGCTGTGTACAAGAGACAGACTGAAAAAAGGGATAGTAAAATATATTGGGGGCAATCAGGCCAGCAGGAGAGGGCAGTTGGGGGCAATCGGGGTGGCAGGGGAGCAGTTAGGTGTCAATCAGGCAGGCAGGCAGGCAGGAGAGTGGTTAGGAGCCAGCAATCCCGGATTGTGAGAGGGATGTCCCTGTGGGATTGGACCTAAACCGGCAGTCAGACATCCCCTGAGGGGTCCCAGATTGGAGAGGGTGCATGCCAGGCTGAGGGACACCCCTCACCCCCACTCCCACCCCCGGTGCACCAGGCCACTAGTATAGTCAATAATATTATAATGTATTTTGTCAGATGGGAACTAGATTTATTGGGATGCTCACTTTGTAAGTTATGCAATGTGTAATCACTGGGTTGTGCACCTGAAACTAATATAATATTGTATGGCAACTATAATTAAAAAATAAAAAATATATATATTTAAGAGAAAAAGAGTTGACATAGAATACATTTATGTAGTGGCTAAAATCGCATTCTGACTTTCCAATCAAAAATGATCTGGTAATGGAACCAAATAATCTGGCACCAAAAGGAGCTCTTGATGAATTCAGTTTTTGTTTGTTTTTCTTTCCAGAATGAGTCTACATAATGAGAGGAAATAAAGGTGGGTAAATACAGAAGAATGACACACACAGTTGGGGAAAAGACAGAGAATATAAAATAGGTCTTTATTTTCTTTCAAAAAAATTTGTGTGTTTTAGGCAATTTTCAGTTTGGGGGCCAAGAAAAAGAAAAGAAAAAAGCCTAAGTTGAGGCAATAACAGAAAGAAAGCAAATACCCCCAACTCTCAATTTTGCTTTGATCTTTTATATCAAGAAGAAAAGTCTTGAAACTGAGAACAGATGAAAAGAGCTGACAGGGAACAACGTTCACAACAGGTGAGGAAACACCAAAAGGGTCCCTTTCATCTGAGCCAAGTATTCTGGTCTGAACAGATTACATCTCATGACAGACACACCTTGTCAATGTGACTAAACACTAGGCTTTATTGTTTGAGAAATTAAGGAGAATGGTGGAAGGTGGGAACAGGAATATTGTTTTGATTTTTAAAAAGAAAAATAAGGTAGATTCTGGAAACAACAGACTAGTAAATGATGTTAGCCCGTGGCAGAATTCTTAAATGGTTTATTAAATATTTGGAGAGCATTTAGAAAAGAAAGTGACATGCACCACCAGCCCACAGGAGCTCAGTAAAAGCAAAGCAGGCCAAGTGGATCTCATTTTCTCTTTTGAGAGGATAGTTAGACAGGAGCAGCAAGGACTGCAGACATAGGAATGCAGCAAGGAATGCTTATCTTGATCTCTGCCACTGAAAAGGGGTCTTCTTTGGGTCCAGTGGACAAAGGGGCAAAAGTTCTACCGATGCATAACTTATTGAGTAATTAAACCCAAAGAGTGTTGACCGCGTGCTGCAGGATTCTGTATTTGGCCCTACCCTAAACAATGTAGGTATCAACAAGATCAAGACTTAAGAAGAAAAAGTTAACAATTGTATAGGTGACTCTAGGCTAGGAAGGAGAGCTAATATATTGGAAATAGAATGATTAATCAAAACCATCTCAGCAAGCAGCGATAATATGATGAAATTTAAAATTCAAGTAAAAAAATAATTCAATAGAATTCAAATTTTTAAGAATTCAGTAAAGAGCCCTGACCGGTTTGGCTCAGTGGATAGAGCGTTGGCCTGCGGACTGAAGGGTCTCGAGTTTGATTCCAGTCAAGGGCATGTACCTTGGTTGCAGGCACATCCCCATTAGGGGTGTGCAGGAGGCAGCTGATTGATGTTTCTCTCTCATCGATGTTTCTAACTCTCTATCCTTCTCCCTTCCTCTGTAAAAAATCAATAAAACATACTTAAAAAAAATAATTCAGTAAAGATGCCAAATCCTACGCCACTTATATTCTCAGATACAAATAATAGTTCAGGGTCTCTGGAAACAAGTCAAGTGATGCTGTAACAATGTACTCTTCAGATAGGAACATCAGACTGGTCAACGACAAGACACACAGAACAAGAGATGCTCTTAATGCTCTTATCACTTAGGAAATTACAAGGGTTTCAGGAGCTCTGTGCCAGGAACAGGGGCAGTGGCAGGGGGCAGGGGGCAGAGACCAAGTACATATTTCTTATTATAAATCACAATATCACATTTTTGTTTTCTTTTCTCGCCTACCTCTTTTCCAGGGATCAGCAGCCGGGTGAACAGGTTTTGCTTTGACACAGAACCAGAAGTTATATTTCCTACAGGGGCTTCCAGTTATATCTCAGAAACTCATTTAAAAATAATTTGTCATTTGCCTAAATAAAAAATGTGAATGTTCGCCATAAATCTTAGGGATTTCCACATCTGTGGAAAGGAGGATGAAATACTAGGGGAGTGAAAGACCTGGAAACCACGAAGGAAAATGGGAAATAAAGTGTGAAAACAAGAAAAGTGGGGAATACAGTGGGAAGAACTTCCTGGGAGGCTGTGTTGTGAGAGCCACCCTTAAATACTTGAAGAACTGTCCTTTGAAAGAGAAATCACAAGTTCACACACTCCAGGTGACTTCAAAAGGAATGAGCCCCTTGCCCAGAAGTCATGGGGTCTTAGACTAACACACTTCTGATCATCCTTGCTGTCCCAAAAACGTGCGAGTGAGCCCTCTGCTGCAGCACAGCTACAGAGTCCCGTCAGAGGTGGGGGCTGCAAAGAGATTTGCAAACTCTGAGAGGAGGGTTTAGGATGCTCCGTTGCCATGTAAACAGGTCATCATGTAGTTTACTTCCTTGTACACAACACCCCCAATCTAGTGAGGAAGGCAGCACGGTATAGTGGTTAAAAGTTCAATGTCATCCCTTCAAGTCTGAACCCCAGCTCTGTCACTTACTCAGCATGTGACCGTAGTGACCTTGAGCAAGTGAACTATCCCCCCGGGACCATAGTTTCCCCATCTGCAGATTGCGGCTGATATGAGCATCCACCCATGGGATTGTATGAGGGTCACGGAGTTGATGCACAGGAAGCACTCAAAACAGTGTCTGGGACCTAGGAAATGCATGATAAACTTAGCGATTTATTGTGACTACTCTGTGATTTTTTTTTTTTTTTATCTCCCTGAAGATTCCTGGTTACCAGTTCTAGGTACAATGTGCCGTTCACCTGACAGACAGGAGAATGTCACTCAAAGATGGGAGACTAAAGTATCACTCAAAAGGGACTTTCACCTGAACATGACTCGAAGAACAGCACAGCATAGAGCAAAAGGGAGAAGCCAGGGACTCTTGTCCTCATTTACTGACCCACATGTTTCTAAAGCCAGCTACCCCTGGCAGAGATTTCTGCCCCCAGAGTGCAAGGCGCTGCCCTGCCATTAGCAAAAGTCAGGAATGTGGATGCAGAGTCTAAGGAGCAGCCTCCACTGAGGCCAGTGCAGGCTTCTCAGGCTCCTCTCCCAGATCCACAATGCGGACGGTGTCTTCCTTCTTGGAAAGCCAGAAGGCTGGGTAGACTGGCTCCGAAAAATTGCAGTCAAACCTGTGAACCAGAGTCATGGCATCGGGCTCCACGCCGTAGAAGGAGAGCATCCCTCCCGGGAAGTTGACGTAGATGCCCAGCCTCCGGAAAGGGCTGGCTTTGAGCGGGGTCTCCGTGTCGCTGTGCCAGGCTGAGAACTCCTTCCCGTTCCAGTGCAGGCTCCAGGAGAAGTTGTTTCCTGAAATACAGCTGTTGCGCTCCTCCCCTTTCCGGTCGATGCCTTTGCAGGTCAGGCCAACGTAGGTGCCTGCCCCAGAGATCTCTACCTCGAAATAGTACCTGTGCAGGTACAGGCTCTGCTGGGACAGCACCTGGCGCCAGTGCAGGAACCTGCTGGGGAGGTCCGGGTAGGGATGCTCCCAGGGTGTAGTGTTGGTGACTTTGCGGTTGTCCTCCTGCAGCCGGAGATACCTGTGTGCCGTGTCAGGGTCAAACGCGATGTCACAGGCATCTGAGGAGATACAGAAGTCAGGGAGAGTAGGTCAGAAAGCCAACGGAGCACCTCAAACCTGACCATCCTCCAAAGTGTGAGGATGCACCCATCTCTCTGTTCTGCTTACCCAGGCTGCTCTGTCCCCTGGAAGGAAGTTGCTGCCCTGTGGTTAGCAAACCAGGAAATGGAATACAATGTGATACTGTGATTTATAGTAAGAAGTACATGCTTGGTTCCTGCCCCCACCCCTTCCCGGCACAGAGCTCCTGAAACCCTTGTAGTTTCCTGGGTGATCGGACTGACTTTTGTTCTAATGAAGTGACTGGGGTGGGCCTCTGGATGGCTCCTGGATGGGGCAGAGACTAAGCCATGATTAGGAGGTTGGAGTTTTCAGTCCCACCCCCACTTCTCCAAAGAAGGGAGAGGGGCAGGAAATGGGGTGACTTGATCATGCCTACATGAGGAAGCTCCATTTAAAAATCCCATTAGTAGGGGTTTGGAGAAGCTGCCATGTGGGTAAACACATCCACCCTGGGAGGTGACACACCCCAACTCCATGGGGACAAAAGCTCCTGAGCTCAGGCCACTCCCAGACCTCACCCTCTGTAGCTCTTCACCTGGCTGTACGCCTGTGTCCACTATCATGTCCTGTAATAAACTGGTAAACATGTTTCCGTGAGATCTGGGAAATAAAGTGTATTTATTTATGTGTATCTTTCTCACTCTAGCAAATTAACCCAACCAAGGAGGGGTCATGGGAACATACAATTTGTAGCCAAATTGCATGGAAGTTGTGGGTAACCTGTTATTTGGGAACAGCATCTGAAGTTGGTTGGGAGCAATTTCATGGGACTGAGCCCTTAGCCTGTGGGATCTGACACCATCTCCAGGTAGACAGTGTCAGAATTGAATTAAATTAGAGGCCACCCAGCTGGTGTCTCAGAGAATTGTGTGTTTGAGAAACCCACACACACACACATGTTGAAAGTGGTCCCAGATCCTTTTCAATAAGTCACTCTACTTCCTTTCTTGCTGAAGCTCAAATTGCTTGGCATTTCCTATATTATTTGCTGAACTGAATCAAGAAATAAAATCCATAGATTCACTTACTCATTTTTTCAACAAATATGTGCTGAAAACCAGGCACCGTTCTACCCAGTGTTGGCAAGGATTTGGGGGAACAGGCACTTATACACTGAGTGGCCAGATTATTATGATCTCTGAAAGCATAATAATCTGGCCACTCAGTGTATATCCTATATAATAAAAAGCTAATATGCAAATTGTCCCCTTGACTAGGAATTTGATGGGAAGGCAGGCTGGCCAATCGCCCATATCCCCTCCCCCTGGCCAGGCTGGCCAAACACCACCCATACATGAATTCATGCACCAGGCCTCTAATATATATATTCTGAGTGGCCAGATTATTATGTGTTCAGAGATCATAATAATCTGGCCACTCAGTGTATATCCACATTTAATCCATTACTTGTGAGGGTTTTTAATATCTGACCAATATTTAGCCTGATGAACTCTCAAACAATCCCACACATCTCTTCTCAGTCCCAGTAAATGATAGCACCCCCATGCACCCAGTAGCTCAAATCTCACTAAAGTTATTTTCAATATTTCTTTTGCCCTCATCCTCACCCCCACCTTGCCCCTCCTCACATGCACAGGCATCAGCAAGTGCTGTGGATGCCACCCACTTCTCTCCAGGGCACTGCTTCACCCACCCCCTCCCACAGGTCTCACCCCAACTATGACTACAGGCTCCTTGCTGGTCATGTTGTTCTCCCATAAACCCCCTCCTCCCATACCTTCCTCAGGAAGGAGCCACAGTGTTTGTTTCAGGATGTAAGTAAAGGTGAATCATGTCCCCCAGCTTACAGCCCTTGGGTGGTGCCCCTTGCTCTTAGGATAAAGCAGCGACCGCTCACCCTGGCCTACCTGGCCCTGCATGATGGGTCCTTGCCTGTGTCTCTAGCCTTGTCAACTGCCCTTTCCACTGACCTCAGACTCACCTAACACTGAACCCCCTTAAGGGCTTAAGCACATGCCATTCCTCAGTGATGTCATTGCTGCCCCAGCCAGGTCCGGGGATTCCTACTGATCCTTTCAGGTTGTGTCTGAGATTCCTGTCCTTAAAGAGGCTCCCTGTGACTCCTGACCGAAGCACTCCCATCACTGGGCACTCTGGCTTTTTTAAACTTCATGGTACTCATCACAATGTGTAATAATCTCTTTGTAGTTTGTTTCACGCTTGTCCTCCTTCTTATCTGTAAGAAGCGCATTTTATGTGGGACTCTCTCCTGGGGTTCTAACTCAGAGAAGATGCGCAGCATGTACTTGCCAAATGACTGTGCATGTTAAAGGCTATTTTAAAATCCATTAACTTAAAAAGTCCTTAGTTTAATCTGGAGCTTTCCCAATTCCTTTGGTAAGAGGAATTCTTAGTAGTCAATGAGACTACATCCTGGAATAAAAGGACATAGCAGTGCAGAAAATTAAAAGGGAAAATGAGTGTAAACTGAGGACCATCAAAGGCATATAGTCTACAGCTGTTACTAAAAGTGGCCCCAACAGTATCCCCAGTATCGCTCTTACCCACCACCAACTCCTTGGACAATCCTTGGCATCCAGATATCAAACAAAAGTGTTCCTCTCATTTAAGGGGATGAAGAACTCCCAGGAGGGTAGGTGATTCTATGTTTTGGGACAAGAAAACCAGAATAGGTCTGGAATACCCCTAAAAGCAATGATATTTCTAAGGATATCAAAGGCAGAATGCCAATGTTTAAAAGAGAAAGAGGCCAGCGTACAAGTGGCTCCAATTGGTCAAATTGGCAATTTGAACTCCAGAACTTTGAAAAGTGAAACATCTGAGTCTACAAAGGTTAAAGGTTCATAACAACACTCAAAGAGAAATAGTTACTGTTGGGTGTACAAAAATATATTTGTCATGCAAAAGAAAATAGATTATCCTACCTAATAAAAGAGTAATATGCAAATTGACCCTAACTCCACTACACCCTCAAGCCACACCCACTATCCAATCAGGAGCAAATATGCAAATAAACCCAACCAAGATGGATACAGCCACAGAGAGCAGGAGGGAGGCTTGGGTTTCCCTGGCAACAGGTTTCCCCTGTCCTTGGCGGCCTAAGCCTCCACTCAAGGCTACAAAGTTTCAATTATAGAAGGTAAACAAATCCAAACAGAAATGGTGGCAGCCACAGAGCTGGAAAGAGCGGGAGGCTAGGGTTGCTCCCCCGCAATGGAAGAAGCAAAGCTTTCCACACAACCTGGCTGGCCCAGGCCTCCACTACAGGCTACAAAGTTTCAATGATAAATTCCAACAGAAATGGCTGCCGGCCACGGAGTGAGCAGGAGGCTTGGCTCTCCTTCAGGCTACAAAGTTTCAATTGTAGAAGATACATAAATCCCAGATACCAGGGCCTCTGCTTGGGTCGCCAGGGGCATTGCTGGCCTGAAAACCACCACAGGCCCTTCACCCAGGCCGCCTCACACCCCAAGGGAACCCCCACCCTGATCCGGGACACCCTTCAGGGCAAACCAGCTGGCCCCACCCATGCACCAGGCCTCTATCCTATCTAATAAAAGAGTAGTATGCAGATTAACCATCACTCCAACACACAATATGGCTGCCCCCATGTGGTCAAAGATCCTGCCCCCATGTGGACACAAGATGGCCACCACAAGATGGCCAACAGGGGAGGGCAGTGGGAGGAACCAGGCCTGCAAGGGAGGGCAGTTGGGGGCAATCAAGCCCGCAGAGGAGGGCAGTTAGGGGTGACCAGGCTGGCAGAGGAGGGAAGTTGGGGGTGACCGGGCCTACAGGGAAGGGCAGTTGGGTGGGACCAAGGCCTGCAGGGGAGAGCAGTTGGGGGGGACCAACCCTGCAGGGGAGGGCAGTTAGGGGTGACCAGGCCTGAAGGGAAGGGCAGTTAGGGGCAAACACACTGGCAGGAGAGCAGTTAGGCATCAATCAGGCTGGCAGGGGAGTTCTTAGGGAGTGATCAGGCTGGCAGGCAGAAGCAGTTAGGGGCAATCAGGAAGGCAGGCAGGCAAGCAATTGGGAGCCAGCAGTCCTGGATTGTGAGAGGACTGTCCAACTGCCCGTTTAGGCCCGATCCCACCAGGATCGGGCCTAAACGGGCAGTTGGACATCCCTTGAGGGGTCCCAGATTAGAGAGGGTGCAGGCTGGCCTGAGGGACAAGCCCCACCCCCGCCATGCACGACTTTTGTGCACGGGGCCTCTAGTCTATACTAATAAAAGGGTAATATGCAAATTGGTCACGATGCTCTCACAGTAACAAACGAACAGCAAGCTGCTTGGGACAACAAGGCTGGCATGGGGATTAGCAAGGGATGACCAAACAACTGACCAGCAGGCTGCATGGGGTGACCAGGCCGGCCGAGGGGTTAGCAAGGGATGACCAAATGACTGACCAGCAGGCTGCATGGGGTGACCAGGCCAGCAGGGCGGTTAGCAAGGGATGACAAAATGACTGACCAGCAGGCTGCGTGGGGTGACCAGACCAGCAGGGGGGGCAGTGAGGGGCGACCAGGCTGGCAGAAAGGGGAACTTGGGGGCAACCAGGCCAGCAGGGGGGCACTAAGGGGTGACCAGGCCAGTTGGGGGGGCAGTTAGGGGCAACCAGACCAGCAGAGGGGGGCCTTTGGGGGTGAACAGGCCGGTAGGGGGGGCAGTTAGGGGCGATGAGGCTGACAGGCAGAGGCGGTTAGGGGTGATAAGGCTGACAGGGGTCAGTTAGAGGTGATCAGGCAAGCAGGCAGGTGAGCAGTTAGGAGCCAGAGGTCCTGGATTATGAGAGGGATGTCTGACTGCCGGTTTCAGCCCAATTGGGCTGAAACCGGCAGTCAGACATCTCCCGAGAGGTCCCGTATTGGAGAGGGTCCAGGCTGGGCTGAGGGGACCACCCCCTTCCCACCCCCGGTGCACGAATTTTGTGTACCAGGCCTCTAGTAATAGGATATGTATCATTTTTGTTTTAATGTTAAGAATGAAGGGTATTTGGTTTCTTGTATTAATCATAAATGTTTGTAAAATACAGATGTTCTTCTATCAGGAGAATGAAAGAATAAATCACAAAAACTGTGTGGAAACCAAGAGATCCTTGGAAAAGTCAGAGCTGTAGTAGTAGGAGGAGGCAGGTATCAGAACCTGAAGCTGAATATGATAACTGGAGAAAAAGGGGCCCAGGAGTGGGTCAGCCAGGGGTCACCCCAGAAACAATAAGAAGCAGAGTTCAATGGCGTGTTCCAAAAAGACGAATTAGCCATCTCACAAAAATGAGCCTTAACATGCAGATGCAGTCCTTCCTCTATTAGGAGATGAAACCTCATGGGCTTGTTAATCATAATAAAGTGTTGACTGGCAGCGCAGTGTTATAATATGCTAACAGACCAGGTCAATACCACATAATGACAGGACAGTGTGTTACACAATCCTGGCCAAGCCAGACTTCATGGGGAACCATTTGGTATCTAGCTAGGCTGTACAAAGTGCCAAGGTCACGAAAGACAAAGAAGGACTAAGGGACCAGACCCAGGTTGGGGGAGTCTAAGGAGGCATGGAAACACCTGTGATTCTGGATTGGACTTTAGGTTTTAAAAAAAGGACATTGGTTAGAACACTTGGTGAAATGGAAATACATTTTGTAGATTAGTTAGTATCACTGTAGCAACAATGTTTATGTCCTGGTTTTGATCAATGTATTGCAGTTATGCAAAGTGTTAACATTTGGAAAGGCTGGATAAAAAGTACATGGGAACTCTTTGTCCTATTATTATAATACTAGTAGCCTGTTTGCACGAAGATTCGTGCAATAGACCTTCATTCACCTGGCTGCCTGCACCAGTTTTCTGCCGGCACCGGGGACCCAGGCCTTGGCTGTGGCCACCGCCTTCTGCCTTCTTTCAGGGTCAGGGCTTGGCCCCGGGCGGTGGCCTTGGGCTCGGCCGCACCCAGCATCCCTGCCAAGGATCACAGGAGCCGACCCCCAGTGGTTTCCTGCGATCGGTGCAGGCTCCCCGCTGGTGCCCAAGGCCGGGAAAGCCTCTGCCCGAGGCTTTCCCGGCCTTGGGCTCCGCCACACCCCAACGTCCCTGCAACAGTTTCCTGGTGGGCGTGGTTGGTGGGCGTGGCTTGGGCGTAGCGAAGGTGCGGTCAATTTGAATATTTGTCTATTATAAGGTAAGACTAGAGGCCCGGTGCATGAAAACTCATGCACTGGAGGGGGGGTCCCTCAGCCCAGCCTGCCCCCTCTCACAGTCCAGGAGCCCTCAGGGGCAGGAGGTGACCCAGCAATCAGGGGAAGGTGATGCCCCCATCACCTCTGCTGCTGCCACTGCCGGCAGGGCAAGCCTTGGCCGGCCCTGGTTACTTGAGCCTTGGGCAGCCCTGGGCGGCTGCCATCCAAGGCTTGCCTGCATCTCAGGCTGGCCCTGGGTGGCTGTGGGGCTGAAGGAACTGGGGACTCTGGAGGCAGGTGCATGGCTGAGGGGATTGGGCGCTGCCATCTTTGAGGACGTGGCAGTCATTTAGCATATCCCCTCCTTATTGGCTGTGGGCGCTGCCATCTTTGAGGGCGGGGCAGTCAATTAGCATATTCCCTCTTTATTAGATAGGATTTTTTTAAGTTTCAAATTGTTTCAAAATGAAAAGTTAAAAACAATTGTAATTAAATTTTTCTAAATGTACCATTTAGGGACAGACCACAGATTGCAAGAACCCGAAACCTATGTGAGAGAAGGCATTCTTGCTTCACCAGAGCATTGCACCGACATCAATAACCAGGAGGAGAGCTGTCACACTTACATTGGAGGAACTGTTGCCTGGTGCTGGGCTCAGGTTTTGAGGCCCGATACTTGCGCTCCACCACAGCTGACACTTGAGTTCTGATGTCATATTCCTCTAGAAAGGCAGAGAGTTGTGAATGCACACCTGTCCGGGTGGTCGGAGAACTTAGAAGCAGGTCTTCCCAGCCGCCCTTCCCCAGGTTTCCTGGAGGGAGATGGGACTGGACCCTCGTCACGTCCCAGAGAACCATGCTCACTGGACCACATTTCTCTCATGGATGAAGCAAAATAGTCTGAAAAAGATGTCAGACTGGCCTGTATTTCACTTAAAAGCATAGGTGTTAGCAATCTGAGAGACATAGAAATATCAGCCAATGGCATGGTGTGACGAGCCCACCTTATTATCTGGGTCTCAATTGTAAAATGAAATCAAGACCCGTCCATTAGGAACACAGTCTAGCCAAAGGATGGCTTGGAAAATGAGACATCCCCCTGATTTCGCCTCCTCCCCTGGCTCTCTCTCTCACCTTCCCACCAACCACTCTGAGAGACACACGCCACAGCCCACAGGAAGCTTCTCACCGTCCTTTGCGAACTCCTGGAGCTTTTCCTTGTAGTTGTGCAGCAACTGGACTAGGTGCACGGTGGAGTCCGTGATGACCTTGCGGATGCCCGAGAGCTTGTCCTTGAGTCCTATGTAAACGCTAGGGAAGGCACTGTCCTCGGTGTTCTTAAACTTGCAGTACTCCTGCAGGGAGGGAAGCGTGGCATTGCCCTGGTTTCTGTGTTTAACTGGCTGCTCTCCTCATCCTGTCCCTCTCTGCTGTAAAATGGGTCGATGGCCACGGGCACTTCACAAAGGAAGTATGTCATACGTGCAGCTCCGGGGCTAGCACCATAGAAACCATCTATTTTTTAAGCTGGGAAAGTGGGTTTTTAAAAATCCAGAGATACTAGATGCCCAGGAGCAACTCTAATACACAGCCCAGACTGGCGCCAAGAACACATTTAATGCCAACAGCCAAAGGAGGTGATATTCCTGCGATGCTCAGACCCTCAGGACTTTTTAAAATAATTTAGACATAAGCCAAAGTGGGGAATGGAGGAACCGGTACGGCGCCCAGAGGTGCATGGATAAGACCTCAGACAGGAATGCTGGCTGCTTTCCTCTCATTCTTGTACTGTGATTCGGAGTTTGAAAAGTGCTTCCACAGAGATAATCACATTAAGTCAGTGATGCTTCAAAACAATGTGATGACCGGGAAATGGTTGTTTTTAGACATAACACGTTACCCAAACTCAAATTTAATTGAAGCATTGAAGAGCAGACTGGGTACAGCATAAAACTTAGTGATGAAAACAGTTGTACCAAAACGGTAAGATAGATCAGGGAGAAAAGACGAAACAGTCCAAACCAGAGAGTTGATAGAGAAAGGTAGATGAACATCGTAACACTGTATATAGATTTTGAACCATACACGATAAAAGTAGCCAGCGGGGAAAGGATAGGTTATCCAATAGCTGTTGTCATGTCAGCTGGCTAGCAATTTGGGGAAAAGGAAATTATCTTTCCCCAAAGTAAATATGTTAATTTATTCTAAGATATTTTGTGCATGTTAAAGTTTTTATGCTAAAGCTATAAAACGAAAATGAAAAGAAATTGTGTTTATTCTCTTTGGAGAAACTCTTGACATGAATCAATTTTGAGTCATAGTTTCTTCATGTTTTGATATTGGAAAGCAAGGAACTAACAAAAAAGACATTCTATCCATATTTTTGTCTTTGCTTCTCTTTCTCTCACTCACTATAAGGTGGGGGGAGTATGTGTGATTATTTTCCTTCATATTTTTCTGGTTTTCACAGAGTAAACATTTATATTTGTTATAACTAGAAGGGAAACTTTTCAAAAAATGCAATAGAGAAAAATTATCTGTATTTAGGGATATTGGATCTGAAGGAACTAATTATTTACTCTGCCCTGATCCTTTGATAAATGAGGAATTTGGGACCCAGAGAAGTTAAGTGACTTGCTAAAAACTACACAGCTACTTAGTGATGGATCCAAGATGATAGAATTGAAGTCCAACCAAGTGTTCCTCCTCTGCAATAGTACAGGGGCTCGGTCTAGCTCTAACGGCCGTGCCCTGCATACTGTGCACTGCAATCAAAGTCTCTCTCGCGGGGCCTTCCTCAATCCCCGCACATGTAACAGGCCTCCAGCCTCACCCTGCAGGCAGGCCTCACCACATCACAGTGGTTCTAAAGCACACTCCTCCGAGTTCATCCCCCTCCCCCCCATCTGCAGTCCTCCACCGCTTCTGTGACTCCCTGATGAAGAGCAAAGGTCTCTCACAGCCAGACATCTGCCAGGCCTGGCCAGCCAGCCTCCTCTCCCATCTCTGGGAAAGTACCCAATCCCCCAAATCAGGGTGCTTTCTCAAACCTCCCTGCCTGCATACATGCTTTCTCAAACCTCTCTGCCTGCATACATGCTTTCTCAAACCTCCCTGCCTGCATACATGCTTTCTCAAACCTCCCTGCCTGCATACATGCTTTCTCAGACCCCCGTGCCTGCATACATGCTTTCTCAGACCCCCGTGCCTGCATACATGCTTTCTCAAACCCCCTGCCTTCATACATGCTTTCTCAAACCTCCCTGCCTGCATACATGCTTTCTCAAACCTCCCTGCCTGCATACATGCTTTCTCAGACCTCTCTGCCTGCATACATGCTTTCTCAAACCTCCCTGTCTGCATACATGCTTTCTCAAACCTCTGAAAGGTTCTTCTGAGCAGTACTCATCTGCCCTGACTGGTTCCAGCTGCTGGCTCTACGAAGCCTCCCCTGCCCTTCCTGTTCTCCTGTGCTCTGCTGAATCAAGCCCTGCCTCTCTGTCCCCCTTGCTCCCACTGATCAGAGGGCAGCCCTATCCCCACATCTGCCAGCTCACTCCCTGGTGGTCCAAGGACACCTCCGCCCCCACCCAGCCGCACCTCCAGGAACAGCACGGTGTTGCTGATGGCAGCGATCCTGCCCAGCTCCTGCCTGCTCTTCTCCATCTCCGCGCTGCTGTGCTCCAGGTGCGTCTTGATGCCATTGGCCTGGCTCAGAGCGGCTTGCTCCTTCTCCTCCAGGAAGAGCATCACGTCGGCCTGGGCCTTCCTCACGGCAGCAAGGAGCTCCCCAAACTGCTCCTCAGCCACCATCTTCACCTCTGACACTGACACCTGCCGGGCGGGGTGGGGGGCACAGTGGAGAACCTGTTAGCAAGGTGTCCACTGCTATCAGAGCTAAACACACAGAAACGTAAACCTGATAAACAGATTAAGGAACAAGTTTCTATTGTAAAAGGAAACTTTATTCTCATATGAACCCTGGGTTCTGAAAAGATTTACTCCCCAGCATGTAAAAGTACCGTGTACCCATCCTTCACTTAGGCCTCATCCACTGGATGAGAGTGAATTGTGTGTGCCAGACACCTCCCGGCTCTGACAGTAGGGCTGCTATTCAACGTTCTGAAATCAATTTCTCTACCAGGGTAATTCAAGAATTCATTGTACTTTAGAGTTATATTTATTGTGGTTACCTAATATTTTGGCATCTTTGTACAAACGTGTAGCATGAATTAGCTTCCTTAGCATTTTGTTATATCTGCTTAAACAGCCCACTGAGGCCACATCAGCGCCAAAAGCACAAGTAAGTTTATGGCATCCTGCCAGGCATGGATGTTTCGGGTGTGTTTGGTGCAGAGTGAGTGCCACATTCAAATAACAGGTAAGCAAACTCAGAGTGATAGCGATCACACAGCACTGTGCATGTGGGACTCCGTTCTTCCACAGGTGAAAGCCTTCAGTCAGTCTCACATCTACAATATCAGTCCAAGTGGTGAATGGTTTCTGCTTCTCTTTGGTAGTTCTTAAGTACTGGTGCTTACAGTTCTTCTAGTAAACAGTTCTCTTTTACTATAGTTAAGATTTCTTAAAATATAGCAAAAATATTGCATTCTCATGAACAATGAGCCCTACACTCTTAGCCCTAGAACTGGCTGTTAGGTGGTCTGGATGCTGGATGCCAAGTAAGCTAGGAGATGGGTGTCAGGGGCTCTGGCCACACCCAGTGGTCTGTGTAATGAATGCCACTCCGATGTCAGGTGGCCTGGGCATGTGAGCCCTTCTGGAGGGAATTGGGGTTCCTGGGGGTCTGGTGTATGCAGATGGGTATCCAGGCATTGACACAGGACTGGGAAGTTGAAAAAGCTTAAGTTCCCAGGATAGTTAGGACAAGATTAGAGTCTTGCCTCATGCCTCAGCCTCCATAATGTCAATAATGTCAGCAGCTTGTGAAAGTGACTTCATTTTATATGTTTCCTATTTTCACTCTTTCCTCAGAGGCAATAAGCATTTATTTGGAATTAAAAAGAATTTCAGCTCAGAGAACACCAATTCTGGCAGAAACCCAAACAGTGTCTCAATTACAGGATGAGGGCAAGGGGTTATTATAAGAAAAGAAGTGAATAACTACATGAACAGGAAAAAAATAAATTTCTGTCGGTGCTAACAAGCTGGGTCACTCTTTATCTGTACATGGCTGGTTTATGATTCTTCATCAGGAAGAGAGTCCATAATTTTCAGTCCTTCTGGTCAGATGTTTGCTTTCCTGTTGCCTTAGCAAGACAATGTTGGTTTGGCCTGGGATGTTGTGGGAAAGGAGAGGAATCCACTTACTCCCTATAATGATGGCATGTAGGTTCCTCAGGAAGCATGATTTCATGAAGCTCAGAGGCATAAGACTAAAGACAAACTTCATGGTCCAAATCCCCCCTCCTGATAGGGGTCCTCCTGAGGAAGAGTTGTAGACAGGAGGCCTCAAATGATGCTGGTGGATTTACTCTTCTGCTATTATGTGTAGCCTCTCACTCCTAAACATTCCCATGGAGAAATACTTCTTCCTTGCTTGTAAATGGAATGTGTGAAGGATTTAACTTACTGCCCAAATGATGACAAATAAAGATTATGGAAAGGAGGGGCCACAAACATATCGAAGTACCAAAGGTAATGGTGTAAAGAGTGTGGTGCACATGTACTGAGTCATTCTTAGGTCAAGGGAGGGACAGTCCCAGGTTCACCTGTTCCATCAGTCTGGAGGCCCCAGACAAGTCTTATTATATCTCTGTCTTCATGTCCCTTGTACATGGTGACCTGGTGATAACCACCTCCGCCAGTTACCATGCAGTTATGAAGAGAGCTGGGTAGGGATCTAAGTGTCTGAAATGAAAGAACTGGGAAAAGGCAAGGTGCTCTGTGTGGTTCTCCGATTATGGAGAGCCTGGAAATCAACAATCTCTGGAGGTTTATAAGGCTTCAAATGGGCAATTGTTTTTCTTTTTTCATATGATTATGTGGGTAAGAAAGAGGTGTTTACCCTTTAGCAGCTAGTTAGTTGTAAACACTAAGGAGGAGGAAATTAACTTGAAATGAATACATGCATTACATATGGGTGGGTGGGTGGAGGAAGGGATGGATGGATGAGTGGATGGATGGGTGAGTGGATGGATGAGTGGATGGATGATTGGATGGATGGATGAATGGATGGATGGATGGATTGATGGATGGATGGATGGATGGATGGATGGATAGATGGATGGATGGATGGATGGATGAGTGGATGGATGAGTGGATGGATGAGTGGGTGGATGGATGGGTGAGTGGATGGATGAGTGGATGGATGATTGGATGGATGGATGAATGGATGGATGGATGGATTGATGGATGGATGGATGGATGGATGGATGGATGGATGGATAGATGGATGGATGGATGGATGGATGAGTGGATGGATGAGTGGATGGATGAGTGGGTGGATGGATGGATGGATGGATAAGTGGATGGATGAGTGGATGGATGAATGGATGGATGGATGGATGGATGGATGGATGGATGGATGAGTGGATGGATGAGTGGATGGATGATTGGATGGATGGATGGATGGATGGATGGATGGATGGATGGATGGATGGATGAGTGGATGGATGAGTGGCTGGCTGGCTGGCTGGCTGGATGGGTAGGTATATTGAGTTCTCTTCTGAGTAGTGGTTATTGGTTTGCCACTAATGAGAAACATTTATGGGACTGTTTGGGTCTACATACAGTTTATATGGAAAGTGGTCACAAAACCAGAGACTAACACTAAGTAGCCTGCACACCATTGACCTTAACAACTACCATTCACTAATCTAGCAGTTTCCAATGCTCTTTTCTGGCTGCCAGGATATAGTGACACACATGCAGGTGGAAAAGCAAAGGTTATGTATAGTTCCTGGAGCTCTATCTAAACACCCCCTGCAATCTCCCACACCCTTTTCTCCTGCTCAAGAAAGAATATGCAAATGTAAAAATAATGCTGTTATTACAGGACTAGTCTTGCTTTTACTCTATGTTATGAAAAAGTAACTCACTTGCCAATTTTGAGCCTTAAACTAATTTCATAGAAAATTTGCTGAGAGACCCCAAAGAGCCCCTGGGCCTGCATCCCCATGTTCTACAACCCAGATGAGCCTTGCTGAGCCTGCAGCTGCATCCAGACGTGTACTGAAGCCCGACAGGTGACCCAGACCAGCCTTACCAAAACGGATTTATGATTGGCTTGGAGCCTGGCAATGGCGTTTTCATTCAACTTGAGTTTCCGTTCCAGGTCTAGCTGGGTGCTCCGAAGCTCAGCCTAAGAAAAGAAAAGGATAGCATTAAGTAGGAAGAAGTCCAGTGCACACAGAAGGTCCCAGGAGCAATAGCATTTTCCACTTACTTCCATGGAAAGGAGAGTTTGACCTCAGAAGCTGCTCTCAAAGTCAGCCCAAAGCACCCTAAATGGAGGTGCCCAGGGTCATCTGTGTGCCAGCACCTCCTGGGGCAGAACGCAGCACGAACTGGCTATAATATGGGGAGCACATACATGGTGCATGCTTGTCATTATCTTAAGCAGTTATATAGATTACCTCATATCATCCTGACCACACCCATATTAGGTTAAGGTCATTATCTCCATTTTACAAATGATAACATCAAGCAATCATGGAGTTGAATCCAGGCCATCTGACCCAGGCCAGAATAACCCAACAAGGAGCATGGGCTTGGAGCTTATGGAGGGGATTCCAGGCTTTCTACTCGGCAGCTGAGACTTTGAAAAAAATCTACTTAACACCTCGGGACCTCCATTTCTTCACCTGTGAAGTCCTAATTTGCAGGGTTCCTGAGAGGGTCAAATGAGGTAGCCTGTGTTAATAAGAACTTTGCACAGTAGCCGGAGCATTGTAAATGCTGAATCGATGCCAGGGATGCCGTCACCTTCGTCAGTATCCTTAGTATCGTTGCTGCCGCAGCTGCTTTCCACCACGCCTTCTTGTTCACTCCTGGAGGCAGGCATAGTGAACCAGCAAGGCAAGTGCCCACCTGGGAACCTCAATTTGCCTGCTTTGACCCCGCTGCTCATCTTCACTCTCATCTCCTGGGACACCCTAAGCACTTTCTGCCACAAAATGTGCCAAGGCATGAAACACAAGCCTTTGAAAACTTTCCAGGCACTCTCACTTTCCTGCTTCCACAGAGCATGAGGCAGCAAAAAAGAAAAAGAATAGCTTTAGCTGTCATTGCTTTTAATAGGTTGTCTGCATTCAGAGCTGTGAGTCATTGTGCCTTAATAGAACTCAGAGACTACAGATGAAGTGCCTCTCCTTTCTCCCACTGAAACCTGGGGACGCCCAGGCCTCCCAGTGAGGGAGCCTTGGCAGGCAGGTACTGTTTGCTCAGCTCTGGGGCACTGACTTGGAGCCCAGGGAACCCCAGTGACCGCCCTCCCACTCCTGAGACCTGAGATCTGATGCCCAACAGTGAGGATGGGGGAGGGGGTCTGGCCTATTTGGTGGCAATTGTGGAATCTTGATCTGTCTAAAACAGCGGTCACCAACCTTTCGGACCTCACGGACCACCAGTGGTCCACGGGCCGCCGGTTGGTTGGTCTTAAAGGTTTACACAGTGACCTTTTCCAGAGGAGGGGAAGGAACACCAGCCGCTGTTTAAAAGTGGACGCAGACACAACAGAGCACCCTGGCAATGTGAGAATGTGGTGAAGCAGTGAGCCCCAGCGTGAGCCAGAGCCACAGGGAGACCCCAGAGTCTCCAGGGAGGCACTTCCCTCACTTCTGCAAACCACCATAAAAGGAGAAAAAGACGCCTACGAACCTAATGGTGACCTCTCTGAGTGAGTCACCCCATGTGAAGTCACTCCTACTTACCACAAAAGGTGGGGTCTCTTTGAGAAACCAGTATCTCCAGTTGTTCCTCCTCCTCCAAAATGATGGGGTGGCTCAGACTGGCTTCAGGGTTTCCTACGGTGCCAGCCATACACATCTCAGGCCAGGGCGCCCAACAGGACAGCAGTGTCAATGGCAGGGACAGCCCTATGTTGAAGGGCACAGCGGCCTGCCTACTTCAGCAGGACAATGACAAATGTGCAAAAGGCACCGTATCTGGGGTCTGGAGACCTGGTTGCTGCCTGCACTATCTTCATCAAGTCATTTAGTGTCCCCTCTGGTGCAGGGCCACAGGACTAGGCCACAGATTTGTCCTCGTTTCTATCTACAGGGCAAAGGTGGCCACCCAGAGCTCGTGGCCAGGAACCAGATTACAGATGCAAATAGGAAGAGCAGAGAGCACGAGAAAAGAGCAGAACATTCCGCATGGTGGTCGTTTCTTTGTACTTCCCACCACAAGACGCTGGTCCTTCGGGAGTGTTTGCATTTGGTTCCCACCTGACTTCACTCCTCAATCATTGGTCAGAACCGGCCACGTGCCAGTCCAGTGAAATAAGACATCCTCCCTGCTCTTGAAAGACACATAGGCTGGTGGAATGTTTAAGAAAAACAAGTTACATAAGACTAAGTCCAAGGCATTCCTCAGTTTCTAGAAGAAATTCTTTTCCTGAGAGGCCTTCAATCACTGCCTCCCGGATGCCAGCAAACAGGCTGTGAGCGACGCTGGTTCACTGGTTCCCAGGATGCACTGATACCGAGCTCTCAGAAACTGGGCTCCTGTTCCACCCGGAGACAGTGTCTGCGGGCCGCACACAGTCCTGAGCTCCCGGAACCAGTGCTCATGTGGAGTGCAGTGGCCCGTCACTAATGGAATTCAAGATCTGAGTCAGGGCCCAGATCAGTCTGCCTTCCCTCAAGAACCCTGCCTGCCCTGACCTCAGCGCCATGACCACCCTCTTTGATCATGTGGCAGCTGTGATGCCCAGCCCTTTGGCATTCCAGGGAGCCACAGAATGCGCCTTGGCTTCCTGTCCCTAAGGACAGACAGGGTAAATAGCATGGTCAGCCGTGAGGACACAGCCCATAGGAAACACTCCATAATAAGTGATAAACTTGAGGAAAAACAGGAAAGAACCTTGTGCATTTCGTGGGGCAGAACAAACAGGACAGCAGTCAGAGAGAGTATACACTTTACCATGCATACATGTAGCACAGCCCACAGCAGCGAGCCTGAGATTGGGAGGAGGTAAGACCAGAGGCTCTCAGGAGCAAAGGGGCCTAGGGAAGCTGGTTTGGAGCAAAGGGAAGCGCTGAGGTCCCATTAGGAAGCGTCTAGCAGAATAGAACAAATAATCGAGAACACCCAGAACTCCCAAACTCGTGTTTGTCCCCTGGCATAGCTAAAGGCTGTGGGAGCTTCAGAAAGGGCTCCCCTGGTTAACTGAGACATAAGTTGCTCTGCGCTGATGCGGATTTCGGCTACTGTGTGTCCTCATGGCTGACCATGCTATTTACAGTTTCCTGTGCACAACATGTTTGCTTGAGTAATTAGCCCTTCACACGATCCAAAGTGACTTTCAGCAAGTGATGCCAGCAGGTTTGGGCCAGCTGAAGGGAATGTAATGTTATCTAATAAAACTTTCAAAATAATCCTGGTGGCAGTTGCAGCCTCTTTGAGGTACTGCGTCTCTGGACTAGTTCCTTGGGCTCCTCACAGGCAACCTTTTGGCTCCTAAGATTTGGCAAAGCCATCTAGAGTGTGGCTGCCACTGACAGAGTAAACTGACTATTTGAGCTGAAAACAAGGACCCAGGGTGGGCAGGAAAAAACCTCTTTTAGGCAGACCAGAAAGCAGAGCCTGTGAAATGGGGCCATCACCAAAAATCTGGGGTCTGGGGCTGTCGCACTATATTTATAACCATGATTGCTTTTAAGCACTAAATCCTTCCCTAGAACCCCTACCCAGCTGTCCTTACTTTATCCTACCAGTTCCCTTAGGGCATCTGAATTTGGGGGTCCACACATGCTCTACACAACTTTTTGCTCAGAATTGCAGTTACCCTAAGTCTCTGTAATGCATCAGTATACACTACGTTTAAAATTCATTCTGTGTCTATGCTGCTATAGGCATAGAACATTCCTTCAGGAAAACAGAAGGGCCCTGGCCGGTTGCTCAGTGGTTAGCGTATTGGCCCACACACTGAAGGTCCAGTCAAGGGCACACACCTGGGTTGTAGGTTTGCTCCAAGTCCCCATTGGGGTGCGTGAGGGAGTCAGCCAGTAGCAACCAATGGATGTGTCTCACAATGATGTTTGAGTTCTCTTTCTCTCCCTCTTTCTCTCTCTCCCTCTCTCCATTTCCTTCCTTCACTTCCGCTCTCTCCTAAAAACAAGGAAAAAAAATATCCTCAGGTAAGGATTAAAAAATTTTTTTAATTAAATTTAAAAAAGAAAACAGAAGGAAGTGTAGATGGTGGCGTTTGCCTCCAGGGAGGGCGATGGAGATGCAGGATAATCTATAGCAATATTTGGTGGAGATTGCTTTTCAACATGTGCACACATCACTTTTCCAGTAAAGTGTAAGGAATGCAGACATTACACCCCAAGGAAAAAGCAGTGCACTTTGTCTTAATAGTTCTGCTATGTGTGTGGTAGGCTGTTAGTACAAAAGAAAGTCAGGTTACCACATTGTGATCTTGGGGTCCTTCCCTCGGGTTCCTCCAGTGGGGTGGCTCCCAGGAGCTCTCATTCCTCTCGCCATGACTTAGTCATCTGTGCAAGTTTAGACTAATGTGGAGACAAAAGATCGCCACCTCCTTGAATTACCTAAGGACTGGATGGGAAAATCCACGGAGAGCAGTTCGCACATAGCAGTGCTCAGTAGAGACTAATTTCCTCATTTATATGAGCTTTTCCCTTTGACCTCTCTATCTGTTCATGGGAGCCTGTCCGTGGTTATAAAAGTAGAGAAATGGGTGACATTCCCTGACACTGGAAACTCTAGGAACTATTGGCGAGTGGCTCCCAGAGTTGGAAACGGAGACTCATTGGCATCTGGACTACAGTGCTTTCCAAAACAATTCCCACTAACACTAATGGGATCTATGCCTAAGAAAGCGGGGACGAGGGGGCGGGGGGGGGGGGGGGCGGGCGGGAGAGGCGGGGGGGTGGGGGCTGACAAGTAAACTACCCTTCCCAGAAGCCTGCTGCCTCTGCTGTCCGCTGACAACGATGGGCCTGCCCTGTGAGCAGTGAGTATAGCAGAAATAGCCAGCAACTGCACTGCCTCACTGGGAAGTTCAAGGCGGAGAAACAAAGAATACATAGTTGCTAAATCCATTCCCAAGAACTCCAGGCTCTCAGCTTTAGGGCTAGCTGTTCTAGAAACAGTTTCCCTATCTGACGGGAATAAAATTACAGGTTATGAGCACAGAGTTTTCTGTCGCTCCTGATTCCTCTATCTGATAAGGAACTTGTATTTTCCCTGAGTCAAGTGTCCTTGACTTTGTGCCTGGAGGTAAGTTTCCAATTCTTTGTTATCTTAGCCCTTTTCAAGCTCTTGAATTTCACCCTGGGTACCTCTAAGGGGCACGTTCTACTGGTCTCCTCTTTGGGGGAGAGGGAAGAAGAAAAATTAGGGGAAAGGTTTGATGCTTTTTTCTGGAATTTCTGCCAAGCTTTACATTTCATTGACGGCCACAGAGACCTAGGCAGAGGGGACCAGCACTGCCCCGAGCCCCACAGCTTCTGCACCCCACATCCAAACATGGAACAAGGACGGAAGCTGCGTGAAAAACAGCAGGAAACAAGCCAGCACGAGGAGAGAGACACAGGCAGAGACAGAACAGAGGCAGCAGGACTTCCATGGGGACAGAGTGACCTACTCCAGTTTCCAAAGCCAAATGAAACAGATATTGACACTGGGCGCAGCCGGCTACTGGGGTCAAGTCCTTCTCAGGTAAACACAGAGCTCAGAAGTGAAGTGAGCACCCTGGGAGGTGCAGTATGGCTCAGCCCCTCCCGGGCACAGCGCCTCCCCACTTCCCTCTCCCAAGGGGACCCTGGCACTTGCCTCCTTGTCCCTGCGGGCAACATCCAGGGAGACTGAGGCATGGCCCTTGTGCTGGTCCTGGCCACACTCCTGGCAGATGCACTGCCGATCCGGGCGGCAGAAGGCGACCAGCGGGCTGTGGTGGGCAGGGCAGGTGGGCAGGTCCCGGTCCTTCACCGGCTCTGTCAGCTGGTGGCTATGCAGCTTGCTGTTCTCCTGGTGCGGCCTCAGGTGCTCCTCACAGTAGTTCAGCATGCAGGTCAGGCAGGACTTCACCGCCCTCACCCTCCGGGTCCCCAGGCAGAAGTCACAGGGGATCTCCTCCTCACCACCGCCACCATCCTGAGAGCCAGCGCCCGGCCCCTCTACCTCTCCCTGGGGGCTCTCCAGGGAGCCCTTGTCCTCTTCTGCTGGGCTGGCTGACCCAGAGTCTGGGCTGAGAGTGACCAGGGAGTGAGCTGCGATCCCGGGCAGTGGCCCTGGGGCCATCAGGTCCAACTCGGCCATCCGGAATGCACAGCGACCGGCCGCGGCGCCGGGCCCGAGGTTTCCTGCTTCTGCTCCTAGGCCCAGGATCCTTGAAGCCAAAGTCTGACAAGAGAGCCACGCCCAGGTGATTGCAGCTGCTGCAAGATTTTAACTGTTTCCTCCCTTCCAGAGGAAGCTGGGTTAGTCATTACTCCGCTCAGTGCTTGGACAGCGGCCAGCTGCGGTGACGCCACGGCAGCTAGATTACTCATACTCAGGATAGCCACTCAGGATGCGTTCCCACAGGCACAGGCCCCTCCTTGGGTCTGCTCCAAAACGTCAATTCTCATGTCAATTATTTGTTCCCATAGGCTAAGCCAAAGACCATGTGTGTCTGTGGCTGTTCCGGAAAGGACTAGACATTCCTGAGCTCTGTTGTAAGAAGCCTGTGTTGCTTTACATGGATTTGCAGGCTACATTGTTTGGTTTTTTTATTTTTATTAAAGAAATCCACAATGCAAGGACTTCAGCCTTAAGGCAGCCACATTCATCCATTCTCCTCTCACAGGCAAACAGGAACAAGGTACATGCTTCTGCACTGACAGCGACCTTTCCCACACAACTTCCTGCACATTTCAGTTCAGGTGGGTATTTGGTGTGGATCGGGAAGGTCTGGGAGGAGCTCCATTTAGACAAACCACCCATCCTGCCCTTTGGTCCTGGAGAGGGGTGTATGCCAAGAAATAGCCCTTTTGCCCACTTAATAAGGTGTTCCCAGATACGCTGTATGAGTTTGTTTGGGCTGCCATAACAAAATAAAGGGATTGGCTGGTTTTGTTAACCTGGAAATAAAAGACCACATTGAGAAGCAACAAGTGTTTATCTGAGATAAAAAAAAGGATAGCTATTTGGAAAACACTGATTCAGGCAGAAACCTGTGGGGGAGGAAGAAATTTTCCTCTACCCTTTTAGGTTCTTCCAGCTGGTCTAATATTCAAATAAACACGAGACAGATTAAGAAGAGAAAATAACCAAATTTAATTCCATACATACGTATGGGAACACTGCAGACCTGGGAGAACCAGACACCCCACATACATGAAAGTTTCAGAGACAGAAAGGGAAATTTTCATATTTGGCATTCGGAGCTCAGGATGAGGAAAGGCACCTTGGGGCTTCAGAGAGGAGGAAGGCCATTCACTGAAGAACAATAAGATGAGCATATGTTCAGTAATTAGAGTCTTGCCCCGCCCTACTATCTAGATAGGTCATGAAAAGTTACTTCTGATGGTCACTTATTCTGGGCAAGGATCCACATTTAAATTATGTAAGGGAGAGGTAAACGTTTTTCATGAGATTGTAGGGTCTTGATTGCCTTCAGCTCAAAATAATTTAAATGCCAAAGTGGCACATGTTGGGGACACCTGTACTGAACCCCTTCAAACCCAAATAGTCTTTTGATTAGGGAGTGAAGGCAAGGGGTCTTTATGAGGAAAAGGAAGGGGGATAATTACATGAATAAAGGTGCATTAAGCTTTTATTCTTTAACTATATATGGTGATGCTAATTATAAAGAGTGCCTTCAGTCCAGTACTCAGGATGCCTTCTTCCCTATTAGCTTGCAAACAGTTGTTTGAAACTCAATGTTGGTCTGGCCCAGTCCAAAGAATACTTTTCCAAGTTCAAACATTCCAAAGGTTGGAGGAGTAAGCTATGCAAGGCTTCCCTAGTTCTATTTTTAAATGACTTCAACTATATCAACATTTCACAGTTTGAACAACAGAAATTTATTTTCTCACAATTGTGGAGGCTGGAAGTCCAGGATGAAGGTGTTGTCAGGGTTGGTTTTTCCTGAGTCTTCTCTCCTTGGCTTGGAGAGGCCTCTCCTCCCCACATTCTCACACGGTCTTCCCTCTGTACATGCCTGGGTCCTATTCTCCCCTCCTTATAAGGGTACCAGTTTTATCAGGTGAAGGCCCACCTGAATGACCTCATTTTACTTTAATGACCTCTTAAAAGATCCTGTCTCCAAATACAGTCACATTCAGAGCTACTAGGGGTTAGGACTTTAACTTATGAATTGGGGTGGGGACAGAAACTATTCAGCTCATAACACAATGCCAGGGGATGAGACAGGAAGTATCTAGCCCCTTAGAACAAAGGCATCACCACTGGATGTGGGGGTACACAGCACACTTAGTATTTGCCAGATGAGCACCAGAGAACCCAGGGTACCTGCCCCCAACTCTGTATTCTGAAAAGACTCTGCAGCCTCCCCCAGATTTCTTCAGATAAACTCATATGGATTTAGAAAACAAATGGAATAAAGAGAGAATGGAGGAGGGGGTCCTGGCCCAGCTCACCCGTGAGATCAGGGCTTGGGGTGTCTCTCAAATATCACACTCCCCATGGCTCTCCACCCATGGGATCAGTTCTGCAGGATCTGGATTAAACAGATAAACCAAAAGATGTTTCTTGCCACTGACCAGGACAGTGATCCAGGGGCTTCAGTATTCCAGGAGCAAGGGCATGCTCAGGAGGCTGGCAGAAGACAGCCCGGAGGAGAGGAGGAGGTGGCAATGCCGACTGGGATGAGCATCAGGGGAGCAGATCTGAAAAGATGGCTGGGTGTTTTAGAGGGGTGAGGAGCAAATGCAAAAACCCAGCATCTGCTAATAGCTGGAGGGCATAGACTATTATAACGATCTATCACAGATGTGGCCCAGCAATAGGTATAAAATTTCCCAAGTACCTTGTCCTAACTACCCTCCTCCACTGCTGAAGATCCCCCCAGAGAGATTTCCTTATGTTTCATTTCATGTGTTTGAAATCTCCAACCAAGAGGGAAGAAGCTGGCTTCTGCTGGTTGGCCTTGGGCTTTCTCAGTTATTAGCAGGACAGGGTAGCTTCTCTGTCAGAGTGACCAGGTGCTGGGAACGGAACAGAACCTTTGCTCTTTCTAGGGAGGCAGAGGGAAGGTGGGTGCCTGTGTGACCCGTTCCACAGTTTCAAGTGCCAATCAGAGAGCATGGGTCCGGCCTGGGTTTCCTGTGGACTCTCACTCATCTCCCTTCTTATTCCCACCCTTTCCCTTCCATGAGTTGCTTCCCTGCCACACCTTCTTTACCGCTAACCCTGTAAGGCAGCTCATGGTGCTCAACCTTCTTCAGTACCCCATCGGGGCCCTTGAGCTACGGACATTCCACAGGCAGGTGGAAAACAGGAAATCTGAGTTTTCAGTCCCAGATTGGTTTGAGAAAATTGTCCTCTCTTAACCTCATTTTCCTTGTCCATGAGATGAGCGAGGCAGGGTTGGTAAGCAGGTTCCTGGTTTGGCTCTCTGGGAAACTGTGTTGTGTCTAAGTTCATCTCTGAGCTTAGTGGGAGAGGCACCGCCATCACACACCCTGCTTCCAAGAACTGCAGCGCACCTCCTCATGCCTCAAACCCTACCCACACCTCAGCAGCAGGAGGCTGGGGCTGACGCCTTGCGTGTCTCCTAAACTCAAGTTCCCTGTTGAAACAGTCACTCTGCAACCACCGCCACCTCCCCTTTCCTCCCTGTACGCCCTGGGGTGTCCCATAGTCTGTCTCCTCTAGACAGTTCCCTCTGCCTCCCTGCCTTACCAGGAATGTGGCTTTCCCCCAACACTGTGCTTCTTCTGCTGCTTCTCAACCAGCTCTCTTCCTTCTCTACCATGTGTGTATTGTTGTATCGCCAATCAGCAAGCTGGACAAGACGCCTTAATCAGCCAGTTAGTTAGGAGTCATCTTTATTGCGTGCAGGTTCAGAGCAGATTATCTTTGTCAAATTCTGAACAAACACAGGAGGGAGTATTTCCTTTTTATATTATTCTAGTTCTTTGTGTAAGACAGCTTGTAACCTTGAGTATATTTCATATCTAACAAACAGCTGTCATATCTATACAGACAACTTGTAACTTTGAGTACATATCGTATCGATACAGGCACCTGGCATCAATATCAGCGTATCAGTTAGATGGCTAGCTTGCAAGGTCAGACAATTAAGTTTATCTTTTCTATTCAAGCAAAAAACAAAGTTATTTTACAGTCTAAAAATAACAGAGTTGACCTACAGAATAAGAGACTAAGAATAACAGAGTAGTTCAAACAGCAGTTTCAAACAGCAGTTTTTTATACAAGATGGAGGTTACTATGCTTCAGTATCTCAGAGCCAAGGTGGAGTGGGAGGCTCCTCACCGCTCTAAAACACCCAGCCATCTTGTCAGATCCTCTCCCCTGATGCTCATCCCAGTCGGCATTGCCACCTCCTCCTCTCCTCCGGGCTGTCTTCTGCCAGCCTCCCGAGCATGCCCTTGCTCCTGGAAGACTGAAGCCCCTGGATCGCAGCCTCTCCCTCTCCACCCCAGTTCTCAGAACCTCCACCTCTGAATTTCCCTTCACCACCTCATAGCTGAGGTCCTTCTCCTCAGCCTCCCACCCTGGGGTCACACCTGATTTTTTTTTTAATATAGTAAAATACACATACAAAACTTACCATTAACCATTTGTAAGTGGCATGGAGCATATTCACAACCATTGTCACCACCCACCTCCAGAACTCTTTCATCTTGCAAAACTGAATGTCTGACCCCATTAAATGACTTCCCATTCCCTCTCCCAGCCCTTGGCAAACCACTATTCTACTTTCTGTCTCTGTGAATGTGACTATGCTAAGTACCTCATGTAAGTGGAATCATTCAGCAGTTGTCCTTCTCTGTCTAGTTTATTTCACTCAGCATAATGTCCTCAAGTTCCATGAATGTATCAGAATTTCCGTTCTCGCACATGGATTTTAAATTCACTAGAACTCTGTCTCCAAAACCATGATTTGATAATCTTACTCTCTGACTACACCTGTGGCTCACTTGCTTAAATGCCCTATGGAAAAAAAGAGTCTTGGGTTCAACGGGCCTCTAATGCACTGTTCTCCACCATTTCCTCTTTGTCACCTTTCCCCACCTGTCATCATTTTCTTCTTTGTCCCTTTTAGACTCCATGGTCCACCACAAGCATCCTTCTCTCGCAGCTGGCCTCAGCCCCCTTGCCCTTTCTAACCTCTATCACATTCTCCTGACAACCCCAGACCCCTAAGTAACCCCCACCGTTCACCTTCCCTGAACCTGCATCTAAAAGCAAGGATTTCTGGAGCAAAATCACCAAGAGGAATGCCGCTGAAAGTTCAGGATCAGTACCCTTCAGTGGGACCCTGGCGCTGCACTGTCATCATGCTGCGTTCCTCTCATCCTGCCCCAAGAACCAGGTTCCTCAGTCCTCAACCCTCTTACATCTCCCACTTCCACAAGCAAGAGGACCTTAACTCATGCTTTACTATGAAGGAAAGCCACACATTTGGCACTCCCTGATGTCCCCATGGCCAGTCTACAAAGGCGACAGCATCCGTAGCCTCTCCTCCCCCTTTCCAATGGAAGCAGCATCCCTAGATCTGTGCCTAGTCCCTCCTCCTACACCTTATCAAGGACTCTGCTCCTTCAGTGACAAGCCTTCCTGCACATTTACTCTGCCCTGGTCCACTAGAGAGCTCCTATGAACATGCAAATACATTCTAGTATCTTCCATCTTTAACAAAAATTTCTCCTAACAGTTTCCTCAAAAAAACTAAAAATGGAACTCCCATTTGACCCAGTGATCCCACTTCTAGGAATATATCCAAAGAAACTAGAAACACCAATCAGAAAGGATATATGCACCCCTATGTTCATAGCAGCACAATTTACAATAGCTAAGATTTGGAAACAGCCTAAGTGCCCATCAGCAGATGAGTGGATTAAAAAAACTGTGTTACATCTACATAATGGAATACTATGCTGTGGTAAAAAGGAAGGAGTTCTTACCATTTGCAACAGCATGGATGGAACTGGAGAGCATTATGCTAAGTGAAATAAACCAGTCAGAGAAAGATAAATATCACATGATCTCACTCATTTATGGAATATAATGAACACCATAAACTGATGAACAAAAACAGATCCAGAGACAGAGAAACATCGATCAGACCATCAAACCTCAGAGGGAAGGTAGGGGAGGGTGGGGGTAAGGGAGAGAGATCAACCAAAGGACTTGTATGCATGCATATAAGCCTAACTAATGGACACAGACAGCAGGGGGGGTGAAGGCATGAGTGGGGAGGGTGGGGGGTATTGGGGGAATAAGGACACATATGTAACACCGTAATCAATAAAGAAATTTAAAAATTTTTTTTTCTCCTAACTCCACATGCTGGTCCAACTCAGATCTACAAGTCTCAGCTTTAACGTCCCTCCTCAGGGAGCCCCACCCACCTCCCGACTACTCACCTTGTCATTCCACTTCCCACTGTTTATCTAGCACCTATCATTTGAGCTATAGATTTGCTAAATGAATGAGTGAATGACTACATAGGGTTCATCTGCTCTTATAGACTCCGTTGGTGTGTACAAGATCCCTTATACTAGTAACTGTAAGGTTGACAGTTTCTGACACATGTTCATTTCCTGTTTCATGCTCCTGAGCCACCATGAGGATCTGAAGCTCTTACTGAAACCATTTGCCTTCCACAGTCACTTAGACAGTCTTGCTTGACCACTCAAGGAACAAGAAGTGACACCAAAGGTTTGGCTGCCATTTTCCTCCCATTCCTGGCTCTGTTCAGTTCCGCTCTGATCATTAGTATGGGACATTCTACAATCTTCTAGTTGGTCTCCTCAGCTTCGAATCATTATATGCTAACAATTCACTAAGACCAATTCAGGTAACAGGATGGTCCTGCCAGAGTGAAGGCTTACCCAGTGGTGTTAATCAGACACCACTGACTTCATCTTAACCAGCCATAAACCTTCAGCCTGGTACAAAATGAAGTCTCTCTCTCTCTTCTTCACAAAACAAATGTGATTTCACCTGGATGCCCCTTTCTGAATCAAACATGACACCAGGAATATTAGGGCCAAGTTGTGGTTTGGTCTTCCTTATAGAATTGAGGGAGATTTTTCTACCTAGAATTCTTAGGACTCAAATTCTACCAAGTGGTAGGTAATTTGTAGATAGGAAGATAATTCTTAACCTTTCCTCTTGTTGATTTTGTGCCAAATAATCCCACAAACTAACAAAGCTCATTGTTTATGTACAAGGAATTTAGTACATAAACAATGAATGCTAACAGATCCCCTCCCACTTTGTGAGTGTGAGGCCATCGCCTTGGGGAATCTGGAAGAATTCAAGAAAAGCTTTCTTAACCCAAACACTCTATTTGGCTGTTTCTGGCTCCTCAAGCTTTTCTCCTAAGCAAATAGCTTTCAGTTCGTCTCTTCAATAATCACATTGGATTTTTCATTTGCATCTCTTGCTAAGCCATGCAGTGCTCTGATTCACAAACGTAGGTAACATTTGTCCACAGGTCTGTAGAAACTCAGGAAAATCAGACCATCTGACTGAGAAAATTAAGAATAATATGATAAACTACTCATACAGCTGAATTTAATCAATTCCAAGAGATTGTACTTTAGTAAGACTGTGTCCTTCCCTCTTTTCTGGTATTAAAAGTCTAATCTTTTATGAAACCATGGGAATAATAGTGTGTGTGTGTTGGGGGTGGGGGTGGAGGAGTTATCTGGAAGTTACATCTTAGTCCTCTGAATTCACTGTGCAACTTTTCTGGTAAGATCTCGATGTCTGGGAACCTCAGAACTGGAAGCTGCATTACTCCTTCCGAATCCAACCCGGAATTTTCCTGGTACTCAGAGGGCATTGTCCCAGTGGGGTTTTGAGCCTGGGGTTGCTATCAGCAAATTGGTCCTCAGCCTTGCTTTTTTCATAGAATGCTCTGGTCATTAATTGTTGCTAGCAAAACAAGAGAATTAACTGATGGAAAGGAAAACAGAGATTACCTACTCAAAGGATCACTGCTCCTAGTTTCAGAACACAATGGTTGTACCGTACTCCCCACACATATCTCTTTGTGGGGTAGTGACTGGCCTCTTCGAGAAGAAGGGGCCTTCTTAGGGCATTGCACATGCCCTCTCTTCATAAAGACTGGGACAGATGTTCAGAATTTGAGATTGCAAGCTCTTGTAGGGTCCAGTGTTATGCCCAGAATTCGGGGTTCCCAAGAAAAACCACCAGGGAGCCAGACGAGTCCGATGCAAAAGCAAAGAGCCTGTATTCAAGCTAGCTTGAGCTCAGTCCCACACGCACACACACCGGCGCAGTGGCGAGGTGGGGAGAGAGGGAGCCTTGGGAGAACAAAGGCTTTAAAGGGGGTCCAAAGCAGTGGGCGGGGGGGGGGAGGGGAACGTTCGTGGCCCGTTGATTGGTCAGGGGGCAGGGTCAGGGGTCTGGTTACACGGGGGGTACTGTGCAGCTTGCCTAATTTGGACTGAGTTTACTTCTCTACATTCCTATTGGCAGGTTTATGCAACTGTTACATTCTCGCAGTTTTCTAAGAAAAAGGAGTCATATACATAGTTACACAGGATGGAGGGTACAGTACATTTTGTGCTGTCCTGCTCTGCCCTTTCACCAGCTGCCAGCACCTACCACAATGCCTAATGGACTCCTGCTGGTGGTGGAGAACACTGGCCGGAAGCAGCTCCAACATGCCTTTAGCTATGGATATCCTCCAACTAGGAAAGTGTGCTGGGGTCATTTTCTCCATAAGCCTTAGGAGGGCTAGTTTTGAATTGCTTTCTAGGTTATCTTCTGTTTGCCAGTGAGGTGTGGCCACAGTGCTCTCTTGATCACTTCTCTCTATCCACCCAGGTGTGCCCAGGGCCAGAATGAGCAGCTGGACTACCCAGGAGCCTTTGAAGCCCTGGAAATGGAGAGGTCAGGAATTTGACCACACTCTCCAGACCCAAGGGCAGGACATTTTTATGAGGCAAATAGTTCACACATATCATTGATCTGTGCTCTGTTGAATCACCATATCAACCTCCGTAACAACCCTAAGAACCATAGGTATAATAAAACTCAAAGTAATTTCACAGGTTAAACTCCCGTCATTTTTTTTTGAAGGGTGGAAACTTTTTTTTTAATTGTTTAAAGTATTACAAATAGTAGTACATATGTCTCCCTTTACCCCCCGCCCCATTCACCTTCCCCCCGGGCTCCCCTAACCCCTAGCACATGCCCTCACACCCCGTTGCCAGTGTCTGTGTCCATTGGTTATGCTTATATGCATGCATACAAGCCCTTCAGGTGATCTCTTACCCCACCCTAACCCTCCCCTGGCTTCCTAATGTAGTTTGACAGTCTGTTCAATGCTTCCCTGTCTCTGTATGTATTTTTGTTCATCAGTTTATGATGTTCTTTATATTCCACAAATGAGTGAAATCATGTGATATTTATCTTCCTCAGACTGGCTTATTTCACTTAGCATAATGCTGTCCAGTTCCATCCATGTTGTTGCAAATGGTAAGAATTCCTTCTTTTTTACAGCAGCGTAGTATTCCATTGTGTAGATGTACCACAGTTTTCTAATCCACTCATCTGCTGATGGGCATTTAGGCTGTTTGAAATCTTAGTTCTTGTAAATTGTGCTTCTATGAACATAGGGATGTATATATCCTTTATGATCGGTGTTTCTGTTTTCATGGGATATATTCCTAGAAGTGGTATTATTGAGTCAAATGGCAGTTCCATTTTTAATTTTTTGAGGAAATGCCACACTGTTTTCCACAGTGGCTGCATCAATCTGCATTCCCGCCAGCAGTATACAAGAGTTCCCTTTTCTCCATATCCTCACCAGCACTTATCCTTTGTTGATTTGTTGATGATGGCCATTCTGACAGATGTGAGATGGTACCTCACTGTTGTTTTGATTTGCATCTCTCAGATAATTAGTGACTTTGAGCATGTTTTCATATGTCTCTTGGCCTTCTGCATGTCCTCTTTTGAAAAGTGTCAATTTAGGTCTTTTGCTAATTTTTTGATTGGATTATTTATCTTCCTTTTGTTAAGTTGTATGAGCTCCCTGTAAATTTTGGAGATTAAACCCTTATCAGAGATAACATTGGCAAATATGTTCTCCCATGCAGTGGGCTTTCTTGTTGTTTTGTTGATAATTTCTTTTGCTGTGCAGAAGCTTTTTATTTTGATGTAGACCAATTTTTTTTATTTTCCCCTTAGTTTTCATTGCCCTAGGATCTGTATCAGTAAAGATATTGCTAAGACAAATGTCTTCTATTTTGCTGCCTATGGCTTCTTCTAAGATTTTTATTGTTTCCCATCTTACATTTAAGTCCTTTATCCATTTTGAATTTATTCTTATGTATGGTGTAAGTTGATGGTCTAGTTTCATTTTTTTGTATGTATCTGTCCAATTTTCCCAGTATCACTTATTGAAGACACTGTCTTTACTCCATTGTATGCTCTTGCCTCCTTTGTCAAATATTAATTGAGCATAATGGCTTGTGTCTATTTCTGGGTTCTCTGTTCTGTTCCACTGGTCTATATGTCTGTTCTTGTGCCAGTACCAGGCAGTTTTGAGAACAGTGGCTTTGTAATATAGTATGATATCTGTTATTGTGACCCCTCCAAATTTGTTCTTCTTTCTCAAGATTGCTGCAATTATTCAGGGTCTTTTTTTATTCCATATGAATTTTTGGAGTGTTTGTTCTAGGTCTTTGAAGTATGCCATTGATATTTTAATGGGGGTTGCATTGAATTCATAGATTGCTTTGGGTACTATGGACATTTTAATGATGTTGATTCTACCAATCCAAGAACATGGTATATTCTTCCATTTGTTTATGTCTTCTTCTGTCTCTTTTTTTCAGCATCCTGTAATTTTCTGAGTACAGGTTTTTCTCCTCCTTGGTTAAATTTATTCCTAGGTATCTTACATTTTTTTGTTGCAGTGGTAAATGGGATTTTTTTTTTTTTTAGTTTCTCTTTCTGTAAGTTCATTATTGGTGTATAAAAAAGCCAATTAAGACCTAACTGGTTTGGCTCAGTGGATAGAGCATCGGCCTGCCGACTGAAAGGTCCCAGCTTAGATTCTGGTCAAGGGCATGTACCTTGGTTGTGGGCACATCCCCAGTAGGAGGTGTGCAGGAGGCAGCTGATTGATGTTTCTCTCCCATCAATGTTTCTAACTCTCTATCCCTCTCCCTTCCTCTCTGTAAAAAAAAATCAATAAAATATATTTAAAAAAAATCCAATTAACACCAATGGGTGTTAATTTTGTATCCTGCTATATTGCCAAATTCATTTATTAAGTCTAGTAATTTTTGGATGGAGTCTTTAGGGTTTTCTATGTACAATAACATGTCATCTGCGAATAAAGACAGCTTTACTTGTTCTTTTCCAATTTGGATGCCTTTTATTTCTTCTTCTTGTCTGGTTGCTATGACTAGTACTTCCAGTACTATGTCGCACAGGTGTGGTGAAAGTGGGCATCCCTGTCTTGTTCCTGTTCTTAGGGGAAATGATTTTAGTTTTTTGCCAATTGAGTATGATGTTGGCTATAGGTTTGTCATATATGGCTTTTATTACGTTGAGGTATGATCCTTCTATCTCCACCTTGCTGAGAGTTTTTATCAAGAAAGCGTGTTGGATTTTATCAAATGCTTTTTCTGCATCAATGGATATGATTTTGGTTTTTATATCTCAATTTGTTTATGTGATGTATCACATTTATTGTTTTGCTGATATTGTACTATCCTTGCATCCCTGGAATAAATCCCACTTGGTCATAGTGTATGATCTTTCTAATGTAATGCTGGATCCGATTTGCTAGAATTTTTTTGAGAATTTTGGCGTCTATGTTCATGAGGGATATTGGCCTGTAATTCTCTTTCTTTGTATTGTCCTTATCTGGTTTTGGGATTAGGGTAACGTTGGTTTGGTAGAAAGAGCTTGGAAATGTTCCTTCCTCTTGAATATTTTGGAATATTCTGAGGAGAATAGATTTTATTTCTTCTTTGAATGTTTGATAAAACTCCTCTGTGAAGCTATCTGGTCCAGGGCTTTTGTTTGTTGAAAGTTTTTTCCTATTTGTTTTTTGTTTTATTTTTTATTACTGTTTCAATTTCCTTCATAGTTATTGGCCTATTCAGATTTTTTTATTCTTCCTGGTTGAGTTTTGGAAGGTTATATTTTTCTAGAAATATGTCCATTTCTTCTAGGTTGACCAGTTTGTTGGAATAGAGTTGTTCATAGTAATTTTTTTTACAATTTGTTGTATTTCTGTGGGGTCTGTTGTTATTTCACCTCTTTCATTTCTGATTTTGTTTATATGGGTCTTCTCTCTTTGCTTCTTGTTGATCCTGGCTAGATGTTCATTAAGCTTGTTTATCTTTACAAAGAACCAGCTCTTGGTTTCATTGATTTTTTGTATTTTATTTATTTATTTTTTTGGTCTCTATGTCATTTATTTTTGCTCTGATCTTTATTAATTCCTTTCTTCTGCTCACTCTGGGCTTTTCTTGTTGCTCTCTTTCTAATTCTTCAAGTTTCAGAGTTAGATGGTTTATTACCAGTTGTATTTGTTTTTTGAGGTAAGTCTGTAATGCTATGAACTTCCCTCTGCTTTCACTGTGTCCCATAGATATTAGATTGTTGTGTTTTCATTGTTGTTTGTTTCCAGGCTATTTTTTAATTTCTTCTTTGGTTTCTTTGGTAACCCAATCATTGTTTAACCCTTTGCACTCGCTTGCTTTTTTCTCAATTCCTGCTACCGATGCTAACCGTGTCGAATCACACTCGACATTAGAGTGCAAAAGCATGTTATTCAGCCTCCAAGTGTTTGAATTTTTGTGATTGTGTTTATTGTAGTTTATTTATAATATTATGCCATTTTGATCTGAGAAGATGATTGATATGATTTCAATCTTATTGAATTTGGAGAGATTTGGCCTATGTCCCAATATATGCTCTATCTTTGAAAATGCCCCATGTGTGCTTGAGAAGAATGTATATTCTGTAGCTTTGGGGTGGAATGTTCTGAAGATGTGGATTAAGTATATCTTATATAGTGAGTCATTTGGATTGCTGTTTCTTTGCTAATTTTTTTTTGCCTAGAGGATTTATCCAGTGAGGTCAGTGGGGTATTAAATTCTCCTACTATGATTGTATTGCTGTCAATCTCTCCCTTGATATCTTCCAGAAGTTTTTTATGTATTTGTGTGCCCCTGCGTTGGGTGCATATATGTTTACCAGAGTTATATCCTCTTGTTATATCAATCCCTTTAGAATTGTGAAATGGCCTTCTTTGTATCATGTTATGGTCTTCACTTTGAGGTCTGTTTTTTCAGATATAATTTCTGCTACCCCAGCTTTTTTTTCATTTCCATTTTCCTGAAAGACATTTTCCCATACCTTCACTTTCAGTCTGTGTGAGGCCCTTGTTCTGAGGTGGATCTTCTGTAGACAGCATATAGATGGGTCATGTTTTCTTATCCATTCAGTCACTGGATTTTTTATTAGAACATTTAATCCAATTACATTTAATGTTATTATTGATAGGTACTTGTTTGTAGCCATTTCTATTCTTATTCATGTGTTCCTTCCCTCTTTCTATTTCTTCTTTTTACAGTGTTCCCTTTAGAATTTCATGCATTGCTGGCTTGGTAGTGATAAACTCCTTTAGCCTTTTTTTGTCTGCAAAGCTCATGATTTCCCCTTCAATTTTAATTGACAGCCTTGCTGGATAGAGTATTCTTGGATTCAGTCCTTTGCTTTTCATCACTTTGTATATTTTATCCCATTCCCTTCTGGCCTGATGTGTTTCTGTTGAGAAATCATTCGATAATCTGATGGGTGATCCTTTGTAGCTAACTCTCTATCTCTCTCTTGCAGCCTTTACAATTTTCTCTTTGTAATTAATGTTTGCCATTGTAATTATTATGTGTCTTGGTGTGGTTCTTTTGGGGTTCATTTTCCTTGGGACTCTCTGTACTTATATAAGTTTTTTCTTCCCCATATCAGGGAAGTTTCTGTCATATTTTCAAATAAATTCTCTATTCCTTGCTGTTCTTCTTGTCCTTCTTGCACCCCTATTATACATATGTTATTTCATTTCATATTTTTCCAAACCTCCCTTAGATTCTCCTGCTGCTTTTTAATTTTTTTTTCTTCAGTTGCTATTCATATTGGACTTTTTCTCTACATTATCTCCTAACTCACTAATTTGGTCCTCCACTTCTCCTAGTCTACTATTGAAACTTTCCATTGCCTTTTTGATTGTAGCTATATCACTTTTGATTTCTTCCTGATTTTTGCCTAAGTTGTTGATTTTCTCATCCATCTGATTTATGAACTATATGACCATTACTTTGAATTCGTTTTCTTACATATTGCATGCATCTGTTTCATTTAGTTCCTTTCTTGGTGATTCCTCTTTCTTTCCTTTGGGGGTTGTTTAGTTGTCTCCCCATTCTAACTATCACCAGAAGGTCCAAGCACCAAGTTTCAGGGGCCTGAGCTGTGTGCGGTGGGAGCATCATGCCACTCAAGTATCACTGAAGAGCTCAGACACCGAGATGTCTGGCTGCTGGATTGGCAGGAACTGCACATGCCAAGAACCGATCATGGGTGCTCAGTGCAGCCTCGTGTGTGCACTGAGAATCAGGGTCCCTGTGGCGCTTGGTGTGGCCTCATGTGGGCTCTGAGAATCAGGGTCCTCGTGCACACACAACAAGAAACAGAGTACCCATGTTCATGCACAGAGAATCAAAATCACTGGTGCTCAGTGTGGCCTGTGTGCATGCCTAGAATCAGTTCGTTCATGTGCACTGGTAATAAGAGTCCCTGTTGTGCACATGACAAGAAACAGAGTCCCCGCGTGAGTGCGCTGAGAATCAAAGTCAGTGGTGCTCAGTGTGGCCTCATGTGCACACTGAGAATCAGTTCATGCACGCACGCCAATAATCAGAGTCCCTGGCCTGTTAGGGGGGCCAGTTTTCACAGTTGCCTTGTGTCAGCGGGAGGCCTGTGGGTAGTGCAGGTCTTTTGCTGCTGTGGCGGGCTGGTGGGGAGGGGGATGCACTCTGTGACTCACAGAAATCTGTGACTGGAATGTCTGGAGTCTTGGTGTCCCTGGGTCTGCAGTTGTGGTAGCGGGTCTTTGTCCAAAGTGGCTGTCGGGTCCCAGCTTGTGTCTGAGGCCAGTCTGGGTGGTGGTGAGGCTAGAATCCTAGTCACAGCAATTTTTCCCTTCAAGATCATGTGGTTTCTGTGCCAGTGCTGGCCACCTTGGGGTCTCCAGTCATCTTTATGGGTTAGGCCAAAAATGGCAAAATAATCTGCTCCTAACAAGTTAAAGAAACCTTTTTGTTGTTGTTGTTGTTAATCCACACCAGAAGATATTTTACTCTGATTTTCAGATAGAGTGGAAGGGAAGGAGGAAGAAGGAGAGAAACAGAGAGAAAAATATTGATGTCAGAGACACATCAATTGGTTGCCTCTCACACATGCCTCGACTGGGGCTGGGGATCTGTAACCCAGGTACATGCCCTTGACCTGGAACCGAACCTGTGATGCTTGGGCTGATGCTCTAAACACTGAGCAACACCAGACAGGCACAAATAAAATAAATCTTTTAAAATATGTAATAAATATTATCTCTTGACCTGAGGACAGAAGATGGTCCAAAGTTTGGCTCATCCCAGTGGCCCAAGCCAACTGTTGCTTTGGAACTGCCAGTTTTCTGGAAGTCAGACAGCTGCCCAACCCCCAATCACAATGGGCACCTCTGTGGGGGCCAGGTGAAAGTGAGCAAAACAAAGAAAATGGGAGAGATCTATAATACTGTCAACAGTAAAAATAATTTTTTTAAAAATGGGCACCTCTAATCTAGCTATTTTCTGGTATACCACACATTCCATAGAGCCATAATCACCTCTATAAAGTTACCTTAGGGTAACCTAGGCCAGCCAAGGTGTGGCCACCACCAGCATGCTGAGTGCAGCAGCAACTTAACAACTCATGAGGTAGGGAGGGCAGGCTCATGGGTAGGGCATAGCCAGGTGGGCAGGCAGGGTACAGGGCCAGGGTGAGGGACCTTGTAGATTTATTAGGAGGTATACACCTTCACAGTTGGAAGGAACATTATAAAATCACCCACTCCACCCTCCTCCTTCCCAAAATTTACAAATAAGAAAACTCTAACTCAGCAAGGATTAACATATAACAACAACAACAACATCAAAAAACCACACAAAAAGGATGGAGTAGGGATGGCAACACCCATGGGAGACTCAGCACACTGACTACATGGGTGCATGACACCTGGAGAGCAGAGTGACACAGGAGTGGGCTGCATAGTCCCTGCTGTGGCAAACAGGATAGTAAACAGCAGAAAATGAGGCAAACCTAGCCCGAAGTCTGTGGGTGTGCTCATGTGTGGATTGCTGAAAGAACTGCTGTGACTGACATGGCTGAAAATTACCCAGCAGCTCACAGGAAACATGCAGGACAGCTCAAAGATTGCCAAAGACTTATCTGCTTGCTTTGTAGTCCTAAGTATCCATACAGCAAGGAGAGTGGATCATAAAAGTTATAGTGTTAACACAGAAAGTAAGAAACACAATGGGCTCCATAGCACAATTCTATGTGTATATATAAAACACACAGATGTACAAATATATGAATTCTTCAAGCATAAATATCTATTTTGAAGTGTTTACCTATGTAGAGGGAGAGAAAGGGGATGGAAATTAGAGCTAATAAAAGACAATAAAACCAGGACGATGTCTTATAAGGAATTGAGGTGATGAGGTGTCTATGAATTGAGGCATATGATTTACCGAGCTCTGCACCAAGAAAACAAAAATCAAAGCAACAGCAACCGTCTTTTGAAAAAATGGTAACTGAATAGGCAAATGTGTTGTGCACCTACTCTTGGGGCCAGCCTGTAAAAGCAACTAAATTGAAGATCATCCACCAGAAATTAACAAATTAGACCCAGCTGAGGAAAGAATTGGCAACTGGGAAGGGCAGAGGATGCCTGGAGAATGGTAAGAAAGGGGATCTGGGCTGGAGAGAGACACAGCACCACCGGGCCGAGAGGGTGAGGAGGAAGCTGCACCACACCAAAGCTGTGTCCCTTCGGGACAGGTGTAGCACCTGACTGTGGAAAGGAAAAGTCACAGGCTGTTGGCCTCCAGGGAATCTATATCTAAGATCACAACTTCGAAAGGCTGCATCCAAAAAGGCAGCCAAAGAAAGGCAGCCTGAAAAGTATCCTGAGCAGCTTGGTGCTGCATGGAGAAACCCACAGTTTTGTGGTTGTTTTGCCTTTGCTTTTATTCACTAAACCCAGTTCATAGGACCTTTCAATTGCAAACATTCACCCAAGGCTGTGGTGCAGGTAGAGGCCCAGATTTGTGGAGCCTTAAGGAGAGGCTGTGGAGGGAAGTAGGGCAGGAGGACATGACCAGGAATCTGGCATTGGGACATTTGTAACCTTCCAAACCTCTGCGGCCATTTCTCTCCTGAAGAGCCAGCCCAGTAGCCTCAAGGCATGTAACACAGCCTGGCACGCCCTGCCTGCATTTTGAGATATATAAATGTTTCAAATAGTCACAAAGAGCTCTCAGTGGTGGGTTAGGAGAAGGGTCGGGGGGCCCCACTATTCTGAGAACCAGACTGATTAAAAACTCCAGGTTGCCAGCCAACCCCACTGGTATGCATACAAGGATCTCTGACCAACTAAGGACAGAGTAATATGTTGGGACACTCGTAAAGGAGTAGCTCTGGGTCGGGGAAGAAACATCTATCTGATTATGGGAAAGCAAAACAGCACCAGCCCCACCTAAAGCCCTGTCAAAAACAGAAGCTTGAATGATTAAGATTGACATCTGGCAGACAGGCAACGTGGATAGATTGATCCCGCCTGCTTGCAGTCAATGCCTTTGAGACAGACACAAGCAGAGGATCAGTGGATCACTTGGAGCTTCAACACAGTGCTAAACGCCAAAGACAGTGACTGACAGTGGTCAGCACCTATGTACCTAACAGGAAGCCCAGAATTGGCAGATGGAACAGAAGAGTGGGGTCCTAAAGCAGCCCCCATGAGGCATTAAAACTCTGCTGAAGCAAATGACAATTCACTTTTAAATTTTTTTCAATTCAATTTTTTTAGTATTATTTTCTTTATTCTATTTTTAGTTTTTATTGTTATTTTATTTTAACTCATTTTTTATTCTTTTTCACATTTCTCTTCCTTTCTTCTCCTTTTTTCATCCTGTTTTTTCTTTTCCTGTCCATATTTAGTTTTTCTTTTCTTTCTTTTTACCCTTTGCTAAAAATGGATAGTCTTTATCTGCTGTATTGATGAGTTATTATTATTGTACTCTCTGTTGGCTTATTCATATAGCCAATTTTCTCTTCCCTGCTCCTACTCAATTCCTCCCTTCTCTTTTCTCTTTCTTTGCTAGTCAATTTTTCCCTCTCCTCTTTTCCTCTTTTCTTCTCCTAATTTTTAAAATTAATTTCACTTCCTAAAATCAAGCCTATCTGCTCTCTCCTCTAGTCTCCTTTTCAAAAAAGTAAAAATAAATACTGTTCTAATTTTTTAAAATTTTCCTCCTTATCCACTCATTCTTTCTACCTCCTCTATACTAAATCATGGTTCTTCCTTATCCATCCAATTTCTTAGACTTATTTTCTGTATTTAAGCTCTGCCTCTGCAGATTCTATCCCCCCCCCTTTTTTGGGGGTGTTTTTTTGTTTGTGATTTTTGGTTTATTTGTTTGTTTTGTGATATTTTTTCCCCATATTTTTTTCTTTTCTTTCTTTCCTTTTTTTCTTTGCTCAATATCATTTTCGCTCTCTTTTCTCT
Source organism: Cnephaeus nilssonii (assembly GCF_951640355.1). NCBI lineage: Eukaryota > Metazoa > Chordata > Mammalia > Chiroptera > Vespertilionidae > Cnephaeus > Cnephaeus nilssonii. The sequence goes on from NC_137090.1 coordinate 47,038,436, forward strand.
CCCCTAATTCTCTTTCCTCTGGTGGTCACGTTTATTGGGGTTATAGGTGTCCTGTGTGCATTTGTGTTCTGTTATTTTATGTTGTGTCTTGCTGTGTTGTATTTTGTGCTTTTCATTCAGCACCTCCAAAATGGTTGGCATGACATGGTAGAGAGCAAGCCACATACATAACCAGACACCCTGAGAGGAGATTTTATTCATGAATGGGACAATAACATTCGAGACCCAAATACATCAAGAGAACCCAAATATCTTCAGTAGGGGGCATCCCTAGAATAACTAGCCTAGAAGACCTGAGAGACTGTGTCACTGGGTCCCTCCAAACATCTACTACATAAGACCAATTCAAACAATCTTGGTGGCATACCTGTTTGTTCTAATTTATAGAAACAATCACAAAGGAATAGAACAAATGGGGAGACAAAGAAACAACCCCCAGGTGAAAGAAAAGGAAGAATTGCCAGAAAAGGAAGTAAATAAAATGGTTATAAGGATGTGCAAAAGGCTGGATTGGAAATTCACCAACATGTGTAAGAATCAAGAGGAAATGAAGAATGACATATCTGCAATAAAGAGAACAATGGAATGTTCCAACATTATAGAAAAGCTGAAGACCTAACCAGAAGTTAGAAGACAAGGTACAAAAAAACACCCATGTAGAGCAGCATCAGGAAAAACAAAAAAACAAATAAACAAACAAACAAAAACAAAACCCACAAAAACTTAAAAAGCAGAAGGAGAGTCTGAGGGAGATTTGGGACAGCATGAAATGAAACAACATTCACATAATAAGGGTGCCAGAAGGAGAGGAATCTGAGCAAGGAATAGAAAACCTGTTTAAAGAAATAATGACTGAAAACTTCCCTGACTTGGGGCAGAAAAAAAGTCACACAAGTCCAAGAAGCACACAGACTCCTAAATAAGATGTACCCAAAAAGACTGACACCAAGACACATTGTAATTAAATGGGCAAGCATCAATGACAAAGTAAGAATCTTAAAGGCTGCCAGAGAGAGACAGAGAGTTACCTACAAGGGATCTCCCATTAGACTATCAGCAGATTTCTCAACAGAAACACATCAGGCCAGAAGGGAATGGAATTAAATATACAAAGTGATGCAAATCAAGGAACTGAATCCAAAAATACTCTATCCAGCAAGGCTATCATTCAAAATTGAAGGGGAAATCAGGAGCTTCACAGACAAAAAAAAAGTCTAAGGGAGTTTATTACCACCAAGCCAGCAATACAAGAAATGCTAAAGGGACTGCTGTAAAAAGAAGATATAGATAGGAAACAAGGAACATAGGCATAAAGAATAAAGATGCAAACAAACAAGTACCTATCAATAATAACCTTAAATGTAAATTGATTAAATGCACAAATCAAAAGACATAGGGTAGCTGAATGGATAAGAAAACATGATCCATCAGAACAAGGGATTCACAGAGACTAAAAGTGAAGGGATGGAAAAATATTTTTCATGCAAATGGAAATGAAAAAAAAAAAAGCTGGGGTAGCAATACTTATATCTGATAAAATAACCTCAAAGTGAAAGCCATAACAAGAGATAAGGAAGGCCATTTTATAATAGTAAAGGGATTGATTAAACAAGAGGTTTTAACTCTGGTAAACATATATCCATCCAATACAGGAGCACCCAAATACATTAAAAAAAAACATGGAAAATATCAGGGGAGAGATTGACAGCAATACAATCATAATAGGAGACTTTAATACCCCAATTGACATCACTGGATAAATACTCTAAACAAAAGAATTCAGCAAAGAAGCAACAATCCTAAATGACTCACTGGATCAGATGGATTTAATTGTCGTCTTCAAAACATTTCACCTCAAAGCCATAGAATACACATTATTCTTAACTTCACATGGGATATTATCAAAGATAGGCCACATTTTAGGGCACAGGCTAAGTCTCTACAAATTCAAGAAGATTGAAATCATATCAAGCTTCTTCTCAGATCACAATGGCGTAAAATTAGAAATCAAGTACAAAAAAAAAAAAAAAAAACCACAACACACACACACAAAAACAATCAAACACATGGAGGCTAAATAGCATGCTATTAAACAATGAATGGGTTACCAAAGAGACCAAATAAGAAATAAAAAAACATCCTGGAAACAAATGAAAATACAATAATCCAAAATCTATCTCATACAATGAAAGCAGTCCTGAGAGGGAAGTTCATAGCACTACAGGCATACCTCAAGAAACAAGAAAAACTGGTAATAAGTTACCTAACCCTACAAGTTAAAGAACTAGAAAGAAAGCATCAAGAAAATCCCAGAGAAAGTAGAAGGAAGGAAATAATTAAGATCAGAACAGAAATAAATGACAGGGGGAGAGAGAGAGAGAGAGAGAGAGAGAGAGAGAGAGAGAGAGAAAGAGAGAAAAACTCAATTCTAAAGATCAATAAAATCAAGAGCTGGTTCTTTGAAAGGATAAACAAGATTGATGAACCTCTAGTCAGGCTCACCAAGAAACAGAGAGGGCCCAAGTAAACAAAATCAGAGATGAAAGAAGGGAAGTAATAGCTGAGCCCACAGAAATACAAAGAATTGTAAAAAAAAAAAAATACTATGGACAACTCTATTCCAACAAATTGGACAACCTAGATGAAATAGACATATTCCTAGAAAAATACAATCTTCCAAAACTCAATCAGGAAGAATCAGAAAATCTGAATAGGCCAATAACTACCAATTAAATTGAAGCAATAAAACAAACAAACTTCCAGCAAACAAAATCTCTGGTTTGGATGGCTTCACAGGGGAGTTTTACCAAACATTCAAAGAAAAAATAAAATCTATCCTCCTCAGATTATTCTAAAAAATTCAAGAGGAAGGCACACTTCTAAGCTATTTCTATGAAGCCAGCATTACCCTAATCCCAAAACCAAATAAAGACACTACAAAGAAAGAGAAATACAGGCCAATATCCCTGATGAACATAGATGCTAAAATCCTCAACAAAATATCAGCAAATCATATCCAGCAATACATTAAAAAGATCATACACCAGGACCAAGTGAGATTTATTCCAGGGATGCAAGGCTGGTATAATATCCACAAATCAATAAGTGTGATATATCACATAAACAAATTGAAAGACAAAAATCACACGATCATATCAACAGATGCAGAAAAAGCACTTGACAACATCCAACACCATTTTTTTGGTAAAAACTTTCAGCAAAGTGGGAATAAAGGGTATTATCTCAACATAATAAAAGAAAAATATGACAAACCTACAGCCAAATCATACTCAATGGGCAAATACTAAAACCATTTCCCCTAAGAACAGGAACAAGACAGGGATGCCCACTTTCACCACATTGCTAGCCATGGCGATCAGATAAGAAGAAATGAAAGGCATCCAAATTGAAAAAGAAGTAAAACTGTCATTATTCGCAGATGACATAATATTGTACATAGAAAACCTTAAAGACTCCATCAAAAACTACTAGATTTAAAAAAAGAATTTGGCAATGTAGCAGGATACAAAATTAGCACCCAGAAATCGATGGCATTTTTATATACCAATAAAGAAATCACAGAAAGAGAAACTAAAAAAAAAAAATCCCATTTACCATTGCAACAAATATATTAAGGAATAAACTTAACTAAGGAGATAAAAGACCTGTACTCAGTAAACTAGAGGACTTTGAAAAAAGAGATAGAAGATATTAACAAGTGGAAAAATATACCGTGTTCATGGATTGGTAGAATGAACGTCGTTAAAATGTCCATACTACCCAAAGCAATCTATAGATTCAATGCAATTCCCATTAAAATACCATTGGCATATTTCACAGATCAAGAACAAACTCTCCAAAAATTTATATGGAATAGAAAAAGACCCCAAATAGCCACAGCAATCCTGAGAAAGAAGAACAAAGTTGGAGGGATCACAATACCAGATATCAAGCTATATGACAAAGCCACTGCTCTCAAAACATCCTGGTCCTGGCACAAGAACAGACATATAGGCCAGTGGAACAGAACAGAGAACCCAGAAATTGACCCAAGCCATTATGGTCAGTTAGTATTTGACAAAGGAGGCAAGAGCATACAATGGAGTAAAGACAGTGTCTTCAATAAATGGTGCTGGGAAACTTGGACAGATACATGCAAAAAAAATGAAACTAGACCATCAACTTATACCATACATAAGAATAAATTCAAAATGGATAAAGGACTTAAATGTAAGACGGGAATCCATAAAAATCTTAGAAGAAGCCAGAGGCAGCAAAATAGAAGACATTTGTCTTAGCAATATCTTTACTGATACAGATCCTAGGGCAATGAAAACTAAGGAGAAAATAAACAAATCGGACTACATCAAAATAAAAAGTTTCTGCACAGCAAAAAAAAACCATCAACAAAACAACAAGAAAACCCACTGCATGGGAGAACATATTTGTCAATGTGGCATCTGATAAGGGTTTAATCTCCAAAATTCATAGGAAACTAATACAATTTAACAAAAGGAAGATAAACAATTTAATCAAAAAATGGGAAAAGGACTTAAATAGACACTTCTCAAAAGTGGACATACAGAAGACCACGAGGCATATGAAAACATGCTCAAAATCACTAATTATCCGAGAAATGCAAATCAAAACAACAGGAGGTGCCATCTCTCACCTGTCAGAATGGCTATCACCAACAAATCAACAAAGGACAAGTGCTGGCCTGGACATGGAGAAAAGGGAACCCTCATGCACTGCTGGTGGGAATGCAGACTGGTGCAGCCACTGTTGAAAAGAGTATGAAGTTTCCTCAAAAAAGTTAAAAATGGAACTGCCATTTGACCCAGTGATCCCAGTTCTAGGAATATATCCCAAGAAATCAGAAACATCAATCAGAAAGAATATATGCACCCTCTATGTTTATAGCAGCACAATTTACAATAGCTAAGATTTAGAAACAGACTTAGTGCCCATCAGCAGATGAATGGATTAGAAAACTGTGGTACATCTACACAATGGAATACCACGCTGCTGTAAAAAAGAAATAATTCTTACCATTCACAAGAGCATTGATGGACCTGGCTCTCCATCAATGGATTATGCTAAGTGAAATAAGCCACTCGGAGAAAGATAAATATCACATGATCTCACTCCTTTGTGAAATATAATGAACAACATAAACTGATGAACAAAAACAGATCCAGAGACATAGAACCATTGAACATTAAACCTCAGAGGGAAGGCAGGGGAGGGTGTGAGTGGGGGTGTTGTAATAAACCAAAGGACTTGTATGCATGCAGAAAGCATAACCATTGGACACAGACACTAGGGGGGCGAGGGCATGTGCTTAGGGGCAGGAGCAGCCGGGGAGAGGTCAATGGGGAAAAAGGAGACATATGTAGTACTTGCAACAATAAAGAATTTAAATTAAAAAAAGATAGCAACCACCCACCTCCCCACCCATTATTTTCCTTCACCTTGTGGAGAACTATGTCTGGGATGGGGAACAGGTTTTCTGAGAGACCTTCCAAATAATCCAACTTTTACCCACTAAGTGGGTTGAACTGCATGGCAGAGACCTTCCCTCGTGGTTAATGCAGCATCTGAGTCAAGGAACCTGGAGGGAGGAGGAAGCAGAACCTCCCTGGAGCCTCATTAGTGAGGACACAGATGGGAGCACTAAGGCAGTCTCATGCCTGACCTGGTGGGCGCTCCTGATGCTCCGTCTCAGCCTAATTCCTCCTTTCCCTGGAAGTTCCATGGAGCCGGGTCTTGTCTCTGGGATCCCATATAATCTGGGTTAAAATGTCTTGTTATTTCTCCTTTGCACAAGTTTATGACCTGGTCTCAGGAGATCTGGGGACCAAACTCCTACCACGTCTGCTAGCTCTGTGCCTTGGTGCCCAGGGCAGGAGCAGACACCCATTGGTATCAATAAATGCTTGTGGGTTAAAAATGATCATTTGAATCCTTGACTGAAGGCAAGGGCCTAGAGATTTTCCTTGGCAGTTTTCTTCAAATGTGCAGAGAAGCACATGGCATGCTCTGCAAATATATTTTTCAATTGGTGTTCAAGGAGTTTGCTGGGGTGGTTCCTTTGTTTCTCTGTCTGGCCCTGAGAGACAAAATCCCAGTGGATAGCATAGAGTGGATGTTGGCTTTGTCCAATAATGAGGTGCTCCAGAGCTACCTTCTGAGACACTGTTCAAGAAAATCAGTGAATTCATCCATCCAGTAGTGGAAGCAGGAACAGGCCAGAAGCCATTTACACTCTCCTATAACAGTGCTTAGGTGGCATTACTCTGCCTCAAATGAGGACTCCAAGCTGAGATGTTTTACAGCTACCAACTATGCAACTGGATGCACTTTGTTTGCAATCTGTTTTAAGGTAGTAAGCTCCCCATCAGAGAGGAGATAGAGACAACACAAGACGTTATCTGGATAGGGATGCTATAAATCTAATTCCTCTGAAGAGAGGATATAAAGGGGTAGGTAGACTTGTTTGAATCTAAAATCCTTTCAGCTTTGAGTCAGTGGTGCTAGGAGTTTGGTCAGAGGCAGGATAGGCTGAGCAATCTATGGTTTGGGAGATCCAACTTCATGCTATTCACCTGAAAGAGGGAGAAGAAAAGAGGAAGAAGGTGGGGGAGGCAAAAGAGTGAGGGTAAGAGAGAAGGAGAATCTGGCATTTTCAAAGATCCTTGTTCATTGGAGCAATTACCCATGTTCCTCTAAAGAAGTTGCCTTGGGATTGCTTCCCTGAGGCCTTTCCCAAAACTGATAAATGGGCCTGACGCAGTCCTTCCGTCCTGAGCATGAGCCACTTCTTTCCTGAACATGAGGCTCTGGCATCAGCTCTCAGGTTCCCTGGAGCATTGTCAGACAGCAGGAGCCCTGCATGGTCACTGCAGCTCTGAGTGGTTCTGATTCCATGCATTTTTCTAAATTCTTCCCGACTACACCAGGGCTGGTCCCTTCACAAACCCTGCCCACTGTACTGACTGTTAGGAACTTAGTCCAAGTTCCTCCTTTATCCTGCTGGCAGTGCCAAGTGTCAGAGACACTAGGTCAATTCTCGGAGGCGGGGCAGGCGGGGCCTATATATAGGCCATATAGACACGCAGCCAGACACAGGCTGGTGAACAGGTACACAAAGCACTTTAGTCTCTGTACCCACAGCTATGATCTGATCAGCCACATGCTGTCACCTAGACTTACCACCTCACACAGTAGAGGCACCTGAGCTCTCTGCCTCAGTCGCTTCTCCTGTCTCCCCTGCACAGCTCACTGGCTGGGTAACATGGTAGTTATATCTGAGCTCTCTGTGCGCTCTTAGTCTTACACTGTAGCAGCACCAGCTCTCAGCTCCGTCTGAGCTCTCCTCTCTCCTGCACCCATAAGAGCTATACCCTCTGTGCCTGCCGTCTGTCTTCTGAACTCTCTAGCCTCTGCTCTGGCCAACACACTCTCTCTAGCAGACTTCTCCACACACAGGTGGCCAGTAACCTGTACATTACTCCAGAGACAAAGAAGACTAGTTGCCATCAGTGACATCAATCGTTTGGGTTACAGAAGGGCACAGTGTACTGTGTGTTCTTGCACGGCTCATGGTATCTTGGCCTGATAGGGATTCCCAGGCTCAGAGTCCTTGGACATCCCAATTAGACTCATGCTCAGAGCGGCCTTTGGCAGTTCCGCTGTCTTGATAACAAGGCCTCTGTGCTCCCATTGGCCTTGACTATCTGGGGACTTGGTTGGTTCCTAGAGGCACCCACAGCCTTAGGTTCTGTCTCCTTTATTACAGGGACCAGAGATCCAGGTACCAGTTCCTCTGCTTTTCCCCTACCCTGTTCCCACCCTGAGTCCCCCAGGAGTCCTTAGGCTCTTTTATGTCCTGACCGTGACTTTTCACTGAATGCAGGAGAAACATGGAGGCAGCAGAACCAGTGAACACTGAAACCAGTACAGAACAGTGCGAGGTCTTGAGGTCTTAGGCTCATTCTCTCTTTTTTCCTTCCCTCTTCTCCATTTTCTATCTCATGCAAACTAACAAACTGGAAAAGTCTTCATACACTCTAATCCCTTAGTATTTACAGGTGATTACCAATCCCTCCTGTCTTTTCGGTGCTCTGCAGGTAATTCTCTAACCTGCTAGAAAGGCTTGCCAGGTGAGATGAGGAGGCTCATGGAGGTTGTGTGCCCTCCTCAAAGTTGTGTCACTAGGAGGCAACAGGCTGGGTACTGAAGGCCAGTTTTCCAATGCCAATCTGGAGCCCTTTTCGTTCACCCTCTTCCGCCCCCCCCCATACACACACTGTGTCCCCTCTCTGCCCAGTCACACTGCAGAAGGGTTTCTGTGACAAAGGCCATCAGCCCACATAAGTGTTCAGAACTCACCAACTCTTACAGGCTCAGAGCAGTGCTACTTAGTGTAGGGGATCGGCATCACCAGGTTATTGCTAAAGAGGACCAGCTTCTCAGAACAGAGATGCTGAGTCATCTCCAGGAAGAGGACCTGAACACCTTCTTAAATGAGTTTTGTATGATCCTGATGTACACTAAAGTGAGGGGGACATTTGCCTTGAGATCCAGAGAGCAGATGGCCAATGACCCTGAGTGTCCTATGGATTTCCAGACCTGCTACCTGCTACCTGGCCAATGGAAGGGGTCCCAGAGGTCCCTGAATCCAGGCACCACGTGGAGTAGGGAAGGGGCTCAGCCAGTGCTGAGCATTTCCTATGCATTTCTTTGTTCTTCCTCACAGTCACCACAGGGCATCAAGTAAGGGGAAACTGCAAGATTTTTGTGTAAGAGTAAATTGGTTTTTTAATTTAACAATCATTATAAACATCTTTCCATACATAAGTTAGAAAAATATTAACATCATTATTTTAGCATAGTCTCAGAGTGTTCTATTGATTTATTGAATTACATAGTTTATTAACAGCTTTATTGAGATACTAGAGGTCCAGTCCACGAAATTCGTGCACTTGGGGGCGGGGGGCGGGGTCCTTGAAGGGGTGGTCGTCCCTCAGCCGGGCCTGTGCCCTCGCACAGTCCAGGAGCCCTCAGGAGATGTCTGACTGACGGCTTAAGCCCATGGGGGAGAAGTTGGACATCTTTAGTGCTGCTGTGGAGGCAGGAGAGGCTCCTCCCACTGCCGCTGTGCTTGCCAGCAGTGAGCCCGCTTCTGGCTGAGCAGTGCTCCCCACTGTGGGAGCACATTGACCACCAGGGGGCAGCTCCTGCATTGAGCTTCTGACCCCTGGTGGTCTGTGCACATCATAATGACTTGTGGTTCTGCCTTCGGTCGATTTGCATATTAGCCTTTTATTATATAGGATAATTTGATATCATAAAATTCACCCATTTAAAGTATACCATTGAATGGCTTTAATATAGTCAGAGAATTGTGCAAATATCTCCACAATGTGCTTTTAGAACATTTTAATCACTGTCACAGAAACCCCATACCCATTCCCAGGTACACCCCGTTTCTCCCTCCCCATAGCTCCTGGCAACATCTAGTCTACTTTCTGTCTCTATGGATTTGCCTTTTCTCTAATTTTTTAAACAAAATATCTAATGTTGAATGTTTATGTTGTTTTCATATTATGATTATTAACAAGACTCTGATAAACAACTAATATGCAGTACATATTTTTACATTTTGTCGGATTATATTCTTTTTTAAAAAATATATTTTATTGATTTTTTACAGAGAAGAAGGGAGAGGGATAAAGAGCTAGAAACATCGATGAGAGAGAAACATCAACCAGCTGCCTCCTGCACACCCCCTACCGGGGATGTGCCCGCAACCAATGTACATGCCCTTGACCGGAATCGAACCTGGGACCTTTCAGTCCGCAGGCCGACGCTCTATCCACTGAGCCAAACCGGTTTCAGCCGGATTATATTCTTAAGATAGATTTCTAGAGCTAGAATATGTCTAATCCAAAGCATGTCCTTTTGTTTGTTTGTTTTTAAAGTCACAAAATGATGGTGTTGAACATACATTTTTCTCCTTTTCCATGTGTATGGAAAAATACTCAGTAATATGAAGACACTATTTTTCAAGAATAAGAGTGAATTGTATGTGTGTGTGTGTGTGTATGTGTGCAAATTGGTTGTGTAGCATAGTTATATGATTTCCAAGAAATATAAAATTAAATTTACAAAAAACTGGAAGAACAATTATAAGCAGTTTGGCATTTGCTTCAGTGTCTAATTCTATCACAATGATTTCTAGCATAAAAGCAAATAGTTTCTGGGTCTCACGTATCTGCAATAATTGTCAGTATAAGTTATGATTGTTATCCTTGCTTCTTGGAGAGATGCCTTTCTCAATATTTGTGATTTAGCTCCAAAAAGTTTCTTTGCCTATTTCTTTAAGGCACTGAGGTAATTAAAAAAAAACCTTCTTCATATTTACGTTGATGTTCTAGTAATGAGTGCTGTGGAACTTAAACATGTTTCACAGATTAAGTTGACAGGGTGGCATGAACCTGACAGTTTGCATTAATTTGGGGAATGCAAGTTGAAACCATCTCCCTGGAGGACACTCTGGCAATATGTATAACAATGAGGTGTGCTTCCCTTTGAATGTACCTAGAAATATATCCAAAGGTGATATACAAAGACATTTACTGATTCATCATCTGTAATAGGGAAAACAGGAAAGAAGCTAAATATCATCAACACAATATTGATTTAAAATATATATGATACAATCACAAAATGTAATAGCATTAAAAATGGTGAAAATATAAACAGAATGTGTTCACCAGCACATTGAGTGAATAAAAACACTTTAGTAAAAAAATAAAATTGAAACATCTTCACCAAAATGTTAAGTGATTTTTAATTCCTTTACATTTTATATTTAAGGGCATTAAAGAAAATTTAACAAAATCCAATAGTAGAAAATAAACATATGTGAATGCAAGTTTAATATGGGAGTTTATTGAACAGATATCATAATAAAAAGTAAGTTTGGCACATACAAAAAAGCAGCTATGCACCAACTTATCCTACCTAATAAAAGAGAAACATGCAAATTGACCGTACCTTCGCTATGCTCACAGCCAATCAGAGCGAACAAGATGGCAGTTAATTTGCATATGAGGGCGCTGAGCAGCCTGGGTCCCAGAAACATCATCCAGACCCAAGCCGCTCCTAGCTTGTAGGCCCGTGCTTAGGTCCTCAGCGGCAGGGGTCCCAGAACGCCCCCTGGCCACTCGAAGCCTATGGGTGCAGGCGCCAAGCCGCCTGGCGGGCGTGAACATCCCCGTGTCTCTATAACAACGTGGGGATGATCCCACCCCGCCCCCAGCAGCTTGCAAAGGCTCGTGCACAAAGTGGCGGTTTGGGGCCACACCCCCAGCCAGGCACGCACAACCTGGGGCTGGCTGCTGGCCTCTGGGGTGTGCCGAGACCCTGGCGGCCACCACTGCATGCTGCCCAGGGTCCCTGCATGCCCCCAGCCTGGGACCCATGGTGGGGCTAGCTGGCCTCCCCCAGCCGCTTGCAAAGGCTCGCACATGAAGCAGCAGTTTGGGGCCACGCCCCCAGCCAGGCGCCCATGACCGGGGGCTGGCTGCTGGCCTCTGGGGTGTGCCGAGACCCTGGCAGCCACTGCTGCATGCTGCCCAGGGTCCCTGCATGCCCCCAGCCTGGGACCCATAGTGGGGCTAGCTGCTGGCGTCGGGGCGTTTGGAGACGGGGATGTTCCTGCCCCACCCCAGAGGCTTTCCAAGCTTCAGCACCAAGTGGCGGTTCATGTCCATGTCCTCAGCCCAGTGCCCTCCACAGGGGGAGAGCTGCTGGCCTCTGGGGTGTGCGGAGACCCTGGCAGCCACCACTGGGTGGCAGGGACATGCCCCTAGCCCAGTGGACACAACCCAGGGGCTGCATGAGCTGCAGAGGATACACCTTTTAAAAAATATATTTTATTGATTTTTTTTACAGAGAAGAGGGGAGAGGGATAGACAGTTGGAAATATTAATGAGAGAGAAACATCGATTAGCTGCCTCCTGCACACTCCCCACTGGGGATGTGCCTCCAACCAAAGTACATGCCCTTAACAGGAATCAAACCTGGGACCCTTCAGTCTGCAGGCCTACGGTCTATCCACTGAGCCAAACCAGTTTGAGAGTAAATACCTTTTCTGACAACTCATTGGCTAAGCTCCCTGTAGGCCGTCACTTGCAGTGTTCTTGGTAATTTGGGTTATAAGAATCCAAGAAGGTGATCTAGGGTTTTTCCACCACACTCCTGGAGGAAAAAATGAAGGTCCCTTGAGGGGTCTCAGATTGAAGAGACTGCAGGCTGGGCTGAGGGACAACACCCCTCTATCCCCCCACTCCCGTGCATGAATTTTGTGCACCGGGCCTCTAGTTAATAAATATAAATACAAAAGCCTAAATAAAACATTAGGATATCTACTTTATTAGTTTATACTGAAACACAAGTATCCTATCTAATAAAGAGGGAATATGCTAATTGACCATCATGCTGTCACAAAGATGGCTGCACCCACAGCTGAGGCCAAGTTCCCATAAGGAGCCTTAACGAGAAATCAGCAAGGACCTGAGGCTACACCCTCCCCTCTCATGGGGCTTGACAGGGGACCTCAGGCCGCACCCCCCCCCAACCCCAGTGCCAGGTCAGGGGACCTGAGGCCATGCCCTCCCCCAGGAGGGCTTGGCGGGGGACCTCAAGGTGTGCTTCCCATCCTGGTGTTGGGCTAGGGGACCTCAGGCTGCTCCCCCTGCCCCAGTGCCAGGCCAGGAGACCTCAGGCTGCGCCCTCCACCAGGTGGGGCTTGAAAGGGGACTTCAGGCCACGCCCCCCACCCAGCACCAGGCCAGGGGACCTCAGACCACACCCCCAGCCTGGCAGGGGTTGACAGGGGACCTCAGGCTGTGCCCCTTGTCCCAGCACCGGGCCAGGGGACCTCAGGCTGTGCCCCCCTGCCTGGCTGGGCTTGACAGGAGACCTCAGGCCATGCCCCCCACCCAGCAGGGTTTGATGGGAGACCTCAAGATGCAACCCCAGTGCTGGGTCAGGGGAACTCAGGCTGTGCCCCTGCCCAGCGGGGCTTGATGTGGGACTTGAGGCTGCACCCCCCTTCTGGTGCTGGGCTGGGGGACCTGAGGCTGCACCCCCCTGCCTGGAGGGGCTTGACGGGGGACCTAAGGCCATGCCCCACACCAGGGGATCTCAAGCTGTGTCCCCGACCTGGCAGGGCTTGATGAAGGACCTCAAGGCACACTCCCTGCCTCAGTCTGGGCTGGGAGACCTCAGGCCACGCCCCCCATCCTGGCACCAGGCCAGGGGACCTGAGGCTATGCCCCCTGCCCAGCAGGGCTTGACAAGTGTGGGACTGGCCTATCTGGATCTAGCCCAGTGGGGGCAGGGCTGGCTGGGTCTGGGTCTCACACAATTTTGAGGTGCATGTGGGTGGGCGAGGACTTGACTCTGGGTCCAGTGGTGTGCCCCAGACTCTGACAGGAGGAAGGCTTTCATATATGTTTTACTAATTTTTATCTCTGACACTTCTATTATAGAGAAAGGGCAAATAGCAATATTAAATTATTTCGTCTAATCCCCTTTTTAATGTGCATGAATTTTGTGCACTGGGTCACTAGTGGTTTAATATTAGGAGAGCTATTAAAAGTGATATGCACTATCCCCTATGTTCATTGCAGCATTATTTTCAATAGCCAAGATATGGAAGTAACCTAGGTGTCCATCAACAGATGAATGGAAGAAGATGATGTGGGGCATATGTACAATGGAATATTACTGGAACATAAAAAAGAAGGAAATGTTACCATTTGCAGCAACATGGGTGGACCTAGAGGGTATTATGCTCAGTGAACTAAGTCAGGCAGAGAAAGACAATTACCATAGAGTTTTATTTATATGTGGAATCAAAACACAAAACAAAAAGAGCAGATTCATTTAAAAAAGAGACAAAAGGTAGTCTGGGGGATGGGTGGAAAGGGGAAGGGAAATAGAGTCAATAATATTGTGATAAGTTTGCATGGTGACAGATGATTATAAGAATTGGTGGGGTGATCACATTTTAAGTAAAAAATTGTCGAATCATTATATCATACACCAGAAACAATATCCTATCTAATAAAAGGCTAATATACAAATAGACCAAATGGCGGAATGACCGGTTGCTATCATGCATACTGACCACCAGGGGGCAGACGCTCAATGCAGGAGCTGCCTCCTGCTGGTCAGTGCGCTCCCATAGGGGGAGCGTTGCTCAGCCAGAAGCCCAGTAGCCGGGCTCACGGCTGGCGAACCAGCAGCAGCAGGAGCCTCTCCTGCCTCTGCGGCAGCGCTAAAGCTGTCTGACTGACAGCGGGGAGTGGGCCTAAGCCATCAGTTGGACAACCCCCCGGGGGCTCCCAGACTCCAAGAGGACACAGGCCAGGCTGAGGGGAACCCCCCAAGTGTACAAATTTCGTGCACTGGGCCTCTAATGACCATATAAGATTGTATATCAACTATACTTAAATTAAGAAGAAATAAAAAATAAAAATAATTAATTTCTCAGATATTGTAGGTTTTTTAGAAAATTAAACCTAGGAATGATTATTCTAAAATTTAAAAAAGTATCTTTATAAAAGTTAATAAAAAGTGATAGGCACTGAAAAAGCATCTGACCCAAAATGCAACAGCCATATCTGATTATTAAAGTACTACTGTAAAATGCAAATGGAAAGATAGTTGCTAAATATCTTTCACTTAAAAATCCTCTAAAACTCCTCATTGCACTTGGAATACATTTTACAACCTGAACAAGACCATGCAGGCTCTGGACCCCTTTGGCCTGCACAACTTCCTGTCTCACACTCTCCTCTTTACTCCAGCCACCCTGGCCCCTATTTCATCCCTTCACCCCAGTGAGCTCTTTCCCACCTCAGGGCCTTTGCACATACATCTCTGTCTGCAAGGCTCTCTGTTCAGGACTTCCTTTATATCTCATCCAAAAAAGACATCAAAATATGGAAAGTGTTATCTATCTCTATATCATGGAATTAAAAAGTTTATATTTTCTTATTTTTTATTTTTAAAATTTTCATTCCACCTGCATTAGATTTTCAAAATGAAAAAGGCACAGTAAAATGTATTAATCTTAAATCCATTTTAAATGTTTTTGGTGAGATCTAAAATATTGATCTAAAGATTTCCCCTAAATAAATAAACAGCTGCCCCAGTGTTATTTATGCCAAAGGGTCCCCATAATGACCCACTCAATCCCAGGTGTGCTCAGCCCTGTTCCTGATGTTGCTGCCCAGCTCCCATGATCTGCTCACTCCAGCGCCAGGGCCACACTGCTTTAGAATCTTTTCTACTTGACAGAGCAAGTCCCCTTCTTTCAATCAACCATTTCCTGATTTGTTTGCATATTTATTTTTAGATAAAATTCAGAATAGTTTTTGTTTCCCTAAAATCCTGTTATGATTTTGACTTCAAATAAGTTAATAAATTTATATTAATTTAGGAGAATGTGTGCCTTTGCAATATTTTATCTTTCTATCTAGAAATTAGTAAGTCCATCCATTTATGATTAGACTAAGGGCTCAGTGCACAAATTCGTGCACCTTGAAAGCAACTGTGGGCCACAAGGCTGTGGTGGGCACAGGGGCGAATCTCGACCCATCCTCCGGGACCCTCCTGCCACAGCTCCTGATCCCCTGTCTGCAGGCAGTTCTGATCCCACTGCCGCAGCTCCCATGCACTGAAGGTGCAGGCCTGCTCACATTGGCTGACAGTGCCGAGCAATCGGGGCCAGCGCCAGCAGCAGGTGTGAGTGCTGAGTGGGACTGTGGCATGCAGGAGCAAAGAATTTTCAGTAACCACCAGAGGATTGCCACATGACAGTGACTGGTGCCCTGCCTTGGTCTGGTGCCTCCGCTCATTTGCTCCACCATCCCACTGTAGCTGACACCCACCATGTTCCACACACTGCTGCCTGCTGCTGATGCCTGCCATGTTCCACATGCACCCCCTGGTGGTCAGCATGCATCATAGCAACCAGTTGTTAGGTAGTTCAATTGTTGGGTTGTTCCACTGTTTAGTCTATTTGCAAAATAAGGTTTTATATATATAGATGGGGAAATGGAGCATTGGAAGGCCCTGCACAATTCCTGTTAACATCTTAATGCTTTAGATTATTTTGTGGATGTTTCACATTGTATTTTCACCTGATGATTGTCTATATATACACATATATATACACATATACATATACATATACATATACATATACATCCTACATAATAAAATGGTAATATGTAAATTACCATCACTCTGCTAGGCCCACGATTGGGCCAGCAGGAGGCGCAGGGGGCGGGACTCAGGGTGGCCGGGGTAGCTGATTGGGCCAGCAGGACGCTGAGCTCGCGGCGCCACTGGCGCCGGGAGCTCAGCGTCTGTGCCATGGCTGCCCCGGAGGCTTTCGGAAGGCCTGGTGCACCTGCGGACAGACAGCCAGCCGGCTCCCCCGCGATCAAAAGCCAAAGCGGGGGAGCTGTCTGTCTGTCTGCTCCGGCGCAAGGCCTTTCGAAAGCCTCCGCCGCGCCGGAGGCTTTCGGAAGGCCTGGGGCACCAGCGGACAGACAGCCAGCTGGTGCACCAGGTGCATGATTAAATCATGCACTGGGCCTCTAGTATATTTATAATAGTAATGGGAAATATTTACTGAGGGGCCACCACAGGTCAACTCTTTGTGTTAAACACTATTACTTAACTAGAGTGCACAAAATTTGTTCATTGTGGGGTGCATGTCCCTCAGCCCAGCCTGCACCTTCTCCAATCTGGGACCCCTTGAGGGATGTCCGACTGTCCGTTAAATTTTTTTCTGGTCACTCTTCCCTCCCCTGCCGGCCATCCCTCTCACAATGCAGGACTGCTGGCTTCCACCCCTCGCCTGCCTGCCTGCCTGATTGCCCCTAACCACTTCTGCCTGCCAACTTGATCACCCCCTAACCACTCCCTTGCCATCCTGATCGATGCCTAGCTGCTCCCCTGCCAGCCCGATTGCCCCTAACTGCCCTCCCCATGCCAGCCTGGTTGCCCCCAACTGCCCTCCCCTGCAGCCTAGTCACCCCCAACTGCCCTCCCCTGCTGGCCTGGTTACCCCTAACTTCCCTCCCTTGCCAGCCTGGTTGCCCCTAACAGTCCTCCCCTGCAGGCCTGTTCCACCCCCAACTGCCTCCCTTGCAGGCCTGGTCCCTCCCAAATGCCCTCCCCTGCTGGCCTGAATGCCCACAACTGCCCTCCCTTGCTGGCCATCTTATGGCAGACATCTTGTGTCCACATGGGGGTGGCCATCTTTGATCACCTGGGGGTGGCCATCTTGTGTGTTGGAGTGATGGTCAATTTGCATATTACCTCTTTATTATATAGGATGTTAACCTTGCAGCTCTTTTTTTTCCCCACATGAAAAGAGCAAATCATAAAGAGCTCAGCTAACATGCCTGAGGTTTCAAAGCAGGTGGCAGTGCCATTCTTCTCACTAATTTTTTTTTTTTTGTTATTCTCATGCAAGGGTAAGTTTCTATTGATTTTTAGAGAGAGTGGAAGGGAGGGGGAGAGAGAGAGAGAGAGAAACATCGATGTGAGAAAGACACATCGATTGGTTGCCTCCCACACTTTCCCAAACCAGGGCCAAGGATCTATGCTGCAACTAAAGTATGTGCCCTGGACCAGAATCAAACTGGGGACCCTTCAGTCTGCTGGCTCCCCGCCATTACAGGCTAACTGCTCTGTCTCTTTTTCTCACTTCCTGGCTGCTCTAATTTAATTGAGAACATCCAGAATTTTTTTCTGGTCACTTGTATAAAGAATCTTATTAAACTCACTGAAGTCACATGTCCACATACAAGCATCATCACTGTGGCGAGCCAGTTAAATGTGCTGATCCCTCCTCTCTGGGGCCCTGAACCGCACTCCCCAGAACCACCTGGATGTGGAAATTGGCAGGGGAAATAGAAGTCATGTCCACCACAGGCCATTGTCAAATAAAATGTCGACTTCTGGTTTCCATTCTGACATATAAAGAGCTTAGAAGTCCTTATTCTCATCCTTATGTTAAGAGAAAAGATGAACAATCCAAAAAACAGGAACTCTGTTAGATCCATCAGATCATTGAAGTCACATGACTATGAAATTAATCTTTGCTGCTGCAAACCACTGAGATTTAGGGTTCTGTTAGTACAATACAACCTAGCCTATCTTCCTGATAAGATGGAAAACATCTTTTCCATTCAAAGTGAGAGACAAAATCAAAAAGCATAAGAGAAGACAGATTTGACCACCTCAAAATGTAACACATCTATTTGGCAAATCACATCAAATGGAGACAAATGGCAAGCTAGAGAAACCTTTTGCAAGTTACATGGCAAAAAGCTGATATCCATAACAACTGAGATTTCCTAACAAATAATCCAAATGGAAAAGAGGACAAAAGTTCTCAAATTGCAATTCCAAAAAAAAAAAAAAAAAAAAAAAAATTGGCCAAAAGGTATGTGAAAAGATATCCAACTGTTGTTTAACCCAGAATGAAAGAAGTCAAATTTAAACATTGCTCTTTTTCACCTTGCAAAGTGTTTCTCAGTTGGAGAGTCATTCCATACACCAAAAGGTTTCAGGTTTGATTCCTGGTCAAGACACATACCTTAGTTCAGTGGTTCTCAACCTTTCTAATGCTGCAACCCTTTAATACAGTTCCTCATGTTGTGGTGACCCCCAACCATAAAATTATTTTCGTTGCTACTTCATAACTGTAATTTTGCTACTGTGAATGAATCGTAATGTAAATATCTGTGTTTTCCGATGGTCTTAGGCTCTACAGCAGCAGTTCTCAACCTGTGGGTCGCGACCCACAGGTTGAGAACCGCTAGCAGGGTTGCCTAAGATCATCGGAAAACACAGATATTTACATTACGATTCATAACAGTAGCAAAATTACAGTTATGAAGTAGCAACGAAAATAATTTTATGGTTGGGGGTCACCACAACATGAGGAACTGTATTAAAGGGTCATGGCATTAGAAAGGTTGAGAACCACTGCCTTAATTGCTAGTTCTGAAAATGTTTTGGAACTAGAGTGTTTGTGATGTGATGTGATAGTAGTGAAAAATTGTGAATGTGCTTGATGTTAAAATTTACACTTTGAAGGATCATAGAACATTATATAGTTTAAATTAATTTTTAATAGAATATCATTCAATTAAAAATACATTTTATTTTATTCAGTAGTATAAGAAAAATACAGTAAAATTATAAGTATGTGTAAAATAAACAAAGAAAAAAGTTTTAAAATTGCTGTTATAAGGGAGGGGAAGCCCTCTCTGCAGTGGCAGCTGACACAGGCTGATGCCCAAGACCTGGGACTACAAGGCTCACAGCAGCTGAGGCGAGTGGCTCACAAGCTGCAGGTGGGTCCACATCTGGAAGTTCAGGGACAGCTGTGCCTGGAGCCTGCTCTGGCTCTGGAGAGGGCAGCAGAGTTGGCGTTTCCTCTTTAGGTGTTTCTTGATCTTGCTCAGGAGCTGCTTCTGTAGATCCAGGAAGAGAACATGTTACACCATGAGTGCCTTCTGTGTGCCTTCCAAGGAAGGGAACCTCTCATCTCCATCACTGAAGTTTCCATTCAAGACCCCACCCCAGGAAGTCCTCCAGACTGCAGGCACGGGCTCTGACCTGAGTGACTCTGTGCTTCTGTCTAAACCCAGCCTCTGGAGGCTCTTCTCTGTGTGGTCCAGCGCCATCCCCTCCCCACTCACCCACATCACTGACCCCTTGTCCTCTGTGTCTGCCTCAATGGGTTCTAGGTGGTACAGCTGTGAATGGAGATGCTAGGCCTGGCTTTGCAGATCTGGGCCTGGAAAGTGGAGCTCTAGGGATGTCAATAGCAACATCAGCCTGGGAAATTCTGGTGGCTGATATAAATCTTGAGGATATACGTCCAGCCAGATGCCCAGGATGCAGAAGTTGGCCTGGGGAAAGAGAGAGATGGGCATTAGATTCTGAGGCCTGGCCTTTCCTCCCCAGAGCAACACTCAGAGAGCCTGGGGTCCTGTTCCTCCTGCCCTTGCCCATCCAGAAGCCAGACCTACTCCTTGTCCACCTTCAGTCTGGCAGTCCTGGCAGAGACGTGCCTGGTACCCAGGAGGGGCTGGCAGAAAGCCCTCTTATATGACAGCTCTTGGTCAATGAGGGAACCACCTGTCCCCTTCTTCAAGGGAACCTGACATGTCCTCATTGTCCCTGTCCCTTCCCACTACCCTCACATAGAAATGTGAATTCCACGCGGGAAGGGAAGGCTGGTGTCTGCTCTGTTCATTGCACTCATTGGCACACAGTAGATGCCCCAGAAATAGCTAACCAATGAACAAACAAATGAATTCTGCCTCTATCCCGGGCATCCCACAGCCCACGTAATACCTCAAACTTTGTCTCCTGCAACTACATACTGCCTAATTCACTAACTGTTCTGTGTGGTTCTTCTCCTGCCATTGACATTTAACTCTCACAGGTAGAGAGCACCAGCCAAGCTGCTACCAGGTTAGTGAGCAAGGTGCTTCTCACATGCCCTGTTGCAGGTCCCTGGATAGGGGTGCAGGCAGGGTATGGATTTTCTGAGGGACTCACTCTGTCCACTGACCTCTCCACTCACCCACACCACCCAAATCCACATGCACAGCTCTCTGACTCCCATCATTTTTTTCTATAAGAAGACCTCAGACATGTGCCCTCAAGCAGAAATCCCGCCATGTGTGGGATCCAAAGGTTTTCCAGAACTTTTGATTCACAATCCCTATACTCCCCTCACGGCTCTGATCCAAAACTGACTCACATTTTCTGCTGGTCCAGAGATCCACCATCCTCTTCAAAATATGAGGAGATGCAGCCATTCATTGAGGAGGACATCACATCAACTGTCCTGTGGACAGTACGAGCCTGTGCAGTCTAGTGTGACTGAATCGCTCCTGACTAGAAGGAAGCTATGCAGTGCAGGCTGGGGGTCTGCTCTGTGCACTGGATTATGGTCAGTGCATAGAGATGTGTCTGTACCTGGCAGGGCTTCTGATATATTTGCTGAATAAATGAGCCCAAACCAGCCCCATCTCAGATAGCTGGGTGACCCTCGGACCCCACTGCTCACCCCTGGGATTTCTGATCTGGCTTCAACCAAGACAGGGACCCCTAATGGAGTCTCCAATCTCTTTATCAAATGAGAAAAGAGCTTAGCCCGAGGACCCTAGAAGAATCACAAATTTGGCAGAGGCTTCATCATGAGGAAGAGAAAATGACCAATTAATACAACCTTAGCCCCTCCAGCAGACCTCTCCACTGTCCAGACATCCAGAGAAAACTTTCCAGGGAGGCCCCCACTGAGTCTCTACAATAACCCTGTGAGCTTGCTCCTAGGTTGACCAGGGTTCAGAGGAACAAACACTCAGAGAGATGCAGTGACCTGAAGACTCACAGCAAGCTGGTGGCAGAGTGACCACTGTGCTGTGGAAGGGGAGGGGCTCACCTGGTAAATAGTTGGCCCCACACCCATTGGGTGGTAGCAAATGCTCTATAATAACACAGAAAGGTGGGAAGAAAAGTGGGGTCCCTGCTCAGGAAGGTGGGTATATTGTTGTTAGCTAGGTCTTTGTTCTCAGAGTCTCTCTTACTGTCTTTGGGCTGGGCTACCATCAAATAGTTCACCTGCAGCCCTATCAGCTAAGGGCCAATGCCCTGGCTTGGGGAGAACAAGACAGGTGTGCTGGGGACTCCAGTTCAGACTGAACCCCCAGGCACTCACTGATTGGTAGAGGGAGCTGGGACAGGAATGATCGCTTGCTCAGGGGAGGGAAGGGGGAAGGAGGGTGAGGCCTCCTTGTTGGACACAGACCTGTATGGCTGGGTGGATGAAAGCACCCTGAAACCCAAAGGCTGCATCATCTGAGTCTCCTGATATAACCTAGGATGGTTCCACTATTCTAAGTCCCACCACCCCTATGAAGGGAATACATTTCAAGAACTTTTGGGGCTCTTCTGTTTGTAGGTGAATATGGCTTCCTCAATGGGCAACTTGTGGACATAGTAGGACCCCATGATGTACTGTGTGATTCCCGACATGATGTCCAGTATGTTCTGCACACTCCCTGGGCCTCCAGCTTGTAGACCAGGTCCTGCCAGGGCAGGTCCTGGAAGAAGCTGTTGTAGCGGTAATGCACAGAGCCCAGGTACCTGGCCATGGGGTGAGAACTCAGCGGGATGACCAGTTAAAGCATGTAGCCCAGCTACTCCAGGAAGAGTGGCTGCTCCAGAAAGAGTGGCTGCACAGCACTGAAGTAGTGCCGCACCCTGGCCACCAGGACTTTCACTGGCTTCGGGAGCTGGGAATTGTAGTTACAGTGTCTCTGTATCCATGAGATGATGGTGCTGAAGGCTGCCTAGACCTCATCCTGGGAACAGGTGCACACCACAGGCAGAATGTGTTGCTGCAGGACTCGGACCAGAACTGCCCCTGCCAGTCGGAGGCATTGAGGAGGAGGATATTCTCAGGCAACTGGTTGTCAGAGATGAGGATGTGGTTTAGCTGGCCATGCACAGTCTTACTGGAGATCTGCAGCTAGCTCAGCGGGTATCAGTTGTCCAGGTTGTTGGTCCTCTTGTTTCTGGTTGTACCACCTGTTGCTCCTTCTGGAATGTGCTCCAGCCCCACCTGGGGAAGAGAAACCAGGTTAAAATGTGCAATTTTAAATAGTAAACAGCTGCTGTGGAGACCACAGTCCAGAGCTTCCAAAATAAGGAGATGTTCCACTCACGGTGGGTGGCTCCACCTCCAAGCCCATTGCTAAGATGAACAAGTCTACTGAACAGCACCATGGCCTCTCATGTAGACCTACCCTCCCTTTACTTCTCCAACCTTTATTTAATCTCAAAATGCTTCTCGCAAATGCCATGGTGCATTAAAAATCAGGATAAAGTGGGTGGACAAATACTTATTCATCTTCTGGTTTGCTTTAGGAATCCCATCCTAAAGAGACCCTTGTGTATGATCCCCAGATGGGTTTGTGTTCTCAATGCTTATGGTACCAGGTTAACCACAGGACTCATCACATTCTACTAGAATATTTTAAAACCCAAGTCAACCCAGTCATGTGCTCATCTTGAGGGTATGGATTCACATCCACAATCTTATTCAGCATTAGGGCATGAAAAGGAATGGCCACTGGGTGAGACAGAAGAGCCTCAGGAAAAAGCCCAGCTGAACCAGAGCTCAAGTGCTGAGGGCTGAGAGAGGCTCTGACTCCAGGGGAGATTAGAAGCGGTGCCTGTGGAGAAGATGAGTGTGGACCCCTGGGCCCTGGAACATGCCCTGTCCCCTCTTCAGTGCTAGGGGCCAACAGAGGAGATGCTCAGGATGCTGTTCCGTGGGAGTAGAGCAGGGTGGTGTTTCTGTCCCAGGTGCAGGTGACAGTCAGTGTTCAGGAACTGCTTGCTGCTGCTTAACCCTACAATTTTCTGCAAAGTGGAAGGCAGGGGGATGCTTAAAGCATGTTTTGCCCATGTGCTGATGGGATATGAAGTCAAATGAAATGCAGGTTAACAAGGACAGCCCTGACATAAAGGGTCTCTGCCCCAATGCTCATTGGTCAATTTCCCCCAAAGTCCCATTGTCCTGGATCTCAAGAATGTCACATCTTTAGAGCAGAGGGCTCCTGAGAGACTAATTATTCCCAACTGATGACTCATAGTATCATGACGGAGGCCCAGAAGAAACAGACTTGCTCAAGATTCTGAAGGATTATAGAGTTAAATTTTATAGAATCTAAATTAAATTTATGTTTGAGTATTTATTAAATTTTCCTTAAAATAGACTCTATGTTACTGAATAGTATAAGAAAAATACAGTAAAATTTTAAGTATATATAAAATAAACACAAGTGTTTTAAAACTGCATATAAAGGGGGGTGGCGAGGGGAGGAAGCCCTCTCTGCATGGCAGCTGACACATGCTATGGTCCAGGATCTAGGACTACAGGACTCCCAGGAACTGAGGAGAGTGGCTCACAAGCTGCAGGTGGGTCCACATCTGGAAGTTCATTGAAAGCTGTGCCTGGAGCCTGCTCTGGCTCTGGAAAGGGCACTAGAGTTGGTGTTCCCTCTTTAGGTATTTCTTAATCTTGCTCAGGAGCTGCTTCTGGAGATCCAAGAAGAGAACATGTTACACCATGACTGCCTTCTGTGTGCCTTCCAAGGAAGGGAACCTCCCATCTCCATCACTGAAGTCTCAGTTCAAACCCCCACCCCCGGAAGTCCTCCAGTCTGCAGGCCAGGGGCACTGACCTGAGCGACTCTATGCTCCTGCCTAAACCTAGCCGCTGGGAGCCTTTCTCCATGTGGTCCAGCCCATCCCCTCACCACTCACCCACACCACCCAAATCCACATGCACAGCTCTCTTTGACTCCCTCCCTTTTTACTAGGAGAAGTCCTCAGACCTCTGCCCTTTTGCAGATATCCTACCATATGTGGATCACAATGGTTTGGTCAGCATCACCAATTCATAATCCCTGTATTTTCCTTATGGCTCTGACCCAAAGCTCATTCACTTTTTCTGTTGGTCCAGAGTTCCACCATCTGCTTCACAATATGGGAAGATG
Organism: Cnephaeus nilssonii; assembly: GCF_951640355.1. Taxonomy (NCBI): domain Eukaryota; kingdom Metazoa; phylum Chordata; class Mammalia; order Chiroptera; family Vespertilionidae; genus Cnephaeus; species Cnephaeus nilssonii. The sequence goes on from NC_137090.1 coordinate 47,063,128, forward strand.
CAGCAATACCTCAAAGAGGACATTACATTGACTGTCCATGGACACTACCTGTCTGTGTAGCCGAGTGTGACTGAATCACTCCTGACTAGAAGGCACCTCTGGAGTGCAGCCCTGGGGTCAGTGCCTAGATATGTGTCTGTACCTGGCAGGCCTTCTAATGTATTTGCTGAATGAATGAGCCCAAACCAGCCCCATCTCAGATAGCTGGGTGAGCCTGGGCTCCCATTGCTCACACCTGGGATTTCTAGTCTGACTTTACCCAGGACAGGGACCCCTAATGGAATCTCCAGTATCTACCAAAAGAGAAAATAGCTTAGCCCAAGGTGCCAAGAGAATCACAAATGAGGCAGAGGCTTTCTTAAAAGGAAGAGGAAATGGCCAATTAGCTCAACCACAGTCCTTACATCACACCTCTCTACTGTCTAGGCACCCAGAGAGTCCTTTCTTAGGAGAACCCCCCGAATCCCTACAATAACCCTATGAGGTTGGTCCTCAGTTCTCCCCATATTCAGAGAAACAAACACTCAGAGAGATGCAGTGAAAAGACTCACAGCAAGCAGGTGGCTGAGTGACCACTGTGTATGGTGGGGCAGGGCTCACCTGGTACATGGTTGGCCCACACATGTTGGTTAGTAGCAAATGTTCTGTATTAAGACAGAAAGGTGGTTGGGGATGAAAGTGGGGCCCCTATCCAGGAAGGCAGGCATCAGGTATTGGATCAGATTGCCCAGAAGGGATGCCTGGGTGGTCTGCACTATACAGGTCCTTTTTCTTCCATTGTGAGGGTCAAGTTATTTGGAACTCTGAGAGTGCTGCTGGGGCCCCTTGGCTGGTTGGCAGCTGAGGCCCAGGGCTGGGCTAACTGGCCTCCATGTTGGGCTCAGGATGCCCCCAGTGGGAGGCCAGCCCTTGGCCTCTGGCCACCCAGCTCTGAGTCTGGGCACAGGGTGGAGCCAGCTCCCTGGGAAGCAGAGTCCTGGCTTCCAGGAAAGGCAGGTGGAGAAGGTGAGGACAGTTCTCCCTGAATGGGTCAGGGTCCAGAAAAACAGACTTGCTCAAATCTCTGAGGGTTTATAGGGTTAAATTTTATAGAATCTAAATTAAGGGTATGTTTAGGAGTATGTCATTGAATGTTCTCTACTATTCACTGTATGTTACTGAACATCATAAAAAATACAGTAAAATTATAAGCATATGTAACATAAACACAAAACTTTTAACACTGCATCTAAATGGGGGCGGGAGCGCCCTCTCTGCTGTGACAGCTGACATGCTCTGTGGCCAGTGATCTGGCACCACAGGCCTCGCAGGGAGCTGGGGTGAGTTGCTCAAACGCTGCAGGTGGTTCTTCTGCCTCTTGAAGTTCAGTGAAAGCTGGGCCTGGATCCGGCTCTGGCTCTGGAAAGGTCACTAGGGTGGCGTTGCCTCTTGAGGGTTTTCCTGATGTTGTTCTGGAGCTGGTTCTGCAGATCCAAGAAGAAGACATGCTACCACCCTCACTGCCTTTTGTGTGCCTTCCAAAGGCACACTCACCCACACCACCCCTGGAGGCCTCCTCCTTTCTCGGCCTCAGTGGGCTCAGGTGCTCCCGCCATGACTGGAGGCACTGGGCCTTGTTTGGAAGGTCGGGGACTGGAAAGTTGAGCTCTAGAGAAGCCAACAGCATCATCAGGCTGGGAAATTCTGGAGGTTCTGGTCCAGCCAGATGCCCAGGAAGCAGGAGATGGTTCTGGGGAGAAAGATAGGTGAGCAGCAGTCCGAGGCCTGGCCTTTCATTCCACACAGTCTTCCCAGAGCAGCACTCAGAGAGCCTGGGGTCCTGTGCCTGCTGCTCCTTCCCATCCAGAAGCCAGACCTACTTCTTGTCCACCTTCAGTCTGACAGTCCTGGCAGAGATGTGCTGGTCACCCAGGGGGGGCTGGCAGAAAGCACTACTACTGACAGCTCTGGATCAATGAGGTAACCACCTGTGCCCTTCTTCAAGGGAACCTGACCTGCTCTCCCAGTGTCCCTGTCCCCTCCCACTACCTTCCCACCAAAATGTCAACTCCATGAGGACAGGGAAGGCTGGTGTCCTCCCTGTTCATGTCACTCATTGGCACACAGTAGGTGCTTCAGGAATACTGACCAATGAGCAAGCAAATGAACCGCAGGGACTTCCTATCACCTCAAACTTTTGCTCCTGCACCTACACGCTGCCTAATTCACTAGATGTCCTGTACGTTTCTTTGCCTCCCACTGAAACTCAAGTCCCACAAGGTGGGGTACCCCTGCCAAGCTGCCACTGAGGAGGTTCCACAAGATTAGTGAGCATGGTCCCTGGATAGGGGTGCAGGCAGGGCTGGGATTAAGAGTGGAAGGGTATGAATTTTCCGAGTGGCTCACCCTCTCATTGACCTCCCCACTTGCCCACATCACCCAAATCCACATACAAAGGTCTTTGAACCATGTTTTTTTCTAAGAGAAGCCCTCAGACCTCTGCCCTCTTTCGGAAATCCCACCAGCATCTTGAATTCACAGTCCCCCTACTCGCCTCAGGATTCAAAGCTGACTCACATTTTCTGCTGCAACAGAGATCCACCATCCACTTCACAATATGGGAGGATGTAGCCATAAGTAGCGAGGGCCAGGAGGATGTCACATAGAATGTACTGTGGACACTATGAGCCTGTGCAGCCTAGTGTGACTGAATTGCTCCCGACTGGACGGAAGTTCTTCAGTGCATGCTTGGGGTCTGCTCTGTGCACTGGATTATGGTCAGTGCCTAGAGTCGTGTCTGTACTTGGCAGGGCTTCTAATATATTTGCTGAATATATGAGCACAAACCAGCCCTTCTCAGGCAGCTGAGTGACCCTGGGCCCCACTGCTCACCCCTGGGCTATCTGATCTGGCTTCACCCAGGTCAGAGACCCCTAATGGAATCTCCAATCTCTTTATCAAATGAGAAAAGAGCTTCGCCCAAGGCCCAGAGGAAAATCACATATGAGGCATAGGCTTCATCATGGGGAAGAAAAGTGACCATTTAGCACAACCACTGCCGCTGCTGCAGACCTCTCCACTGTGCAGCACCCAGAGAAAGCTTTCCAGGGAAGACCCCATAGACTCCCTACAAAAACCATGTGTGTTTGCACAATTCACCTCTTATTCAGAGAAAGAAACACTCAGAGAGATGCAGTTACCTGAGAGCTCACAGCCAGCAAGTGGCCATATGACCACTGTGCTGTGGAGGGGCAGGTTGCTCACCTTGTAAATAGCTGGTCCAATACCTGATGGGTGGCAGCAACTGTTCTGTAATAACATGGAGAGGTAGGGACGAAGGTGGGGTCACTGCTCAGGAAGGTAGGCACCGGATTGTCCAGCCAGTGTGCCTGTAAGGATTGCACCATATACAGGTCTATTTTTCAGTTTGCCTTGTGAGGCTAGGGTTCATTGGGAACCATAAGTGGCTGGTGCTGTGGTACTTGGCAGCTGGTGTCCAAGGCTGGGCTGACTGGCCTCCGTGTTGTGCTCAGAATGCCCCAAAGGGAGGCCAGTTGCCTCTGGCTGCCCAGCTCTGAGTCTGGGCCCAGGCTAGAGAGGCTGGAGCCAGCTCCCAGGGTTAAGTATAGTCCTGGATTCCAGGAAGGGAAGGTCTCCAAGGCCAGAACCCTGTGTTGGAAATCCTGAGGCCAAAACACATCTTCCATGATTCTCTAGCTCAACAGTGCGGGCCTCACCTCCCACCTGCAGTAGTGTGCTGGTTATTAAATAGAGCATTTGGGCATCCCAGTGGGGGCAACCCCCTTAGCTTCCAGGTTATGAACACATTCTAACTTAAAATGGTTTCTCTTTGTGTTTCCAGGGTCTGTCTCCATAGAAAACTGCAATGTTAACACAAAAGCAGCTGGGTCCTCCTGGGCTTGGCCCAGGCAGGGTGAAGGGCAGGGGGAGGGGCAGGGCTAGGAGGTGGAATTGTTGTGTCCGAAGATGAAAATGGGAAAGTGCTTAACATGGGAGGACCACTAGGCTATCAGCTGGAAGAAGGTCACGTCGTTCCACTCCACACCATCGATGAGGACTCGCAGCATGTTTTGCTGGTTCTTGGCTGAGCAGACCAAGGGGCCGATGCCCTCAATGCACTGGCTTTTGGACTCCAAGTCTTTGTCCTTCATTTTCTTGGGAAAACACATCACCTTCTTGTTCTTCTCCTTGGTGAGCACAGTCATGGACATTGTGGGTGTTTCTGTGGTCTTGCCACTGCTGGGCAGCCTGCTGACCTGGAGAGACCGGAAGGTGCACTGGAGTGTGTTTTTGATGGTCGGCAGGTCTTCCTTCTCCCCATTTCTCTTCCTGTGTGTGAGCTGGGCTTCCATCCAGTAATCCACCTGCAGCTCCATCAGCTCAGCAACGACACCCTGGCTGGGGGAGGACGGGTCCCCACTCACTGATGGGAAGGAGGTTGGGGTGTGTGAGGCCTCCCTGGCGGTGGACAAAAGCACATTGGAGCATGAAAGGACCACATCGTCTGTGTCTCCAGACATGGCTGAAGATGGTTCCACTCTTCCAACATGCACTGCCCCCACAAAGGGAATGAACTTCTGTGAGGACAACTCGCCTGGGCTCTTTGTCTTAGAGATGAGCATGGCCTCAGAGATGGGCAGCTGGTGGACACGGTTAGCTCCTGTGATGTATTCTGTGATTCTAGACACGATGTCCAGCGTGTCCTGCACAGCACTCTGAGCCTCCAGGTTGTGGAACAGGTTCTGCCAGGCCACGTCCTGAAAGAGTTTGTTGGAGCAGTAATCCATGGAGCCTAGGTACCCGGCCACGGAATGGGAACCCAGGGGAATGACCAGGAAGCGTATATAGCCCAGACAGTCTGGGTTCTGATGGGACAGCTGCTCCACAAAGACCCGCAACATGGTGCTGAAGTAATGCAGAGCCCCCACCACCGCGATCTTCACTGATTTTGGGGTCTCTGTATTGCAGTTGCAGTATCTTTGCATCCAGGAGATGATGGTGCTGAAAGCCTGCTGGACATCAACCACAGAGCAGGTGCACAGGAAGGGCAGTGTGTGCTGCTGCAGGATGTCTGACAGGAACTCCCCCTGCCTGTCAGAGGTGTTGATGAGGATGATGTTCTTAGGCAGACAGTCATTGGAGATGAGGATGTGGTTCAGCTGGTTGTACACGGTCTTCCTGGAGAACTGCAGTTGATTCTGTGGGTCTGGGCAGCGTTCCTTGATCAGGCTATTGGACAACACATTCAGAGACCTGTTCCAGCCCCGGCAGGCAGGCTGCTTCCCCGTGGAGCTGCTGGAGGTCATGACAAGAGAATTGGTCTTGGTGATGTGCCCAATGGGCAGCATCTTCTTAGTGAGCATGTCCTGAGCAGAGGTCTCTGCCTCCAGGATGTCCTCAGGCTATGCCGGCTGCTTTCTAGTGTTGGGCATGCTGTGGGCCACCCAGTCAGAGCCACTGTCGCTTGACAGGCTTTCAAAGTATAACCTGAGCTTAGGCTATGGGTGCCAAGAACTGTGCTATCCTTCTCCATGTCTGGGCCACTTGACAGGCTTTCAGAGTATGTCATGAGCTCAGGCATGGGAGGAGTTAGGAGACAGTCATCATCTTCCATGTCTGAGCTACTGTTGCTGGGGTTCACCAGCCTGTGAAACAGAAGGGCCAGGTCCTTGTCAGGGATTTGCTCCTCAGGGTCCTGCTCTGAGTTCAGGACCTCCTCCATCATTTGGAACCTAAGCAGCCATTCTGTGACTTTCTGCTGGTAGTTTTGTTGCCTGGTCATGGACCTCCTTCTTACTAAAGGTTTCTCCAGGTCCAAGTCATGCTCATTCAAGCAATGCCTGTGGGCGGCATTGTAGCTAACCTCCAGCTCAGAGAAAACAAACTCACTCTCCCTCGAAGAAGTTATCTGTGGACTCCACCTTGATGCTGGACTGCATGGCACTGTTCAAGTGGTTGATGGGCTGGCTCAATGGGGAGATCCAGGTCTTGTCCACCTTGGTGGTGGGTGTGCTGCAGGCCATCAAGTCAGAGACACTGTCGTTCAACAGCTTGCTGCCCGGGCCCTGGGTCTTCGTGGGCATGTTGGCCAGCCGAGGAGGCTCCTTCTGCCTCCGGGCACTGTGCAAGCTCCTTATCTCCCTCTGCCAGCTGGAGTGTGACAGACCTTCAAAGTATTGCCTGGTCTTGGTCTTGGTGTTGCTGAGGATGCTGTCATCGTCCTCCATGTCTGGTTCACGGTAGCAGGGATTCTCAAGGTTGTCATACAAAAGGTCCAGGTCCTCCTCCACCTTGGGGACATGCTCTGTAGGATCTGGATCTGAATCCACAACCTCTTCTGACATGTTGGACCTGGGAAGCAGTGCCATGACTTTCTGCTTCAAGTTTTGTTGCATGCATCGCTGCTGCTTCTTGGGCTGCCCCAAGTCAAAATCAATTTCTTCCAGGTCCTGCCTGTGTGGGGCACTGCAGCTGGCCTCCAGCTTAGAGAAGCTCTCAGAATTCCCCTCCATGTAGCTATCTGTGGACTTGGCCTTAGGGCTGGCCTTCATAGTGCTGTACTTATAGTCAATAGACTGACTGGACAGGGAAGAGATCCAGATCTTAGCCAGCTTGGTGGAGGACTTCTGGTTGCTGCTGCTGAGGCTCAGCACCTGGCCACCCTTGGGGGGTCACTGCAACACCTCGGCCATGCAGATGGCACCTGTGGCCAGTGTCTTGTAGTCCAGGATGATCCTGTTGTTATTGCACTTCCTCTGCTGCAGCATGATCTGTAGCTTGTTGCCTTCTCTCTTGAGGAAGTGGGAGTACTGTAGGGAGAAGCTTAGCACCAGGTCGGTCTCCACTGGTCCACTGGGGGGCAGCACAATCTCATGGGATCTCAAAATGCCCTTGGAGGCCTGCTATCACAATGGAGATGAGCTCCTTCTGTAGTTCCTTCAAGATCACCAGCTTCTTTAAAGTCAGGCTGCACAACCTGGGAACGCTGCTGGGGTTGGAGCAGTCCACCTCCCAGATAGAGAAGAGGTTCATGGGTACTGGGGTGTTGAGCACAATGGGCATGCAGGCCAGGCCCGCAGGTGGAGAGGAACCTACAGCTGCTTGCAGCATACAGGTCCTTGATGGTTTCTCCCCCTGTGGTGGGACAGAAGAGGGACATGATTTGTGGCAAGAAATGGGACACAAGTGATCGAAGGAGCAAGTGGATGACAAGTGGTCACAGGCTCATCTGTGACTAGCACAGGGAAGGCCTGCATAATGGCCTTTCAAACTCAGAGGCCTAAATTAACCACAAAGTTGGCCGGAAATTAAAACTTATTAACTAAAAGCAGTTTACAGTGTGTAGTCATGTGCTAGGCCAGCATCTTCCCTGACAAAGGTCAATCTTTACTTTAACTGAGCCTGTCTATTGTCTTTTGGCATCTACAATAAAATATTTTTATAATGTCAAAGGAATTTTCCTTTTTCTGGACACCTCCAAGCACAGGCACTGCTCTGTGCTCTGCAGAGACCACAGATCTGCTCATTGCTATTGAGTTCAATGCTGACTGCTAACTAGCTTATAGGCACATGTATAAGAGAGGCATGTGTCTATCATTTTACTTTTTATCTAATCCCAAAGATTTCTCTGCTCGGCTTTCTCCTGCTTCCCTAAGCAATGGATTTCATGTCCTCCACATACATCTCCACTTTTGATTGTATGTATAAAATAAGGTGCAATACTGCCATTCTCTGGAGCATCACCTCAATACAGTGAGATTTTGTTTTCCAGCAATTGTTGACAGTTTGGCTCCAATAAACTCACAAATATTCTGCACAGATTTGAATGCTGTTGCATTGATATTTACTTGGCTTCCTGTGGCAGGATTCCAAAGAAGCTCACACAGGAACCCCCTGCAGACCCAGTCCCAGTGCTAGCATCCAGCTAAGGGCCCATTGGGCCTGCCAGTTCCTTGCCTGTTAGGTCAATTTGGCTAAGTTGTCTCTTATATCCAGAATCTTCCCTTGCTTATGGCAGGGGGTCTGACTTTATTTGAGCTGTACTTTTAAATCCTTAAGGTAGAACTAAGGTTAAGGGTTGATAGAACCAAGGCTAAGGAGAGACAAGAGGAAACATGGGTGGCTGGTTTTTAATTCTGGGTTTTCATTTGGAATTGCTTTCTGAGATTCTGAGCAATAAACTTTCACTGTATAAGTGAGAGCTGAACTTGTTCAGCTCTGAAGATAACAAGGCACATGGTCTTTCTGACCTGATCTCCTTGTTCTTAAGCAATGAAGAATCTTTGCGGAGGTGTCAGAGGTCATTCCTCAGGCCAAGCAGGAGCCCCATAGGGAATTCTAAGACAATTGTAATTCAACTGGCTGGCTCTTCTGTGGTCTGCATAAACCCAACCAAGATGGCTACAGCCACAGAGAGCAAGGTTTCCCAGGCAACGGAGGAAGTCATGTGGAAGAGCTGATAAGGTTTGGTCCACCAGCATTCCTAGTCCTTCCTGTGGTTTTATATTTATTTATTTATTTATCCTCACTTGAGTCTATTTTTCCCATTGGTTTTTAGAGAGACTGGAAGAGAGGGAGAGATAGAGAGAGAGAGAATTGGAGGGACATATAGATTGGTTGCCTCCTCAACACACCCCAACAAGCTGCAACTGAGGTACATGCCCTTGACCTGGAATCAAGCCCAGGACTCTAAGGGACTACATTCTACCCACTGAGCCAAAGTGGCTAGAGGCCTTCAGGTTGTTTTAGATAGCTGGGAGAGAAGCCAAGGAACATAAGAGAGTTGAATGAGAATGGAGTGGTATGAGCATCATAGAGCTCAACCCAGAAGCTGCACACTTTGACCCACTACATAACATCCCTAGAAAATTTGCTTAGTTGTGCATATATAAAACAACAATGCAAAACCAACAAAAACAAACACACATATAATTAACATGGGAAGTTGTGCCTCCAAGGCTGGGATCTCACAGACTCCAGCCCTCATTAATATTCCTCATAGGAAGACTTGACTTGCAAGTGCTTTACAGAAATGGGAAGATTTAACTTGAAAATATTAACTGAAAAATGGCCAAGATGCAGCTGTCTTTAGGTGCCTAAATTAATTTTTTTGCAGGCAAAAAAATCTAGAAAAAAGTTGGTCCAAAAATGAAATTGATTGAATGAATAGGAAGTATATCTTTATTTGGAAATTTGAGGCTTCTAAGGAGAAGAACAGAAAATTCTTTTTAAAAATAAATTAATGAGAAGTTGTAGAGACTATCTCTTAATTCTCCTAAAGGCAATAAATGCTAACATTCCATTCTCCTCCTTTTATAGAATGTCCACTATATCTTTTGCTCTCTGAGCTTCCTTGTCCAGATGTGTACTTTTCCCTCCCCATCTGTCTCCTCCACTACCACTTCCTACTGACTTAAGGGAAAATGAGAATAGGAATTCTATCAGTTCCCTTTGGAGAAAAGCTGCTCTCAGCCAGAGAGGAACCAGCAATTGTTCTCAATTTTCTCTATGGCCCTGATTGGATCCAAATAAATTTAACTGATAGAACATGTAATCCTGGCTGTTCTAATTAATATAGGCCTGGTTTCTTGGAGAAAAGCAACAGAATTACTAAATAAGGTTTTTAAGAAAATTCCTGTAGAGAAGTCTGCCCACTTTAAGGATTATGGGAAATTAAATAGGATTTAGAAAAAAGGAATAAAAAAACCCTTAAGCATAGGGTTGCTCTAAGGGTGTTTCCCTTTCTCACTGATTGTTTTAGAGAATTTGAAATTATCATTAAGTGGGAAGCCACTAAGGACCTTGTAGATACTGGGGCCACTTTATTTGTTCTTAACTGCACCCAACTAAATGCTTTCTCCATCGGACTAAAACTTCTGTACAAATGTCTGCTTTTTAATCAAAACCTGTTTCCTTCCAACTAGGGAATGTTATAGAATAACATCCTACCTAATAAAAGGGTAATATGCAAATTGACCGAAACGTCGCTACACCTATGTCACGCCCACCAGCCACGCCCACTAGCCAATCAGGGCGAGTATGCAAATAAACCCAACCAAGATGGCTACAGCCACAGAGAGCAAGGTTTCCCAGGCAACGGAGGAAGTCAAGCTTTTCACCTGCCCTTGCTAGGCCTAAGCCTCCACTCAAGCTGCAAAGTTTCAATTATAGAAGGTAAACAAATCTTAACAGAAATGGTGGCAGCCGCGGAGCTGGAGAGAGCAGGCCAGCGTTGCCCCTGGCAACGGAGAAAGCAAAGCTTTCCGCACACCCTGAAAGGCCAAGGCCTCCGCTTAAGGCTACAAAGTTTCAATTATAACCCCAACAGAAATGGCTGCCGGCCGAGGAGGGAACCCCAGGCTTGGCTCCGCTCCAGGCTACAAAGTTTCAATTGTAGAAGGGAAATAAATTCCAGATACCAGGGCCTCCTCTTGGGTCGCCAGGGGGCGTGGCTGGCCTGCAAACCACCACAGGCCCCTTGCTCAGGCCGCTCTATGCCCCAAGGGAACCCCCATCCTGATCCAAGACACCCTTCAGGGCAAACCAGCTGGCCCCCACCCCTGCACCAGGCCTCTATCCTACCTAATAAAAGGGTAATATGCAAATTGACCACACCTTTGCTACGACCAAGCCACGCCCACCAGCCCAAGCCACGCCCACCAGCCAATCAGGGTGACTATGCAAATTAACCCAACCAAGATGCCAGTTAATTTGCATACATAGGCGCCCTGAGTGAACCCCCTGAGATGGTCAGCTCCGGCACCAGGCCGAAAGCCTCCGGCAGAGGCTTTTGTCCTGGTGCATGAGCGGACCCCCTGGGATTGATCACAGGGAGCTGGGTGTCCGCTCCGGCCCCAGGGCAAAAGTCTCCAGTGGTGTAGGAGCAGACCCCCTGCGATTGATCCATCACAGGGAGCTGGGTGTCCTCTCCCACACCAGGCCGAAAGCCCTTGGCGGAGGCTTTCGGCCTTGTGCCGGAGCAGACCCCCTGCAATCAATCGCAGGAAGCTGGGGATTGCTTTGGCCTGGTGCACGAGTGGACCCCCTGCAATCGATCACAGGGATATGGGTGTCCACTCCAGCACTAGGCCGAAAGCTTCTGCTGGAGGCTTTCAGCCTGGTGCACGAGCAGACCCCTATGATCAATTACAGGGAGCTGGGTTTCTGCTCTGGCACCAGGCCAAAAGCTTCCACTGGAGGCTTTCGGCCTGGTGAACGAGCGGACCCCCTGCATCGATCACAGGGAGCTGGGTGTCCGCCCCTGCACCAGGCCGAAAGCCTATGGCGGAGCCTTTTGGCCTGGTGCCGGAGCAGATTCCGGCAATCGATTGCAGGGAGCTGGGGGTTGCTTCGGCCTGGTGCATGAGCAGACCCCCTGCGATCGATCACAGGGAGGTGGGTGTCCACTCTGGCACCAGGCCGAAAGCCTCTGGTGGATGCTTTTGTCCTGGTGCTGGAGCGGACCCCTGCAATGGATCGCTGGGAGCTGGGTGTCCGCTCCAGCACCAGGCCGAAAGCTTCCACTGGAGGCTTTTGGCCTGGTCCTGAAGCAGACCCCTGCAATCGATGGCAGGGAGCTGGCGGTCTGCTTTCGGCCTGGGCAGGAGCGGACCCCCTGTGATTGATCACAGGGAGCTTGGTCTGCTTCTGCCCAAGAGGCTTTCAGTCTGGGCAGGCCTGAGCAAGGGCTGAGCCGGTGATCAGAGGGAGCTGGAGGGGCCTGGGCAGGGCCCAGCCCGTGATTGGTGTGAACTATAGAGGAAACACCTTTTCTGACTGCACATTGGCTAAGCTTCCTGTATGCCACTGGTAATATTCTTAGTAACTTGGGTAATAAGAATACAAAAAGGTAATCTATGGTTTTTCCACCACACTTCTGGAGAAAAAAATGAAGGTCCGCTGCTGGAGGGCTAAGAAATGTCATATCCTGCCCTAGCCGGTTTGACTCAGTGGATAATGCCTCAGCCTGCAGACAGCAGGGTCTGGGTTCATTCTGATCAAGGGCATGTACCTAGGTTGCAGGCTCTTCCCTGGCCGGGGCCCAGATCAGAGCTCATGCAGGAGGCAACCAATCAAAGTGTTCCTCTCACTTTGATGTTTCTCTCTGTCTTTCCCTTTCTCTTCCACATTCTCTAAAAGTTAATGAAAACATATCCTCAGGTGAGGATAAAAAATAAATAAAGAAATGCATATCCTATGAAAGACACATCTTGAAAATGCCTAAAGAAAGTTGTCATTTTTTCTTGGTGAAGGGACTGGAGTCCGTGTTGATTAAAACACCTTGGTGGCTGCAGTGACTGACAGTGGCTGCAGCAGCGGGGTGATGGGGCTGGTGCCTTCCCCTGATCAGCCCGGTTGCCTCCCACAAAGGGAGGCCAAACTGCAGCTTAGGCCCACTCCCCATGGGGCGCGGGCCTAAGCCATCAGTAGGACATCCCCTGAGGGCTCCCAGTATGTGAGAGGGGGCAGGTTGGGCTGAGGGACCCCCGACCCCCAGTGCACAAATTTCGTGCACCAGACCCTTAGTCCTATCTAATAAAAGAGTAATATGCATATTGACCATCACTCCAACACACAACATGGATGCCCCCATGTGGTCAAAAATCCTGCCCCCATGTGGACACAAGATGGCCACCACAAGATGGCCATCAGGGGAGGGCAGTTGGGAAGCACCAGGCCTGCAAAGGAGGGCAGTTAGGGGTGACCAGGCCAGCAGAAGAGAGAAGTTGGGGGCAAACAGGCTGGCAGGGGAGCAGTTAGGCATCAATCAGGCTGGCAGCGGAGTGGTTAGGGGGTGATCAGGCTGGCAGGCAGAAGCAGTTAGGGGCAATCAGGAAGGCAGGCAGGCGAGCAGTTGGGAGCCAGCAATCCTGGATTGTGAGAGGGATGTCCGATGGACATCACTCGAGGGGTCCCAGATTGGAGAGGGTACAGGGTACCCCCCTCTCCATGCATGAATTTCATGCAATGGGCCTCTAAAACATATATATATATATATATATATATATATATATATATATATATATATATATATATATATATATATAGTTTGCTAATCAAATCTATCCCAATTCACCTGATAGCTGAGGTTTATTTTTCTTTTTTATGAAATGAGTGATGCCCACATATGCTTTTGCCAGGTAGTTCTATATATTTGGAATAAATGAACCAAATACTGAACCAAAAGAAAAAAATAATGATTTTAAAGGAACCTCCCTAGAATAAACTAATCTTGGTGACTAAACCTTTGATAATCACCTTTTGTTCATTATTAAATTCCACAAGAGCCTGAGAGATGGCTTCACAGGGTACCCACCCTACTCAGAATAGCCCCAAACAGCCCAGAGAGGTGCAGAGATGCCTTTAACACTTGGCGTGCTCATATGTCTCTCTGTAGATGGGGAAGCAGCCCACAGTGACTTGAGAGTCCTCTTTTGGGTCCATATTCACCAAATGGGAGAAACAGGACCCTGAGCTCTCAAGAAAAAATCCAATCTTGTTTTGCTATAGGATCCCATTGCAATATAAAGTGGGTATTAGAGAGATTTGGCACCATTAATGTTAATACTATCTTGCAGCTAGGACCTGTTTTGCCATTCCCTAAGGAAATGGACCTAAAGGTTTCATATGCCTGAAAGCCTTTATACCTCTCAGAGGTGAACCTATGCTATGTGCTTTCTGAAAACTAGAAAAATATACCCAAATAAAAAGCAACATTCCAAAAATGGGTGAATGGTTTTGTCAGTCCCTTGACAACATTGGGTGGCAACCCAGTCCCTGAGGTATTGAAAATGACTGTCCTTGTTTTACAAATGAAGTCTTCACAGCGCCTGAGGTTTGGCTCCAGAAACAATTCAAAGCCCACCAAATCCTTTTACCTTCCCCAAAGCCCCCCTTCCTATTAATTTCAGAGGCTTATCGATAATCAGCTTTATGCAACCAAAGTCCCAGAACCTTTGAGTGAAAATACCTGAGTTCACCAAGACCTATTATCTAGGCCTCTGTTTTAAAATACAAATCTCTGAAAGATATGTCTAATCCAAATAACATTTAGAAAATTATCCAACTAAAGAAATCACCTACACACTACTTTAGCTTATTTCAACTATTTCTAACTTGGTAAGTTTTAATGAAAGTTATTGAATATCTAGATATTTGGAAATAACATGAAATACTGAAACATTGATTGCTAGACAAGTCTTAAATTCACCTGCTTTTGGGTTTTGTTTTGTTTTATTACAGAAGGTCAGTAAAATGGATTTGGAGCTGTTGATGTAATGTTTTGTGCTTTGTTGAAGGTGTGTTTCTTGAACGTGAGAGTGTGATTAAAATATGTTCATCATTGTCCTAGCTGGTTTGGCTCAGTGGATAGAGCATTGTCCTGCAGACTGAAGGGTACCATGTTCAATTCCAGTCTAGGGCACATGCCTGCCTTGCTGTCTCGGTCCCCAGTAGGGGGCGTGCAGGAGGCAGCCAATTGGTGATTCTCTCTCATCATTGATGTTTCTATCTTTCTGTCCCTCTCCCTTCCTCTCTGAAATCAATAAAAATATTTTAAAAAAATATGTTCGTTATCATCAATCTAAGGAATGCTGGTTGTTCACTTTTGTGGTTATCATTGGAAATTAAGGCTTCTAAGAGTTAAAAGTTCCAGTTAAGTTGGAAGAAATCATATAGTTGTGGTGATAGAAGGCTTGAGGTATGGAGAATCATATTTGAAGGAAAAATGTAAGTTTCTCTAAGGACTGTTATTTCTGAATGGGTAATAAGGTGTGGGAAAATTGAGGTAAGGTTTGTAAAAGGTGGTACAGGCTATAAAATTTTCTGACAGTTTTAACTTTATAAAAAGATTTTTGTATTTTCTCTACAAAAATCGGAAATTCAAATTATATGTATGGTCTTTATGTGATATGTGTTATGTGTGGTGAATTTTCAGCCTCCAGATGGTAATACTAGGATATAATCTTTTATTGGTCTAAAAAGATTAAATACTTATATAAATTAAGGATAATTTTGCAGTCTGGACAAAATTTTTAATATTAAAACTGTAAGTATGAGTTATTTAGAGTTATTACCATATGTATGTGTTTGTTTCCTTGGATTTACAAAAATCCATGGTATAATCTTTTATGTACATATATTTGTCAGTCTTCCCAAAGTTCTCATTTTAAGAGACTTTTACAAACAAAGATGACTTTGAGGTAATTCCAATGGGCCTTGGAATACCTCAAGGATTTATTCTCTCTCCTTATTAAAGGGACATTTTAAAACTAAATTAGGCCTACTTAATATGCTTGAAATTACATGGGAAGCCAAATTAAAAAATAAAAATAATTGCACTATTTGTGTACATATATTTTTATTAAAATAGATATTCTAAAGATTTCAACCTGCCCTAAGAAGGAATGTAGAGAGATTCAAAGAAAAGTTCAAATAGGAAACTCTCAGGTGTAACAGTGGTCTTGGTGTCAGCAATACCGGACCAGACGAGAGGGATGGTTCCCTGTGAGGGCGTCTGGCAGGGGGACTCTGGATATGTGTGGTGCAAACATTGGAAGTTTATGAATTATTCCCAACACTCAATACAAGAAGCCATGGACAATGTTTTAAAATCATATTATTTGTTCTTATAATATTGAAATTGTGTATTGAATCCAAATATATATATATATATATATATATATATATATATATATATATATATATAATTATACGTTTTTATATTATGCTCTGTCATTTTACAGTAATTATTATTTTCCAAAAATTATTTCCTTGAAATGTTATCGTTTACAAAAACAGCCAAGTTTTTTTTATCAATTGCATTATAACCAAAACTATAACCATGCCACTTTGTTTTGTCATTCATAGGTAGTTATTTTTTTACACTACTGCATTTTCAAATATGTTACATCTTTAGAAAAATCCATGAAAAGGACTCCAAGTTACTCTAAATTACAGGTTTCTAAGCAGGTCATATCTTTTAACTGAATGAAGATGTAAAGAACTCTAAGGAATAACTGAATTCATTTAAATACTGGCAAATAATCAGGATAAACAAAAAATGGATATGGGACTAAATGAAGTGAAGATGATTATTAGTCTTATGACTCTGTTTAAAATACTGCTAATTTTTAAATCTTTTTGTTTTCCAAATATAAGGAAAACTAAAAGCAGACATTCTACATTACTATCAATGACTCACTAAGAAAGTTATAGGGTCTGATAAATTAATGACATTCATTTCACAGTACTCCCAAGAGACAAAGACTTCAAAGACCAAAACTTACAACCAGGAGAGTTTTGTTTATTGAAACACATTAATTAAAGACTCTCCCCAACGTGTTAAAAAGGACGTTACCTTATCAGATGCCTAACCACAAATGGACATCTGTCTCTGACACTGGCTTCCATCCACCATGGAGACTGAAGACTTTTCAAGGATGAGAAGCCACTGACCATGGGGGCTGACAGCTAGCCCAAGAAGTCAACAAGGCCTGGATGCTCACAAATTACCACTGCTCAAAACTGGTTCTTATATCTCCTAATTTTTATTAATTAAATGTCCATAAAATGATTTTTATATTGTTATTACCCTCCTTATTACATATGAAAAGTTGAATTTGGATAACTGCTAATTTTTTCTATCTATAGATAATGACATTCTGATGATCAGTTATGACAAGGAAATAGTAGAGTGGCTTAATTCATCTGGTCAAACATATCATAAGTATAAGTGACAGTGTATGAAAGAGGGAAACATATATTTAGCTTAATAAACAATTATGAAAATACATGTAAATGGTTTTTTGGTTGGCTGGGATGCTTATTCCCCTCATACTAGTTCTAGACATTTTCTATTCCTAAATGGTGTTACTGCTTAAATGCTGTTGCTTTTGTTACTGGTATGTAAATGTTATACTAGATGAAAAATTACAAGACAAGCAGCAAAAGGACCCTGCTCATGGTAGCTCAAAATTCAAAATTGACCCAGAATACTTTTTAACAAGGTCATATAGGATCTGAAAGATTCCCATTCAAGGGCCTTTTTATTTTGAATAATAATAAAAATTCAACCTTGAATGCCATCTAAGGTTATGGTCTTGCCTCATTTCCAATGGTCCATTGTTCAGCAAGACAAAACACTAACACTCATCATCAGTGCATAATTTGTATTGATTTATGAACAAAAGGAGGATGTATGGGTGAAAAAAGGGACCACATGCTAACCTGACTAGCTCAAGGAAGACCTGTGTTGGAGGCCTTGCAAACTCAGAGACCTTAAGTAACCACAAAGGATGGTCTGAAATTAAAACACTAAAAGGAGTTCATGGTGGGTAGCCATGTCCTAGTCTGGCATCTTCCCTGACAAAGGTCAATCTTTACCTTAACAGAGTCTATGTACTGCCTTTTTGCATCCATGAAAACATATCATTGGATTATCAAAGGAATTTTTCTTATTTTGAACAGCTCAAGCACATGTACCACTCTGTGCTCTGGGAAGACCACAAGACCCCTCTTTGTTATTGAGTTCATTGTTGATGGGTAACTATCCTGTACCCACCTATGTAAAAGAAGTAAGTATCTATCATTTTACTGTTTATCTAATCACAGAGGTTTCCCCACTTTGCTTTCTCCTCTCTCTCCCTAGTCTATCACCAATGGATTTTATGTAGCCTACATAAGTCTCCATTTTTGCTTGTCCTATATAATAAAAGGGTAATATGCAAAGTGACCCTAAAGGCAGAATGACCTGGAATGACTGTTTGCTATGATCCGCATTGACCAGCAGGGGACATATGCTCAACACAGGAGCTGCCTCTTGGGGTTCAGTGTGCTCCCAAGGGGGAGCTCTGCTCAGCCACAAGCTAGGCTGATGGGTGCAGCTTTGAGCGCAGTTGCGGTGGTGGGAGCCTTCCCCACTTCTTTGACATCTCCTGAGGGCTCCTGGGCTGCCAGAGGGATGGTTGTCTGCCATCTTAGGCCCGATCCTTGGAGGGGTGCCTGACTGTGAGAAGGCACAGGCCAGGCTGAGGGACTCCCTTGGAGAGCAAGAATTTTCGTGCACTGTGCCTCTAGTAATGTATCAAATAAGGTGCAAAATTGTCATTTTCCGGAGCATTGTCCAGCCCGTTGAGATTTTGCTCACCCGCAATTATCAACAATTTGGCTCAAATAAACACACAACCATTTTTCACATATGTGAGTGTTTTTCACATTGATAAGAGAAAAGATTCTTGGCAGGAAAAGTAGAATTAGAGGTGAGGAATGATGAAATACATTAGTACCTTAGGTCATTTTCTTAGCAGAGGACAGATAGCACATGCTTGTATTAACAGTGTCACCCATGGGATTTCTGACAAAACATCCCAATGTAAAATGAGAACACAGAGGCTTTTCCTGGGGTGGAGGGTCTGGATATTAGGACATGTGGTATGTTCAGGGTGGCACCGTTGTCATGGCAACAGAAGGATATAAGGTCCAGGTCTCATAGCAATGAACACATGGATCACAGTGTTAAGCAGTCCCCATCCCCGTACAATGTGCAGCCCAGAGAGGCCACAGCTTCTGACCTGGAGGATACAGGCCCCAGATTCATTTGTAAACTGGACACAAGGAGGGATCCCCGGGGAGTAGCAGAGTGCCTTCTGGAATCTGGGTCCAGTTGAATCCCTGGTGTTCTGGAGTTTGGGTCAACGGGGCACCTACACTCACCTTGAGGCCAAGCTGCATGCTTGTGGATGGTTGGAGCACCAGTGCCTCCTGTGGGGGTATGGAGGTGAGGACCTCATCTGTCAGCTCCCCTCCATTCTACTGTGCGGAGCTCTGTAAAGACAGTTCCCAGTCACCAGGGGAAAGCCTCAGAGCCCTGATTTTGCTGGTTCTGTGACCCCTGTGAACCTCCACTCCAGACACACACACACACACACACACACACACACACACACACACACAGTGTGATCTGCTGGGATCTCCCCTGGGGAGGAAAAGGCATGACAGCCTGAAGGCCTAGGATTCCCACTGGCATAGATAAGAGACCCCTCTGGAAGCCCATAACAACTGCATGCCTTGTCTTGGGGTGTGATCACAACAGGACCTCTAGGTTATCCACTGCCTGGAAAACTGTTCCTGTCCCAGGGTTCTCCCTCAGGTCCCTCTTCCCACCACATGGAGGGGAAGGGAAGTGGGCTACACTGGGATGGCCCACAGAGGAGACTGGTCTGGTATGAATGGGTCTAACCTTCTGTTACCTGAGGAGATCTTCATGAAAATATCCAGAGATGTCGGGCGTGAGTGTTGAACTGTCTACAGAGTCTGGAACAACTCTCACTGCAGGGTCTGCCAGAACCAGAGCCCCGATAACTGGGAACACAACAAGAGAACATCTTGTACTGTAAAATGTCTCTTGCCAAGTGAGTGGTGGTTGGGCAGTTGCTAGAAAGTGGGTGCCTGGATACGGGGGTTCCAAGTTCTATTTTGAAGTGACCTCACTTCCTGGGATTACCTCCTCTGATTCCCCTCATCTAATAACTGCTATACATATAATCCTGTGGGTTTCTGACTTCTCACCCACCTTCTTCATGGAATAGCAACAGTGCACATAGTGACACCTACATACCCCTCTCCACAGCCCCCTAGAAAGTCTGGCTGAAGCCAGGATCCCAGATTTTAGGAGACAGACCTGGGCTCAGATTCAAACCCTCATTCCTACCTCTTCTTGATCCTGGATAAGTCATTGTACCTGTCAGGGCCTGTCTCTCTCCTGACTGCACAATGGATTATTGCAGCATGTGCTTCTTTGCGATGTTCAGGCTCATGTGGGTAGTAGCTATAAAGAGGAGGAGAACTGTCATGAAACAGTAGTACCTCCAGCCTTCTTTTTCTTCCTATCATCACCTCCTCTGTGTCTCCTTTTTTTTCTAATTTCATCCAAAGTCATTTGATCTATTTAGTGCTCTTTCTGGATCCCAGAACAAAGAGCCAGCTTTCCCCAGATATGGAGGAATAGGCAGGAGCTTCCCAATATGTCAGGATTTCTAATTTCCAGACCAACTCTGTAGGAGAGGTTGAAGCCTTGGCCTGCAAGACCTGAACATTCCTCAACTCTGGACTCTGAATGTCATGGACATTGGGTAATATCTGCCACTCTATGGACATCAGTTTCCCAATTTTCCAGTGAGGGTGGGGTTCAGAACTGCATAGGCCTGACCTTAGAATAAAGAGCCCAGCTCCCTCCACTCTGGTTGGGTATTGCACAGAGGTGCATGTATGTGGTTCCAACTCTGGCCTCCTTTTCAGACAAACACTGGCCAAATGCCCATCTTACCTGCTGAATGCTCACCATCTCCCCCATGCCATCTCCATGTCTATGCATGATGCCACCATCTTTTCCAGAGCACTCTAGGAAACCTGGGTGCAGCCAGGACCCCAACTTTGAGGACACACAGCTGGGTTTATCTCAAGCTCTGTTGTTCATTTACTTCTAAACATAGATTACCCTTCTGGAAAAATCATGTATGGGTATCACTGATTCCATGAAGCAAACAAACAAAACACCACTCCCTATCTGTTGAATTGGGGAAGATTTTATTAGCAAATATATATATATGCTTATATTCCTATAACATTCCCTATTTGGAAGGAAACATGTTTTGATTTAAAAAAACAGACATTGGTTAAATATTCCTGCCACTTATACAGAAGCTTTACACTGAAGGGGAAGACAATTAGTTGGATGTGATTAAGAACAAATAAAGCAGCCCCAGTATCTACAGGTGTCTTAGTGGCTTCTCGTTCTATGATAATTTCAACTTCTCCCAAACTATCATTGAGAAGGGGAAACACCCTTGGATCAACCCTATGGTTGTTTTTGTGTGTCCCCCCCCCTCCGCTTTTTTCTACATCTTATTTCAGTTTCCTATGATTCTAACAGTGGACAGACTTCTCTACAGGAATTTTCTTGCAAACCTTATTTAGAAATTGTGTTGCATTTGCTGGCAGAAACCACTAGCTATATTCATTGGAATCGGTTAGAATAGCCAGGATTGCATGTTCTAACAGATAAATGCCTTTGTGAACCCATCAGGGTCATTGAGAAAATCAGGAATAATTGCTGGTTCCTCTCTTGCTGAGACAAGCTTTTCTCCAAAGGAAGCTGTTGGAATTCCTATTCTCATTATTCCTTAAGTCAGTAGGGAGTGGTAGTGGAGGGGACTAAAGGGGAAGGAAGAGAGAGGGGAAAGGGTGAAGGATATAGTAGGGAAGCTAGGGAAGGCAGAAGAATGGGGTGTTGGCGTTTATTAGCTTCAGAAGCGTTCAGAGACAGTCTCTAAAATTTCTAATTCCTTAATTTTTTAGAAATTTACTTGCACTTTTCCTTAAAAATCTCCTAATTTCCAAATTAAGATATGCTTCCCATTCATTCATTCAGTGTAATGTTAGACCTGGCATTTTTCTAATTTTTATTGCATGCCAAAAAGTTAATTTAGGCATGCAAAGACAACTGCATTTTGCCAATTTTAAGGTGGATATTTTCTAGTTAAATCTTCCCATTTCTGTAAAGCACTTGCAAGTAAAAACTTCCTTTCAGGAGTATTAATGAGGGCTGGGATCTGGGAGTTTCCAGCCTTGGAGGCACAATGTCCCTTGTTAATTTTGGGTGTGTTTTCTTGATTTGTAGGTGTGTGTGTGTGTGTGTGTGTGTGTGTGTGCGCGCACACACACACACACACGCGTGCGCGCTCTTGGGAGGTGTTTTTTTTAAAATATATTTTATTGATTTTTTACAGAGAGGAAGAGAAAGGGATAGAGAGTTAGAAACATCGATGAGAGAGAAACATCGATCAGCTGCCTCTTGTACACTCCCTACTGGGGATGTGCCGCAACCAAGGTACATGCCCTTTACCGGAATCGAACCTGGGACCTTTGAGTCCTCAGACCGATGCTCTATCCACTGAGCCAAACCAGTTCCGGCTGGGAGGTGTTTTGTCTGTTTTTCTGATATCTGCAGAACATGAGCAACTTTTCTAGGGTTCTTATATAATGTAGATTGTCAAAGTGTGTTGCTTATGGGTTGAACTTCATGAAGTTTTCAGCCCTCAAGTCACATTGAACCCTTTATGTGCCTCGGTTTGTCTCCCTGCTGTCTAAAACAACCAGAGGGTTCAGGAACTAGCTAACCAATCTCATGGGTGCTCCCCCACAAGAACCAACCACTTTAATTACAGTTTAGCTGAAATTTTGCTATGGGGCTACTGCATTTCATGAGGAATGACCTGACACCTCCACACAGATCCTTAGTCACCTAAGAATACCCAATATTCAGGCTGGAGGGAGGACATGCCCCTTTATTTTTGGAGCTGATCAAGTACAGTTCTAATTTATACAGCAAATGATTTTTTTTATTTTTTTTTTGCTCAGGCTCAAAGAAAGCAATTCTAATTAGAAAGCCACAATTTAAAACCACCACCCATTTTTCCTCCTGTCTTGTCTTAGCCTAAGTTCCCCCAATCCTTAACCTTAGTTCCACCTAGAGTATTTAAAAATGCAGCTCAAATGAAGTCACACCCTCTACCACCAGCAAGGGAAAGTCCTGTATCTAAGACACAACTGACCCAGGATCACCCGATGGGTGGGGAACCAGCAGCTCAATAGGCCTTTTGTTGAATTCTAGCACCAGGTCCACAGGTTGGTCCTGGGTGAGCTTCTTTGGAATCCTGACCCAGTATGCCAAGTAAAGGAAGAAACACTCAAACATGTGAAGAATTTTTCTGAGTTTATTTCATCCCAACTGTCAACAATTGGTGGGAATAACATCTCAGCATATTGAAATAATGCTCTGGAGAATGGCAGTTTTGCACCTTATTTTATAAAGAACAATCAAAACAGGAGATGTATGTTACTAACATGAAACCCAATGGTGACACATTAGGGTCCCTTAGAAATCAAAGTGGGGAATCTTCTGTGACTGGATAAACAGTTAAATGACAAAGAGGTAGTTTTTATATATATATATATATATATAGGTGGATGTAGGATAGTTACAAGTCAACAATTAACTCAATAACAATGAGGGGGAAGAGACAAAATGGCGGTGGAACAGACAGACATGTCCCGAGACTTGTCCCGGAGTAGATAGAAAGAACAGCTGAAACAAATAACATCCAACCTGAATTGGGGAAGGACACTCAGTGGGAGCAGCAGCTGTGTGAGCGTCCTGCCCCCCCCCCCCATACCCGGCCAAGGAGCAGCAGCCCCATGAGCAGCCCACCCCACACCTAAGAGCAGCTGCCTCACATGGCCTGTCCCTGTCCAAGGAGCATCAGCTGTATAAGTGCCCCACTCCCCCGTCCGAGGAGCAGCAATGATGCGAGCAGCCTGCCCCATCTGAGGAGCAGCAGCCACAAGAGCAGCCCGCCCACATATGAGCAGCGGCAGCCCCGCGAAACCCACCCCAATCCCAGGAGCAGCAGCTGCATGCAGCCTGCACCCTGCACCTGTCTGAGGAGCAGTAGCTGCACAAGCAGCCTGCCCCCATCCGAGGAGCAGCAGCAGTGTGAGCAGCCCGCACCCATTTGAGGAGCAGCAGCCACCAAAGCAGCCTGTCCACATTCAAGGAGCAGCAGCCCTGCGCAGCCCACACTGGTCCAAGGAGCAGCAGCCACACGCAGCCTCCACAGGTCCAACGAGCAGCAGCTGGCTGAGCGGCCCACCCCCAGCTGAGGAGCAGCAGCTGCACATGCAGCTCACTCCCGCCCTAGGAACAGCAGCCACGCAAGCAGCCCATCCCCTGTCCAAGGAACAGCAGCTGTGTGAGCAGCCCGGCCCCATACGAGGAACAGCAGCGCCAAGAGCAGCCCATCCCCATTCAAGGAGCAGAAGCCACCCGAGGAGCCCACCCCAGACCAAGAAGCAGCAGCCAAATGAGCAGACTGCTCACGTCCAAGGAGCTGCAGTCCTGCACAGCTTGCACTGGTCCAAGGAGCAGCAGCCACACACATCCTTCACCTAACCGGCGAGCAGCAGCTGGGTGAGTGGCCCACCCCAGTCTGAGGAGCAGCAGCCACATGAGCAGACTGCCCACATCCAAGGAGCGGCAGTCCTGTACTGCCCGCATTGGTCAGAGGAGCAGCAGCCACAGGCATCCTGCACCAGTCCGATGAGCAGCAGCTGGCTGAGCGACCCGCCCCTGTCCGAGGAGCAGCAGCCGTGTGTGCAGCTCACTCCTACCTGAGGAGCAACAGCCAAGCAAGCAGCCCATCCCCCGTCCGAGGAGCAGCAGCTGCATGAGGAGCCTGCACCCATATGAGGAGCACCAGCCCAGCAAGCAACCTGCCCCTATCCAGCAAGGCTATCATTCAAAATTGAAGGGGAAATAAGGAGCTTCACTGACAAAAAAAGCTAAGGGCATTTAACACTACCAAGCCAGTAATGCAAGAAATGCTAAAGGGACTGGTGTAAAAAGAAGAAAGAAAAAAGTAAGAAAGAACACAGGCACAAAAAATAAAAATGACTACAAACAATTACCTTTCAATAATAACTTTAAATGTAAACGAACTAAATGCTCCAATCAAAAGACATCGAGTGAGTGAATGGATAAAAATAATGACATATATATATATATATATATATATATATATATATATATATATATATATATATGTACTAGAGGCCTAGTGCACGAATTCGTGCACCAGTGAGGTCCCTCAGCCTGGATCAGGCCAAAACCAGCTCTCTGACATCCCCCAAAGGGTCCTGGATTGCAAGAGGGTGCAAGCCAGGCTGAGGAACCCCACAGGTGCATGATCAGGGCTGGGGAGGGACACAGGAGGTTGGCCAGCTGGGGAGGGACCGTGGGAGGGCTCCAAGGCATGTCTGGCATGTCTCGCTCAGTCCTGATTAGCTGATTAGCCTGACCCCAGCAGCAAGCTAACCTACCAGTCAGAATGTCTGCCCCCTGGTGGTCAGTGCATGTCATAGCGACTGGTTGACTGGTCGACTGTCTGCCCCCTAGTGGTCAGTGCACATCATAGCGAGCAGTTGAGCTGCCTTAGCATATCATTAGCATATTACGCTTTGATTGGTTGAATGGACGACCGGACACTTAGCATATTAGGCTTTTATTATATAGGATATATATTGTCTACAAGAGACCCACCTTAGAACAAGGGACTCACACAGACTGAAAGTGAAGGGATGGAAAAATATCTTTCAGGGAAATGGAAATGAAAAAAAAGCTGGGGTAGCAATACTTATATCTGACAAAATAGACCTCAAAGTGAAGGCCATAACAAGAGATATGGAAGGCCATTTCATAATACTAAAGGAATTGATACAACAAGAGGATATAACCCTGATGTTTATATGCACCCAATGCAGGAGCACCCAAATACATCAAACAAACAAACAAACAAACAAACAAAAACTCCTGGAAGATATAAGGGAGAGATCGACAACAATACAATCATAGTAGGGGACTTTAACACACCACTGACATTGATGGATAAATCCTCTAGACAAAAAATCAGCAAAGAAACATCAATCCTAAATGACTCACTAGATCAGATGGACTTAATTGACGTCTTCAGAACATTTCACCCCAAAGCCATGGAATATACGTTCTTCTCAAGTACACATGGGACATTTTCAAAAATAGACCACATATTGGGTCACAAGCAAAATCTACCTAAATTCAAGAAAATTGAAATCATATCAAGCATTTTCTCAGACCACAATGGCATAATATTAGAAATAAACTACAATAAAATCAGCCCCCAAAATTCAAACACTTGGAAGCTGCATAGCATGCTATTAAACAGTGATTGGGTTGCCAAAGAGATCAAAGAAGAAATTAAAAACATCCTGGAAACTAATGACAATAAAAATACAACAATCCAAAATCTATGGGACACAATGAAAGCAGTCCTGAGAGGGACGTTTATAGCGCTACAGGACTACCTCAAAAAACAAACAAACAAAAAAAGGAAATAAATTATCTAACTCTACAACTCAAAGAATTTGAAAGAGAGCAACAAGAAAAGCCCAGGTGAGTAGAAGGAAGGAGATAATAAATATCAGAGCAGAAATAAATGACATAGAGACCAAAAAAAAACAACAACAAACAAACAAACAAACAAACAAAAACAATACAAAAGATCAATGAAACCAAGAGCTGGTTCTTTGAAAGGATAGACAAGATTGATGAACCTCTAGCCAGGCTCACCAAGAAGCAAAGAGAGAGGACCTGAATAAACAAAATCAGAAATGAAAGAGGCAAAATAACAACAGACCCCACAGAAATACAAAAGATTGTTAAAAAATACTATGACCAACTCTATTCCAGCAAACTAGACAACTTGGAGGAATGGACATATTCCTAGAAAAATACAACCTTCCAAAACTCAATCAGGAAGATTCAAAAAATCTTAATAGGCCAAAAACTATGGAAGAAATTGAAGCAGTCATGAAAAAGCTTCCAGCAAATAAAAGCCCAGGACCAGATGGCTTCATAGGGGAGTTTTACCAAACATTCAAGGAAGAACTAAAACCTATCCTCCTCAGACTATTCCAAAAAATTCAAGAGGAAGGAACACTTCCAAGCTCATTCTATGAAGCTAGCATCACCCTCATACCAAAACCAGATAAAGACAACACAATGAAAGAGAATTACAGGCCAATATCCCTCATGAACATAGATGCCAAAATCCTCAACAAAATTCTTGCAAATTGGATCCAGCAGTACATATGAAAGATCATACACCATGACCAAGTAGGATTTATCCCGGGGATGCAAGGATGCCACAATATTTGCAAATCAATAAACATGATACATCACATAAACAAATTGAGAGATAAAAACCACATAGTCATATCAATTGATGCAGAAAAAGCATTTGACAAAATCCAACACCCTTTCTTGATAAAACTCTCAGCAAGGTGGGAATAGGATCATACCTAAACATAATAAAAGCCATAAATGACAAACCCACAGCCAACATCATACTCAATGGTCAAAAACTAAAACCATTTCCCCTAAGAACAGGAACAAAACAGGGATGCCCACTCTCACCAGTCCTGTTCAACATAGTACTGGAAGTACTAGTCATTGTGATCAGACAAGAAGAAGAAATAAAAGGCATCCAAATTGGAAAAGAAGAAGTAAAACTGTCCTTATTCTCAGATGACATGATACTGTACATAGAAAACCCTAAAGACTCCATCAAAAAATTATTAGACTTAATAAATGAATTTGGCAATGTAGCAGGAAACAAAATTAACGCCAAGAAATCTATGGCCTTTCTATACACCAATAATGAACTTACAGAAAGAGAGACCTCAAAAGCACTCCCATTTACCATCGCACCAAAAAAATTAAGATACCTAGGAATAAACTTAACTAAGCAGGTAAAAGACCTATACGTGGAAAACTACACAACACTGAAAAAAGAGATAGAGGAAGACATAAACAGATGGAAGAACATACCGTGTTCATGGATTGGTAGATTCAACATCATTAAAATGTCCATACTACCCAAAGCAATCTATAGATTCAATGCACTCCCCATTAAAATACAAACAGCATATTTCTCAGACCTAGAATGAACTTCCCAAAAATTCATCTGGAATAAAAAAGGACCCTGAATAGCTGCAGCAATCCTAAGAAGAACAAAGTAGGTGGGATCTCAATACCAGATATCAAGCTGTATTTCAAAGCCACTGTTCTCAAAACAGCCTGGTATTGGCAGAAGAACAGACATAGAGATCAAT
Source organism: Cnephaeus nilssonii (assembly GCF_951640355.1). NCBI lineage: Eukaryota > Metazoa > Chordata > Mammalia > Chiroptera > Vespertilionidae > Cnephaeus > Cnephaeus nilssonii. The sequence continues at coordinate 47,090,890 of NC_137090.1, forward strand.
GGAATAGAATAGAGAACCCAGAAATTGACCTAAGCCACTATGCTCAATTAATATTCGACAAAGGAAGCATGAACATACAATGGAGTCAAGACAGTCTCTTCAATAAATGGTGTTGGGAAAATTGGACAGATACATGCAAAAAAAAAATGAAACTAGATCACCAACTTACACCATACACAAAAATAAACTCAAAATGGATAAAGAACTTAAAAGTAAGATGGGAAACCATAAAAATACTAGAGGAATCCATAGGCAGCAAAATCTCAGACATATGCCGAAGCAATTTCTTCACTGATACTGCTCCTAGGGCAATGGAAATTAAAGAGAAAATAAATAAATGGGACTAAATCAAAATAAAAAGCTTTTTCACAGCAAAAGAAACCATCAATAAAACAACAAGAAAGCCCACTGCATGGGAGAACATATTTGCCAATGTTATCACCGATAAGGGCTTAATCTCCAACATCGACAGGGAACTCATGCAACTCAACAAAAGGAATATAAACAACCCAATCAAAAAATAGGCAATGGACCTAAATAGATACTTTTTGAAAGAAGACAGAAGGAAGGCCAAGAAGCATATGAAAACAAGCTCAAAGTCACTAATCATCAGAGAGATGCAAATCAAAACAACAATGAGGTACCATCTCACACCTGTCAGAATGGCTATCATCAACAAATCAACAGAGGACAAGTGCTGGCGAAGATGCGGAGAAAAAGGAATCCTTGTGCACTGCTGGTGGGAATGCAGACTGGTACAGCCACTGTGGAGAACAGTATGGAGTTTCCTCAAGAAACTAAAAATGGAACTCCCATTTGACCCAGTGATTCCACTTCTAGGAATATATCCCAAGAAATTACAAACACCAATTAGAAAGGACATATGCATTCCTATGTTCATAGCAGCACAATATACAATAGCTAAGATTTGGAAACAGCCTAAGTGCCCATCAACAGATGAGTGGATTAAAAAACAATGGTACATCTACACAATGGAATTCTATGCTGCAGTAAAAAAGGAGTTCTTACCATTTGCAACAGCATGGATGGAACTGGAGAGCATTATGCTAAGTGAAATAAGCCAGGCAAAGAAAGATAAATATCACATGATCTCACTCATTTATGGATATAATGAACAACATAAACTGATGAACAAAAATAGATCCAGAGACAGAGAAATATCTATCAGACCATTAAACCTCAGAGGGAAGGTAGGGAAGGGAGGGAGTAAGGGGGAGAGATCAACCAAAGGACTTGTATGCATGCATATAAGCCTAACCAGTGGACACAGACAACAGGGGGTGAGGGCATGAGGGGGGGATGGTAGGGTACTGGGGGAATAAGGACACATATGTAACACCGTAATCAATAAAGAAATTTTAAAAAAGATACCAAAAACAAACAAACAAACAAACAAACAAACAAACAAAACAATGAGGGAGTTTGTGGTCTCTGCAGAGCATTTCCTGTGCTTTCAGGGATCCAGAAAAAAGAAAAAACCTCTGACATTTCAAAGATACGTTATTGTAGATGCCAAAAGGTAATACACAGGCTCAGTTAAGGTAAAGATTGGCCTTTGTTAGAAAAGATGCCAGCCTAGGACATGACCATCCAACATAAACTGCTTTCATTTAAAAAGTTTTAATTTCAGACCATCCTTTCTGATAGCTTTAGGTCTCTGAGTTTGCAAGACCACCACACAGGCCATCCCTGAGCTAGTCAGTGAGCATATGGTCCCCTTTTGTCCACACTGTCCTTGGATCACTAGTGTCACACTTCTTGACACCAATCACAGAGAGCTTAGGGGTTGGGTCTGAGTTGCAATTCCCAACCCACTTGGCACTACATGAGCTGCTGTCAATGGAATGTCCCTCTGCTGTCCCAACACAGGAAGATAAACCACCAACGGAGAATCCAAAAAGGACCTGTATGGTGCAAACACCTGCAGCTTCTTCACTGCCCATAGGCCTGACCTGCACTTCCCCCAGGCTCAATACACCAGTGCCCACGAACCTGTTTGCTACCTGGGAGTTGGACTGCCCCAGCCCCAGTTGCATGCCCAGGTTGTACAACCTGACTTCAATGAAGATGGTTATTTTCAAAGAGCTGGAGGGCCTCATCTTCATGCTGATTGCCATGAAGATATAGGGCTCCAACCTCATATTAGTGGTGATTGCCATGAAGATGCAGGACTATAAGCACATCTTATGAGAGTGTGATGCTCCCCAGTGGAAAACTGGAGAGACCTGGACTGGCCTCACTGCAGGACCCCCACTTCTTCAAGAGAGAAGCAACATGCTACAGGTCCTGTTGCAGTGGAAGAAGTGCTTTAAGAACCAGACCACTTAGAGCTACAAGGCACACACCATGGGTGCTATTCACATGGCCAAGGTCAGGCAGCAATCCCTCAAGATGACCAGGGACTGTGCCTCTGCAGCAGCATCAAGGAGGCTTCTGCCAAAGTGCCCAAGATCTGGATCTCCTCCGTGTCCAGCCAGCCCATCCATCAGGAGGACAGTGCCATACAGGCCAGAAGCAAGGCTAAGTCAAGGGTTAACTACTCCGAGGGGGTATACCAGAGTTTTTTATCTGAGGAGCAGGCCATTAAAAATGCCACTATGCACAAGAGCTGGCTAAGGAGGGCATTGACACGAAGATGCCCAAGAAGCAGACACCTTTGATATTAGGAAAGACGTCCATTACCAGGCCACAAAATATCAAGGAGAAAGTCGTGGCATGGATGGGCAAATCAAGGTGTCAGAGGAGGTTGTGTACTTGAGCAGGACACAGCAGAACATGTCCCCGATTTGGAGGAGGACTTGGAAAACCCAAGGCCCGGACATGGGGGATGTTCTCAGGCAGCACCCTCAGGACTAAGCTCAGACTGTACATCGAAGGCGTGGCACACTCCAGATCACAGACAGAGATGGGGAGCACCCACAGTGCTCAGAACCAGAAGGAGCGTCTAAATCTGGCCAAAATGCAAGAGACCATGTGGGCCCTCGGGCATCAAACAGTCCAGTGATAGTGTTTCAGACTCTGTGGCCCACAGCACCCCCAACCCTAAGGTGGCCAGGGTCTGGATCTCTTCCCTGTCTACTCAGCCCATTCACTGTGAGGACAGTGCTGCGCAGGCCAGCCCAAGGATAAGTCCACAGATCTCTACTCTAAGGAGGAATATGAAAGCTTCTCCTCTGAGCAGGAGGCAAGGTAGGACCTGGAGTAGGAAGCGGCGACTATTGAAAGTCACAACAATGTCCATGACAGGGCATCCAAACTTAAATCAGAAAGTCATGGCTTGGCTGAGCAGGGTCCAAGTGTCAGAGCAGGCCCTGGACCCAGAGCAGGGCCCTGCAGATCATGGCCCTGAGTGGAGAGTACCTACACCTCCTGTCTAACATGCTGGAGAACACCAGTGACAGTAGCCCAGACAGGGACGATGATGACAGCATCCTCAGCACCTCCAAGCCCAAGTTCCCCATTTGCATCCAGACACTCTAGTCCACCTTCCAGTCCTGCCTGTCGCCCTGCTGACACCAAGCAAGGGAGGGCCCAACTACTTTTCTGTTAACATTCTAGTTTAGTGCAGAGACCGACCCTGGAAACACAAAGAGAAACCTTCTTAAGTACAAATGTGCTCACAACCATGAAACTAATGTGGTGGCCCCATTGGGAGCCCCCAACTGCTCTGCTTATTAACCTTCTTGTGGGTGGGTGGTCAGGCAGGCACTGTTGAGCTGGAGAATCATTAGAGATGTGTTTTGGCCTGAGGACCCCTAACCTTCCTATGAGAAGGATTCTTACCTTCTCCACCTGCCCTTCCTGGAAACCAGGACTCTGCTTCCTGGGGATCTGGCTCCATTGTGTGCCCTGACTCAGAGCTGAGTGGCCAGATGACAAGGTCTGGCCTCGAATTGGAGGCATCCTGAGCATAACACCAAAGCCAATCAGCCCAGCCCTATGCCTCAGCTGCCAACCAGCCATGTGGCCACCGTACCACCTACTCATGGTTCCCAATAAACTCCAGCCTCACAGAGAAAAACAACAACAACAACAAAACCAAACACCTGTATGGTACAGACCCTCAGGCACACTGACTGGACAAACTGCTGGAATACTAGCTGCCGGCCTTCCTGAGCAGGGACTCCACTTTCATCCCCACCTTTCTGTGTTACTTCAGAACATTAGTACCACCCAACAGGTGAGAGATAAACTACTTACCACCTGCCTCTCCACAGCACAGTGGTCACTGGGCCACCTGCTTACTCTGAGTCTTTAGGTCATTTCCTTTCTCTGAGTGTTTGCTCCTCTGAACCCGGAGAGGTGAGGGGACCAAAGAGCAAGCTTATAGGTTTATTGCAGAGACTCAGTGGAGTCCTCTCTGAGTGCCTGCACAGTAGAGAGGTGTGCTGGAGGGGCTGTGGTTGAGCTAATTGGCCATTTTCTCTTCCTCTTAACCAAGCCTCCACCTCATTTGTGATTGTCCTCAGGGCCTTGAGCTAAGCTTTTTTCTCCTTCGATAAAAAGATTGGAGATTCTATGAGGGGTCTGTGTCCTGGTGAAGCCAGAACCCAAAATCCCAGGAGTGAGCAATGGGGCCCTAGGCTCACCCAGCTCTGAGAAGGGCTGGTTTGTGTTCCTTCGGCACATATATCAGAAGGTCTAACAGGTACAGACATGGCTCTAGGCTCTGACCATAATGCAGGGTACAGAGCAGATCCCCCACGCCTGCACTGCAGAGCGTCCTTCTAGTTAGCAGCAAGTCAGTCACGCTAGGCTGCACAGGCTCCTAGTGTCCACAGGACAGTTGATGTGATGTCAGCCAGGACCTATGCCTGTATTTTCCCATTTGTGAAGAAAATGGTGGATATCTGCAACGGGAGAAAAAGAGAGTGGCCTTTGGTTCATAGCAGTGAGGGGAGTATGAGGACTCTGAATTCAAGTTGCTGACCAAAGACTGGATCCCACACATGGGGAGATTTCTGTAGGGCAGAGGTCGGAGGACTTCTCCTAGTAAAATGGGAAGGAGTCAAAGAGAGCCATGGATGTGAATTTCAGAGAAATAACATAGCAAAGCTTATGCTTGACTAAAGGGATACATAGAAAGTGAAAATAAAATTCTAAAATACTAGATAGTGTCAATGCTGTGTAGAGAATGAGAGTAGGGGAATACAAGACAGGAGAGCATGCTAAGGAGCATGTCTTGCTGGGGAACACATACATGTGTATAAGAAATCCCTAGGGATACATTTATATGCATGTATTTTAAGTTAATGGAAAGGATCATGGCTTATAAAATAGAATGTGTAAATTTTAAACCTCCCTCCAGAAATAGGACCTATTAAATGAGAAGCAGTAAGTTATTTTTTAAAAATCAGAAGAAAATTTGACAAATGGAAGTTATTGTTTGCTTTGTTACACATATTATATTAGCACCTAACATTTAACACCCAGTCTTTTAAAGAAAATAAAACATTAGCATGTGCTATGCCACATAGGAAATCTCAATAAATTTTAAAGAAGAAATATGTTTGTTTTCCATTGCTATGTTCATGAACCATAATGAATGATGCTTTAAAACCACCAAATATCTGCACACATAAGAAGGCATAAGGGAACCTGAAGTGAAGTATATTCTACATAAACCCTGGGTTCAAAGGAAATCATGAGTGAAATTATGGAATATTTACAACTAAAAAAAAAAATAAAGAAAGAAAAACTACAAATCAAAAGCAGCCAAAAGAGAGTTTTAGTTTTAAATAGACTTCTAAGGGAAGAAATACAGTTGTAAAGAGATCAAAATATCAAAACAGTAAATTAGAGACAGCAACAGAGTGACCTTGAAGAAACAAGGAATGGGGGAAACATAATGGAGGAAATCAGTAAAGCAAAGAATTGTAAAATAGCCTTCAACAAACTGGAAAACTGCTTCTCTGAAAACATTGGTAAAATAAACTGATTTCTAGCCAGACTGACCAAGAAACAGAAAAACATTCCACATAGTTCCAACAAGTTGGGTCAAAAGGACCAATTCCTGGCAAGAAACAAACTATGAAACCTTCCTCAGAAGAAAGTGATACCCTGAGTAGTCTATTAAAGAGATTGAATTTGTAGTTAAAGCATTCTAATGAAGGGCTTCCAGGCCCAGGTGGTTTCACTGGAGAATTAAACAGAATGAACAGACACTTCATTGAAGAGGCTATAACATGACAGAAGCACACTTGAAAGGTTCAACATCATAAGCCATTAGGGAAAGGTTAATTAAACCACAAGGAGACTAACTAAATAAAAGCCTGTGCTAACACTCAATGATGGTGAGGATGTGGAGAAACTGTCACTCATACAGGGCTGGTGGGAATGTAGACTATTACAGCCACTGGGGAAAGCAGTTTGGTTGTTTCTTATAAAACTAAACGCGCAACCACCAAACAACCCAGCATTTGCACTCCTGGTACTTATCACAGAGAAATAGAAACTTTCATCCACTCAAAAACCTGAGCACAAATGTCTATAGGAGCTTTATCTTAACACTTACAAGCTATCTCTGAAATTCCTTGTTGAGATTAATATCTAGAGTTTGTAAGAAACGTCTGTCACATAAAAAATGGGTAGAGTATATGAAAAGGGAATTTCATAAAGGTAAACATGAAATGTTAACACGATATGAAGAGATGTTAAATCTCACTTCTGGTCAGAGAAGTAATGAGATGCTCTCTATACCAATCTGAAAGCCAGATTAGAGTCTGATGATGAGGAGTGTTGGTGAGACTATGGAACAAATGGACTGTGATGGTACTGTAAACTAGTACAGGCACCCAGGAGGGCAATCTATAAGTACATAGAAAAATTAAATTTAAATATTTTATATATATTTGAATATTCATATGTATACTTTTTCTAAATCCTGATAGTTGCTCTGATGTCCTATATTAGGAAATATACAATATATACATATATGTGCATGTATATGTAATCTACATCCATATCTATCTATCTATTATCTATCTATCTATCTATCTATCTATCTATCTATCTATCTATCTATCATCAGTCTCCTGTTGCCTAGAATCCCATTCCTGGCATATGCCTCACAGGTCTTGTCTTAAGATCCATAGTGAGCCGAAACCGGTTTGGCTCAGTGGATAGAGCGTCGGCCTGCGGACTGAAAGGTCCCAGGTTTGATTCCGGTCAAGGGCATGTACCTTGGTTGCGGGCACATCCCCAGTAGGGGTTGTGCAAGAGGCAGCTGATCGATGTTTCTCTATCATCGATGTTTCTAACTCTCTATCCCTCTCTCTTCCTCTCTGTAAAAAATCAATAAAATATATTTAAGAAAAAAAAAAGATCCATAGTGAGACATGCAAGGCCGTTCATCACCGCCTTGTTTGTAGCAGTACGAAGTCAGCTGTTCATCACCTGGGGAAATGGATAAATGAAATCTGGTGGATACATGCATTTGTTAAAAGAAGCATCAATCTGCCTGGGTCCACAGTACTGTAGACATGGACACACAGGGGTAAGCTAGGACATGGTCAGGGAAAGCATTTTCACTGTGCATGGTCCCATTCTCATCACTCAGGATCTGTGTGTTCAACTAAACCAAAGCACTTCCTCGTGTCGATGGCACTGAGCAGTGCCTCCTCATATGATCTCATTCAGGGAAAATGATCAGATGCTTGATTCCGGCCACTGCCCATCAGGAAACAAGCCAAAGAGCATTAAGAATCAATGGAGGAGAATCTATAACATAGGCCTCTCATTTTCAAGCTTGATTTGTCAATTTTTGAATAACATTTACTCTGCTGGGATACATGAGAAAAAGCAGGGCCTTCTGTGTGAAATCATAGCCTCTCAGAGTTTAAGAGCATGAACCCAGCTTTCAGGTCAGAATCATAGGGTGGGCATGGACCACTGGAAATATTTGAAAGAATAGATAGCAAAGAAGCAGTTGGAATAAGTTCCAAAAACGTATCGTGTCAATTCCATCTCAAAAACGTGAGCCTTTTTATGAGTATTTTTCCACTGACTAAACATCATCTGGCGGTGTTAACTGGATTGTATATGAACAGCATAGCTAATAAATTCATGTGATGTGATGAAATGTGGCAAAGTGCTGTGATGGAGCCTAAAAAGAGCAAATGGATCATTGGTGTACTTTCTTCTGTTGTCATTTGTCAGTAAAACGATAACATAGAAATAAAGAAGTATTACTCTAGGTGTACATATAGACACATGAATATTTTTATAATTTTTTAAAGTGTGAGTATTACACATACACAGACCAGTGTCTAGAATAAAACATGATCACCTGTGTTACTACTAAATCTTAAAATGCTGCCTTTGCCTGTGTGTCTTTAAATAGAACATTAGAGTGACAGTTGGGAGACAGTTGAACTCCTGATTCCATCCCAGTTTTTCCTTCCCCGGAGCTAGTTACTATTATCCACTTTGCGCTGGTCCTTCTTATGAACGTTTGTATAGTTTTACTCTAAAGTAGTATATCCACAAAATATTTTAGTTTTGGTTTTGCATTTTTGATATTTTATTTCAATAGCATCAATCAGAATATATCCTGAAACTTGCTATTTCACTCAAAACACACTTTGAGATTTATCTAGATGTATCTATGTTGCTACACATATTCTAGTCCATTATTTTTTATCACTTTTATAGATATTTACTATGATTACTTCATTCTCCTGTTGAAGGACATTTAGGTTATCTCTAGTATTTCACCATTGAAAACAATGCTGAAATGAACTTCCTTATATACTCCATTCTGGGGACGTGAATGAAGGTACGTTGCTAAGAATGAATTTGTAGGAGGAAGGCCATGCACACCTTAAGTTTTACTGGTGGGTGCAATTTCACTGGCTGGTTCAGCCACCTCCCAGCTGCTGTGGATGATGGTGACTATGGCTCCTAACTGCCCTTGCCCTGGCCAGAGGGGTTAGGTGCTCCCCCTCCACTGCCCTGGGATATAGGCTCAGCCAGAGGCCAGTAACTGACTGGCACTGGGTAGATAAGCCTGGCTTCTTACGTCCAATGGGACTTATTCAATGGGTACAAATGGTGTTTCAGATCCCCTCTCAAAACCAGGCTGCACGTAATGTGCTGAGTCCACATCGCTGCTCACCTCCCTCCATCATCTACTTTAGAGTTCACTCCACTAAACTCTGTCCCAGTTCCCAGGAGTCCCTTTGCTTCCAGGGAACCTGACACAAGATGAGTAATATTGCCCAAGTCTCTCCACAAGGGCTGCACCAATGTCCACAGTTATGAGAGGCTTAAAGGCTGGGAAAGAAAGCCCTTAAAAAGTTGAAGTGCGGAGAAGGCAAAGGCTCTGAGATGAAATAGCTTTGTGAATTCAACAAACTGAAAGAAACCAAGTATGGCTGAAGTGTGTGGAACAGATGAAAGAGAAGGATACTGGTTTTAGTTGGAGATGTATTTAGGAGCCAAACAATTAGACCTTTTATGCTGGTTTCCATTTTTTTCCTAATTGGAATAGGAATCTTGTGAAATGCTTTAAGCAGGAAAGTGATACAGTTCAATTTAGACTTTAAGAAAATTAGTCTGAGTGTAAAGAGAATGGCTTGGAAAGAAGATAAGAGAAGCAGGGATTTGAATATTCACACAGTAATGTCAGTGGATCATAAAAATTATAGTGTCAACACAGACAGTAGGAAACGCTATGGAATTTATAGCACAGTACTGTGTGTGTCTATAAAACATACAGACATACAAATACATGAATTTTTCAAGCATACATGCCAATTTTGAAGTGGCTACCTATGCGGAGGGCGAAGAAAGAAATAGAGATTAGAGGTAAAAAAAAATATATAAGATAATAAAACCTGGAAGATGTTTCCCAAGGAATGGAGGTGATGAGGTGTCATGAATTGAGGCATATGATTTACGGAGCTCTGCGCCAAGAAAACAAAAATCCAAACAACAGTAATCAGCCCCCTCCCTACCCATTATTTTCCTTCACCTTTTGGAGACCTATGTCTGGGATGGGGAACAGGTTTTCTGAGACAACTTCCAAATAAACCGACTTTTACACACTAAGTGGGTTGAACTGGATGGCAAAGACCTTCCCTGGTGATTAGTGCAGCATCTGAGTCAAGGACCCTGGAGGGTAGAGGAAGCAGAACCTCCCTGGAGCTTCATTAGTGAGGACACAGATGGGAGCACTAAGGCACACTCATGCCTGACCTGGTGGATGCTCCTGATGCACTGTCTCAGCCTAATTCCTCCTTTCTCTGCGAGTTCCATGGAGCCCGGATTATCTCTGGGATCAAAGATAATCCTGGTTAATAATGTCTTTTTATTTCTCCTTTGCACAACTTTATGTCCTGGTCCCAGGAGATCTGGGGACCAAACTTCTACCATGCCTGATAGCTCGGTGCCCAGGGCAGGAGTAGACAACCTGCCCAGGTTGAAGTTGGAGATATATGGCAGAGCCAGACAAGTAAACCTTATAGGCTGATTTCCATTAGGTATCAACAGATGCTTGTGGATCAAAAGTGATCGCTTGAATCTTTGATTGGGGGCAAAGACCTTGAGATTTCCCTGGACATTTTTCTTCAAGTGCCCAGAGAAGCACATGGCATGCTCTGCAAATCCATTTGTCAGGTGGTGCTCAAGGAGTTTGTTGAGGTGGTTTCTTTGTTTCTCTGTCTAGCCTTGTGAGACAAATCCTAGTGGACAGAATAGAATGAATGCTGCTCTGAGGTGCTCCAGAAATTCCAACACCCAATGTTACTAACTGAGCAAGCTTCTTGGGTGGAAGTAGTTTCTTAGTGATTGACATCTGTGCCAAGGTGGTTGAGGGAAGCCAAACCTTGCTGGAGGCTTAGTCACATGGTCTCCCTTAGGCAGACAGAACTCAAGTCTCATGGGCCCCAAGTGCTGGGCTGGACCCTTAGGACATTGAGAGGAATGAGTGATTCTAACCCAGGAGAAGTCCTGGATCACAGTTCACTGAAAAACAAACAGAAGTAAAATCACCTTGAATCCCATCACCCAGAGACAATCACTTGCAACATATTAGCATATTTGCTTCTAGTATTTTCCTGTGCATGTTGCAATAGTTCCCATCTTGTTATAATTATCTCAAAAGAAATGTCTGGTGCCTATAAACATGCTGAATAATATTTCACCTGTTTAGGTTCTATCGTGTGCTTAAGCATTGCCTATTTGATGGGTATTTAGACTCTTTTTATTTACAAAATGTTGTGATGGATATCTTTGTTTATAAAACTACTTCCATTTTGAATGATTTATTAGGATCTGTATTCATAGGAGTAAAGTTATAGAGTCAAATCACATGAACAATATATTTTTAATATCTTGTTTTTTACATAATAAAATACCCAATATTAAGGGTGTGATAATACACATGCAGATTTTTCTGATAATATACAAACACACATATAAGTAATTAAAAGTAGGATTATGCAAACTTGTGTTTTTAATTTAAACTTCATCATGGGAATTTTTTTCATATTGCCTTAAGATAGCATCACTCTTTTTATAACGGAATAAGTATTCATTATGTATGCACAGTAGTGTATTTTACTCAGTTGTCTGTTGTTACATGTTATAATGAATTCAAATTTTTATGATTACAATGTTGTCATAAATTTACTAGTACTCATATTTTATTTTTGTTACAGTTGCTTGAATTCCTATAAAATAAGTTCAAAGAGTGGAATTGTAACCCCAAAAAATGAACATTTTAATTTTTATAGATGCTCTAAATAAAGTCTCTAAATTGATTGTGTAGCATACTTCCATGACGTTCAAGAAATATAAAATTAAATTTACAAAAATTGAAAAACCAAATATAAGCAGTTTGATAATTTGTTTCAGTGTCTAATCCTCTCACAGTGATATCTAGCATAAAAGAAGTTTCTTGGTCTCAAGTATCTATAATAATTGTCAGTATAATTTGATTGCTAGTCTTGCTTCTTGGAGAGAAATAATTTCCTCAATATTTGAGGTTTAGCTACAAAAAATTCCTTTTGCTATTTCCTTAAGGTATTGAGCTAATTTTTTAAAAAAACTTATTTGTATTACACAAATGAGTGAGATCATGTGATACTTATCTTCCTCTGACTGGCTGATTTTGCTTAGCATAATGCTCTCCAGGTCCATCTAGGCTGCTGCAAATGGGCGGGCTAGGAGAGGTCAGTGGGATAAAAGGGGGGCACATGTAATACTTTCAACAACAAAGTATTTTTAAAAAAACTTTATCTTCACCTGATTTACCAGTAAAGAGTGCTGAGAAAATTAAACATGTTTCACAGATAACATGGGAAGGGTGGCATGAGCCTGACAGTTTGCATTAATTTGGGGAATGCAAGTTGAGACTGTTTTCCTGGAGGACACTCTGGCAATATGTATAAAAATGAAAAGTGTGCACCCCTTTGAATGTACCTAGAAATATTTCCAAAAGTGATTTACAAAGACATTTACTGAATCATTGTCTGTAATAGGGAAAACAGGAAAGAAGCTAAATATCAGTATCACAATATGATTTAAAATATATCTGATACAATCATAAAGAGTAATAGCACACAGCCATTAAGAATGATGAAAATATTTACAGAGTATGTTCTCCAGCACATTGAGTGAATAAAAACTATTTAATGAAAAAACAAAATTAGAAGAACTTTCACCAAAATGTTAACAGAATCTGGGGTGATTTTTACTTCCTTTAGATGTTATATTTAAGGATATTAATGAAAATTCAATAATATCCAAATAATATAAATTAAAATAAGGGAATGCAAGTTTACTATGGAAGTTAATAAATTGGATAGCATAATAAAAAGTAAGATAGGCATATACAGAATAGCAGCTATGGACCAACTTATTAATAACTATGACTATAAAAGCCTAAATAAAACATTAGCATATCTAATTCATTAGTTTATACTGAAACACAAGTATCCTCTCTAATAAAATGGTAATATGCAAATTAACCATCACTCCGCTACATAAGCCACGCCCACCAGCCAAGCCACGCCCACCAGCCAATCAGGGCGAGTATGCAAATTAACCCCAATCCAAGATGGCTACAGCCACAGAGAACAAGGTTTCCCAGGTAACAGAGCAAGCCAAGCTTTCCATAGCCTTTGCAGGCCTAAGCCTCCACTCAAGCTACAAAGTTTCAATTATAGAAGGTAAACAAATTCAAACAAATGGCGGCAGAACGGAGCTTGAGAGAGCAGGCCAGGGTTACCGCTGGCAACAGGGGAAGCAAAGCTTTCCGCACACCCTGGCGGGGCTCACCCGCTTAAGGCTACAAAGTTTCAATTGTAGAAGGTGAATTAACTGCCACAGAAATGGCTGCCGCCCCAGAAATGGCTGCCGCCCCAGGCTACAAAGTTTCAATTGTAGAAGGAAAATAAATTCCAGATACCAGGGCCTCCCCTTGGGTTTCCAGGAGGCGTGGCCAGCCTGCAAACCACCACAGGCCCCTTGCTCAGGCTGCCCCACACCCCAAGGGAACCCCCACCCTTATCTGTGACACCCTTCAGGGCAAACCAGCTGGCCCCCAACTGTGCACCAGGCCTCTATCCTATCTAATAAAAGAGTAATATACAGATTGATCATCACTGCAACACACAATATAGCTGCCCCCATGTGGTCAAAGATCCTGCCCCCATGTGGACACAAGATGGCCACTACAAGATGGCCAGCAGGAGAGGGCAGTTGGGAGGCACCTGGCCTGCAAGGGAGGGCAGTTGTGAGGGACCAGGCCTGCAAGGGAGGGCAGTTGAGAGGGACCAGGTTTGCAAGGGAGGGCAGTTGGAGGTGATCAACCCTGCAGGAGAGGGCAGTTAGGGGTGACCAGGCTGGCAGAGGAGGGAAGTTGGGGGCAAACAGGCTGGCAGGGGAGCAGTTAGGCATCAATCAGGCTGGCAGCGGAGTGGTTAGGGGGTGATCAGGCTGGCAGGCAGAAGCGGTTAGGGGCAATCAGGAAGGCAGGCAGGCAAGCAGTTGGGAGCCAGCAGTCCTGGATTGTGAGCGGGATGTCCGACTGCCCTTTTGGGCCTGAACGGGCAGTCGGACATCCCTCCAGGAGTCCCAGATTGGAGAGGGTACAGGCTGGGCTGAGGGACAACCCCCTGCCATGCACAAATTTCGTGCACCGGGCTTCTAGTGGTTTAATATGTGCTGATGGCCACAGGCTGCTTTATCTTCTTCACCCCATAAGGGCTCATGATCATGCCCTATTCCGGATTGTCCAAGTCATCCTCCGAATACCCTCAGCCACTGGGAAGTATAAAGCCTTCTCCACCTGTGACTCCCATTTGGATGTCATCTCCCTCTTTTATGGGGCATTTCACATAGTATAACTGTAGCCTCTCTACCCCTAGTCCGTGAAGGTCTAGGTGGTCACAGTAGGCTGTGGTCACTCCATGATGAAGAACACTTTCATTTATACCTGAGGAACAAGACATGCATTGGGGCCTTGGGAAGACGCCTCCTAGGGAAAGCCTTGCAGAGGTTGACATGAGGGTAATTTGGGGCATTGATGTGGAGACTGGGAACTTGCTCCACCATGTGAAGAGCATCCCCCTGTGGGGAACACAGGAGTAAATAGGACAGAGCTCCTGCTCAGAATGAGCTCACAGATCTGTGAGGAAAAAAGACAGGTATAACCCAAGACACCAGATCTCACCCGCCTTGGCAATACCTAAGGTCATGCAAACACTAATACTAGAAGATTGCAGGCTCAGACCCTTCACTTACCTGACCATAGGACCACAGTGCTCCCAACCCAGCCTTTCAAAACATACCCAGTTATGATCTGGGAGGGGTCTTGTGTTCTCTAGCACACACCCACTCACAATCCTGAGAGCTGGCCCTCTCTAAGGAGCCAATACTTGTAAGCCATTTGGAGGAGACACCTTGCACTACCCTCCTTGCAAGTGTTCTATGTGAGGCTGCCCCGCTCTTGATGCTCTGCTGGGCACAGCTCCCACTGCTTCCATCTGACCCAGAGTCTCTCTGGACAAAGCCCCTCCAATTCAGGCAAAACTTGCAGAAATGTTCTCCTTTGCTGTGGGTTTATTTTTGTCTCTTTGGCTTTAAACAATACTGACTGTGCCTTTCTCCTCCTCTCTGTTTCCTGTGGGAAGACCCAATACCTGGGTCTTAGTTTTATAGCCTTTATTACTGTGGCTCCTCACTCCATTGCCCTTGCACCTACTCCATTCTTCACTCAGGACAAAACTCTCAGCATATCAACACACATTCCTGAACAGGGGTGGTGGTGGAGGCAGTAGACAGGATGGAGGTAAATGGTTGATCCAAGCTCTACTTAGGTTCAACCTGCCCTGAACAATGCACTGGCTAGAAAAGGAATAGTAACTGATGAAAAGATGCATCATTGGCAGGTGGCAGTTGGGAAGAAAGAGCAATCCCTTATAGATGAGTCAGGGGAGCCAGTTCTGACCTGGACCTTGAGACAGTTGAATTGATCTGAGGTTCACTTCCTCCCATTGATAATGATTGAATGCCTATTAGGCGCCTCAAATAGGGTTATGAACATGAATCAGGAGCTCACATGGACAGGGAAGAAGAAAACATTAATGCAATGCCTGAAGGGTTATGGTCGGGGCAGGAGGGTTGGGGCCACAAAGTAGGAAGGCCTAGCCTGCCTTGTCAGTGATGGAGGATTCAGGGAAGGCTTCCTTAAGGTGGACAGCTGAGCTAAGGTTAACGAATGCTGATGAGTCACCCAGGAAAAGTGGCCAGGGGGAAATAAGATCACTCCCAGAGGGGCGGAGGCATGGAGTAGAGGGATATTCCCATTGGCCTTGGACTGCTCTCCCCATCCCTAGGGTGTCTGTGGAAGTCACTCACCATTCTAAGTGTCCTCTTCTCCCCTGTAAACTAAGAACAACAGCATTGTCTCACTCAGAGGGTAGCTGTGAGGACTAAATAGATAATATGCAAGAGGAAAGCACATAACCCATAGTCAGTGTAGTTGTTGTTAAGCAGAACAACTGGACAAAAAACAGTGAGGGTGGGAACACCCTGAGCTAGCTAAGACTGTCCCAGCTCAGTGTAACTGGTGACCAAGACACAGCAAGCCCTGTGGCTGAGGGGGACATAGTGGGGAACGGGCCACCAATCTCTTGTTGAAGAGCTTGGAATATATTGTGTAGGCGATGAGATACCACTGAATGTTTACTATTTCTAACTCTTATTGTTTTTATTAAATCAACAATATGCATTACTTTAGAAATAGTCGAGTAAAAATAAGACAAAAATAAGTACCTGTATTTAAATTTTGAACTTTGATATTGGCTAAATATGTGTTTTTTCAGAATGAATTCAAATTGTTTTGAAACTTGCTTTTTTACATAATAATGTCTATGTTAGTAAATATTCAGCTATATTACTACTTAATGCCTATGCAATATTTCAGTGTGCAACTCAATTATGTATCAGAATTATGTATCACAAAGTTCCCAATATTCAATATTTAGTTGCTTATAGTTTTCCCCATTGTTTACAACATGGTAATAAATATCTTTGTTTTGTTCACTTACATGATTATTTCCTGAAGCAAATCTGGTGAAGTGGACTTGCTAGACCAAAAGTTTTTATAAATTGATCCAAGCATTGAAACATTTTTCAAAAATGACCTGTACAAATCCACCCCTACATTTTCACCAGGCAGGGACACAAGCTTCGGTTTTTGTTTTGTTTGGGCTTATTTGCCTGTTAACCAGTTAACTGCCACGTGTCCAAAATGGAAACCATTCCCACACGCCAGAATATTTTGAATTTAATTTAAAAAATCAATTTGCAATGAATATTATAAAAATAAATATATTACTCACAATTCGGGTATTCTTGAATATTTTCAGCAAAAAATTCTCACAAAAAATGATTTTAAAGTTGGTCAGGGCTGTCACTTAGAGAAAACATTTTTTTTATAGACACGCCTGGCGTGTGGGGCAGGTCTGCTGATTGCTTCTACAGATGCTTATGGCATACAATGGGTTAAGGTTCAGAAAGGAGGGAAAGCTTGGGAACTCTTAAGTGCAATAGACAAAAGCAAGAGTAATATTGTACTTCTTTAGCAACACTGTGCTAGTTGGCACTCTACTAAAAATAGGAGTTTTCTATCTTCTCTTTCAGATCATTAGGAAAATAGTCGCCTGGAAGTTAATTCAAAGTTCCAACCTACACTCATATGGGAGCAGATTTTGTGAGCTGTCACCGGGCTAGTTGTTGTTTTTCTTATTGCTGTTGCTAATCCTCACTGGAGGATATTTTCCACTGATTTTTAGAGAGAGTGGATGGGAAAGGGACAGACACAGAGAGAGAGAAAGAAACATGGAGACACATGGATTGGTTGCCTCCTGCACGCGTTCCAACCAGGGCCAGGGTCCAGTCTTCCTACAACCAAGGGATGTGCCCTTGACTGGAACCCAACCCCTAAAGCCTTCAGTATGCTGGCTCCCAGCTATTAACAGGCTAACTGCTCTGTCTCTTTCTCTCACTCTCTGGCTGTTCTCATTTAATTGAGAACATCCAGAATTTTTTTGTCACTAATATAAAGTATTTTATTAAACTCACTAAAGTCACATGTCCATGTAGAACCATCATCACTGTGGCCAGGCCAGTTAAATGTGCTGATACCTAACTCTGGGCCCTGAACCGCACTCCCCAGAACCACCTAGATGTGGAAATTGGCAAGGGAAACAGAAGTCATGTCCACCACAGGCCATTGTCAAATAAAATGTCGACTTCTGGTTTCCACTCTGACATATATAGTTTCAAAGTCCTTATTTTCATCCTTATGATAAGAGAAAAGATGAACAATCTGAAATAGAGGAACCCTTTTTGATCCATCAGATCATTGAAGTCACATGACTATGAATTAATCTTTGCTGCGGTGAACCACTGAGATTTAGGGCTTTGTTAGCACAATACAACCTAGCCTGCCTTCCTGACAAGATGGAAAACATCTTTTCACCTCAAAGTCACAAAATGAAAAAGCATAAGAGAAGACAGATTTGACTACAAACAAATGTAACACATCTTCTTAGCAAAACACATATCCATCAAATTGAGACAAATGGCAAGCTAGAGAAACAATTTGCAAATTACTGTCAAAAAGCTGTTATAGCCCTCACTGGTTTGGCTCAGTGGATAGAGTGTCGGCCTGTGGACTCAAGGGTCCCAGGTTCGATTCTGGTCAAGGGCATGTACCTTGGTTGCAGGCACATCCCCAGTAGCGGGTGTGCAGGAGGCAGCTGATCAATGTTTCTCTCTCATCGATGTTTCTAACTCTCTATCCCTCTCCCTTCTTCTCTATAAAAAATCAATAAAATATATATTTTTTAAAAAAGCTGATATACATTGTAACTAACCTCTGGCCTTGGAGGAGAGGCAGAAAATAGGAAACAATTTCCAAGGAGAGAACCCTTTAGAGTTTGGGATGAATATTCAGGGGTAAGTTTGCCAAGGCCTGGGGTAATAGACTACCCTTTGGGGTAATAGGTGAGATGAGTCAGCGGGGCAGTACTAAATGATCAGAGTCTAGATGAAGTGGGGGAATGGTAGTGGTAATGCTCTGGAAATATTTTCTGGGTTCTGTCCTAGGATACAGTTCATCCAGACTAGCACAACCAAAGGTCGTTAAATGTGAAGAACCATGGAGAGATGATCTGGTCCCGGGTCCTTATGGAGTAGGTAGAAACAAGCCCACCCACAGAAAGGGAGTCTCTAAGGTCACAGAACAGCGGCTTCAGCCTGGTTTTCCTTCACAAGAATTCTGCCTGTGAGGGAAGCTCATTCTCTCCAACCCCACAGTGTGCAGAACCAAGAGTGTCAGGAAGGTGACACACTTCCCCTCTGCTCATTAGACTGATGGGCAGGCACTGCTCACAAAGGCAGGAGTCTGGTGACTTGGGTGGCCCAGGGCCGCTGTGGAGGACTGCCAGGAACTCACTGCTCCACCCTGCTGACAAGGGTGGGAGTACAGGTCCTGATCCTGTCCTACTATGCCAACTGTTAAGTCCGAGCCCCTCTGTCAGGGGCTGGAGCTTCTGGGTCCCCGGGTATTCAAAGATGAAGAAGCCTTGAGAAGTTGTAAGTGTATAAGAGAGTCTTTATTGTAGGAGCCAGTGGCCATGTAGCCAATGCTAACAAGGAACTCTAAACAAAATAGTCCCTCAAAGCAAAGTCCCATTCAGCAGGTAGCTGCACACAAGCTAGGCAACAACACATCTTTCCTGTGTTGGTCACTAAGAATGCATGAGGGGAACAAGGCTGTGCTGTGTCCACCTGTGGAGATGTCAGGTTACACAAGAGCACAGTCCTGATACCCTCTCCCAACAACAACCTGCACATTGCAGCACTGAGATGTAAAGATGGAAAACTCTTGTTCCTGGCAATTATCTCTTGGTAGAAAGTGAGTGTGTCATCTTTTGGTTCACATTTAAATCCTTATTTAACTAATAGACATTATTTTTTCTGCCCAGCCCTTGTGGCTCAAATATATTGTGTTGACTCATGAACCAAGTCGTCCCCAGTTAGGTACAGGTCAGGACACATTCCAGGGTTACTGGCTGGATCCCCTTAGGAGGCATGCAGCCATCCAATGGTTTTCTCTCGTCTATGTTTCTATCTCTCTATCCCTCTCCCTTCCTCTGACTCTAAAATCAATAAAAACATTTAAAAAAACATTATTTTTCCTAAAACCTTAAAAAAACATATATTTTATTACTTAATACATGATAATAGGAAATATCTGACTTCTGTATTTTCATACTATGCACAATAGAAACAGAAAACAAAGCCTGTACAGGAAAAGAAAGCTTTTAAAGGTGTCTCAGAGACCCAGGCATTTCCCTATGGTTTCCAACTCTCATGTCATAACTCTCAAAGTGGCCCATACCCCAAAGTAATGCAAATATTTAATATGGGGGCTTCTTTTTACACATTATGTTCACCTTTTAGGGATTTTCCATCTTAATAAAAATTGTTTTTATTCTCACCAAATCACAATCAGTCTTCTCATCTAATTCATTACATAGCCAGACAGGAAAGTCCTCAAATGCTATGATTTCATTTCCTTGAAAACCTACAATACATAAATCCATGGGGACACTTAGATATGAGGGATGTCAGGGGCTGAGTGGGGAGGATGATCAATGACTGGCTACCACCTGGATTGGTCTGGATGAAATATTCTGGAGAGGGATGTGATGTGATGTGGTGGTTGCCAAATATTGTGAATGTACTTAATGATGTTGAAATTGACACTTTGAAGGATCAAAGAATTAAATTTTAAATCATTTAAATTAAATTGATGTTTAATAGTATTTTATTAAATTTTATTCAAAATGCATTTCAATTTACTCAATAGTATAGGAAAATCAATAAAATTCAAAGTATGTATGTAAGATAAACACAAACATCAAAAAACTTCTTTTAAAGGAGACAGTGGATACAGGCTGCCTCCAGGACCTGGGACAACAGGCCTCGCAGAGGGATGGGGGGTATGAAGGTGGGGTCACTGCCTAGGACGGCAGGCACCAGGTATTTGATCAATTTGTCCAGGTGGGGTGCCTGGGCAGTCTGCATCTTACGGTCCTTTCTTTTGTCTGTGGGCTTTAAGTTTATTTGAAACCCCGAGTGAGTGGTGCTGAGGCCACTTTGACGTTTGGCAGCTTGGAGACCGCGGCTGGTCTGACTGGCTCCCTTTTCTGCTCAGAGTGCCCATAATGGGAGCCAGCCCTTGGCCTCTGGCTGTCCAGCTCTGAGTCTAGGCACACAATGGAGTCGGCTCCCCAGGGAAGCAGAGTTGCGGCTCCCAGGAAGGGCAGGTTGATAATATGAGTACAGTTCTCATGGGAGTGTTCCGGGTCCTCAGGCCAAAACACATCTTCCATGATTCTCCAGCTCAGCACTGCCCGTCTCTTCTGACCTCCCACCCACCAGAACGTGCTGGTTAATGAGCAGAGCAGTTAGGGGCTCCCTGTGGGTGTCACCAAGTTAGTTTCCAGGCTGGGAGCACATTCACAGTTCAAACAGTTTTTCTGTGTGTTTCCATGGTCAGTCTCTGTACTAAACTGAAATGGTAACAGGAAAGCAATTGCTCCCCCCAGTACTTGGCGTCATCAGGGCCACAGGCAAGGTTAGAAGGTGGACTTGAGTGTCCAGAGGTGCAGATGGGGTAGTTCTTGATGTGGGAGGACCTGTGGGTTGCCAGTTGGAAGAACTTCAGGTCATTCCACACCACACCTTTGATGAGGACCTGTAGCATGTTCTGCTGGTGTTTGGCCCTGCAGACTGGGCAGCTTATGCCCTCCATGCACTTGCTTTTGGACTCCATGTTCATGTCCTTGGTTTTCTTGGGCAAAACAACACCTTATTGTTCATCTCCCTGGTGATCACTGTCATGGACATGGTGGGTAGCCTGGTGATTTGGAGAGAGTGGAAGGTGCACTTGAGTGTGTGTTTGGTGGTAGCCAGGGTCTTCTTCCCTGAGTTTCTCTTCCTGTCTGTGGGCTGGGCTGCCATCTAATAATCTACCTTAAGCCCCATCAGTTTGATGTCAATGTCCTGCCTGAGGGAGGTGAGTGGGGTGGGCAAGGCCTCCTTGTTGGCTGCAGATCTGTATGGCTGGGTGGACGAAAGCACACTGCAGCCCATCTGTGTCTCCTGACAGGGCTGGGGACATTTCCACTATTCCAAGTGCCACCAACTCAATGAAGGGAATAAAGTGGAAGGACTCCTCATTGGGGCTCTTCTGTTGTACATGAACATGGCTTCCTTGATGAGCAGCTGGTGGACACAGCTGGCCCCCTGGACGTACCACTGATTCTCAACACCACGCCCATTGTGTCCTGCACGGGCCTCCAGCTTGTGGAACAGGTCCTGACAGGCCAGGTCTTAGAAGGAGTTGTGGAGTGGTAATCGATGGAGCACAGGTACCTGGCCATGGGGTGTTAAACCAGTGGGATGACCAGGAAGCACACATAGCTCTGCCATTCGAGAAGGTCCTTGCACAGCTTCTCCAGGAACACCCACAGCACAGCACTGAAGTAGTGCTGTGCCCCTGCCACCACGATCTTCACTGTCGTCAGGGGTTGGGAATTGTAGTGACAGTATCTCTGTTTCCATGAGATGGTAAGAGCTGAAGGCCGCCTGGACCTCAGGAGCAGGTGCACACCACAGGCAGCACGTGTTACTGCCAGACTCAGAACGGAACTGCCCCTGCCAGTCGGAGGCATTGAGGAGGAGGACGTTCTGGGGCAGCTGGTGTCAGAGATGAGGATGTGGTTTAGATGGGCTTTCACCATCTTCCTGGGGATCTGCAGCTGGCTGGGCAGGTCTCGGCATTTCTTATCATCCTATCTGTTGGACCACTTGTTCCTGGCTCTGCCACCTGCCACCCCTTTGGGGATGTGCTCCAGCCCCAGGTGCCCGCCTGCTTTCCCTGAGATCTGGTGGAGGGGATGAGAGACTTGGTCTTGGTGACACGCCCACAGAGTGGCAGCTTCTGTGCACTATTCTTTCTGGGTCTCCGGAAGCAAGAACACCAATCACTGGGAACACAGCAAGAGAACATCTTGCACTGGCAAATGCCTCTTGGCAAGTGAACTGGTGGTTGGGTGGTTGTTAGAATGTGGGTGCCTGGTTACGGGGGTCTCAAGTTCTATTGGGAAGTGACCTCAGTTCCTGGGGTTGTCTTCCCTGAGTCCCCTAATCTGAGAACAGCTAAGCAAATATTCCTGAGGTCTCTGCCCCTGACAGTCCTAGGGCTCTGCCAGTTTCTCCCTGGGGTGGGTGTGCTGTGGGCCACTGAGTCTGAGACACAGTCCCTTGGTTGCTTGTGGCTCTTCTTCTCAGGCACATGGTTTGGACTTGGAGGCTCCTTCTGGCTCTGGCACTGTGGATGCTCTCCGTCTCCAACAGAAAGCTGGGGGGCAGGGCAGGTCTTCCAAGTATGGCCAGAGCCGGGGCTTCAGGGTACTGAGGGCACTGTCATGGGCCACTGTCACTGAGGTTCTCTAGTGAGTCATACAGCAGATCCAGGTCCTCCTCCACCTCAGGGACATGCTCTGAAGACTCCTGCTCCAGGTCCAGGTCTTCTTCCCAAACTTGCACCCTGCACAGCCACGCCCCAACTTTCTTGTTGGCATCTTGTTGCCTGGTCATGAATGGTGTTCTTACTACTCCTTTGTGCTGCTTCTTGGCTTCTCCCACATCAAAGTTCTCCTCATATGGGTCCTGCCCCTGCCCGGGATCATGAATGGTCTGTTGCTCAGAGATTTTATCTTCCCTCTCAGTGTAATGAACCCTGGATTTGGCCTTGGGGCCGGCCTGCTGGGTGTTATCCTCTGGGTCCGTGCACTGGCTGGACAAGGAGAAGATGCTCATGTCTGCTACATGGACAGATGCCTCTCTCATGGTGGTGTAGAGGCCCAAAACCTGGTCATCCTAGTGGGCTCGCTGCATCTCCTCAGCCATGTCGATGGTGCCCACATCAAGCATCTTGTACCCTGGGATAGTCTGCTTTTCAAGGCTCTGCTTCTGTTTAAGCATGATCTGAAGCTTGTTGCCTTCCCTCCAGAGGGAGTGGGGGTACTGCAAGGAGAAGGTCAGCACCAGGTCAGTCTTTATAGTTCACTGGGTGGCAGCAGCATCTGATCAGACCTCAGAATGCACTTTGAGTCCTTAATTCCCTCAGCAATCACTAAGGAGGTGATCTCCTTTTGGAGGACCATTAGGACCACCGGCTTGGTTAAGGTGAGGCTGCATAGCCTGGGCACACAGGAGGAGCTGGAGCAATCTACCTCCCAGGTAGCAAAGAGGTTCATGGGCACCTGTTTGTTGTGGGCAGGGGGAATGCTGTCTAGGTCTGCGGGTGGTGATGAAGCTGTAGCTGCAGGCCCCATAGAGGTCTTATTTCCACGCTGTGTGGAACAGAGGGGGCACATGCCATCAGAGACAGCTCATAAGCTACCAGGTGGAGTGGGGACTGCAGCTCAAACTGAACCCTCAGGCACTCAGTGATTGGTGGCAAAAGGTGGGGCAGGAGTCACCAGAGGGGCCACATGCTAACCTGATGGCCTTGCAAACTCAGAGACCTAAAGTAACCCCACAGGATGGTATGAAATTAAAACTATTACACAAAAAGCAGTTTATGGAGGGTAGTCATGTCCTAGGCTGGCATCTTCCCTGAAAAGGGTCAATCTTTACCTTAACTGAGCCTGTCTATTGTCTTTTTGCATATAGAATAATATATCTTTGGAATGTCTATGTAATTTTCCTTTATTCAGACCCCTGAAAGCACAGGTACCACTCTGCTTTCTGCAGAGAGCACACATCCCCTCATTGTTACTGGGTTCATTGTTGACTGTTAACTACCCTGCACACACATAAGTGAAAGAAGTCTGTGTCTATCACCTTGCTATTTATCCAGTCCTAGAGGTTTCCCCACTTTGCTTTCTCCATCCTCTCTAATCTATCACTAATGGATTTCATGGAACCCATACAGGTCTCCTGCTTTAGATGCAAAGTATAAAATCAGGTGCAAAACTGCCATTCTCCAGAGAATTATCTCCTTCTATTGAGATTTTGTTTCCTGGCAATTGGTGACACTTTGGTTCAAATTTACAAAAATTCTTCACAGGTTTGAAAATTTCTTACATTGACATCAGAAGATATTCTTGAGAGGAAAAGTAGAATTGGAGGTGGGGACTGAAACACATTAGTATCTTAGGTCAATCCTTAGCAGAGGACAGGCAGCACATGCTTGCATTAGCAGTATCAGTCCTGGGATTTCTGACAAAACATCTCATTCTAAGATGAGAACACAGAGGCTTTTCCTAAGGTGGGAGGGTCAGGATATTAGGACAAGTGGGATGTTCAGGGCAGCATGGTTGACATGGCAACAGAAGAGGATCATGTCCAGGTGCCACAACAGTGAAGAGATGCATCGCCAGTCCTGATAACATGTCCCCCTCCTGGTATGTTGTATAACCCAGAGAGGCCTCAGCTCCTGACCTGGAGGGGCCAAGTGGATGTGTTCTTCGGGGCAGCAAATGTCAAAGCAACCAGGCTTGGTACCTTGAGCTCCATGTCCTTTTGGGAAAAGCATCCCTACTAATCATGATGATGTGTAAGAGTGGGCGAGGGTGTGTAAGGATTGTCATGACAACATGGACACAAGAGGATGGGCATTAAAAAGGGAAAGTCTGTAGAAAAATGCAAAAATACTCTTGACTGAGCATAAAGGGAAATGGAACAAAGTCTCTCCTCTGATATTCCTAGCACTTTGTGGTCAGTGACTTTGCATCTCTTCTGAAAGGGGACAGACAGTGAGAGTGGGTTAGGAGAAGGAGATGGGGACCCAGATTCCTTTGGAAATTGGAATCTGGGAGGGATCTAGGGGGAGGAACAGGGCAGCTTCTGGAACCCAGTGCTCCCTTTGAGTGCATGGGGTCCTGGAATCTGGGTCATCTCAGCACCTACACTCACCCTGAGGCCATTTTGCACACTTAAGGATGTATGGGACACCTGTGCCTCCTGCAGGGGCTGGGAGTTGAGGACCCCGTCTGTCAGCTCTGTTGCATTGTCCTGTGCAGAGCTCTCTAAAGACAGTTCCCAGTCACCTGAAAAGCCTCAGAGCCCTCTTTTGCTGGTTCTTTGTCCCTGTGACCCTCCACTCCAGACACACACACACACCATGATCTGCTTAGACTCCCAAAGGGGAGGAAAAGGCATGACAACCTGAGGGCCTAGGATTTCCATTGGCACAGATAAGAGACCCCTCTGGAAGCCCATCTTCATCCGCCTGCCTTGTCCTGGAGTGTGACCATGACAGAACTGCTAGGTTATCCACCAACCAGCAACCTCTTCCTGTCCCAGAGTTTATGCGGGCTGCAAAGGATAGTGCACAGAGGTGTCCTAGCCAGGATTGGTCTGGCCCAGGCCACCTTGTGTTACCTTAGGCCATATTCTGAAAATGGCCAGAGATGACGGGAAGGAGCGTTGAACCAACATCTGCACTGTCTGGAAAAGCCCTCACTGCGGGGTCTCTGGAAGCAAGAACACCAATCACTGGGAACACAGCAAGAGAACATCTTGCACTGGCAAATGCCTCTTGGCAAGTGAACTGGTGGTTGGGTGGTTGCTAGAATGTGGGTGCCTGGTTACAGGGATCCTAAGTTCTATTGGGAAGTGACCTCACTTCCTGGGATTGTCTTCCCTGAGTCCCCTCATCTGAGAACAGCTATGCAAATATTCCTGTGGGCTGCTGTCTGCAGATGCCTACTCTCCATGAAACACATATCTGTACACAGTGGCACCAACACACCCCTCTCCCTAGCGCCCTAGAAGGCCTAATCTCAGCCAAGGTCCCAAAGTTGAAGAGACAGACCTGGGTTCAGAATCAACCCCTTATTCTTACCTCTTCTTAATCCTGCATAAGTCATTGTACCTGTCAGGGCCTTTTTCTCTCCTGCCTGCACAATGGGTTATTGCAACAAGTGCTTCTTAGGGCTGTTTAGGCTCATGGGGAGTATAAGCTATAAAGTAGGAGGAGGACTGTGACATCTAGGTAGTGCCTTCAACCTCTTTTTCCTTCCAGTTGTCACCTCCTCTGTGTCTGCTTTTCTTCTCATCCCATCCAAGGTCATTACATCTAGACCAGTGGATTGGTTCTGCCAGGTCTTCCATGGCACACCTCAGTGCCTGTCCTCTCCTCTCCTACTGGCAACGGCAGCTCATAGGGCAGCAAGAGGGACTGGGATGTGCCATCCAGCTATGCTCCCCAAGTTCGGTGAATGAATTTTGATGGACAATTAAAGTTATCTGACACTATGAGAAATTCATTTAGAATTATGGTGCTGTTCATGTCATTACTGAGTGTTTACCATACACCAAGCGCTGTGCTAAGAGCTGGACAGAAGTATGATTGAACAGCATCTTTGCCTGGGACAAGCTTCTGATCTAAAGGACATAAGACATGGCATGAGGTGCCAGCTTTTTAAGGGAAAAGAATGCATTGTGTGTGCCCTGCAGGGATAGTGAATGATTATACATTTGGAAGCTAACTGGAGCTCATAGCTGTCAAACTGCACTTTCAGAGACAAACAAATGTGGTTTGCTAAGAGGTAGGCAACAGGTCAGTTATGTACAATGTATCATAAGAAGTGCTATGTAGCTGTGCAATCATAGGTTCAAAATTATTAAAGAGCAGGGATAGTATTCATGTTATATGAACAGTGAGTGGGAATACAGGGTGACCCCATAGGAATAACTGTGTTTACATGTAGATGAAAGAATACAAAATAGTTGGGGGGGGGGTAGTGTTCCAATCATCTAAAATGTTTATTGTTTAACCAGAAGGCTTCCATCAATATGCTTTGGTTTTATGTACTATTTTTTCAACCAACATATGGCAGGGTGTACACCCGTTATCCCCACACTTCCCTGCCCCTGCCCTCAAGTCCAGGGGCTGGGAACATGCCTGGCTTTTCTGGCCTGGAACCCAGGGCCTGACTCAGGAGTTCAATACAGACTCCCTGAAATACCAGACCTGGGACAAAGCCTGTGTCTTCCTAGTGTGAAATGACATGGGGAAGCCTCTGGAATTGGATAAATTGGGGACAATGACTTCTAGTAGAAGGCATCCCAAAATATTGACTCTTACCATTTTATTGTGGTCTAGAGGCAAGCCTAGGCAAAGGCTCATTTTGGTGTCTGCTTCCAATGCTGACAGAACCAGGAGCCCCACAACATGTGTGCTATGTCTCACTGGTCCACTGGAGGAAAATTGCAGCTCATGACAATGACCTTGACTAACTTTCAAATTTGACAGTTTCCTCTTCTTCAGAAGGTGCATTATGAACTTGGAGGATTTCTTCAAGGAATATTCACTTGATTTTTTTCTTCAATTTAATTTGGAAGATAATGTAATGCACTCCAAATTACAAAAAATAAGATGATCCTCATCTAGAAGCTGACACTTGTGACAAATACATGTAAAATCATGTGTTACACCTTGTGTGTACACTCCATCCCTACCTCTCTCCCTCCCTCCATGTATAAAGGTCCGTGCAAAGTGTTTTTACCTTACATGTGATGATGTATTAGAGACATTTCTCAATCATGTAGCCCCATCTTGGTGATATGGATCTTTGAGTAGCAAGTGGTCTACACATAAGACTGTGGAACAGTCTCTGGAACCTGGGAGACATGAGGAGGTTGACAGGCAGGAGATCTCAGGAGAACAAGGCTGGCTGCTTGCACATCTCTGGTTAGAGGTGTGTGACAGTGAGAGGTGTGTGCCCCTACAACTGTATCTCCTGAGATAGGAACCCTGAGGGTCAATTTTTTTCACAGGTGTCACCGCCAAGGCCTTGCAAGGGCACAGCAGAAATCTTATTATATATGGAAAGAGAAGGCTGTATTATCTAAGGGGCTTCACCTCCAATCTCAGCAACTGCCCTGTAACCTGAAGTCTGTGACAGGCACCATCGTTTCGCCCACCCACACTCAGCTCAGCGCCTGCTCTGTCCACAGAGAAATAAGGCTGTTCTGACTTGGCCCCTCTCCCTCCCTATTAGAACCTGAAATTCTGTCCACTGTCATCTTCCCTGTTTGCCCCTTTCATGACCCAGAGGAACTGGGCCCATGCACCCTGTCACCTTAGTCTTAGATTTGGGTCTGTTCTGAGAAAATGCCTTGTCACATATCTTCAAGGAAATGGACAAGAATGAAAACATGTTCAGTGTTCTGAGTTTCTGTCCTTGGTGGGCGCACAGCCATGGACTACCACAATCAGACCAAGGAGCAGCACCTTTTCTGGAGAAGCCAGTGAGCCCATCCAACCCGAGGCCTCCAGAGATCCTGAGAATCAACAAAGTGTCTCCTCTCCCCAGATTTGGCCCATTTTCTGCCTTTCTTTGCCTGCATATGCTGTCAAAACTGCCCCTTTTTGGTGAATCCAATTGTGGAATTTGCATGGGGGATTTACCCAGGAAGGTGGCAGGAAGGTACCTCCCTCTGGCCTCCAACATAAGTGACCACCTCTCTCAGCAGGACCTTTTCTCCACAGCTGCCCCTGCCCACTAGTGCAGGCAACATGCTAGGTCCCAGGGGTGAGAAGCACAAAGCATTCTGTTGGCCCCAGCCATGCTTTTCCTCCTCAAGTCTGGATCCACATCTCAGCATCAAGAGAGTACAGTGAGCGAGCAAGAGCCCAGGTATCAACACTTCTGCCCAGCATGACCCTGAGAACGTAGGGGAAAGGGCGTAACTGAAACAGGGGTTCTGGACACACGTGGGCACTTGTTACTATGAATGAGACACTCAGTTGTGCCCAGAGGACTGGATCCCTTGTCCTGAGTCCTGGGCTCCTGGGGTGTGTCCTCACACTGTCTATCTGTGTGAGCTTTAGCTTGTATGGGGGTCCTTTGGAGGGAAGAGAGTCACGCTGTTGGCTGAGCTGAACCTCACAATGGTTTGTTAAAAGCCAGTTGCTGGGGGTCTGGGGAAACCACTTGGTGATGGGTGCCCCATGTACGAGGAGTAAGCTAGTCCTGGATTCCAGACAACCTCTGAGTTCTGAGTGAGCAGACAGAATTGAAGAGGAGCAGGGAGGAGAGGGCACTGAGGGTGGAGTGGAGAGCTCATACTGAGAGTCTTGAATGACTGATCCCTTTATCTGTCATCATTGGGGTCATATCATTAACCTTGGGTCTTTCAAGATCATAAAGCGTGCTGGCAGCTGAGGATTTTAGAAGCAAGCACTGGCTCTTCCCTCAGATGTGGGTGTCTTCATGGTGCCAGGAGGCCAGTCTGCACTCACCTGTATGCACAGGGCCACCTCCAAACATGATTCTGTTGCTCCAGTAGCCCCCCTCCTTGAGATCCCATCATCTTGTTGGGTCACTCCCTACCTCCTGCTAATAGTCTCCTACAAACCCTTCAATCAGGCCACATATTTAGGCAACTGTATCCAAAATCTACATCTGAACCACCTGCAGGAAACTCAGTATTTGTCCATGAGTTCGCCTCATCCATCTCCTACTCTCACCATCATTAACACCTCAGCTCCCTCCACTTCAGAGACATCCTATCCTGACCATACTTGGCAGCTTGTCATCATTTAGGACAAGTCTGAGCTTCTCCCACCTGCATCTCACTCTCTCCTTACTATTGCCCATTCCCTTACCCTTCTGATTCCCCCTGCTCTCAAACTCAAGAAAGATCTGCTTCCCTTCTCTACTCCTGCACCAGAACTGCTGGTCACTGCTAGGAACCATCATGCCAGGGCTCCCAGAGCTGGTGTCTGACTTCCTCTCTGCTCAGACAGCCCTGTTCCTGTCCTGGGAAGCAACATCCTGATGATCCCAGTACTTGCACCCCCCACATTTCTTATTGTATCCTGACTCAATTCAATTTTTCTAATTCTTCCTTCTCCCTGAAATTTCAATTCCTTGCTTGCCTGGTTAATATCATATATCTCCACAGACTAGAAATGTCAACTGCTCATTAGTGATTGTCTTTGAAAGTAGACACACAATACTTCCCCACAAAATGTTCTCTCCCTGTCACCTTACGTCCACTTGTACTATGGGGACCACATCAGGTCATTGTCCTCATGTATCTATATTCCATGAGAATGTTGTTGAAAAGACTTTAGCATCACTGATCTCTAGTATTTAGCAGTTCCAGCACACAGGACTTACTCTAAAACCATTTTCTGCTAAAATATACACTGAGTGGCCAAATTATTATGATCTCTGAACGCATAATAATATGCCCACTCAGCATATATCCTATATAATAAAAGATTAATATGCAAATTGTCCCCTCCACCAGGAGTTCAACCAGCAGGCAGGCCGGCCAACCACCCATGTCCCCTCCCCCTGGCCAGGCTGGCTGGACCCCACCCATGCACGAATTCATGCACCAGGCTTCTCTTCTAGAGAGAGAGAGAGAGAGAGAGAGAGAGAGAGAGAGAGAGAACAGATTATTATGAAATGTTGTTGAAAAGACTTTAGCATTACTGATCTCTAGTACTTAGCAGTTACAGAATACAGGAATTACTCTAAAACCATATTCTGTTAAACTATATTTGTTCAAATTCTGGCCCAAGACATCCACTGTTAACAACAATCATAAATGTAAGAATACCTGTGGACTCTAAAGTAGACCTAACCTCACTTTATTTCTCCAGCCTTTGTTTAATTTGAAAATGCTTCCCTCAATTGCTATGGCACATGTAAAATCAGGGTAAAGAAGGCAGACAAATACGTATTCATCCTCTGGTTTGCTTTATGAATCCCATCCTAAAGAGGCTTGTGTATGCTCCACAGATGGGCTCGTGTTCTCAATACGTATGGTACCAGGTCAACTGTAGGACTCATCACATTCCACTAGAATTTTTTAATGCCCATGTCAAACCAGAAAATAGCTCATCTTAAAGGCATGGGTTGTGTGTCTGGTCCAAAGTTTATTCCCATTTGTCCTGAGACATTGTAGCTTTTTCCAGGGCAAGGTGCCTAGAAGGGTGTTAGTCTCTTCCCTCCAGGGTGGTTTGGAGCACTGAAGAGGACTCATGGAAAGGGACAAGCAAGGCCACATAAACAACCTTGTTCAGCATTAGGGTGTGAGACAGAAGAACCTCAGGAAAAAGCCCAGCTGAACCAGAGCTCAGGGGCTGAGGGTAGGGAGAGGCTCTGACCCAAGAGGAGATGAGCGTGGGCCCCCAGGCCCTGGAACATGCCATGTCCCCTCTTCAGTGCTATGGGCCAACATAAGAGGTGCTTAGGATGCTGTTCCGTGGGAGTAGAGCAAGGTAGAGTTTCTGTCCCAGGTGCAGGTGGCACTCAGTGTTCAGGAACAGCTTGCTGCTGCTTAACCTTACAACATTCTGCAAAGTGGAAGCCAGGGGGCGCTTAAAGCATGTTTTGCCCATAAACTGGTGGGAGAAGAAGTCAAATCAAATGTGGCTTCCCAGGTACATTCCTGACATAAAAGGTCTCTGCCCAAATGCTCATTGGTAAATTTCCCCCAAAGTCCCATTGTCCTGGGCCTCAAGAAATTCACGTCCTTAGAGCAGAGGGCTCCTGAGAGACTAATTATTCCCAACCTATGACTCATAGTAACACAATGAAGGCCCATAAGAAACAGACTTGCTCCAAGCTCTGAGGGTTCTAGAGGTAAATTTTATAGAATCTAAATTAAAGTAATGATTAGGAGTATTTCATTCAATATTCTGTACAATGCACTGTATGTTACTGATTATCATAAAAATACAGTAAAAGAATAACATAAACACAAAACTTTGAACACTGCATCTAAATGGGAGTGGAGGTGCCCTCTCTGCCGTGGCAGCTGACACTCGCTGTGGCCGGAAACAAGCACCACAGGTTTCCCAGGAGCTGGGTGAGTTGCTCCAATGAAGCAGGTGGTTCCACAACTGGAAGTTCAGTGACAGCCATGCCTGGAGCTGGCTCTGGCTCTGGAGACAGCACTATGTTGGTGTTTCCTCTTTAGGTGTTACTTGATCTTGCTCAGGAGCTGCTTCTGTAGATATAAGAAGAGAACATGTTACCACCATGACTGACTTTTGTGTGCCTTCCAAGAAAGGGAAATTCCCTTCTCCATCACTGAATTCTCTGTGCATGACTTCACTCCAGGAAGTCCTCCAGACTGCAGACCATGGGCACTGATCTATCCTCCTGCCTTATACCAGCCTCTGGAGCCTCTTCTCTGTGTGGTACAGCCACATTCCCTCCACACTCACACACACCACCAAAATCCATATGCATAGATCTCTTTTGCTCCCTCTATATTTTCTAGGAGAAGCCCGCAGAACTCTGCCCTCTTAAAGAAATCACACAAGGTGTGGGAAGCAAGGTTTTGCCAGCCTCTCCAAGTCGAATCCCCATAGTTCCCTTATGGCTCTGATTGAAGCCAATTCACTTCTTCTGCTGATCCAGAGATTCACTTTCTGTTTAAAAATATGCAAAGATGCAGCGATACTTCCAAGAGGAAGTCACATTGACTGACCTTCGGACAACACTCCCTGCCTGTGAAGCCTAGAGTGACTAAAAGACTCCTTACTAGAAGGAAGTTCTGGAGTGCAGTCCTAGGGGCAGGGCATTTGCTGACTGAATGACCCCGAACCAGCCCCATCTCAGATAGCTGAGTGACACGGGGGTCCCCTGCTCACTCCTGGGATTTCTAATCTGGCTTCACCCCTGACAGGGATGCCTAATGGAATCTCCAATCTTTTTATCACAATAGAAATGAGCTTAGCCTAAGGCCCCAAGGAAAATCACAAATAAGGCAGAAGCTTCTTTAAGAAGAAGAGAAAATGGCCAATATAATCAAACACAACCCCTCCAGTACACCTCTCGGGTGTCCAAGTACCCAGAGAGCCTTTCCCAGGAAGAAACCCCCCACCCTAAAATCTACAATAACCCTTTGAGGCTGGGCCTAGGCTCTCCCTTTGTTCAAAGGAACAAACACTCAGAGAGGTGCAGTGACCTGAAGACTCACAGCAAGCAGGTGGCAGAGTGACCACTGTTCTGAAGAGGGGCAGGGCTCACCTGGTACATGGTTGGTCCCACATGTTGGATAGTAGCAAATGTTGTGTATTCACACAGAGGGATGAGAGGGAACAAAGGTGGAGATGCTGCCCCGGAAGACAGGCACTAAGTATTTGATCAGTTTGTGCAGTCAGTGTTCCTAGGAGGTCTGTACCCTGCATGTCCTTTTTTTATTTTTTCTGAGAGTGTCAAACTTCTTTCGAACACCGCATGAGTGGTGATGTGGTTGATATAGAGGCCCAGGGCTGAGGAGACTGGCCTCCATGTTCGGCTCAGGATTCCCCTGATGGGAGGCCTTCCCTTGGCCTCTGCCCACTCAGCTCTGAGTCTGGGAACAGGGTGGAGCATGGTCCCTGGGAAGCAGAGTCCTGGCTCCAGGAAGGGCAGATGGAGAAGGTGAGGACAGTTCTCCCTGCGGGTGTCAGGGTCCAGAAAAACAGACTTGCTCCAAGCTCTGTGGGTTACTAGAGGTAAATTTTATAGAATCTAAATTAAGGTTATGTTTAGGAGTATTTCATTCAATGTACTCTACAATTCACTGTATGTTACTAAATATCATAAAAATACAGTAAAATTATTAGCATATGTAACATGAACACAGAACTTTGAACACTGCATCTAAATGGGAGTGGGGGTGCCCTATCTGCCGTGGCAGCTGACACTTGCTTGGCCTGGGAACTGCCACCACAGGACTCACAGGAGCTGGGTGAGTTGCTCCAATGCAGCAGGTGGTCCCACAACTGGATGATCAGTGACAGCCTTGCCTGGAGACTGCTCTGACTATGGAGAGGGCACGAGAGTTGGTGTTTCCTCTTTAGGTATTTCTTGATCTTGCTCAGGAGCTGCTTCTGTAGATACAAGAAGAGAATATGTTACCACTATGACTGAATTTTGTGTGCCTACCAAGAAAGGGTACATCCTTTCTCCCTCACTGAATTCTCTGTTCAAGACCTCACCCCAGGAAGTCCTCCAGACTGTAGGCCATGGGCACTGATCTATGCTCCTGCTTAACACCAGCCTCTGGAGGCTCTTCTTTGTGTGGTCCAGCCACATCCCCTCCACACTCACACACACCACCAAAATCCATACGCATAGATCTCTTTTGCTCCCTCAGTATTTTCTAGGAGAAGTTCGCAGAACTCTGCCCTCTTAAAGAAATCACACAAGGTGTAGGAACCAAGGTTTTGCCAGCCTCTCCAAGTCGAATCCCCATACTTCCCTTACGGCTCTGATTGAAGCCAATTCACTTCTTCTGCTGATCTAGAGATCCACTTTCTGCTTCAAAATATGCAAAGATGGAGCGATACTTCCTAGAAGAAGTCACATTGACTGAACTGTGGACGACACTACCTGCCTGTGCAGCCTAGAGGGACTGAAATACTCCTGATTAGCAGGAAGCTCTGGAGTGCATTCCTAGGGGCAGGGCATTTGCTGACTGAATGAGCCCAAACCTGCCCCATCTCAGATAGCTGGGTGACACAAGCGTCCCTCTGCTCTGTACTGGAATTTTGATCTGGCTTCACCCATGACAGAGATGCTAATGGAATCGCCAATCTTTTTATCACAATAGAAATGAGCTTAGCCTAAGTCCCCAAGGAGAATCACAAAAAAGGCAGAAGCTTCTTTAAGAAGAAGAGAAAATGGCCAATATGAGCAACCGCTGCCCCGCAAGCACACCTCTCTGGTGTCCAAATACCCAGAGAGCCTTTCCCAGGAAGAAACCCCCTCCACCCTTTTCTCTACAATAACCCTTTGAGGCTGGGCCTAGGCTCTCCCCATGTTCAAAGGAACAAACACTCAGACAGGTGCAGTGACCTGAAGACTCACAGCAAGCAGGTGGCAGAGTGACCACTGTGCTGTGGAGGGGCAGGGCTCACCTGGTACAAGCTTGGTCCAACAAGTTGTTTGGTATCAAATGTTCGGTATTCATACAGAGGGATGGGTGGGAACAAAGGTGCAGACACTGCACAGGAAGCCAGGCACCAAGTATTTGATCAGTTGGTGCAGTCAGTGTTCCTGGGAGGTCTGCATCCTCCATGTGCTTTTTTAATTTTTCCTCAGTGGGTCAAACTTATTTGGAACCTGAATGAATGGTGTTGTGGTCGACATGGAGGCCCAGGGCTGAGCTGAATGGCCTCCATGTTGGGCTCAGGATTCCCGTGATGGGAAGCCCACCCCTGGCCTCTGGCCACCCAGCTCTGAGTCTGGTCACAGGGTGGAGCCTGCTCCCTGGGAAGCAGAATCCTGGCTCCAGGAAGGGCAGGTGGAGAAGGTGAGGACAGTTCTCCCTCCTTGTGTCAGGGTCCAGAAAAACAGACTTGCTCCAAGCTCCGAGGGTGTCTAGTGGTAAATTTTATAGAATCTAAATTAAGGTTATGTTTAGGAGTATTTCATTCAATGTTCTCTACAATTCACTGTATGTTACTGAATATCATAAAATACAGTAAATTATCAGCATATGTAACATGAACACAGAACTTTGAACACTGCATCTAAATGGTAGTGGGGGTGCCCTCTCTGCCATGGCAGCTGACACTCGCTTGGCCCGTGAACTGGCCCCACTAGCCCCACAGGAGCTGGGTGAGTTTCTCAAGTGCTACAGGTGGTTCTTCTGTCTCTTGAAGTTCAGTGAAAGCTGGGCTAGGTTCCGGCTGTGGCTCTGGAGAGGCCACTAGGCTGGCTTTGCCTCTTGAGTTTTTTGCTGATCTTGTCCTGGTGCTGGTTCTATAGATCCAATAAGAGGACATATTACCACCCTCACTGCTTTTATGTGCTTTCCAAAGGCACACTCAACCACACCACCTTCCTCCTCTCTCGGCTTCAGTGGGCTCAGGTGCTCTAGCTATGAATGGAGGCGCCTGGCTTGGTTTTACAGGTGGCAACTGGGAAGTTGTGCTCTTTGGAAGCCTACAGCATTATCAGGCTGGGAAATTCTGGAGGGCTTCTAATATATTTGCTGAATATATGAGCACAAACCAGCCCTTCTCAGGATGCAGGAGGTAGCCTGGAGAGAGAGATAGGTGGGCAGCAGGGTCTGATGCTGTCCTTTCCTTCCACATGGCCATCCCAGAGCAGTACTCAGAGAACCTGGGGTCCTGTGCCTGTTGCTCCTGCCCATCAAGAAGCCAAACCTACTCCTTGTCTACCTTAAGTCTGAAAGTCCTGGCAGAGATGCGCCTGGTCATCCAGGAGGGGCTGGCAGAAAGCCCTCCTACTGATAGCTCTGGATCAATGAAGGAACCTGACATGCTCTCTCAGTGTCCCTTTTCCCTCCCATGACCCTTCCAATAGGACTGAGAGGGCTGGTGTCTACCCTGTTCATGTCACTTATTGGCACACAGAAGGTGCTTCAGGAATACTGACCAATGCGCAAGCAAACGAACCCCAGGGACTTCCTATCACCTCAGACTTTGGCTCCTGCACCTACATGCTGCCTAATTCACTAGATGTCCTGTATGGTTCTTTGTCTCCCACTGAAACTCAATTCCTACAGGGTGGGGTACCCCTGCCAAGCTGCCACTGAGGAGGTTCCACAAGATTAGTGAGCATGGTCCCTGGATAGGGGTGCAGGCAGGGCTGAGATTAAAAGTGGAAGGGTATGAATTTTCCGAGTGGCTCACTCTCTTATTGACCTCCCCAATTTGCCCACACCACACAAATCCACATGCAAAGGTCTTTGTCTCCCGTCTTTTTTTCTAGGCGAAGCCCTCAGACCTCTGTTCTCTTGTGGAAATCCCACCATCATCGTGAATTCACAGTCCCCCCTACTCGCCTCAGGATCCAAAGCCGACTCACATTTTCTGCTGGAAAAGAGGTCCACTGTCCCCTTCACAATATGGGAGGATGTAGCCATAGGTAGCAGAGGCCAGGAGGTCATCTTCACATCGAATGTACTGTGGACACTATGAACCTATGCAGTCTAGTGTTTCTGAATTGATCCTGACTAGAATGAAGCTCTGCAGTGCAGTCTTGGGGTCTGCTCTGTGCACTGGATTTTGTTCAGTGCCTAGAGTCGTGTCTGTACTTGGCAGGGCTTCTAATATATTTGCTGAATATATGAGCACAAACCAGCCCTTCTCAGGCAGCTGAGTGACCCTGGGCCCCACTGCTCACCCCTGGGCTATCTGATCTGGCTTCACCCAGGACAGAGACCCCTAATGGAATCTCCAATCTCTTTATCAAATGAGAAAAGAGCTTCGCCCAAGGCCCAGAGGAAAATCACATATGAGGCAGAGGCTTCATCATGGGGAAGAAAAATGACCATTTAGCACAACCACTGCCTCTGCTGCAGACCTCTCCACTGTGCAGCACCCAGAGAAAGCTTTCCAGGGAAGACCCCATAGACACCCTACAAAAACCATGTGTGTTTGCACAATTCACCTCTTGTTCAGAGAAAGAAACACTCAGAGAGATGCAGTTACCTGAGTGCTCACAGCCAGCAAATGGCCATATGACCACTGTGCTGTGGAGGGGCAGGTTGCTTAATTTGTAAATAGCTGGTCCAACACCTGATGGCTGGCAGAAAATGTTCTGTAATAACATGAAGAGGTAGGGACGAAGGTTGGGTCACTGCCCAGGAAGGTGGGCACCAGATTGTCCAGCCAGTGTGCCTGGGAGGTTTGCACCATACAGGTCTACTTTTAATTTCACCTTGTGAGGCTGAAATTCATTGGGAACCATAGATGGCTGGTGCTGGGGCCCTTGGCAGCTGGGGTCCAAGGCTGGGCTGACTGGCCTCCGTGTTTTGCTCAGGGTGCCCCAAAGGGAGGCCATCCCTTTGCCTCTGGCTGCCCAGCTCTGAGTCTGGGCCAGGGCTGGAGCCAGCTCTCAGGGTTAAGTAAGCCCTGGTTTCCAGGAAGGGAAGGTCTCCAAGGCCAGAACCCTGTGTTGGAAATTCTGAGGCCAAAACACATCTTCCATGATTCTCTAGCTCAACAGTGCGGGCCTCACCTCCCACCTCCAGTAGTGTGTTGGTTATTAAATAGAGCATTTGGGCATCCCAGTGGGGGCAACTCCCTTAGCTTCCAGGTTATGAACACATTCTAACTTAAAATGGTTTCTCTTTGTGTTTCCAGGGTCTGTCTCCATAGTAAACTGAAATGTTAACACAAAAGCAGCCGGGTCCTCCTAGGTTTGGCCCAGGCAGGTTGAAGGGCAGGGGCAGGGGCAGGGCTAGGAGGTGGAATTGTTGTGTCCTAAGATGCAGATGGGAAAGTGCTTGACGTGGGAGGACCACTGGACTACCAGTTGAAAGAAGGTCACGTCGTTTCACTCCACGCCATCGATGAGGACTCGCAGCATGTTTTGCTGGTCCTTGGCTGAGCAGACCAAGTGGCCAATGCCCTTGATGCACTGGCTTTTGGACTCCAAGTCCTTGTCCTTGGTTTTCTTGGGAAAACATATCACCTTCTTGTTCTTCTCCTTGGTGAGTAAAGTCATGGAAATTGTGGATGTTGTTGCGGCCTCCCCACTGCAGGGCAGCCTACTGACCTGGAGAGAGTGGGAGGTGCACTGGAGTGAGTTTTTGGTGGTAGGCAGGTCTTCCTTCTCCCCATTTCTCTTCCTGTTTGTGGGCTGGGCTGCCATCCAGTAATCCACTTGCAGCTCCATCAATTCAGCACCAACACCCTGGCTGGAGAAGGATGGGCCCCCACTCACTGATGGGGAGGAGGTTGGGGTGTGTGAGGCCTTCCTGGTGGTGGACAAAAGCACATTGGAGCATGAGGGGACTGCATCATGTGTCTCCAGATGTGGCTAAAGATGGTTCCACTCTTCAAACCTTCACTGCCCCCACAAAGGGAATGAACTTCTGTGAGGACAACTTGCCTGGGCTCTTTGTCTTAGAGATTAGCATGGCCTCAGAGATGGGCAGCTGGTGGACACGGCTGGCCCCTGTGATGTATTCTGTGATTCTTGACACAATGTCCAGTGTGTCCTGCACAGCACTCTGAGCCTGCAAGTTGTGGAACAGGTTCTGCCAGACCATGTCCTGGAAGAGGTTGTTGTAGTGGTAATCCATGGAGCCCAGGTACCTGGCCACAGGGTGGGAACCCAGCGGGATGACCAGGAAGCACATGTAGCCCAGACAGTCTGGGTTCTTGTGGGATAGCCGTTCCACAAAGACCCGCAACATGGTGCTGAATTAGTGCTGAGCCCCTGTCACCGTGATCTTCACTGGTTTTGGGGCCTCTGTATTGCAGTTGCAGTATCTTTGCATCCAGGAGATGATGGATCTGAAGGCCTGCTGGACATCAACCATGGAGCAGGTGCACACGACAGGCAGTGTGTGCTGCTGCAGGATGTCTTACAGGAACTTCCCTTGCCTGTCGGAGGTGTTGATGAGGATGATGCTCTTGGGCAGACAGTCATTGGAGATGAGGATGTGGTTCAGCTGGTGGTTCACGGTCTTCCTGAAGATCTGCAGTTGGCTCTGTGGGTCTGGGCAGCGCTCCTTGATCAGGCTATTGGACAACACATTCAGACACCTGTTCCAGCCCCAGCAGGCAGGCTACTTCCCCGTGGAGCTGCTGGAGGGCATGACAAGTGACTTGGTCTTGGTGATGTGCCCACTGGGCTGCATCATCTTATTGAGCATGTCGTGGGCAGAGATCTCTGACTCCAGGATGTCCTCAAGCTGTGCCTGCTGCTCCCCAGCTTTGAGCATGCTTTGGGCCACCCAATCAGAGCCACTGTCACTTGACAGGCTTTCAAAGTATAACCTGGGCTTGGGCTTGGGGGTGCCAAGGACTCTGTCACCCTTCTCCAAGTCTGGGCCACTTGACAGGCTTTCAGAGTATGTCATGAGCTCGGGCATGGGAGGTGTTAGGAGATGGTCATCATCTTCCATGTTTGAGCTACTGTCACTGGGGTTCACCAGCCTGTGAAACAGAAATGCCAGGACCTTGTCCACATTGGGTTCTTGCTACTCAATGTCCTGTTCCAAGTTGAGGACCTCCTCTGTCATTTGGAACATGCGCAGCCATGCTGCAACTTTCTGCTGGTAGTTCTGTTGCCTGGTCATGGACCTCCTTCTTACTAATGGCTTCTCCAGGTCCAAGTCATCTTCATCCAGGCCATGCCTGTGGGCAGCAGTGTAGATGACCTCCAACTAAAAGAAAAGGAACTCAGGCTCTCCCTCAGAGAAGTTATCCATGGACTCCACCTTGGTGCTTGCCTGCATCGTACTGTCCAAGTGGTTGATGGGCTGGCTTGATGGGGAGATCCAGGTCTTGTCCACCTTGGTGGTGGGTGTGCTTCAGGCCATCAAGTCAGAGACACTGTCTTTCAACAGCTTGCCACCTGGGCTCTGGGTCGTCATGGGCATGTTGGCCAGCCGAGGAGGCTCCTTCTGCCTCCAGGCACAGTGTAAGCTCCTCATCTCCCTCTGCCAGCTGGAGTGTGACAGACCTTCAAAGTATTGCCTGGTTTTGGGCTTGGGGTTGCTGAGGATGCTGTCGTCATCCTGCATGTCTGGTTCACGGTAGCAGGGATTCTCAAGGGTGTCATAAAGAAGATCCAGGTCCTCCTCCACCTTGGGGACATGTTCTGTAGGATCTGGATCGGAATCCACAACCTCTTCTGACACGTTGGATCTGGGAAACAGTGCAATGACTTTCTGCTTCCAGTTTCGTTGCAGGCATCGCTACTGCTTCTTGGGCTGCCCCAAGTCAAAATCAATTTCTCCCAGGTCCTGCCTCTGTGGGGCATTGCAGCTGGCCTCCAGCTTAGAGAAGCTCTCAGAATTTCCCTCCGTGTAGCTATCCGTGGACTTGTCCTTTGGGCTGGCCTTCATGGTCCTGTCCTTATAGTCAATAGGCTGACTGGACAGGGAGGAGATCCAGATCTTAGCCACCTTGGTGGAGGACTCCTGGCTGCTGTAGCTGAGGCTCAGCAGCTGGCCACCCTCGGGGGTTGCTCCATCACCCCAGCGCCAGGCAGATGGCACCTGTGGCCACTGTCTTGTAGTCCAGGATGATCCTGTTGTTATAGCACTTCCACTGCTGCAGCATGATCTGTAGCTTGTTGCTTTCTCTCTTGAGTATTGCAGGGAGAAGGTCAGTGCCAGGTTGGTCTCCACTGGTCCACTGGGGGGCAGCACAATCTCATGGGACCTCAAGATGCCCATGGATGCATGCATCTTTACTGCTATCACCATGGAGATTAGCTCCTTCTCCAGCTCCTTCAAGACCACCAGCTTCTTTAAAGTCAGGCTGCACAACCTGGGAACACAGCTGTGGTAGGAGCAGTATACCTCCCAGGTACAGAAAAGGTTCATGGGTACTGGGGTGTTGAGCCAGGTGGGCATGTGGGCCAGGCCCGCAGGTGGCCAAGAAGCTGCAGTTGCTTGCATAATACAAGTCCTTGATGGTTTCTCTCCATGTGGTGTGACAGAAGGGGCATGATTGGTGGCAAGACATGGGATACAAGTGATCGAAGGAGAAAGTGAATGACAAGTGGTCACAGGCTCATCTGTGACTAGCACAGGGAAGGCCTGCATGGTGGCCTTTCAAACTCAGAGACATAAATTAACCACAAAGTTGGCCTGAAATTAAAACTTGTTATCTAAAAGCAGTTTATGGTGTGTGGTCATGTGCTAGGCCAGTATCTTCCCTGACAAAGGTCAATCTTTACTTTCACTGAGCCTGTCTATTGTCTTTTGGCATCTACAATAAAATATCTTTAGAATGTCAAAGGAATTTTTCTTTTTCTGGACACCTTCAAGCACAGGCACTGCTCTGTGTTCTGTAGAGATCATAAATCTACTCATTGCTATTAAGTTCATTGCTGACTGCTAACTACCCTGTATGCACCTGTATAAGAGAGGCATGTGTCTATCACTTTCCTTTTTATCTAATCCCAAAGATTTCTCTGCTCAGCTTTCTCCTGCCTCCCTAAGCAATGGATTTCATGTACCCCACATACATCTCCACTTTTGAGTGTATGTATAAAATAAGGTGCAATACTGCCATTCTCTGGAGCATCACCTCAATACAGTGAGATTTTGTTTTCCGACAATTGTTGACAGTTTGGCTCCAATAAACTCACAAATATTCTGCACAGATTTGAATGCTGTTGCATTGATATCTACTTGGCTTCCTGTGGCAGGATTCCAAAGAAGCTCACACAGGAACCCCCTGTAAACACAGACCTAGTCTAGGATCAAGCTAAGGGCCCATTGGGCCTGCCATTTCCCTGCCTGTCAGGTGAATTTGCCTAAGTTGTCTCTTATATCCAGAATCTTCCCTTGCTTGTGGCAGGGGGTCTGACTTTATTTGAGCTGTACTTTTAAATCCTTAAGGTAGAACTAAGGTTAAGGGTTGACAGAACAAAGGCTAAGGAGAGACAAGAGGAAACATGGGTGGCTGGTTTTTAATTCTGGGTTTTCATTTGGAATTGCTTTCTGAGAGTCTGAGCAAAAATCTTTCACTGTATAAGTGAGAGCTGAACTTGTTCAGCTCCGAAGATAACAAGGCACATGGTCTTTCTGACCTGATCTCCTTGTTCTTAAGCAATGAAGAATCTTTGCGGAGGTGTCAGAGGTCATTCCTCAGGCCAAGCAGGAGCCCCATAGGGAATTCCAAGTCAACTGTAATTCAACTGGCTGGCCCTTCTGTGGGAGAGCCAATAAGGTTTGGTCCACCAGCGTTCCTAGTCCTTCCTGTGGTTTTATATTTATTTATTTATCCTCACTTGCGTCTATTTTTCCCATTGGTTTTTAGAGAGACTGGAAGGAAGGGGGAGATACAGAGAGAGAGAATGAGAGAGACATATAGATTGTTGCCTCCTCAACACACTCCAACAAGCTGCAACTAAGATACATGACCTTGACCTTGAATTAAACCCAGGACCTCTAAGGGACTACAGTTTACCCACTGAGCCAAAGAGGTTAGAGGCCTTCGGGTTGTTTTAGATAGCTGGGAGAGAAGCAGAGGCACATAAGAGGGCTGAATGAGCCTAGAGGCTTGTGAGCATCATGGAGCTCAACCCAGAAGCTGCACACTTTGACCCACGACATAAGATCCCTAGAAAACTTGCTCAGTTGTGCAGATATAAAACAACAAAAAACAACAAAAACAAACACACCTATAATTAACATGGGAAGTTGTGCCTCCAAAAATGGGAACTCCCAGACTCCAGCCATCATTAATATTCCAGATAGGAAGACTTGACTTGCAAGTGCTTTACAGAAATGGGAAGATTTAACTAGAAAATATCGACTAAAAAATGGCCAAGATGCAGCTATCTTTGGGTGCCTAAATTAATTTTTTTTGCAGGAAATAATCTAGAAAAATGGCCCTAAAGTGAAACTGTTTGAATGAATAGGAAGTATAACTTGATTTGGAAATTTGAAGCTTCTATGGAGAAGCACAGAAAATTCTTTTTTAAAATAAATGAGAAATTGTAGAGACTATCTTTTAATTCTTCTAAAGCCAATAAATGCTAACACCCCATTCTCCCCCTTCTATAGAATGTCCAATATATCTTTTGCTCTCTGTGCTTCCTTGTCCAGATGTGTCCTTTTCCTTCCCATTCTGTATCCTCCACTACCACTCCCTACTGACTTAAGGTAAAATGAGAATAGGAATTCTACCAGCTCCCTTTGGAGAAAAGCTGCACTCAGCCAGAGAGGAACCAGCAATTGTTGTCAATTTTCTCTATGGCCCTGAATGGATCACAAAGAAATTTAACCGATAGAATATGTAATCCTGGCTGTTCCAATTAATATAGGCCTGTTTTCTAGGAGAAAAACAACAGAATTGATAAATAAGGTTTGTAAGAAAATTCCTGTAGAGAAGTCTGCCCACTTTAAGGATTATGGGAAACGTAAATAGGATTTAGAAAAAGGAATGAAAAAACTCAAGCATAGAGTTGCTTTAAGGGTGTTTCAACTTCTCACTGATAGTTTGGGAGAATAATAAATTATTATTAAGTGGGAAGCCACTAAGGACCTTGTAGATACTGGGGCCACTTTATTTGTTCTTAACTGCACCCAACTAATTGCTTTCTCCATTGGACTAAACCTTCTATGCAAATGCCTGCTTTTTAATCAAAACCTGTTTCCTTCCAACTAGGGAATGTTATATAACTATATATATATAGTTTGCTAATCAAATTACCCCAATTCACCTGATAGTTGAGGTTTATTTTTTTTTTATGAAATGAGTGATGCCCACATATGCTTTTGCCAGATAGTTATATATATTTGGAATAAATGAACCAAATACTGAACCAAAAGAAAAAAATAATGATTTTAAAGGAATGGTACCCTTCAGTCTGCATGCCAATGCTCTATCCACAGAGCCAAACAAGCTAAGACAATGATGAACATATTTTAATCACACTCTC
The DNA here is from genome assembly GCF_951640355.1 of Cnephaeus nilssonii. Classification (NCBI taxonomy): domain Eukaryota; kingdom Metazoa; phylum Chordata; class Mammalia; order Chiroptera; family Vespertilionidae; genus Cnephaeus; species Cnephaeus nilssonii. The sequence continues at coordinate 47,135,859 of NC_137090.1, forward strand.
ACTTTCAAGAAACACACCTTCAACAAAGCACAAAACATTACATCAACAGCTCCAAATTCATTTTACAGACCTTCAGTAATAAAAAACCCCAGAATAAACTAATCTTGGTGACCAAACATTTGATAATCACCTTTTCTTCATTATTAAATTCCACAAGAGCCTGAGAGATTGCTTCACAGGGTACCCACCCTACACAGAATGGCCCCAAACAGCCCAGAGAGGTGCAGAGATGCCTCTAACACTTGGCATGCTCATATGTCTCTCTGTAGATGGGGAAGCAGCCCACAGTGACTTGAGAGTCCTCTTTTGGGTACATATTCACCAAACGGGAGAAACAGGACCCTGAGCTCTCAAGAAAAAATCCAATCTTATTTTGCTATAGGACCCCATCCTCTCTAATAAAACGGTAATATGCAAATTAACCATCACTCCACTACATAAGCCACGCCCATCAACCAAGCCACGCCCACCAGCCAATCAGGGCGAGTATGCAAATTAACCCCAATCCAAGATGGCTACAGCCACAGAGATCAAGGTTTCCCAGGTAACAGAGGAAGCCAAGCTTTCCATAGCCGTTGCAGGCCTAAGCCTCCACTCAAGCTACAAAGTTTCAATTATAGAAGGTAAACAAATTCAAACAAATGGCAGCAGAATGGAGCTTTAGAGAGCAGGCCAGGGTTACCGGCGGCAACAGGGGAAGCAAAGCTTTCCGCACACCCTGGCCGGGCTCACCCGCTTAAGGCTACAAAGTTTCAATTGTAGAAGGTGAATTAACTGCCACAGAAATGGCTGCCGGAGCCCCAGGCTTGGCTCCGCTCCAGGCTACAAAGTTTCAATTGTAGAAGGAAAATAAATTCCAGATACCAGGGCCTCCCCTTGGGTTGCCAAGGGGCGTGGCCAGGCTGCAAACCACCACAGGCCCCTCGCTCAGGCCTCCCCACACCCCAAGGGAACCCCACCCTTATCTGTGACCCCTTCAGGGCAAACCAGCTGGCCCCCACCCGTGCACCAGGCCTCTATCCTATCTAATAAAAGAGTAATATACAGATTGATCATCACTGCAACACACAATATAGCTGCCCCCATGTGGTCAAAGATCCTGCCCCCATGTGGACACAAGATGGCCACCACAATATGGCTAGCAGGAGAGGGCAGTTGGGAGGCACCTGGCCTGCAAGGGAGGGCAGTTGTGAGGGACCAGGACTGCAAGGGAGGGCAGTTGAGAGGGACCAAGCTTGCAAGGGAGGGCAGTTGGAGGTGATCAACCCTGCAGGAGAGGGCAGTTAAGGGTGACCAGGCTGGCAGAGGAGGGAAGTTGGGGGCAAACAGGCTGGCAGGGGAGCAGTTAAGCATTAACCAGGCTGGCAGCAGAGTGGTTAGGGGGTGATCAGGCTGGCAGGCAGAAGCGGTTAGGGGCAATCAGGAAGGCAGGCAGGCAAGCAATTGGGAGCCAGCAGTCCTGGATTGTTAGAGGGATGTCCGACTGACCGTTTAGGCCCCACCAGGATCGGGCCTAAACTGCAGTCGGACATCCCTCCAGGAGTCCCAGATTAGAGAGGGTACAGGCTGGGCTGAGGGACAACTCCCCACCGTGCACGAATTTCGTGCACCGGGCTTCTAGTTGCAATATAAAGTGGGTATTAGAGAGGTTTGGCACCATTAATATTAATACTATCTTGCAGCTAGGACCTAAAGGAAATGGACCTAAGAGGTTTCATATACCTGAAAGCCTTTATACCTCTCAGAGGTGACCCTATGCTATGTGCTTTCTGGAAACTAGAAAAATGTACCCAAATAGAAGGAAACATTCAAAAAGTGGATGAATGAATTTGTCAGTCCCTTGCCAACATTTGGGTGGCAAACCAGTCCCTGAGATTTGAAAATGACTATCGTTGTTTTACAAACAAGTCTTCACAGGGCCAGAGGTTTGGCTCCAGAAACAATTCAGAGCCCAGTAAATACTTTTAACTTCCCACCCCCCTTCTCCGCCCCTGCTCCCTATTCATTTCAGAGGCTTGTAGATAATTGGCTTTATGCAACCAAAGTCCCAGAACCTTTGAAGTGAAAATACCTGAGTTCCCCAAGACCTCTTGTCTAGCCTATTTTTAAAATACAAATCTCTGGAAGATATATCTAATCCAAAAACAAAACAAACAAATAAACAAAAAACCTTATCCAACTAAAGAAATAATCTACACATTACTTTAGCTTATTTCAACTATTTCTTTCTAACTTAGTAAGTTTTAATGAAAGTTATTGAATATCTAGATATTTGAAAATAACATGAAATACTGAAACATTGATTGCTAGACAAGTCTTAAATTCACCTGCTTTTGGGGTTTTTATTACTGAAGGTCTGTAAAATGGATTTGGAGCTGTTGATGTAATGTTTTGTGCTTTGTTGAAGGTATGTTTCTTGAAAGTGAGAGTGTGATTAAAATATGTTCATCATTGTCTTAGCTGGTTTGGCTCTGTGGATAGAGCATTGGCATGCAGACTGAAGGGTACCATGTTCAATTCCAGTTTAGGGTACATGCCTGCCTTGCATTTTTGAAACACCCCCCTCCCCCCAGTAGGGGGCGTGCAGGAGGCAGCCAATCTGTGATTCTCTCTCATCATTGATGTTTCTATCTTTCTGTCACTCTCCCTTCCTCTCTGAAATCAATAAAAATATATTTTTTAAAAATATGTTCATCATCTTCAATCTAAGGAATGCTGGTTGTTCACTTTTGTGGTGATCATTGGATATTAAGGCTTCTAAGAGTTAAAAGTTATAGTTAAGTTGGAAGAAATCATATAGTTGTGATAATAGAAGGCTTGAGATGTGGAGAGTCATATTTGAATGAAAAAAAGTAAGTTTCTCTAAGGACAGTTATTTCTGAATGTATAAGGAGGTTTGTGAAAGTTGAGGAAAGGTTTGTAAAAGGTGGTACAGGCTATAAAATTCTGTGACAGTTTTAACTTTATAAAAATTATTTTATTTTCTCTTTAAAAATTGGTAATTCAAATTATGTGTATGGTCTTTATGTTATACTAGAGGCCCGGTGCACAAAATTTGTGCACAGAGGTGCGGGGGGGAGGGAGGTCCCTCAGCCCTGTCTTGGCCTGCAAAGACGCCAGCATCCCTCACCCCGGCCTCTAGCCAGAGGTTCCTCCCCTCCTTCTGCACAGCCTCTGGGAAGATGCTTGTCTTGGGGCCTCCTCAAGGCCCTGGCCCACGACGCCCTGCAGTTCGGGTACTTGGGGGCTTGGGCTTTCAGGTCTGGCTTCCTCACCTGGCATGGTGAGCATCAGCTGCCATGGGAGCCTTGCCTTAGGAGTCACCCCCTTGGACCATACTACTTGCGAGTGTGTGTGTGGAGGGCTGGCCTTGGTGGCAGTGATTTGATGTCTGTAGCATTCCCGCTGATACCCACCACCGTGGCGCCACACTGGTCCCGTCTGGACTGCTGGCAGGGGGCTTCCAGTCTGCGACTGGGGCTGATATGGGCTGTGCCTGGGGGCTGCAGGTGGGGGACCCCGGCACCCATAGGGCTGTCAGCATCAGGAACTGGAAAGATCCATTTTTCTGGTTCCTCCCCTGCCACGCGGATGCTGAGCTCTGGGCCCCACAGGCCCATTCACTCCCGCCACATGGCCAGCGGGGCGGGGACGTGGGCTCGCTGCCCCAGAGGCCCCCTCTGGGCCGCAGCACAGCCATGACGCAGACGCTGAGCTCGCGCTGCCGCTGGCAACACGAGCTCAGTGTCCCGCCGGCCCCATTCGGTCCCCGCTCAGCGGTGCAGCGGCCGATCGGGCTGGCGGGAGGCGCAGGCGGGGGTGGGGACTCGCGAGTCCCCGCCGCTGCCCGCGCCTCCCGCCGGCCCCATTCGGTCCCAGCTCAGCGAGTCCCCGCCCCCCGCTCCACTCACCAGCCCAATCGGCCACCCCGGTCACCCCAAGTCCCGCCCCCCGTGTCTCCCGCCGGCCCAATTGTGGGCGTAGCAGAGTGATGGTTAATTTGCATATTACCCTTTTATTATGTAGGATGTGTTCATCTATGTGTTATGTGTGGTAAATTTTCAGCCTCCAAGAGGTAATACTAGGATATAATCATTTATTGGCCTTAAAAGATTAAATACTTATGTCTGCCATCTTGGTTGGGTTAATTTGCATACACACCCTGATTAGCTTGATGGGCATGGCTTGTGGGTGTAGCGAAGGTATGGTCAATTTGCATGTTTCTCTTTTATTAGAGAGGATACACACACACATACACACACACACACACGCACACACGCACACACAGAGTTGCCAGATTTTTATGCGTTCAGAGATCATAATAATCTGGCCACTCAGTGTAAATCAGAGGGCCTTCCAGGTACAGACACATCTCTAGGCACTGACCATAATGCAGGGAACAGAGCAGAACCCAAGCAGGCACTGCAGAGCTTCCTTATAGTCAGGAGGGAATCAGTCACACTAGGCTACACAGGCTCACAGTGTCCACAGGACAGCCGATGTGACGTCAGCCAGGACCTATGCCTACATCTTCCCATTTGTGAAGAAAATGGTGGATCAATGCAACAGGAGAAAAAGAGAGTGGCCTTTGATTCATAGCAGTGAGGGGAGTATGAGGACTGTGAATTCAAGTTGCTGACCAAAGACTGGATCCCACACATGGTGGGATTTCTGTAGGGCAGAGGTTGGAGGACTTCTCCTAGTAAAATGGGAAGGAGTCAAAGAGAGCAGTGGATGTGGATTTCAGAGAAATAACATAGCAAAGCTTATTCTTGACTAAAAGGATACATAGAAAGTGTGAAAGAAAATTCTAAAATACTAGATAGTGTCAATACTGTGTAGATAATGAGAGTAGGGGAATACAAGACAGGAGAGCATGTTAAAGAGTATGTCTTGCTGGGGAACATATACATGTGTGTAAGAAATCCCTAGGGGATACATTTAACTGCTTATATTTAAGTTAATGGAAAGGATCCTGGCTTATAAAATAGAATGTGTAAATTTTATTTTTTAAAATATATTTCATTGATTTTTTACAGAGAGGAAGGGAGAGGAATAGAGTTAGAAACATTGATGGGAGAGAAACATCAATCAGCTGCCTCTTGCACACCTCCTACTGGGGATGTGCCCCCAACCAAGGTACATGCCCTTGACCGGAATCGAACCTGGGACCTTTCAGTCTGAAAGCCTATACTCTATCTATTGAGCCAGACCAGTTAGGGCAAATGTGTAAATTTTAAACCTCCCTCAAGAAATAGGACCTATTACCGGGTCCGGGTGAGGCCGTGTGCCCCTGGATCCGGGTGAGGCTGGGTCCCGGGCTCGGGTGAGGCCACGTGCCCCTGGGTCCGGGTAAGGCTACGCGCCCCTGGGTCCGGGTGAAGCTGAATCCCGGGTCCAGGTGAGGCCGTGTGCCCCTGGATCCGGGTGAGGCTGGGTCCCGGGTCCGGGTGAGGCCGTGCGCCCCTGGATCCGGGTGAGGCCACACAACCCTGGGTCTGGGAGAGGCCACGCGCCCCTGGGTCTGGGGGAAGCTAGATCCCGGGTCCGGGTGAGGCTGTGTGCCCCTGGATCCGGGTGAGGCTGGGTCCCGGGCCCGGGTGAGGCCGTGGGCCCCTGGATCCGGGTGAGGCCACGCAACCCTGGGTCCGGGTGAGGCCATGCGCCCCTGGGTCTGGGTGAAGCTGAATCCTGGGTCTGGGTGAGGCCGGGTGCCCCTGGATCCGGGTGAGGCTGGGTCCCGGGCCCGGGTGAGGCCATGCGCCCCTGGGTCCAGGTGAAGCTGGATCCCGGGTCCAGGTGAAGCCATGTGCCCCTGGATCCGGGTGACGCTGGGTCCCGGGTCCGGGGGAAGCCGCGTGCACCTGGGTCCAGGTGAGGCCACGCACCCCCTGGGTCCGGGTGAGGCCACGTGCCCCTGGGTCCGGATGAAGCCGTGCCCCTGGGTCCGGCTGAGACCCAACCAGAGGGAATCGAACCTGCATTACCACCATTTGTCCACCATCCAGAGCAGAGGTGTCAATGCCGACATGTACACATAAGGAACTGGTGGACATTGATATTGGGTCTCAAAAGAACTGTTGGTCCAGAAAGAAACTCACTACAGACTGATTCATTTGACTGTCAGCATAACTATTATTGCTCATCTCACATTCAGTTCATATAAGTATATCTCTAGTGACACATGATCTCGCTCATCTAGGGGAAATGATGAACAACATAGACTGATGAACAAGAACAGAACCAGAAACAAGGAGGCATCGATCGGACTATCGGGCCTCAGAGGGAGGATAGGGGAGGGTAGGGGGAGGGGGGAGAGATCAACCAAAGGACTTGTGTGCATGCATATGAGCCTAACCAATGGGTAAGTTCAACAGGGGGTTGGTGCATCCGTGGGGCGGGGTGTGGGATGGGAATGGGGGGATGAGGACAAATATGTGACACCTTAATCAATAAAGAAATTTAAAAAAAAAGAAATAGGACCTATTAAATGAGAAGCAGTAAGTTATTTTTAAAAAATCAGAGAAAATTTGACAAATGGAAGTTATTGTTTGCTTTGTTACACATATTATACACTGAATGGCCAGATTATTATGATCTCTGGTGCATGAATTCATGCATGAGTGTAGTCTGGCCAGCCTGGCCAGGGGGAGGGGACATGGGTGGTTGGCCAACCTGGCTACTGGTCGAACTCCTGGTCAAGGGGACAATTTGCATATTAGCCTTTTATTATATAGTATATACACTCAGTGACCAGATTATTATGTGTTCAGAGATCATAATAACCTGGCCACTCAGTGAATTAGCACCTAACATTTAACACCCAGTCTTTTAAACTAAATAAAACATTAGCATGTGCTATGCCACATAGAAAATCTCAATAAATTTTAAAGAAGAAATATGTTTGTTCTCCATTGCTATGTTCATGAACCATAATGAATGATGCTTTAAAACCGCCAAATATCTGCACACATGAGAATGCATAAGGGAACCTGAAGTGAAGTATATTCTACATAAACCCTGGGTTCAAAGGAAATCATGAGTGAAATTATGGAATATTTACAACTAAAAAAAAATAAAGAAAAACTACAAAACTAAAGCAGCCATAAAAGAGAGTTTTAGTTTTAATTAGAATTCTCAGGGAAGAACTACAGTTGTAAAGAGAGATCAAAGTGTCAAAACAGTATATTAGAGAGAGCAACAGAGTGACCTTGAAGAAACAAGGAAGGGGGAAAACATAATGGAAGAAATGAGTAATACAAAGAATTTCAAAATAGCCTTCAACAAACTGAAAAACTTCTTCTCTGAAAACATTGGTAAAATAAACTGATTTCTAGCCAGACTGACCAAGAAACAGAAAAACATTGCACATAGTTCCAACAAGTTAGGTGAAACGGATCAATTCCTTGAAAGAAACAAACTATGAAAACTTCATGAAAAGAAAGTGATGCCCTGAGTAGTCTGTTAAAGAGATTGAATTTGTAGTTAAAGCATTCTAATGAGGGCTTCCAGGCTGAGGTTGTTTCATGGGGAATTAAACGGAATAAATGAACAGACACTTCACTGAAGAGGCTATAACATTTCCATGCACACTTCATCATAAGCCATTAGGAAAGGTTAATTAAACCACAAGGAGACTAACTAAAAGCGTGTGCTAACACTCAATGATGGTGAGGATGTGGAGAAACTGTCATTCATACAGGGCTGGTGGGAATGTAGATTATTACAGCCACTGGGGAAAGCAGTTTGGTTGTTTCTTATGAAACTAAACATGCAACTACCAAACAACCCAGCATTTGCACTCCTGGCATTTATCCCAGAGCAATAGAAACTTTCATCCCTTCAAAAACCTGAGCACAAATGTATATAGTAGCTTTATCTTAACACTTGTAAGCTATCTCTGAAATCCCTTGTTGGGATTAATATCTAGAGTTTGTAAGAAACGTCTATCACATAAAAAATGGGTAGAGTATATGAAAAAGGAATTTCATAAAGGTAAACATGAAATGTTAACACGATATGAAGAGATGTTAAATCTCACTTCTGGTCAGAGAAGTAATGAGATGCTCTCTACACCAATCTGAAAGCCAGATTAGAGTCTGATGATGAGGAGTGTTGGTGAGACTATGGAACAAATGGACTGTGATGGTACTGTAAACTAGTACAGGCACCCAGGAGGGCCATCTATAAGTACATAGAAAAATGTAATTTAAACATTTTATATATATTTGAATATTCATATGTATAGTTTTTCTAAGTCCTGATAGTTGTTCTGATGTCCTATGTTACGATATATACTATATATACATATATGTGCATGTCTATATAACCTACATCCATATCTATCTATCTATCTATCTATCTATCTATCTATCTATCTATCTATTATCTATCTATCTATCTATCTATCTATCTATCTATCTATCTATGTATGTATCTATCTATCTATCATCAGTCTCCTGTTGCCTAGAATCCCATTCCTGGCATATACCTCACAGGTCTTGTCTTAAGATCCATAGTGAGACATGCAAGGCTGTTCATCACCGCCTTGTTTGTAGCAGTATGAAGTCAGCTGTTCATCACCTGGGGAAATGGATAAATGAAATCTGGTGGATACATGCATTTGTTAAAAGAAGCATCAATCTGCCTGGGTCCACAGTACTGTAGACATGGACACACAGGGGCAAGCTAGGACATGGTTAGGGAAAGCATTTTCACTGTGCATGGTCCCATTCTCATTACTCAGGATCTGTGTGTTCAACTAAACCAAAGCACTTCCTCATGTGCATGGCACTGAGCAGTGCCTCCTCATATGATCTCCTTCAGGGAAAATGATCAGATGCTTGCTCCAGGCCACCTCCCACAAGGAAACAAGCCAAAGAGCATTAAGAATCACTGGAGGAGAATCTATAACATAGGCCTCTCATTCTCAAGTTTGAATTCTCATTTTTTTGAATAACATTTGCTCTGCTGGGACACACGAGAAAAAGCAGGCCTTCTGTGTCAAATCATAGCCTTTCAGAGTTTAAGAGCATGAACCCAGCTTTCAGGTCAGCATCATTGGGTGGGCATGGACCACTGGAAATATTTGAAAGAATATATAGCAAAGAAGCAGCTGGAATAAGTTCCAAAAACGTATCGTGTCAATTCCATTTCAAAAACATGAGTCTTTTTATGAATATTTTTCCACTGGCTAAACATCCTCAGGCGATGCTAATTGTGTTGTATATGAACAGCATAGCTAATAAATTCATGTGATGTGATGAAATGTGGCAAAGTGCTGTGATGGAGCCTAAAAAGAGCAAATGGATCATTGGTGTACTTTCTTCTGTCGTCATTTGTCAGTAAAGCGATAACATAGAAATAAAGAAGTATTACTCTAGGTGTACATATAGACACATGAATATTTTTATAATTTTTAAAGTGTGAGTATTACACATACATAGACCAGTGTCTTGAATAAAACATGATCACCTGTGTTACTACTAAATCTTAAAATGCTGCCATTGCATCTGTGTCTTTAAATAGAACATTAGAGTGACAGTTGGGAGACAGTTGAACTCCTGATTCCATCCCAGTTTTTCCTTCCCCAGAGCTAGTTACTATCATCCACTTTGTGCTGGTCCTTCTTATGAACGGTTTTATAATTTTACTCTAAAGTAGTATATCCACAAAATATTTTTGTTTTGGTATTGCATTTAAGACATTTTATTACAATAGCATCAATCAGAATATATCCTGAAACTTGCTATTTCACTCAAATCACACTTCGAGATTTATCCAGGTTGCTACACATACTCCAGTCCATTATTTTTATCACTTTAATAGATATTTACTATGATTAATTCATTCTTCTGTTGAAGGACATTTAGGTTATCTCTAGTATTTCACCATTGAAAACAATGCTGAAATGGACTTCCTTATATACTCCATTCTGGGGACTTGAATGAAGGTACGTTGCAAAGAATGAATTTGTAGGAGGAAGGTCATGCACACCTTAAGTTTTACTGGTGGGTGCAATTTCACTGGCTGGTTCAGCCACCTCCCAGCTGCTATGGATGATGGTGACTATGGCTCCTAACTGCCCTTTCCCTGGCCAGAGGGGTTAGGTGCTTCCACTCCACTGCCCTGGGATGTAGGCTCAGCCAGAGGCCAGTAACTGACTGGCACTGGGTAGATAAGCCTGGCTTCTTATGTCCAATGGGACTTATTCAATGGGTACAAATGGTGTTTCAGATCCCCTCTCAAAACCAGGCTGCAGTAATGTGCTGAGTCCACATCGCTGCTCACCTCCCTCCATCATCTACTTTAGAGATCACTCCTTCACTAAACTCTGTCCCAGTTCCCAGGAGTCCCGTTGTTTCCAGGGAACCTGACACAAGATGAGTAATATTGCCAAAGTCTCTCCACAAGGGCTGCACCAATGTCCACAGTTAGGAGAGGCTTAAAGGCTGAGAAAGAAAGCCATTCAAAAGTTGAGGTGCGGCAGGGTGAGAAGGAAAAGACTCTGAAATGAAAGAGCTTTGTGAATTCAACAAACTGAAAGAAAGCCAGTATGGCTGAAGTGTGGGGAGCAGAAGAAAGAGAAGGATACTGGTTGTAGTTGGAGATGTATTTAGGAGCCAAACAAGTAGACCTTATAGGCTGGTTTCCATTTTTATTTTTTCCTCATTGGAATAGGAAACTTGTGAAATGCTTTAAGCAGGAAAGTGATACAGTTCAATTTAGACTTTAAGAAAATTAGTCTGAGTGTAAAGAGAATGGTTTGGAAAGAAGATAAGAGAAGCAGGGATTTGAATATTCACACAGTAGTGTCTATGGATCATAAAAATTATAGTGTCAACACAGAAAGTAGGAAACACTATGGAATTTATAGCACAATACTGGGTGTGTCTATAAAAGATACAGACATACAAAGAAATGAATTCTTCAAGCATACATGCCAATTTTGTGGAGGGACAAGAAGGAAATAGAGATTAGAGGTAAAAAAAAAAAAAGAAGAAGATAATAAAACCAGGAAGATGTCTTGCAAGGAATGGAGGTGATGAGGGAGCTCTGCACCAAAAAAACAAAAATCCAAAAACCGGAATCAGCCCCCTCCCTACCCATTATTTTCCTTCACCTTTTGGAGACCTATGTCTGGGATGGGGAACAGGTTTTCTGAGAGAACTTCCAAATAAACCGACTTTTACACACTAAGTGGGTTGAACTGGATGGCAAAGACCTTCCCTAGTGATTAGTGCAATATCTGAGTCAAGGAACCTGGAGGGTAGAGGAAGCAGAACCTCCCTGGAGCTTCATTAGTTAGGACACAGAAAGGAGCACTAAGGTACACTCATGCCTGACCTGGTGGATGCTCCTGATGCACCGTCTCAGCCTAATTCCTCCTTTCTCTGCGAGTTCCATGGAACCCGGATTATCTCTGAGATCAAAGATAATCCTGGTTAATAATATCTTTTTATTTCTCCTTTGCACAACTTTATGTCCTGGTCCCAGGAGATGTGGTGACCAAACTTCTACCATGCCTGATAGCTCGGTGCCCAGGGCAGGAGTAGACAACCTGCCCTGGTTAAAGTTGGAGATATATGGCGGAGCCAGACAAGTAAACCCTATAGGTTGATTTCCATTAGGTATCAACAGATGCTTGTGGATCAAAAGTGATCTCTTGAATCCTTGATTGGGGGCAAAGACCTTGAGATTTCCCTGGACATTTTTCTTCAAGTTCCCAGAGAAGCACATGGCATGCTCTGCAAATCCATTTGTCAGGTGGTGTTCAAGGAGCTTGTTGAGGTGGTTTCTTTGTTTCTCTGTCTAGCCTTGTGAGACAAAATCCTAGTGGACAGAATAGAATGGATGCTGCTCTAAGGTGATCCAAAAATTCCAACATCCAATGTTACTTACTGAGCAAGCTTCTTGGGTGGAAGTAGTTTCTTAGTGATTGATATCTGAGCCAAGGTGGTTGAGGGAAGCCAAACCTTGCTGGAAGCTTAGCCACATTGTCTCCCTTAGGCAGACAGGACTCAAGTCTCATGGGCCCCAAGTGCTGGGCTGGACCCTTAGGACATTGAGAGGAATGAGTGATTTTTACCCAGGTGAAGTCCTGGATATCAATCCACTGAAAAACACACAAAAGTAAAATCACCTCAAATCCCATCACCCAGAGATAATCACATGCAGCATATTAGCATATTTGCTTCTAGTATTTTCCTGTGCATGTTGCAATAGTTCCTATCTTGTTATACTTATCTCAAAAGAAATGTCTGGTGCCCATAAACATGCTGAATAATATTTCACCTGTTTAGGTACTATCATGTGCTTAAGCATTCCCTATTTGATAGGTATATAGTCTATTTTCATTTACAAAAAAGTACAAAATGTTGTGATGGATATCTTTGTTTATAAAACTACTTCCATTTTGAATGATTTATTAGGATCTGTATCCATAGGAGTAAAGTTATAGAGTCAAATCACATGAACAATATATTTTTAATATCTTGTTTTTTATATAATAAAATACCCAATATTAAGGGTGTGAAAATACACATGAAGATTTTTCTGATAATATACAAACATACATATATGTAATTAAAAGCAGGATTATGCAAAATTGTGTTTTTAATTTAAACTTCATCATGGGAATTTTTTCATATTGCCTTAAGATAGCATCACTCTTTTTTTATAACTGAATAAGTATTCATTATGTATAGGGTTTAGGGTTAGGGTTAGGGTTAGAGTTAGGGTTAGGTTTCAGGTTAGTTTTCTGTTGGTACATGTTATAATGAATCCAAATTTTTATGATTACAATCCTGTCATAAATTTACTAGTACTCATATTTTATTTTTATTACAGTTGATTGAATTCCTATAAAATAAGTTCAAAGAGTGGAATTGTCCCAAAATGAACATTTTAATTTTTATAGATGCTCTAAATAAATTCTCTAAATTGATTGTGTAGCATACTTCCATGACGTTAACAGGGGTGGTGATGGAAGCAGTAGACAGGATGGAGGTAAATGGGAGATCCAAGCTCTACTTAGGTTCAACTGCCCTGAACAATGCACTGGCTAGAGATGGGATAGTAACTGATGAAAAGATGCGTCATTGGCAGGTGGCAGGTGGGAAGAGAGATCAATCCTTTACAGATGAGTCAGGGGAGCTATTTCTGACAGTTGAATTGATCTGAGGTTCACTTCCTTCCATTGATAATGACTGAATGCCTATTATGCACCCCAAATTGGGTTAAGAATACGAATCAGGAGCTCACATGGACAGGGAAGAAGAAAATTAATGCAATGCCTGAAGGGTTATGGTTGGGGCAGGAGGGTTGGGGCCACAAAGTAGGAAAGCCTAGCCTGCCTTGTCAGTGATGGAGGATTCAGGGAAGGCTTCCTTAAGGTGGACAGCTGAGCTAAGGTTAACGAATGCTGATGAGTCACCCAGGAAAAGTGGCCAGGGGGAAATAAGATTACTCCCAGAGGGGAGGAGGCATGGAGTAGAGGGATATTCCCATTGGCCTTGGACTGCTCTCCCCATCCCTAGGGTGTCTGTGGAAGTCACTCACCATTCTAAGTGTCCTCTTCTCCCCTGTAAACTAAGAACAACATCATTGTCTCACTCAGAGGGTAGCTGTGAGGACTAAATAGATAATATGCAACAGCAAAGCGCATAACCCATAGTCAGTGTAGTAGTTATCAAGCAGAACAGCTGGACAAAAAGGCAGTGAGGGTGGGAACACCCTGAGCCAGCAAAGATGCCCCAGCTGAGTGTAACTGGTGACCAAGACACAGAAAGCCCTGTGGCTGAGGAGGACATAGTGGGGGATGGGCCAACAATGCCTTGTTGAAGAGCTTGGAATATATTGTGTAGGCGATGAGATACCACTGAATGTTTACTATTTTTAACTCTTATTATTTTATTAAACCAACAATATGCATTACTGTAGAAATAGTCAAGTAAAAATAATTTAAAAGTAATTTCCTGTATTTAAATTTTTGATCTTGGCTAAATATGTGTTTTTTCAGAATGAATTCAAATTGTTTTGAAACTTGCTTTTTTACATAATAATGTCTATGTTAGTAAATATTAGGCTTAAATATTTCTACTTAATGCCTATGCAATATTTCAGTGTGCAATTCAATTATGTATCAGAATTCATTTCACACACTTCCCAATATTCAATATTTAGTTGCTTATAGTTTTTCCTTATTGTTTACAACATGGTAATAAATGTCTTCCTTTTGTTCACTTACATGATTATTTCCAGAAGCAAATCTGGTGAAGTGGACATGCTGGATCAAAAGTTTTTATATTGATCCAAGAGTTGAAACATTTTTCAAAAATGACCTGTACAAATCCACCCCTACATTTTCACCAGGCAGGGACACAAGCTGCAGTTTTTGTTTTGTTTGGGTTTATTTGCCTGTTAACCAGTTAACTGCCATGCATCCTAAAAGAAACCATCCCCACACGCCATGATATTTAGAATTTAATTTAAAAAATCAGTTTGCAATTAATATTATAAGTATATTACTCACCATTCTAGTGGTCTTGAATATTTTCAGTGAAAAATTATCAAAATAATGATTTTAAAGTTGGTCAGGGCTGTCATGTAAGGAAAACATTTTTTAGACACATTTTTTTAGGAGGGAAAGCTTGGGAACTCTTAAGTGCTATAGACAAAAGCAAAAGTAACAGTGTGCTTCTTTAGCAACACTGTGCTAGTTGACATTCCACTAAAAATAGGAGTATTCTCTCTTTTCATTCAGATTATCAGGAAAATAGCCGCCTGGAAGTTAATTCGAAGTTCCAACCTACACTCAGATTGGGAGCAGATTTTGTGAGCTGTCTTTGGGCTAGTTGTTGCTGTTGATAATCCTCACCAGAGGATATTTTTCCACTGATTTTTAGAGATAGTGGAAGGGAAAGGGACAGACACACACAGAGAGAGAAAGAAACATGGAGATACATGGATTGGTTGCCTCCTGCACACATTCCAACCAGGGCCAGAGTTCCAGCCTGCCTACAACCAAGGGACATGCCCTTCACTGGAACCCAACCCCAAAAACCTTCCGTCTGTTGGCTCCCAGCTATTAACAGGCTAACTGCTCTGTCACTTTCTCTCACTCTTTGGCTGCTCTCATTTAATTGAGAACATCCAGAATTTTTTTCTTGTCACTAACATAAAGACTTTTATTAAATTCACTGAAGTCACATGTCCATGTAGAACCATCACTGTGGCCAGGCCAGTTAGATGTGCTGATACCTCTCTCTGGGCCCTGAACCGCACTCCCCAGAACCACCTAGATGTGGAAATTGGCAAGGGAAATAGAAGTCATGTCCCCCACATGTCATTGTCAAATAAAATGTCGACTTCTGGTTTCCACTCTGACATATATAGAGTTTCAAAGTCCTCATTCTTACACTTATGATAGAAGAAAAAATGAACAGTCTGAAAAACAGGAACCCTTTTATATCCATCAGGTCATTGAAGTCACATGACTATGAATTAATCTTTGCTGCTGTGAACCACTGATATTTAGGGCTTTGTTAGCACAATATAACCTAGCCTATATTCCTGATAAGATGGAAAACAGTTTTTCCAATCAAAGTCACAAAATCAAAAAGCATAAGAGAAGACAGATTTGACCACAAACAAATGTAACACATCTATTTAGCAAAACATACATCCATCAAATTGAGACAAATGGCAAGCTAGAGAAACCATTTGCAAATTACTGTAAAAAAGCTGATATCCATTGTAACTAACATCTGGCCTTGGAGGAGAGGCAGAAAATAGGAAACAATTTCCAAGGAGAGAACCCTTTAGAGTTTGGGATGAATATTCAGGGGTAAGCTTGCCAAGGCCTGGGGTAATAGACTACCCTTTGGGGCAATAGGTGAGATGAGTCAGCGGGGCAGTACTAAATGCTCAGAGTCTAGATGAAGTGGGGGAATGGTAGTGGTAATGCTCTGGAAATATTTTCTGGGTTCTGTCCTAGGATACAATTCATCCAGACTAGCACAACCAAAGGTCGTTAAATGTGAAGAACCATGGAGAGATGATCTGGTCATGGGTCCTTATGGAGTAGGTAGAAACAAGCCCACCCACAGAAAGGGAGTCTCTAAGGTCACAGAACAGCGGCTTCAGCCTGGTTTTCCTTCACAATAATTCTGCCTGCGAGAGAAGCTCATTCTCTCCAACCCCACAGTGTGCAGAACCAAGAGTGTCAGGAAGGTGAAACACTTCCCCTCTGCTCATTAGACCTATGGGCAGGCACTGCTCACAAAGGCAGGAGGCTGTTGACTTGGGTGGCCCAGGACGGCTGTGGAGGACTGCCAGGAACTCACTGCTCCATCCTGCTGACAAGGGTGGGAGTACAGGTCCTGATCCTGTCCTACTATGCCAACTGTCGGGGCTCCGAGCCCCTCTGTCAGGGGCTCGACCTTCTGGGACCCCAGGTATTTGAAGATGGAGAAGCCTTGAGAAGTCGTAAGTGTATAAAAGAGTCTTTATTGTAGGATCCAGTGGCCATGTAGCCAATGCTAACAAGGAGCTCTAGACAAACTAGTCCCTCAAAGCAAAGTCCCAAACAGCAGGTAGCTGTACACCGGCTAGGCAACAGCACATCTTTCCTATAATGAATTCCTGTGATGGTCACTGATAATGCATGAGGGGAACAAGGCTGTGCTGTGCCCACCTGTGGAGATGTCAGGTTACACAAGAGCACAGTCCTGATACCCTCTCCCAACAACACCCCACACACTATAGCACTGAGATGAAAAGATGGAAACCTCTTATTCCTGGCAATTATCTCTTGGTAGAAGGAGTGAGTGTGTCATCTTTTGGTTCACATTTAAATCCGTATTTAAGTAATAAACATTTTTTTTTCTGCCTAGCTCATGTGGCTCAGTGGTATTGTGTTGACCCATGAACCAAGACGTCCCCAGTTTGATTCCAGGTCAGGGCACATGCCCAGGTTGCTGGGTGGATCCCCTTAGGAGGCATGCAGCCATTCAATGGTTATCTCTCATCTATGTTTCTATCTCTCTATACCTTTTCCTTTCTCTGACTCTAAAATCAATAAAAACATTATTTTTCTTAAACCTTAAAAAATCATGCTGTATATTTTATTACTTAATACATGATGATAATGGGAAATATTTTCATACTATGCACGATAGAAACAGAAAAACAATGCTTGTTCAAGAAAATAAAGCTTTTAAAGATGTCTCAGAGACCCAGGCATTTCCCTATGGTTTCAAACTCTCATGTCATAACTCTCAAAGTGGCCCATACCCCAAAGTAATGCAAATATTTAATATGGGGAGCTTCTTTTTACACATTATGTTTGCCTTTTAGGGATTTTACATCTTAATAAAAATTATTTTTATTTTCACCAAATCACAATCAGTCTTCTCATCTACTTCATTACATAGTCAGAGAGGAAAGGCCTTGTATGTTATTTCATTTCCATGAAAACCCACAATAGGTAAATCCATGGGGACACTTAGAGATGAGGAACTGTCAGGGGCTGGTGGGGAAGATGAGCAATGACTGGCTACCACCTGGATTGGTCTGAATGAAATATTCTGGAGAGGGTTGTAATGTGATGTGATGGTTACGAAAAATTGTGAATGTACTTAATGATGTTGAAATTGACACTTTGAAGGATCAAAGAATTAAATTTTAAATAATTTAAATTAAATTGATGTTTAATAGTATTTTATTAAATTGTATTAAAAATATATTTCATTTTACTCAATATTATAGAAAAATCAGTAAAATTCAAAGTATATATGTAAGATAAATACAAACATTGTAAAAACTGCTATTATTAGTGACAGCAGACACAGGCTGCCTCCCAGGACCTGGGACAACAGGCCTCGCAGGGTCTGATGTGAGTTGCTCACAAGGTGCAGGTGGTTCCACATCTGGAAGTTCAGGGAAAACTGCACCTGAGGCCTGCTCTGGCTCTGGAAAGGGCACTAGAGTTGGGGTTTCCTCTCTAGGTGTTGCTTGATTTTGCTCTGGAGCTGCTTCTGTAGATCCAGGAAGAGAACATGTTACACCATGACTGACTTTTGTGTATCTTCCAATTAAGGGAAGCTCCCATCTCCATCACTGAAGTCTCAGTTCAAAACCTCACCCAGGAAGTCCTCCAGACTGCAAGCCATGGGCACTGACCTGAGCGACTCTATGCTCCGACCTAAACCCCAGCCTCTGTGAGCTCTTCTCTGTGTGACCCAGCCCCATCCCAACACCACTCACCCACACCACCCAAAACTATATGCACAGCCCTTCTCGACTCCTTCCCTTTTTACTAGAAGAAGCCCTCAGAACTGTGTTCTGTTGCAGAAATCCCACAACGTGTGGGATCCAGGATTTTGCCAGCATCTCCAATTCACATTTGCCATTTTCTCCTCACGGCTCTGATTCTAAACCCACTCACATTTTTTTGCTGGTCCAGAGGTTCACCCTCTTCTTCAAAACATGGAAAGATGCAAAGATAGATCCAGAAGGCCAGAGGGATGTCATATCAACCATCCTGTGGACACTACCTGCCTGTGTGGACCACTATGACTGAATCTGTTCTGAATAAAAGGAAGCTCTGGAGTGCAGGCTTGGGGTCAGTTCTGTGCACTGGATTATGGTCAGTGGCTATAGATGTGTCTGTACCTGGCAGGGCTTCTGATACATTTGCTGAATGAATGAGCCCAAACCAGCCCCATCTCACATAACTGAGTGAGCCTGAAGCTCCACTACTCACCCCTGGGATTTCTAATCTGCCTTCATTCAGGACAGAGATGCCTAATGGAATCTCTAATCTGTTTATCAAAAGAGAAAATAGCTTAGCACAAGACCCAGAGGAGAATCACAAATGAGGCAGAGGCTTTGTCAACAGGGAGAGAAAATGGAGAATTAGCACAGCCACAGCCCCTCCAGCAGACCTCTCCACTGTCCAGGCACCCAGAGTGCACTTTCTAGGGAGAACCCCCTGGAGTCCCTACAATAACCCTGTCAGGCTGGTCCTTGGTTCCCCCATGTTCAGAGAAACAAACACCCAGAGAGATGCAGTGACCTGAAGACTCACAGCAAGCAGGTGGCTGAGTGACCCTTGTGTTGTGGAGGGGCAGGGTCTCAACTGGTACATGCTTGGTCCTGCACACATTGGTTAGTAGCAATTGTTCTGAATTAACACAGAAGGGTGAATGGATATGAAGGTGGGGTAACTGCCTAGGATGGTGGTCACCAGGTACTTCTTCAATTTGTCCAGAAAAGGTGCCTGGGCAGCCTGCATCTTACAGGTCCTTTCTTTTGTCTGTGGGGGTCAAGTTTATTTGTAACGCCGAGTGAGTGTTGTTGGGGCCACTTTGCTGTTTGGCAGCTTGAGTCCACGGCTGGGCTGACTGTTTCTCTGTTATGCTGAGGGTGCCCCTCATGGGAGGCCAGCCCTTGGCCTCTGGCCATCCAGCTCTGAGTCTGGGCACACAATGGAGCTGGCTCACCAAGGAAGCAGTGTTCTGGCTTCCAGGAAGGGCAGGTTGAGAAGATGAGTACAGTTCTCACTGGGAGTGTTCGGGGTCCTCAGGCCAAAACACATCTTCCATGAATCTCCAGCTCAGCACTGCCTGTCCCGTCTGACCTCCCACCCACCAGAACGTGCTGGTTCATAAGCAGAGCAGTTAGGGGCTCCCCGTGGGTGTCACCAAGTTAGTTTCCAGGCTGGGAGCACATTCACACTTCAGTTTCTCTTTTTGTTTCCAGGGTCAGTCTCTGTACCAAACTGAAATGTTAATAGAAAAGCAATTGGGCCCTCCAGGACTTGGCATCAGCAGGGCCATAAGCAGGGCTAGAAGGTAGACTTGAGTGTCCAGAGATGCAGATGAGGAAGTACTTGATGTGTGTGGACCTCTGGGTTGCCTGTTGGAAGAACTTCAGGCCATTCCACACCACACCTTTGATGAGGACCCGGAGCATGTTCTGCTGGTGCTTGATCCATCCATGCAATGGCTTTTGGACTCCATGTCCCTGTCCTTGGTTTTCTTGGGCAAAAACAGCATCTTCTTTTTAATCTTCTTGGTGACCACTGTCATGGATAGTGGGTAGCCTGTTGACCTGGAGAGAGTGGAAGGTGCACTTGAGTGTGTGTTTGGTGGTAGCCAGGTTCTTCTTCCCCAAGTTTCTCTTCCTATATGTGGGCTGGGCTGCCATCCAATAATTTACCTTAAGTCTCATCAGTTCGGTGTCAATGCCATGCTTGGGGGAGGTGGGTGGGGTGGGAAAGGCCTCCTTGTTGGCCACAGACCTGTATGGCGGGGTGGACAAAAGCACACTGAAATCCAAGAAGAGCATACCATCTGTGTCTCCTGACATGGCCAGGGACAGGTCCACTATTCCAAGTGCCACCAACCCAATGAAGGGATTGAAGTGGAAAGAGTCCTCGTTGAGGCTCTTCTGTTGTACGTGAACATGGCTTCCTTGATGGTCAGCTGGTGGATACAGCTGCCCCCATGGATGTACCATGTGATTCTCAACACCATGCCCATTGTGTCCTGCATGGGCCTCCACCTTGTGGAACATGTTCTGCTAGGCCAGGTCTTAAAAGAAGTTGTGGAGTAGTAATCAATGCAGTGCAGGTACCTGGCCAAGGGTGTTAAACCAGTGGGATGACCAGGAAGCACACATAGCTCTGCCAGACGGGAAGGTCCTTGCACAACTGCTCCATGAACACCCACAGCACAGCGCTGAAATAGTGCTGTGGCCCTGCCACTACGATCTTCACTGTCGTCAGGAGCTAGAAATTGTGGTGACAGTATCTCTGTTTCCATGAGATGATAAGAGCTGAAGACCACCTGGACCTCAGGAGCAGGTGCACACCACAGGCAGCACGTGTTACTGCTGGACTCAGAACGGAACTGCCCCTGCCAGTTGGAGGAGTCCAGGAGGAGGATGTTCTCGGGCAGCTGGTTGTCAGAGATGAGGATGTGGTTTAGCTGGACTTTCACCATCTTCCTGGATATCTGCAGCTGGCTGGGCAGGTCTCAGCAGTGCTTATTATCCTGTCTGTTGGACCACTTGTTCCTGGCTCTGCCACCTGCCAACCCTTCAGAGATGTGCTCCAGCCCCAGGGACCTGCCTGCTTCCCCTGAGATATGGTGGAGGGGATGAGAGACTTGGTCTTGGTGACATGCCCACAGAGTGGCAGCTTCTCTGTGAACACGTCAAGGGCTGAGGTCTCTGCTCCTGACAGTCCTAGGGCTGTGCCAGTTTCTCCTGTGAGTGGGTGTGCTGTGGGCCACTGAGTCTGAAACACAGTTCCTTGGTTTCTTGTGGCTCATCTTCTCAGACACATGGGTTGGACTTGGAGGCTCCTTCTGGCTCTGGCACTGTGGATGCTCTCCATCTCCAACAGAAAGCTGGGGGAGGAGGGGCAGTTCTTCCAAGTATGGCCAGAGCCAGGGCTTCAGGGTACTGAGGGCACTGTCATGGGCCACTGTCACTGAGGTTCTCTAGTGAGTCATACAGCAGATCCAGGTCCTCCTCCACCTCAGGGACATGCTCTGAAGACTCCTGCTCCAGGTCCAGGTCTTCTTCCCAAACTTGCACCCTGCACAGCCACGCCCCAACTTTCTTGTTGGCATCTTGTTGCCTGGTTATGAATGGTGTTCTTACTACTCCTTTGTGCTGCATCTTGACTTCTCCCACATCAAAGTTCTCCTCATCTGGGTCCTGCCCCTGCTTGGATCATGGATGGCCTGCTGCTCAGAGATTTTATCTTCCCTCTCTGTGTAATGAACACTGGATTTGGCCTTGGGACTGGCCTGCTGGGTGTTATCCTCAGGGTCCATGAACTGGTTGGACAAGGAGAAGATGTTGAAGTCTTCCACGTGGGCAGATGTCTCTCTCATTTTGGTGTAGAGGCTCAAAAGTTGGCCATCCTCGGGGGCTGGATGCATCTGCTCAGCCATGTCGATGGTGCTCACAGCGAGCATCTTATACTCTGGGATGGTCTGGATTTTAGACAATGCTTCTGCTGTAGCATAATCTGCAGCTTGTTGCCTTCCCTCCAGAGGGAGTGGGGGTACTGCAGAGATAAGGTCAGCACCAGGTCAGTCTTCACAAATCCACTGGGGGATAGCAGAATCTGATCAAATCTCAGGATGCACTTTGAGTCATTAATTCCCATAGCAATCACTAAGGAGGTGATCTCCTTTGCAAGGTCCTTTAGGAACACCAGCTTAGTTAAGGTGAGGCTGCACAGGCTGGGCATGCAGGTGGGGCTGGAGCAATCCACCTCCCAGGTAGCAAAGATGTTCATGGGCACCTGTTTGTTGCGGGCAGGGGGGATGCTATCTAATTCTGCGGTGGTGATGAAGCTGTAGCTGCAGGCTTCGTAGAGGTCTTATTTCTACCCTGTGTTGAAACAGAGAGGGCACATGCTATCAGAGGCAGCTCATAAACTGCCAAGTGGGTTGGGGGCTACAGCTCAAACTGAATCCCCAGGCACTCAGTGATTGGTGGCAATAGGTGGGACACGAGTGACTACAGGGGCCACATGCTAACCTGGCAGCCTTGCAAATTCAGAGTCCTAAAGTAACCACAAAATATATTCTGAAATTAAACTAAAAGCAGTTAATGGAGGGGAGTCATGTCCTAGGCCGGCATCTTCCCTGACAAGGGTCAATCTTTATCTTAACTGAGCCTGTCTATTGTCTTTTTGCATATAGAATAACATATCTTAGGAATGTGAACATTATTTTCCTTTATTCAGACCCCTGAAAGCACAGGCACCACTCTGCTCTCTGCAGAAACCACACATCCCCTCATTGTTACTGAGTTCATTGTTAACTGTTAACTACCCTGCACTCACACAAGTGAAAGAAGTATGGGTGTATCATCTTGCTATTAATCCAATCCCAGAGGTTTCCCCACTTTGCTGTCTCCAGCCTCCCTAATCTATCACCAATGAATTTGATGGAACCCATACAGGTCTCCTGCTATGGATGCAATGTATAAAATCAGGTGCAAAATTGCCATTCTCCAGAGCATTATCTCCTTATATAGAGATTTTGGTTTCCTGGCAATTGGTGACACTTTGGCTCAAATTCACAAAAATTCTTCACAGGTTTGAAAATTTCTTACATTGACATGAGAAAATATTCTTGACAGGAAAAGTAGAGTTGGAGGTGGGGACTGGTGAAACACATTAGTATCTGAGGTCATTTCTTAGCAGAGGATGGATAGCACATGCTTGCATTAACAGTATCAGTCCTAGGATTTCTGACAAAACATCTCATTCTAAGATGAGAACACAGAGGTTTTTCCTGGGGTAGGAGGGTCAGGATATTAGGACAAGTGGTATGTTCAGGGCAGCACGGTTTACATGACAACAGAAAAGGATCATGTCCAGGTCCCACAACAGTGAAGAGATCCATCGCCAGCCCTGATAACGGGTCCTGCTCCTGGTATGTCCTATAGCCCAGGGAGGCCCCAACTCCTGACCTGGAGGGGCCAAGAGGATGTATTCCTCGGGGCAGCAAATGGCAAGGAAACAGACTTGGTACCTTGAGCCCCGTGTCCTTTTGGAGAAAGCATCCGTACTAATCACAATGATGTGTATGCGTGGGCAAAGGTGTGTAAGGATTGTCATGACAACATAGACACACGGGGATGGGTGTTAAAAAGGGAAAGTCTGTAGAAAAATGCAAAAATACTCTTGACTGAGCATAAAGGGAAATGGAACAAAGTCTTTCCTCTGATATTCCTAGCACTTTGTGGACAGTGACTTTGCATTTCTTCTGAAAAGGGACAGACAGAGTGGGTTAGGAGGAGGAGATGGGGACCCAGATTCCTTTGGAAATTGGAATCTGGGAAGGATCTCGGGGGAGTAACAGGGCAGCTTCTGAAACCCAGGGCTGCTTTTGACTGCATGGGATCCTGGAGTCTGGGTCATCTCAGCACCTACACTCACCCTGAAGCCATGCTGAACTCTTGAGGATGTATAGGACACCTGTGTCTCCTGCAGGGACATGGAGTTGAGAACCCCATGTGTCAGCTTCTCTCCATTCTCCTGTGCAGAGCTCTCTAAAGACAGTTCCTAGTCACCAGAAAAGCATCAGAGCCCTCTTTTGCTGGTTCCCTCTCCCTGTGACCCTCTATTCCAGACACACACACACCATGATCTGCTTAGACCCCCAAAGTTGAGGAATAGGCGTGAAAGCCTGAGAGCCTAGGATTCCCATTGGCACAGATAAGATACCCCTCTGCAAGCCCATCTCCATCTGCCTGCTCTGTCTTGTGGTGTGACCATGACAGAACTGCTAGGTTATCTACCACCCAGTAACCTCTTCCTGCCCCAGGGTTTATGTGGGCTGCAAAGGGATGGTACACTAGGTGGCCTAGACAGGATTGGTCTGAACAAAACCACCTTGTGTTACCTTAGGCCATATTCTTAAAATGGCCAGAGATGATGGGAACGAGGGTTGAACCAACGTCTGCACCGTCTGGAAAAGCTCTCACTGTGGAGTCTTGAGAAGTAAGAGCACCAATCACTGGGAACACAGCAAGAGAACATCTTGCACTGGCAAATGCCTCTTGGCAAGTGAACTGGTGGGTGGGTGGTTGCTAGAATGTGGGTGCCTGGTTACAGGGGTCCCAAGTTCTATTGGAAAGTGACCTCACTTCCTGGGATTGTCTTCCCCGAGTCCCCTCATCTGACACCAACTATGCAAATAGTTTTGTGGGCGCTGGCTGCGGACTCATATTCTCCCTGAAACACCATATCTGTACACCGGGGCACCAACACTCCCCTTTCCCCAGAACCGTTGAAGGACTAATCTCAGCCAAGTTCCCAAAGTGGAGGAGACAGACCTGGGTTCAGAATCAACCCCTTATTCTTACCTCTTATTAATCCTGCATAAGTCATTGTACCTGTCAGGGCCTCTGTCTCCTGCCTGCACAATGGGTTATTGCAACAAGTGCTTCTTAGTGCTGTTCAGGCTCATGGGGGATAGAAGCTATAAAGTAGGAGGAGGACTGTGACATCTAGATAGTGCCTCAAACCTCTTTTTTCCTTCCAGTTGTCACCTCCTCTGTGTCTGCTTTTCTTTTCATCCCATCCAAGGTCATTACATCTAGACCAGTGGATTGGTTCAACCAGGTCTGCCATAGCACACCTCAATGCCTGAACTCTCCCACTGGCAATAGCAGCTCATAAGGCAGCATGCTGGGCTGGGATGTGCCCACCAGCTGTGCTCCACAAGTTGGGTGAATGGATTTTGATGGACAATTAAAGTTCTCTGACACTGAGGAACTCATTTAGAATTATGATGCTGTTCACATCTTTACTGAATGTTTACCATACGCCAAGTGCTGTGCTAAGAGCTGGATGAAGGTCTGATTGAGCAGAATCTTGGCCTTGAAAAATTCTGATGTTAAGGAGATAAGGCATGGCATGAGGTGATGGCTTTTTAAGGGAAAATTATATGGTGTGTGTGTTCTGGAGGGATAGTGAATGATTATACATTAGGAAGCCACCCGGAGCTCATAGCTGTCAAACTGCACTTTCCGAGACAAACAGATGTGGTTTGCCAAGAGGTCGGCATCAGGACAGTTATGCACAATGTATCATAAGAAGTGCTATGCAGCTGTGAAATCATAGGTTTAAAATTATTAAAGAGCAGAAATACTATTCATGTTATATGAAAGGTGAGTGAGAATATAGGGTGACCCATATTAGGAATCACTGTATTTACATGTAGTTGAAAGTATACAAATAGGTTGAGGGGTAGGGTTTTCATCATCTAAAATGTTTATTGTTTAATCAGAAGGCTTCCATCAATATGCTTTGGTTTTATGTACTGTTTTTTCAACCAACATATGGCAGGGTGATATACACCCGTTATCCCCACACTTTCCTGCCCCTGCCCTCAAGTTCAGGGGCTGGGACCTTGTCTGGCTTTTCTGGCCTGTAACCCAGGGCCTGACTCAGGAGTTCAATACAGACTCCCTGAAATATCAGACCTGGGATAAAGCCTGTGTCTTCCTAATGTGAAATGACAGGACAATGACTTCTACTAGAAGGCACCCCAAAATATTGACTCTTACCATTTTATTGTGGTCTAGAGGCAAGCCCAGGCAAAGGCTCAGTTTGGTGTTTGCTTCCAGTGCTGGCAGAACCAGGAGCCCAACAACACGTGTGCCATGGCTCACTCGTGTACTGGAGGGAAGTCAT
The DNA here is from genome assembly GCF_951640355.1 of Cnephaeus nilssonii. Taxonomy (NCBI): domain Eukaryota; kingdom Metazoa; phylum Chordata; class Mammalia; order Chiroptera; family Vespertilionidae; genus Cnephaeus; species Cnephaeus nilssonii. Next base: position 47,162,092 of record NC_137090.1, read on the forward strand.
TGAAACTCATGACAATGACCTTGACCCACTTTCAAATTTGACAAGTTCACATTCTGAAGGTGTTTCATGAACTTGGAGGATTTCTTCAAGGAATAATCACTTGATTTTTTCTTCAGTTTAATTTGGATGCTAATGTAAATCCCCTCCTCGCCTGGCAGCTGACACTTGTGACACAGACATATAAAAACATGTGTTACACCTTGTGTGTGCACTCTGTCCCTACCTGTCTCCTTCCCTCCATGTATAAAGGTCCGTGCAAAGTGTCTCTGACCTTACAAGTGATGTATTAGAGACAATTGTCAATCATGTAGCCCCATCTTGGTGATATGGATCTTTTGAGTAGTAAGTGGTCTACACATAAGACTGGAACAGTGTCTGAAACCTGCGAGACCTGAGGAGGTTGACTGGCAGCAAATCTCAGGAGAACCAGGCTGGCTGCTTGCACATCTCTGGTTAGAGGTGTGTGACAGTGGGAGGTGTGTGCTCCTACAACTGTATCTCCTGAGAAGGGAACCCTGAGGGTCAATTTTTTCACTGGTGCAACCCCCAAAGCCTTGCAGGGGCACAGCAGGCATCTTATTATTTATGGAAAGAAAAGGCTGTGCTCTCCCAGGGGCTTCTCCTTCAGTCTCAGCAACTGTCCTGTAACTTGAAATCTGTGACAATCACCATCGTCCCGCCCACCCACACTCAGCTCAGTGCTTGCTCTTTCCAAAGACAAATGAGACTTTTCTGACTTGGTCCCTCTCCCTCCCTATCAGAACCTGAAATTCTGTCCACTGTCATCTTACCTGTTTGCCCCTTTCATGACCAGGGTGAACTGGACCCGTGCACCCTGCCATCTTTGTCTTAGATTTGGGGCTGTTCTGAGAAAATGCCTTATCCCATATCATTAAGGAAAGGGCCAAGAATGAAGACATGTTCAATGTCCTGAGTTTCTGTCCTTGATGGGGGCACAGCCATGTACTACCACAATCAGTGTCACGGAGCAGCACCCTTTCGGGAGAAGCCAGTGAGCCCCGCCTAACCCCAGTCCTCCAAGAAACGGAGAATCAACAGTGTCTCCTTTCTCCAAATATGGCCCATTTTCTGCCTTTCTTTGCTTGTATATGCCATCAAAAGTGCTACTTCTTGGCGAATCTAATTGTGGGATTTGCAGGGAGGGCGTTACCAAGGAAGGTGCCAGGAGGGTACCTCCCTCTGGCCTCCAGCATAAGTGACCCTCTCTCAGCAGGACCTTTTCTCCACAGCTGCCCCTGCTCCCTAGTGCAGACAACAGGCCAGGTGCCAGGGCTGAGTAGCACAAAGCATTCTGCTGGTCCCCGCCATGCTTTTCCTTCTCAAGTCTGGATCCGCATTTCAGCATCAAGGGACTGCAGAAGCAGTGGAGATATCATGCTGAGGGTCTTGAATGACCAGTCCCTTTATCTGTCTTCAGAAGGGTCATGTCATTACACTTGGGACTTTTAGGATCATAAAGGGAGCTAGCAGTGAGGATTTCAGAAAACAAGAAGGACATTGGGGTTACCTGAGCAAGCACTGGCTCTCCCCACAGATGTGGGTGTCTCCATTGTACCAGCAGGCGAGCCAGTACTTACCTGTATGCACAGGGCCACCTCCAGACATGCTTCTGTTATTTCAGTAGGGCCATTCTTTGAGATCCCATTATCTGGGTGGGTCACTGCCTACCTCTTGATCATAGTCTCCTACTAACACTTCAATCAGGCCACATATTTAGGGACAAATTAGGCAACTGTCTCCCAAATTCCTTCTGTTCCACCTACAGGAAATTCAGTATTTGTCCTCGAGGTTGCCCTGTCCACCTCCTACTCTCACTGTTTTATTAGCACCTCAGTTCAGAGACCATCACCTCCCTCCACTTCAGGGACATCCTGTCCTCACCATACTCTGCAGCTTGTTATCATTTAGGACATGTCTGAGCTTCTCCCCGCCTACATCTCACTTTCTCCTTACTATTGTCCATTCCTTCCCCTTCTCATTCCACCTGCTCACAAACTGAGGAATATCTGCTTCCTTTCTCTCCTCCAGCACCAGGACTGCTGGTCACTGCTAGGGACCATCATACCAGGGCTCCCAGAGCTGGTGTCTGACTTCCTCTCTGCTTAGCCATCCCTGTTCCTGTCCTGAGAACCAACCTCCTGATGATCCCAGTACTTGCAAATCCACTCCCACATCTCTTATTGTTTCCTGACTCAATTCAATTTTTCTAATTCTTTCCTCTGCCTGAAATGTTTTACAATGCCTCACTTGTATGGTTAATATCATATAGCTACATAGACTAGAAATGTAAACGGCTCATTAGTGATCCTCTTAGGAAGTGGACACACAATACTTCCCCACAAAGAAATGTCCTCTTCCTGTCACCTTAAGTTCACTTGTACTATGGGAACCATATCAGGTCATTGTCCTCATGTATCTGTATTCCATGAGAACATTGTTGAAAAGACTTTATCATCACTGATATCTAGTACTTAACAGTTTCAGCATACAGGATTTACTCTAAAACCATTTTCTGTTAAAAATATATTTGTTCAAATTCTGGACCATGACATCTACTGTTAACAATCATAAATTTAAAAAGGCCCGGGGACTCTAAAATAGACCTACCCTCCCTTTACTCCTCCAGCCTTTGTGTAATTTGAAAATGCTTCCTTCAATTGCTAAGGAGCATGAAAATCAGGGTAAAGTGGGTAGACAAATATTTATTCACCTCTGGTTTGCTTTATGAATCCCATCCTAAAGAGCCTTGTGTATGATGCAGATGAGCTCGTGTTTTCAATGCTTAGGGCACCAGGTCAACCATAGCACTCATCACTTTCATAGAATTTTTTAATGCCCGTGTCAACCCATACAGGAGCTCATCTTGAGGGCATGGGTAGTGTGTCTGATCCAAAGTTTATTTCCATTTGTCCTGAGATATTGTAGCTTTTAACAGGGCATGGTGCCTAGAAGGGTGTTAGTCTCTTCTCTCCAGAGTGGTTGGGAGCGCTGAAGAGGACTGATGGAAAGGGAGAAGCCAGGCCACATGAACAACCTTGTTCAGCATTAGGGCATGAGACAGAAGAGCCTCAGGAAAAATCCCCTCTTCAGTGCTGCTATAGGCCAACAAAGGAGATGTTTAGGATGCTTTTCAGTGCTGAGCAGGGTAGAGTTTCTGTCCCAGGTGCAGGTGGCAGTCAATGTTCAGGAACTGCTTGCTGCTTCTTAACCCTACAACATTCTCCAAAGTGGAAGCCAGGGGGCACTTAAAGCATGCTTTGCCCATATACTGGTGGAAGATGAAGCCAAATGAAATGTGGGTTCCCAGGAACAGCCCTGACATAAAGGGTCCCTGCCCAAATGCTCATTGGTCAATTTCCCCCTAAGTTCCATTGTCTTGGGTCTCAAGAACATCACCTCCTTAGAGAAGAGGGCTCCTGAGAAACTAATTATTCCCAACCTATGACTCATAGTAACACAACGGAGGCCCAGAAAAAACAGACTTGGTCAAGGCTTAGAAGGATTATAGTGTTAAATTTTATATAAACTCAATTAAATTTATGTTTAAGAGTATTTCATTAAATGTTCTTTAACATAGACTGTATGCTAATGTATAGTATAAAAAAATACCGGAAATTGTAAGCATATAAAAATAAACACAATATTTTAAAACCGCATATAACTGGGGGTATAGGGGAGCCCTCTCTGCCTTGGCAGATGACACATTCTGTAGCCCAGGTACTAGGACCACAGGCCTCACAGGAGCTGAGATGAGTGGCTCACAAGCTGCAGGTGGTTCCACATCTGGAAGTTCAGGGACAGCTGTGCCTGGAGCCTGCTCTGGCTCTGGAGAGAGCACCAAAGTTGGCGTTTCCTCTTTAGGTGTTTCTTGATCTTGCTTAGGAACTGATTCTGTAGATCCAGGAAGAGAACATGTTACCACTGAGACTGCCTTTTGTGTGCCTTCCAAGGAGGGGAACCTCCCATCTCCATCACTGAAGTCCCAGTTCAAGACCCCACCCCAGGAAGTCCTCCAGACTGCAGGCCAGGGGCACTGACCTGAGCAGCTCTGTGCTCCTGCCTAACCCCAGCCTCTGGGAGCTCTTCTCTATGTGGTCCAGCCACACCCCTCCCCACTCCCCAACACTTCCCAAATCCGCATGCACAGCTCTCTTTTGCTCCCTCCCTGTGTTCTAGGAGAAGCCCTCAGAACTCTGCCCTCTTGCAAAAATCACACAAAGCGTGGGATCCAAGGTTTGGCCAGCTTCTCCAAGTCACAGTACCTATACTTCCCTTAAGGCTCTGATTCAAAGCCCATTCAAATTTTATGCTGGTCCAGAGATCCAGTTTCTCCTTCATGCAGCGATACTTCGAAGAGGAAGTCACATAGACTGTCCTGTGGACACTACCTGCCTGTGCAGCCTGGTGTGACTGAATCACTCCTGACTAGAAGGAAGCTCTGGAGTGCAGTCCTGGGGGCAGGGCATTTTCTGACTGAATGATCCCAAACCAGCCCCATCCCAGATAGCTGGGTGACCCTGGGGTCCCCTTACTCACCCCTGGGATTTCTAATCTGGCTTCACCCAGGACAGGGATGCCTAATGGAATCTCCAATCTCTTTATCACAATAGAAAAAAAAAGCTTAGCCTAAGGCCCCAAGGAGAATCACAAATAAGGCAGAAGGTTTGTTGAGAAGAAGAGAAAATTGTCAAATAGAATAACCACAGCCCCTCCAGCACACCTCTCCAGTGTCCAAGTACCCAGAGAGCCTTTCCCAGGAAGACACCCCTACCCCCGATTCTCTACAATAATCCTCTGAGGCTGGGCCTCGGCTCTCCCCATGTTCAAAGAAACAAACACTCAGAAAGATGCAGTGACCTGAAGACTCACAGCAAGCAGCTGGCTGAGTGACCACTGTGCTGTGGAGGGGCAGGGCTCACCTGGTACATGGTTGGTCCCACATGTTGGTTAGTAGCAAATGTTCTGTATTCACACAGAAGAGTGGGTGGGGACAAAGGTGGAGACGCTGTCCAGGAAGTCGGGCACCAAGTATTTGATCAGTTTGCTGGTCAATGTTCCTGAGAGGTCTGTACCCCACATGTCTTTTTTTATTTTTCCTTGATGGTCAAACTTATTGGGAACCCCGAGTGAGTGGTCCTGGCGTCAACATGAAGGCCCAGGGCTGAGCTGACTGGCCTCCATGTTGGGCTGAGGATGCCCGCAATGAGAGGCCAGCCCTTGGCCTCTGGGCACCCAGTTCTGAGTCTGGGCACAGGGGGGAGCCAGCTCCCCTGGGAAGCAGAGTCCTGGATCCAGGAAGGGCAGGTGGAGAAGGTAGGACAGTCGTTCCTGCATGTGTCAGGGTCCAGAAAAACAGACTTGCTCAAAGCTCTGAGGGTTTATAGAAGTAAATTTTACAGAATCTAAATTAAGGTTATGTTTAGGAGTATTTCATTCAATGTTCTCTACAATCCACTGTATGTTACTGAATATCATAAAAATACAGTAAAATTATAAGCACATGTAACAAACACAAAACTTTGAACACTGCATCTAAATGGGAGTGGGGGTGCCCTCTCTGCCATGGCAGCTGACACACACTGTGACCCGGGTTCTGGCACCACAGGCCTCGCAGGAACTGGGGTGAGTTGCTGAAATGCTGCAGGTGGTTCTTCTGCCTCTTGAAGTTCAGTGAAAACTGGGCCTGGATCCGGCTCTGGCTCTGGAGAGGCCACTAGGATGGCGTTGCCTCTTGAGGGTTTTCCTGATCTTGCTTAGCAGCTGGTTCTGTAGGTCCCAGAAAAGGACACGTTACCACCCTCACTGCCTTTTGTGTGCCTCCCAAAGGCACACTCACCCACACCACCCCCAGAGGCCGCCACCTCCTCCTGTATAGGCCTCAGTGGGCTCAGGTGCTCCAGCTATGAATGGAGATGCTTGGCCTGGTTTTACATCTGGCGACTGGAAAGTTGAGCTCTAGGGAAGCCAACAGCATCAGCAGGCTGGAAAATTCTGGAGGTGCTGGTCCAGCCAGATGACCAGGGTGCAGGAGATGGCCCTGGGGAGAAAGAGAGGTGAGCAGCAGTCCGAGGCCTGGCCTTTCCTTCCACATGGCCATTCCAGAACAGCACTCAGAGAGCCTGGTGCCCTGTGCCTGCTGCTCCTTCCCATCCAGAAGCCAAACCTACTCCTTGTCCACCTCCAATATGAGAGTCCTGGCAGAGATGTGCTGGTCACCCAGGGGGGCCTGGCAGAAAGCACTACTACTGATAGCTCTGGATCAATGAGGGAACCACCTGTCCCCTTCTTCAGGGGAACCTGACCTGCTCTCTCAGTGTCCCTGTTCCCTCACATGGCCCTCCCATTAGGACTGAGAGGGCTGGTGTCCACGCTGTTCATGTCACTCATTGGCCCAGAGTAGGTGCTTCAGGAATACTGACTAATGACCAAGGAAATGAACCCCAGGGACTTCCTAGCACCTCAAACTTTGGCTCCTGCACCTTCATGCTGCACAATTCATTAGCTGTGCTGTGTGGTTCTTTGCCTCCCATTGAAACTCAACTCCCACAGGGTGGGGTACACCTTTCAAGCTGACACTGAGGAGGTTCTAATAGTTAGTGAGCAAGGTCCAGGAATAGGGGTGCAGACAGGGCTGAGATTAGGAACGGAAGTGTATGAATTTCCTGAGGGTCTGTCTCACTGACCTCCCCCCCTGACCACACCACCCAAATCCACAACCACAGCTCTCTGACTTGTGTTCTTTTTTCTAGGAGAAGCCCTCAGACCTTTGCCCTCTTGCAGAAATCCCATTATGTGTGGGATCCAGGGTTTTGACAGCACCTTGAATTCACAGTCCCCATACTCCCCGCATGGCTCTGATCCAAACCTGACTCACGTTTTCTGCTGGAACAGAGTTCTACCGTCCTCTTCACAATACAGGAAGATGCAGCCATAGGGAGAGGAGGCCAGGAGGACATCACATCAGCTTTCCTGTGGACACTACCTGCCTGTGCAGCCTAGTGTGACTGAATCGCTCACGTCTAGAAGGAAGCTCTGCAATGCAGGCTTGGGGTCTCCTCTGTTCACTGGATTATGGTCAGTGCCTAGAGACATGTCTGTACCTGTCAGGGTTCTAATATATTTGCTGAATGAATGAGGCCAAACCAACCCCATCTCATATACCTGTGTGACCCTGGGGCCACATTGCTCACCCCTGGCACCTCTGAACTGGATTCACCCAGGACAGCGACCCCTAATGGGATCTCCAATCTCTATTAAATGAGAAAACAACTTAGCCCAACGCCCCAAAGAGATTAACAAATTTAGCAGTGGCTTCCTCAACAGGAAGAGAAAATGAACAATTGGCTCGATCACAGCCCCTTCAGCAGACCTCTCCACTGGCTAGGCACCCAGAGAACACTTACCAGGGAAGACCCCAGAGAGTCCCTATAATAATCCTATGAGCTGGCTCCTGAATTCACAGAGAGTTCAGTGGAATAAGCACTCTGAGAGTTGCAGTGACCTGAAGGCAAAGAGCCAACAGGTGGCCTGGTGACCATGTGCTCTGGAGGGGAGGGGCTCACCTGGTAAATAATTGGTCCCACAGCTGTTGGGTGGTAGCACATGTTCTGTAATTACAGACAGGAACAAAGGTGGGTTCACTGCTCAGGTATTTGACCACTTTGTCTAGCAAGGGTGCCAGGGCGATGTGTACCATACAGGTCTTTTTCTCTCCCTGTGAGGCTGAAGTTCATTGGGAACCCCGGGTATGTGGTGCTGGGACCAGTTGGCTGGCTGGCAGCTGGATCCGAAGGTTGTGCTGACTGACCTCCACGTGGTAAGGCTCAGATGCCCGCAATCAGAGGCCAGCCCTTGACTTCTTGCCATCCAGCTCTGAGGCTGGATACAGGCTGGAGCTGGCTCCCAGGGAAGCAGAGTCCTGGCTTCCAGGAATGGTAGCTCTTCAAGGCCAGAAGCTTCTCGCTGGGAATATTGGGCATCCTGACTCCAAAACACATCGCCCATGATTCTCCAGCTCAACACTGCCCTCCAGTGAGGAGCTCCCAGTGAGGGGCAACCCCCTTAAGTTCCAGGCTGTGAGAGCATTCGAACCCAAAATGGTTTCTTTTTGGGTTTCCAGGATCTGTGTCTATAGTAAACTGAACTGTTCACAGAAAAGCAGCTGGGCCCTTCTGGGCTTGGCCAAGGCAGGGTGAGGGGCAGGGGAAGGGGCAGGTCTAGAAGGTGGAATTGTTATGTCCAAAGATGCAGATTGGGAAGTGCTTGACATGGGAGACCACTGGGTTGCCAGCTGGAAGAACGTCACGTCATTCCACTCTACACCGTCAATGACAACCTGAAGCATGTTCTGCTGGTACTTGGCCTTGCAGACCAGGTGACTGATGCCCTCGATGAACGGCTTGTGGACTCCACATCCTCGTCTTTGGTTTTCTTGGGCATCTTCTTCTTCTTCTCCTTGGTGACCACTGTCATGGACATGGCGGGTGTTGCTGTGGCCTCACCACTGCTGGGCATCCTGCTGACCTGGACGAACTGGAAGAAGCACTTGAGTGTGCTTTTGGTGGTAAGCAGGTCTTTCTTCTCTGAGACTCTCTTTGTGTCTATTGGCTGGGCTGCTGTCCAGTAATCCACCTGCAGCTCCATCATCTCTGCATGGACACACTGTCTAGGGAAGGACAGACACCACTCATTGACAGCAGAAAGAGTGTGCTGGGTGAGGCCTTCCCAGCAGGGGACAGAAGTGCACTGGAGCATGAGTGGGCCGCATCATCTGAGTCTCCTGACATGGCTGAAGATGGTTCCACTCTTCCAACCTTCACTGCTCCCACAAATGGAATGAGCTTCTTTGAGGACTTCTCATCGGGGAGCTGCTGCTTATACATGAACATGGCCTCTGTGATGGCATGCAGGTAGACACAGTTGGCCCCCACAACGTACTCTGTGATTCTCAACACAACATCCTGTGTGTCCTGCAAGGTGTTCTGGGACTCCAGGTTGTTGAACATGTCCCACCAGTACAGGTCCTGGAAGAAGTTGTAACGGCAATCCATGGAGCCCAGGTAGCTGGCCAAGGGGTGGGAACCTAGTGGGATAACCAGGAAGCACATGTAGTTCAGCCATTGGGGTGGCAGGTGGGACAGTTGCTCCACGAAGACCCCCAGCACAGCGCTGAAGTAGGGCTGTGCCCCTGCCACCGCAATCTTCACAGGCGTCAGGGCCTGGGAAGTGCAGTTGCAGTATCTCTGCATCCAGGAGACAATGATGCTGAAGGCCTCCTGAATGTCATCTGTGGAGGAAGTGCACACCACGGGCAGCGTGTGCCCCTGCAGGATGTCCGATGAGGTGTTGACCAGGATGATGTCCTCGGACAGCTTGTCGTAGAAAATGAGGATGTTGTTTAGCTGGACACATACTGGCTTCCTGTAGATATGCCGCTGGCTTTGCGGTTCTGGACCCTCATTGTCCAATCTGTTAAAACTCATTCAAGGATGTGTTGCAGTTCCAGTGTCCAGCCTGCTTCCTCTTGGATCTGCTGGAGGGGATGACTAGAAACTTGGTGAAGCACACTATGAATGGCATCTTCCTGGTGAACCAACCCTGGGCAGTGGACTCTGCCTCTCAGCTGTCCTCCAGCTGTGTCAGCTACTCTGCAGGGGAGCAAATTGTGTGGGCCATTGAGTCAGAGCCACTATCACTTGACATGCTGTCAAAGTATTGCCTGAGCTTGGGCTTTGGGGTGCTGGGGACGCTGATATCATCCTCCATGTCTAGGCTACTCTCATTGGAGCTCTCCACAATGTCATACCGATGGTCCAGGGCCTTCTCCACTTTGGGGACATGCCTCACTATGGTCTGTTCTGAGGACACGACCTCTTCCAAAACTTGGGCCATGAGCATAGATGACACGAATTTCTGGTGGTAATTATGTTGCCTGGTCATGCACCACCTTCTTACTATCATATTCCCTTGGTCAGTTATTCTTCTGGGACTTCCTGTGGGCGGCATTGTAGCTGGCCGCCTGCTCTAAGAAGAAGCTCTCATATGTGCCAGTGGAGTCGTTATGCAAGGTCTGGGTCTTGGTGCTGGCCTGCCTGACACTGGCCTCATGATCGATGGGCAGGATGGACAGGGAGGCCTTTTGGATCTTGTCCACCTTAGTGGTGGGTGTGCTGTAGGCCACAAATTTGGAGTCACTGTGGCTTGGCTGCTTGCCTCCCGGGGTCCACGCGTTCTCAAGCAGGTGGGCCAGACTCAGAGGCTCCTTTCACATGCTCGCACTGTGGAGGCCCCACATCTCCACCTGCAAGCTCCAGTCTGGCAGGCCTTCTATGTATGGACTGAGCTTGTCATTAGGGCTCTAGAGGACACTGTGATTGTCCTTCATGTCTGGGCCGCTAGTCAGACCTTCGAAGTCTGGGCTGAGATTAGGTGTGGGTGTGCTGAGGACATTGTCATCATCCGCCATGTCTGGGCTAATATCACTGGGGTTCTCAAGCATCTCAAACAAGAGGTCCAGGTCCTCCTCCACTTCCGGGACATGCTCCCCATGTTCCTGCTCGGGGTCCAGGACCTCTTCCAACACTTGGACTATGCGCAGCCATAACAGGACTTTCTGGTGGTAGTTCTGTAGCTTGGTCATGGACCTCCTTCTGAATATCGGATTCCCCTAGTCGAAGTCATCCTCCTCCTGGTCCTGCCTGTGGGCGGCATTGTAGCTGGCCTCCACCTTGGAGAAGAAGTTCTCACACTTGCACTCAGATAACTTATTCGAGAACTCAGCCTTGCGACTGGCTTGCCTGGTGCTCATGATTGATGGGTGGCCTGGACAGGGAGGAGGTATGGATCTTGTCCACCTTGCTGTTGGGTGTGCTATAGACCACAAATTCATTGTCACTGTCACTTGGTTGCTTGCCACCCAGGGGCCACGAATTCTCTGGCATATGGGCCAGACTCAGAGGCTCTGTTTGGGTCCTGTCACTGTGGCTGCCCCACATCTCCGTCTGCGAGCTGGAGACTGACAGGCCTTCAAAGTATGGCCTGAGCTTAGGCCTGGGGATGCTGAGGATGCTCTAATCATCCTCCATGTATGGGTCACTTTTCCTGGGGTTCCCCATCATCTCAGACTGATGGTCCCTCTCTGACACTTTGGACCTGTGAATCAGTGCCAAGATTTTCTGCTTCAAGTTTCCTTGCATTGATTGCTGCTGCTTCTTTAGCTTCTTTTTCTCCAAGTCATCCTTGTGCAGGTCCTGTCTGTGTTTTCCACTGTAGCTAGCCTGAAGCTTAGAAAAGAGGCTTTCATCCTCTCCCTTGGTGTAATTAACTGAGGACTTGACCTTGGTGCTGGCCTGCATGGCACTGTCCTACTCATTGATGGGCTGACTGCACAGGGAGGAGATCCAGATCTCAGCCACCTTGGTGGAGGACTCCTTGACACTGCTGTAGAGGCTTAGCATCTGACCACACTTGGGGTTTAGCTGCATGACATCAGCCATGTGGATGACACCCGTGGCCAGTGTCTTGTAGCCCAGGACGGTCCTATTCTTACAGCCCTTTCTCTGCTCCAGCATGATCTGGAGCTTGTTGCCTTCTCCCTTAAGGAAGTGGGAATACTGCAGGGAGAAAGTCAGCACCAGGTCAGTCTCTACTGGTTCACTGGGGACCTCAGGATGCACAATCTCTTGGGACCTCAGGATGCCCTTGGAGTCCTGCATCTTCACGGAAATCACCACAGAGACGAGGTCCTTCGCCAACTCCTTGAAGACTACTAGCTTCTTTAAAATGAGACTGCACCACCTGGGCACGCAGGTGGGGCTGGAGCAGTCCACCTCCCAGGTGGTGAACAGGTTCTGGGGTACCTGTGTTTTGAGCACAGTGGATGTGCTTGGCCAGGCCCACAGTTCATGAGGAAGCTGCAGCTGCTGGCACCATATGGGTACTTTTCCTACATAGGGTTAATGGTTTGTCCTCCTGTGGTAGGACAGAGGAGGGGCATGATTGGTGACAAGAGGTGGGGCATAAGTGATCAAAAGAGAGTGTAGTCACAAGAAATGTGGCCACTAGTTAACCTGTGATTAGGTCAGGGAAGGCCTGGGTGATGGTCTTTTAAACACAGATACCTAAGGTATCACAAAGGATGTTCTGAAGTTAAAAGTTTTCTAACTAAAAGCAGTTTATGGTGGTTCACCATTTCCTAGGCTGACATTCTCTAAAAAAGGTCAATCTTTACCTTAACTGAGCCTGTCTATTGTCTTTTGGAATCTACAAGAACATAACTTTGGAATGTCAAAGGAATTGCCCTTGTTCTGGACACTGTGCTCTACGGAGACCAGAAATCCCCTCATTGTTTTGGAGGTCATTGTTGGCTGTTCTATCCTATACTCACCTATGTGAAGAAGTATGTGTCTATCATCTTACTTTTTATCCCCCAGAGATTTCCCTGCTTTGCTTTCTCCCACCTCCCTAATCTATCACCAATAGATTTCATGCAACCCACATACATCTCCACTTTTGACTGTAATATCTAAAATAAGGTGAACACTGCCTTTCGCCAGAGCATTATTTCAATCCATTGAGATTTTGCTTTAAGGCAATTGACAGTTTGACTCAGATAAAATCTCAACAATTGTTCACAATTTTGAATGCTTTTTCATTGACATTTACTTGGCACGATACAGCAAGCTCCTAGAAATGCTCACTCAGCACCACCCTGCAGGCCTACACCTGGTGCTGGGATGCAGCAAAGGGCCCATTGACCCACCAGTTCCCTGTCTAACGGGTGATCTTGTGTGAGTTGTCTCTTGGATCCAGGACTTTCCCCTATTTGTGCTACTGACTTTATTTGAGGCGTATTTTTTAATACATTTGGTGGAAAGAAGGTTAATGGCTGACAGATCCCAGGCAAAGGAGATACAGGAGGGAAAGTGGGCCTGGTTTTGACCACTGGCTTTTCTATTGGAATTGCCTTTTGAGAGTCTGGGGAACAAACCTGGGCTGTATAAATGAGAGCTGATCTTGCTCAGCTCAGAAGATGAAGGGGCACATCCTCCTTCCTGCACGAATCCCAGATGTTCTTAGACAACTAAGAATCTTTGCGGATGTGTCAGAAGTCATTCCTCATGACATGCCCGAGCCCCATAGGGAAATTCCAAACAACTGTGACTAAACAAACTGGCTCTTCAGGGGAGCACTAATCAGGTTTGGTCCATCTGCACTGGTAGCCCTTCTGCTTGTTTTACACAGCAGGGAGAGAAACCGGGGCTCATAAGAGGATTGGATGAAACTCTAGGGGAGTGAGCATCGTGTAGCTCAACCCATAAAGCAACAAATTTCAACCCACTACATAACACCCCTCTAAAATGTGCTGAGACTCTGCACATACCAAATAACAGTAAAAACAACAGCAGCAAACACACCTCTAATTAACATGGGAAGTTTTGCCCCCATGGCTGGGAACTCCCAGATTCCAGCCTTCATTAATATTCCTGATATAAGCCTTGACTTGCAAGTGCTTTACAGAAAGAGAAGGTTTAACCAGAAAATATCAACTGAAGAATGGCCAATATACAGTTGTGTTTGGGTGCCTAAAATAATTTTTTGCAGGCAAAAAAACAAAACAAAAAACAAAACAGTAGAATAATGCCCAACTGAATATTAAACTGATTGAATGAATAGGAAGCATATCTTGATTTGGAAATTAGAGACTTCTAAGGAGAAGCACAGACAAATTCTCTCTTAAAAAAGAAATTAATAAGAAATTTCAGAGACTATCTTCTAACTCACCTGAAGCTAATAAATGCTAACACCCCATTTTCCCCCTTTTATAGCACGTCCACTACATCTTTTGCCCTCTCAGCTTCCTTGTCCAGATGTGTTCGTTCCCTTCCCTTCTTCCTTCCCCTTCTGTCTCCTCCAGTACCACTCCCTACTGACTTAAGGGAAAATGAGAATAGGGATTCGACCAGCTCCCTTTGGAGGAAAGCTGCTCTCAGCCAGAGAGGAACCAGCAGTCGTTCTCCATTTTCTCTGTGGCCCTGATTGGATCACAAAGAAATTTAACTGATAGAACATAATCCTGACTGTTCTAACCTGTTCCAATTAATATGCCTCCTGGTTTCATTAAAAAGAAAAAAAAAGCATCACTGATTTCATTAAAAAGCACAACCCCAGAATTACTAAATAAGGTTTGTAAGAAAACTCTTATAAGAAGTCTGCCCACTTGAAGGATTATAGGAAACTGAAATAGGATTTATAAAAAGAAAACAAACAGAAACAAGCATAGGGGTACCCCAAGACTGTTTAACCTTCTAAGTGATATTTTGGGAGAACTTTAAATTATCATTAAAAGAGATGCCACTGCCCTAGCCAGTTTGGCTCAGGGGATACAGCATCAGCCTGTGGACTGAAGAGTCCCAGGTTTGATTCTGGTCAAGGGCACATGTCCAGGTTGCGGGCTCTATCCCCAGAAGGGGGAGAGCAGGAGGCAGCCAATTGATGTTTCTCTCTCATCATTGATGTTTCTATCTTTCTCTCCCTCTCCTTCCTCTCTGAAATCAATAAAAATCTATTTTAAAAAGGGGGGAGCCACCAAGTACCTTGTATATACTGAGGCTATTTTATTTGTTCTTAACCGCACCCAATTAATTGCTCTCACCATTGGAATAAAGCTTTGCTACAAATGTCTGTTTTTTAATCAAAACCTGTTTCCCTCCAACTAGGGAATGTTATTGGAACATATATATGTGTGTGTGTGGTTTGCTTAATAAATCTTCCTCAATTCACCTGTTAAGTGAATGGTGTTTTTTTTTTTCTTTTTAATGAAATCAGTGATGCTTACATATGCTTTTTCCAGAACAGTTATACATATACTTAGAATAAAGGAACCAGATACTGAAACAAAAGGGAAATTAATGATTTTAAAGGAACCTTCTAGGAGGAAACTAACCTTGAGACTGACCAAACGTTTCCTACTCATCTTTTCTTCATTATTATTTTCCACGAGAGACTGGGAGATGGCTTCACAGGGTACCACCCTACTTAGAATGGCCCCAAACAACCCAGACACGTGCAGAGATGCATCTAACACTTGGTTTGCTCATATGTCTGTCTAGAGATGGGGAACTAGTCCACAGTGACTTCAGAGTCCTCTTTTGGGTACATATTCATCAAATGGTGAAATTTGACCCTGAGTCCCTCAAGAAAGATTCCAATCTTCTTCTGTTACACCACCTACCTGGTCCCAATACAAAGTGGGTAATAGAGAGGTTTGTAACCATTAATTTTAAGACTATCATGCAACTAGGACCTGTTTTGCCATTCCCAAGAGAGATGGACAGAGGTTTCATATACCTGAAGGCCTTTATACCTTTCAGAGGTGTGTGCTTTCTGGAAACTAGAAAAATGTATCCAAATAGAAGGAAACGTTCCAAAAATGGGTGAATGATTTTGTCAGTCCCTTGCCAACATTTGGGTGGCAACCCAGTCCCTGAGTTATTGAAAATGACTATCCTTGTTTTACAAATGAAGTCTTTACAGGGCCAGAAGATTGGCTCCAAAAACAATTCAAAGCCCACCAAGTTCTTTTACCTTCCCTGAACCTCCCCTTTTCATTTCAGAGGCTTATAGATAATCATCTTCATCAAACCAAAGTCCCAGAACATTGGAAGTGACAATACCTGAGTTCACCAACACCTCTTGTCTAGCCCATTTTTAAAAATACAAATATCTGGAGGATATGCCTTATCTCAATAGAAAAAAAAAAATACCTTACCCACCTACACAAATCACTTCAGCTTATTTCAACTATTTCTAACTTAGTAAGTTTTAATGAAAGTTATTGAATATCTAGATATTTGGAAATAACATGAAATACTGAAACATTGATTGCTAGACAAATCTTATGTTCACCTGCTTTTGGGTTTTTTATTACAGAAGGTCTGTAAAATGGATTTGGAGCTGTTGAGGTAATGTTCTGTGCTTTGTTGAAGGTGTGTTTCTTGAACATGAGAGTGTGATTAAAATATGTTCATCAACATCAATCTAAGGGATGCTGGTTATTCACTTTTGTGGTTATCATTGTAAATTAAGGCTCCTAAGAGTTAAAAGTTCCAGTTAAGTTAGAAGAAATTATGTAGTTGTGATAATAGAAGGAAATATATGAAGGAAAAGGACAAATGTAAGTTTCTCTAAGGATAGTTATTACTGAATGGGTCAGAAGGTTTGTGAAAGTTGATAAAAGTTTGTAAAAGAGGGTACAGGCTATAAAATTTTGTGAAAGTTTTATATAAAATATTCTTGTATTTTATCTGCAAAAATTAGTAAATTCAAATTGTGTGTATAGTCTTTATGTGATATGTGTTCAGCTATGTGTTATATGTGGTGAATTTTCAGCCTCCAGATGGCATTATTAGGATACTAGAAGCCCGGTGCACGAAATTCGTGCACTGGGGTGGGAGGTGTCCTTCAGCCCAGCCTGCACCCTCTCCAATCTGGGACCCCTCAAGGGATGTCCGACTGCCCGTTTAGGCCCGATCCCACCCTTTTAGGCCCGATCCCACCGGGCAGTCGGACATCCCTCTCACAATCCAGGACTGCTGGCTCCCAACTGCTTGCCTGCCTGTCTTCCTGATTGCCCCTAAATCGCTTCTGCCTGCCAGCCTGATCACCCCCTAACCACTCCCAGCCTGATTGATGTCTAACTGTTCCCCTGCCAACCTGTTTGCCCCCAACTTCCCTCCTCTGCCGGCCTGGTCACCCCTAACTGCCATCCCCTGCAAGCTTGATTGCCTCCAACTGCCCTCCCTTGCAGGACTGGTGCCTCCCAACTGCCCTCCCCTGCTGGCCATCTTGTGGTGGCCATCTTGTGTCCACATGGGGGCAGGATCTTTGACCATATGGGGGTAGCCATATTGTGTGTTGGATTGATGGTCAATCTGCATATTACTCTTTTATTAGATAGGAGGATAGAGGCCTGGTGCATGGGTGGGGGCCAGCTGGTTTGCCCTGAAGGGTGTCCTGGATCAGGGTGGGGTTCCTTTGGGGCGTCAGCCTGGGCAAGGGGCCTGTGGTGGTTTGCAGGTCAGACATGCCCCTGGTGACCCAAGTAGATGCTCTGGTATCTGGAATTTATTTACCTTCTACAATTAAAACTTTGTAGCCTGGAGCGGAGCCAAGCCTCCTGCTAGATTGGTGGCTGCCACTTGGATTTGTTTACCTTCTATAATTGAAACTTTGTATCCTTGAGTGGAGGCCTGGGCCTGCCAGAGTGTGTGGAAAGCTTGGCTTCTTCTGTTGCCAGGGAAACCCAATGGTAGCCATCTTGGCTGAGGTTAATTTGCATACTCACCCTGATTGGCTAGTAGGCGTGGCTTGGCTGGTGGACGTGGCTTATGTAGCGGAGTGATGGTTAATTTGCATATTACCCTTTCATTAAAGAGGATAATCTTGTATTGGCCTAAAATATTAAGTACTTTGTAAATTAAGGTGAATTCAGTAGTCTGGACAATATATTTAATATTAAAACTGTTTGTAAGTATGATTAATGAATTTTAGAGTTATTACCATAAGTCTGTGTTTGCTTTACTTTGATTTAGGCCATGGCATAATCTTTTGCATAAGTATATTTGACAAGTTTCCCAAAGTTTCCATTTTAAGAGACTTTTTAAACAAAAGATGAATTTGAGTTCATTCCAATGGGCCCTGGAATACCTCAACGATTTATTCTCTCTCCTTATTAGAGAAATGTTTTTAACTAATTTAGGACTACTTAATATGCTTGAGATTACCTGAGAAGCTTAGCCACATTAAAAAATGAAAACAACTGTGTTATTTGTGTACATATATTTTTATTAAAATGAATGTTCTAAATATTTCAACCTGCCCAAGAAGGAACGTACAAAGATTCAAAGAAAAGTTTAAATAGGAAACTCTCAGATAAAACTCTCAGGTAAAAGTTCAAATAGGAAACTCTCTTGGTGTCAGCAATACTGGGCCAGCCAATAGGAATGGTTCCCTGTGAGGGTGTCTGGCAGGGGAACTCTGGATATTTGTGGCACAAACATTGGAAGTTTATGAATTATTTCCAATGCTCAATACAAGAAGTCATGGACAATGTTTTAAAATCTTACATATTATTTGTTCTTATAATATTGAAATTGTGTATTGAATCCAAATATATACATGTAATTATATATTTTCATATTATTCTCTGTCAATTTATAGTAATTATTATTTTCCAAAAATTATTGCCTTGAAATGTTATAGTTTACAAAAAAAGCAAAGTATGTTTTTATTAATTGCATACAACCAAAACTATAACCATGCCACTTTGTTTTGTCATTCATAGGTAGTTATTGTTTTACACTACTGCATTTTCAAATATGTTACATCTTTAGAAAAATCCATGAAAAGGACTCTGATTTACTTTAAATTACAGGTTTCTAAGCAGGTCATATCTTCGAATTGAATGAAGATGTAAAGAACTCTAAGGAATAACTGAGTTCATGAAAATACTGGCAAATAATCAGGATAAACAAAATATGGGTATGGGACTAAATGAAGAGAAAATTATTATTGTTGTTTTGACTCTGTTTAAAATACTGCTGATTTTTAAATCTTTTTGTTTCCTAAATGTAAGGAAAACTAACAGCAGTCATTCTACATTAGTATCAACGACTCACTGAGAAGGTTATAGGGACTGATAAATTTGGGACATTCATTTCACAGTACTCCCAAGAGACAAAGACTTCAAAGACCAAAACTTACAACCAGGATAGTTTTGCTTATTGAAACACATTGAAACCTATTTTTTCAGTGCTTTAACTTAGACTATCATAATTTTCTACTTAAAAATAATGTACTAATACCCTAGCTGGTTTGGCTCAGTGGGTAGAATGTCGGCCTGTGGACCAAAGGGTCCCAGGTTCTATTCTGGTCAAGGCCACATATCACAGTTGCAAGCTCCTCTCAGGCCTGGGCTCTGGTCGGGGCTTGTGCAAGAGGCAATCAAGCAACGTGTTTCTTTCACATCAATGTTTCTCTCTGTCTTTCCCACTCTCTTCCACTCTCCCTAAAAATCAATGGGAAAATATCCTCAGGTGAGGATTAACAAAAACAAACAAACAACACAAATATGTATATTGTAATGTTTCATTCCCTGCTTGATTATAGATTCCTTCCTCTTTTGTGTCTCTGGCACTTGTGACCCTCGTACTTGTGGAAGAGACTATTAGCTGCTCAGCCAAATCTCAATTGTGCATTTCTTGGTCACTCAACTAGAGTATGCTTCCCAGCTTCCCTTGCATTGAAGTGTGGACTTGTGACCGAGTTCTAGCCAATGCATCCATGTGCTCCCGTTCTGGACTTCCTCCAAATTATTTTTCCTCTTGCACCAGTTGCTTACAAATGGCCAAGAGACTGATGGGATGGTGGTGTCACATGGTAGAAAGAGTGTGTCTCTAGTTTTCCACATCCCGCAGAGCTACAACCCACCAAGAAGACACCCACTGGGACTGTAACATAGGAGATAAATAAATTGTGTCCCATTTAAACTATTACCTATTTCATGACAAATTTGTTACTGTAGTCCAGGGTATCTTAAGTAATTCACTAACTTTTCTAAAGAACCTCTACTCAATAATTAATGAAATATAAAATTAATTAAATCACCAATTCTATTGTATACATGTAAATTATCTGCTTGGATGGGTTGGTGGGAAGATGCCTACTAATTCTCCAAATGTGATGTGCTTTCTCAAATCTGCACCTGAAGAAATTCCGCTTTCTCTCTTGAAATGCCCTCTCCTATCTCCACACGGAATCATAATATGTCAGAGTTAGAAGTGTTTAGTAAGTTGGAGGGCTCAGAGATTATGACTAGGTAAGATTTTGGAGGAGGGCTCTCAGTAATATGGCAGTTTAAGTTGCTGTTGAAACATGCCTTGTTTGTATTAAAGAAATTCTAGATAACACACACATGGTAAAAACAAACAAACAAACAAACAAATTTTTTTGTGGCCAAGCTTAAAAAAAAAATTGGAATACCTAGGCATGAGAAACAAAACAAACAAATAAAAAAAAAATACTAGAGCAAAGGTTGTAAGCAACAACTGTTGCTTGGGTTGTCCTAATAGCATTGTCAACCAGGAATTAAGCTCCAAGGGCCAGAGTCTAGGGTGTGAGTGTCTCTTTGGTGCAGGAAATGTAGCCACAGATCCATAGGAAGTAGAAGCTTAACTTGAGCTCCCAGCTTACAACACTTGAACTGTGACCTATTTGGGAAAAGAGCACTTCAAAAATAATTTCTTTTGCCATGTAGCAATTGAAAAGGAAAGAGCAAAATAGAGCAAATTCACAGATATCATGATTTTCTACAATGAACATTTAAGGCAATCTATAGATAAGCTAATAGAATTCAGGGAGTTTGTTGGATATAAATCAATAATAAAAGCAATACATCTCCTATTGTTAAGTAACAATAAATTAGAAATTATAATTTTAAAAATTTCCCATTCATAACAGCAAGAGAAATTTAAGATAATCTTGAATAATTCTACCAAAAGAACTTCAAGCCTGGTAATAGGAATATACAACCTTTGGTTTAATATAAATAAGCATAGGTATTTGGGCATATATGTTAAATGAGTGGTCAGTAAAACACTATTTTAAAAGATAATCTGGTGCAAGGACAACTACATGTTATAAAATGATAAAGAACTAAAAGTGTAAGAAAGAACTGCATTGGAAAAGAAGTGGCTGGTATAATCAATGTGGAGACTGAATGGGAACTAGAGCAGAGAGGCTTCTGAGCACAGGGAGTGAGGATAGAGATCCTCAGTGCTGGATGTCAAGGGTCACAGTGTCATTCCAGGGTGGAAGGATTTCTGCAGAAATCCTAAAGAAAGAGATAAAGAACCACAGGCCCTCAGTGGGAGAGCCAGGGGATGCATCAGAGTGAATGCCAGAGGCAGAGTAAGAGCACCAGCCAATGCTGAGCCACTGAAAACCTCTCTCCTGGAGAGTGTGTGGTGAGATATCCCTCACTGAGTGAGACCATGCTGAGATCAGTTTGGAAGGGACAGAAGAGCCAAGTGCATTTCCTTGTCATCTGGGGCAGCAAACAAGCCAGAGGGGAATCACTGAGCGCTGAGAGCCCCGGATAGTTCAGCTCATTCATCAGCACTTTGACAATGAAATAACATAATTTCCAGAAGAGGGCTATTAGCACGCATCCTTGACTGTGGGAGCAGAGTTTGGGGGTGGGGGTGTGTGGCTCCTCTCTAAGATAATGCACTTGGGTGAGTGTTAGTGCATTCATGCAGGCGTGTGTGCACATCCCCCCACCCCACCCCCCCTTCACACACAATTACTTCAGGAGGTGGAAAGAGATGACCTTCCTCATCCTGTTTTCTTGGACAAATCCCAAGGAGAAGCATTTTCAGGAGGGGAAGATTCAAATTCTTTTTCTCTCTTCCTTCCTCCCTTCCTCTCTCACTCTCTCCTTCGTTTTATCCATCCAACTGTGAGAACATGGGTTCTGGAGCCAGGGTTTGGAATTTGAGTCCCAATTTTGCAACTATCACTCTATGTGACTTTAGACAATTCAGTTCATCATTTTTTCATCTGATAAATGTGACAAAATGATTCCACTCACCTCTTGAGGGTATGTGAGGTTAAAGGAAGTAATGTACAGAGTGCACTTACTGGCTATCTATCTCTTGATAGAAACTCTATTCTCCAATGTCCACAGCCTCTACCTGGGGAGTCCCTTAGATGATGTCAGAAAGGGTCTTGGTCTTGCAGCCTTTACTTTCTCTAAAATGGGGAGTTTACAGCCAGCTGTCTATCACCTGTTAGCATTCCTCTTGGGTAGCAGGCATGCTGGAGAAAGTTCCAGTAGTAGACTTGAAGTTTGGGTCCTTTGATCCTGTGGCAAAGGAGATAAGACTAGGATGATTTGAAAAGAAGAGCCCCAAGTTTCCCAACCCCACGTTAGGGTGGAGAAGCGAAGGGGCTGTCCTGGATAGAGCCTGACAGTATAGATTCTAGTTTCCTCCTTAAGAAACCGAGGTGGTCACAGCATAGAGGAAATTTGGAATTATTCACCAGGTGGTAAAGCCTCCTGAAACATGACTCCCACAGGTCTTTATTCTGGCCAGAGTCAGAGTAATTGTTGCAGCTCATTATATACTTCTATAGCTGTCCCCTGAGGGCACACAGTGCTTCTCAAGAGTAATAGTTTCCAGAGTTATTTTCTAGAAGGAAGAATAGGCAAGAGGGTATCTAAGGTGAGTATCTCCAGGGTTCAAGCTCTGAGCTGACCTTTTTAAGCCTTTTTGTTGGAATGTGGGCCACTCACCTCTGCTGTTTGGCACAAACTGGAACCACCCATGGGATACAAGGACTGTGGAACAATTTTGCTCCTGGTCATGCTTGCAGCCTACACTGAAGCCTGAGTAGTGGTAAGTGTGGCAAAGAAAAATAACTTTATTTCATCTTCCTTAGGAATCTACCTGATAAGTTTAGCTACAAGTAATTTGGGACACCCTAAAATGATCGACAGGCACCGCCAGAACTCTTTGTCTCATCCACTCCTCCTTAGCCAACTCCTTGCATGCCATCCTATAGGTGATGAATCCTGTGCAGATGGCTTGTGAGCATGTGCAAAAAGGCAGCCCAATTTTGCAATATTTCACACATTTTAGGGTATCACCTAAGGAAAACAAACAGGATATCCTCAGCTCCTGACCAGACTTGGCAAGACTGAGAGAAAGCATAGAATCTTACGAATTTGCTCCCCACAATGGAACAAGAAGCATGGAGTGGGTATAGCCATAGAAAATGTCTGAGAGAGCTTTAGAGTTGCTAGGGGACTGAGTGGTGAATGTATTTCTCTCCCTAAGCCAGTCAGTAAAAACTGGAGAAAGAGACTGCTTTTTCAAATGTGAAGACAGAGGGGTGGGGGCTGCAGAACAGGGTGAATAAGTGAAGGAAGCCCTGGGTGGGGTGGTTCAGTTGTTTGGGCATCGCAGATGCATCTTCAGGTTGCTGGATTCCAGGTCAGGGCACGTAAAGGGGTTGCTAGATCGGTCCCCAGTAGAGTGTATAGGAGGTGGCCTCTGATACTTGATTCTAAAATCACACTGATGTCTCTCTCTTCCTCTCTCTCACTCATCAGTAAAAAATATTTTTTAAAAGGGTGAAGGGTTCAAGAAACAAACCACTCAACCGACAAACAAAAAACGACCTCATAGACACAGACAATTGCATGGTGATTACTAGAAGGGAAGGGGAATGGGGAAAGGCAGTAGAGAATATAGTGGGGATAAATGGTGATGGATGGACACTTGACTTAAGGTGGAGAACACAGAATACAATATACAAATGATATGTTATAGAATTATTCCCCGTGAAAGCTATATAATTTTAGTAAGCAATGCCACTCCAGTGAATTCAGTAAAAAATCTGCAAAATTTCTCTTATAAACATATTTGATAAACTTGAAGGATTTTAAAAGGAATATGTATTTGATTTTATTTTCTATTTAATTTGGAACCTAGTAAAACCCCCTCTAAGTAACAAATATAAGGTGATCCGTGGATTGGAAGATTTCCTTTGTGACACAGATGTATAAAATGGTGGATCCAACTTTCTGTGTCCACCTCCAGCCCCTCCTCTCTCCTCCATTCATGTATAAATGTTTATCTTTGCAAAGTATCTTTTGACCTTAGATATGATGTATTGGAGACATCTGTCTATCATGTTGAGACATGTTGGTGATATGAATCTTTGGTCAGCAAGTGGTCTGCTCATAAAACTGTGGAAATTCACTACAACCTGGGAGGCCTGATGACAGGGACTGTCAGGAGATCAAAGCAGAACCAGTCCGGCTGTCTTTGCACATCTCTCCTTAGAGGTGTGTGTCTGTCGGAGGTTTGTATCCCCTCCCCACACAGTGTGTCTCCCAAGATAGAAGCCCTGCATGCCTCTTTTGTTTTATACTGCACCCTTGGGTTGTTTAAGTTCAGGGTGAAAAAGTTAACTTCAAATTCTGAAAGTGTTGTTTGCTCTGAGCCCTTGGGTTTGATGAGGCTGCCAGCTCTAGAGTGAATGTCTCTGGTCTTGGGATATGGTGAGAGTGTGTGGGAGCATTTAAATGAGTCCTTTGCATACCCTTGTGTATACAGAGCTAAGATATGGTTATTCACTGCCTGTCACTGCCCTAAAGAAAAACATCCACTGTTGCACCACCCTGGAGGCAGGCCTCTCAGTGATTACAATGGAACATCTTAGCCATGAACTTGAAAAGTCAAGGAGTCTGTGTTGGTCACTGAGAATGAATGAGGGGAACAAGACTGTGCTATGGCCACCTGTGGAGATGTCAGCTTACACAAGCACACAGCCCTGATACCCTCTCCCAGCAACTCCCCATACACTGCAGCACTGAGCTAGAAAGATAGAAAGCTCTTTTTCATGGAAATTATTTCTTGGTAGAAGGAGTGAGTATATCTTCTTTGGTCACATTTAAATCCTTATTTAATTAATAAACATTATTCTTTCTGCCCAGCCCATGTGACTAGTGGTTTTGTGTTCCCCTATGAATCAAAGAGTTCCCAGTTTTATTCCTGGTTAGGGCACATGCTCAGGTTGCTGGCTGGATCCCAATAGGGGCCATGCAGGAGGCAACCATGGAATGGTTTTCTCTCACCTATGTTTCTATCTCTTCATCCCTCTCACTTTCTCTGTCTCTAAAGTCAATAAAACCATATTTTTAAAAACATTTTCCTAAAACCTTAAAATATCATACATTTTATTAGTTAACTAGTGGCCCATTGCAGGAAGATTCCTGCAATAGGGCTTCCTGCTGCACTCTCCCCAACCTCACCTGCTTCCCTTCCTTCTCCCCACCCCACCTGCTTCCCTTCCTTCTCCACCGTCCCGCCTGCTTGCTTCTCTGCAGCTTCACTCCCTTCTGCAGTGCTTGGCTTCTTTCCACGCTGTCTTGATATGCAAATTAACCACCATCTTGGTTGGGTTAATTTGCATACTCGCCCTGATTAGCTGGTGGGCGTGGCTTGGGCGTAGCAAAGGTGCGGTCAATTTGCTTATTACTCTTTTATTAGATAGGACTAGAGGCCCGGTGCATGAAATTCATGCACAGAGGGGTGGTGTTCCTCAGCCCAGCCTGCACCCTCTCCAATCTGAGACCCCTCGAGGGATGTCCGACTGCTCGTTTAGGCCCAATGCCACCGGGATTGGGCCTAAACGGGCAGTCGGACATCCCTCTCACAATCCAGGACTGCTGGCTCCCAACTGCTCGCCTGCCTGCCTTCCTGATTCCCCCTAACCACTTCTGCCTGCCAGGCTGATCACCTCCTAACCACTCTGCTACCAGCCTGATTGATGCCTAGTTGCTCTCCTGCCAGCCTGTTTGCTCCTAACTGCCCTCCCCTTCAAGATTGGTCAGCCCTAACTGCCATCACTTGCAGGCCTGGTCCCCCCCAACTGCTCTCCCCTGCAGGACTGGGTCCCACCCAAATGCCTTTCCCTGCAGGCCCGGTCACCCCCAACTTCCCTCCTCTGCCAGCCTGGTCACCCCTAACTGCCCTCCCCTGCAGGGTTGATCGCCTCCAACTGCCCTCCCTTGCATGCATGGTCCCTCTCAACTGCCCTCCCTTGCAGGTCTGGTGCCTCCCAACTGCCCTCCCTTGCTGGCCATCTTGTGGTGGCCATCTTGTGTCTACATGGGGGCAGGATCTTTGACCACATGGGGGCAGCCATATTGTGTTGGAGTGATGGTCAATCTGCATATTACTCTTTTAATAGATAGGATAGAGGCCTGGTGCAGGGTGGGGGGCCAACTGGTTTGCCCTGAAGTGTGTCCCGGATCAGGGTGGGGGTTCCCTTGGGACATGGGGGCAGCCTGAGCAAGGGACCTGTGGTGGTTTGCAGGCCAGCTACACACCCTGGCGACCCAAGCAGAGGCCCTGATATCTGGAATTTATTTACCTTCTACAATTGAAACTTTGTAGCCTGGAGCGGAGCCAAGCCTCCTGCTCGCTCCGTGGCTGGCAGCCATTTCTGTTTGGATTTGATTACCTTCTATAATTGAAACTTTGTAGCCTTGAGTGGAGCCTTAGGCCGGCAAGTGCAGGCAGAAAGCTTGGCTTCCTCCATCGCCTGGGAAACTCAAGCCTCCCTTCTGCTCTCTGTGACTGTAGCCATATTGGTTGGGTTTATTTGCATACTCGCTCTGATTGGCTGGTGAGCATGGCTGGTGGGTGTGGCTTGTGGGGCTAGTGGAGGTATGGTCAATTTGCATATTACTCTTTTATTAGGTAGGATATATGATGATAAAGAGAAACATCTGCCTTTCATATCTTTATACTATGCATAGTAGAACAAAATACTACCCACAGATAAACACTGACTGTCCAGACTTTTCCCTATGGTTTCCAACTATCATGTCATAATTTTCACAGTGGTCAATACCCCAAAGTAGTACAAATATTTAATAATCAGGCTTCTTTTTACACATAATGTTTGCCTCTTAGGGATTTTCCCTTTAATAAAAATTGTTTTCATTCTCACCAAATCACAATCAGTCTTCTCATCTGATTCATTACATATTCAGACAGGAAAGGCCTCATGTGCTTCTGTGAAAACCCACAAAAGGTAAATCCATGGGGACAGTTAGAGATGAGGGGCTGACAGGGTCGATGAGCAATGACTGGCTACCAACTGGATTGATTTGGATGAAATATTCTGGAGAAGGATTGTGATATGATATGATGGTTGCCAAAAATTGTGAATGTACTTAATGATGTTGAAATTGGCACTTTGAAAGATCATAGAATTAAATTTTATATAATTTAAGTTAAATTTATTTTTAATAGTATTTTATTAAATTTTATTCAAAATACATTTGATTTTACTCAATAGCATAAGAAAATACAAATTCAAAGTATATATAAGATAAACACAAAAAAATTTGAAAACTGCTATTGCTGGGGAGGGTAAGCCCTCTCTGCCATGGCAGCTGACAGAGGCTTCCGCCTAGGACCTGGGATCACAGGCCTCACAGGAGCTGAGGCGAGTTGCTCACAAGCTGCAGGTGGGTCCACATCTGGAAGTTCAGTTACAGCTGTGCCTTGAGCTCAGGAGAGGGCACCAGAGTTGGCGTTTCTTGATCTTGCTTTGAGCTGTTTCTGTAGATCCAGGAAGAGAACATGTTACACCATGACTGCCTTTTGTGTACCTTCCAAGGAAGGGAACCTCCCATCTCCATCACTGAAGTCCCAGTTCAAGCCCCTACCCCAGGAAGACCTCTAGACTGGAGGCCATGGGCACTGACCTGAGCAGCTCTGTGCTCCTGAAAAACCCAGCCTCTGGGAGCTCTTCTCTGTGTGGTCCAGCCACGTGCCCTCCCGCTCACACACTTCCCAAATTCACATGTATAGCTCTCTTTGACTCTTCCCCATTTTTCTAGGAGAAGCTCTCAGACCTCTGTCCTCTTGCAGAAATCCCACCATATGTGGGATCCAGGGTTTTGCCAGCTTCTCCAAATCACAGCCCCATACTTCCCTCACGGCTCTGATTCAAAGCCCACTCACGTTTTGTGCTGGTCGAGAGGTCTACCCTCCTCTTTAAAACATGAGAAGATGCAGCAATACATCAAGGAGGCCAGAAGGATATCACATCAACTGTCCTGTGGACACTACCTGCCTGTGCAGCCTAGTGTGGCTGAATCGCTCCTGACTAGAAGGAAGCTCTGAAGTGCAGGCTTGGTGTCTGCTCTGTGCACTCGATTATGGTCAGTGCCTATAGATGTGTCTGTACCTAGCAGGGATTCTCATTTATTTCCTGAAATGAATGAGCCCAAACCAGCCCCCTCTCAGCTGGGTGAGCCTTGGGAACCACTGCACACTCCTATAATTTCTAATCTGGCTTCACCCAGCACATAGACCCCTAATGGAATCTCTATCCTCTTTATCAAAAGAGAAAATAGCTTAGCCCAAAGCTCAGAGGAATATCCCAAATGATGTTGAGGCTTTGTCAGGGGGAAGAGAAAATGGCGAATTAGCACAGCCACAACCCCTCTAGCAGACCTCTCCACTGTCCAGGTACCCAAAGAGCACTTTCCAGGAAGAACCCCCAAGGAGTCCCTACAATAACCCTATGAGGCTGGGCCTAGGCTCTCCCCATGGTGCCCCCGCCACCATGATCTTCAATGGCTTTGGGGGCTGGGAATTGTGGTGACAGTGTCTCTGAATCCACGAGATGATAGTACTGAAGGCCACCTGGACCGCAGCCTTGGAAGAGGTGCACATCTCGGGCAGCATATGTTGCTGCAGGACTCAGACAGGAACTGCCCCTGACAGTCAGAGGCGTTGAGGAGGAAAATGTTCTGGGACAGCTGGCTGTCAGAGATGAGGATGTGGTTCAAATCGTCGTACACTGTCTCCCTGGGGATCTGCAGCTGGCTCGGCGGGTCAGGGCAGTGCTTGTTGTCCAGGCTGTGGACCCGCTTGTTCCTGGCTGTGCCACTTACCACTCCTTCTGGGATGTGCTCTAGATCTAGCGGCCTGCCTTCTCCTCTGGGATCTGGTGGAGGGGATGAGGAGAGACTCAATCTTTGTGAAAAGCCCACTGGGTGGCAGCTTCTCAGTGAACATGTCCAGGGCAGAGGTCTCCTCCTCTTGACAGTCCTAGGGCTGGGCCAGCTGCTCCCTGAGGCAGTGTGTGTTTGACCACCGAGTCCGGGACACTGTTCCTTGGTTGCTTGGGGCTCTTCTTCTCAGACACGTGGGTTGGACCTGGAGGCTCCTCTGGCACTGGCACTATTGATGCTCTAACTCTCCATCTGAGAGCAGGACTGGGACAGGTCTTCCAAGTATGGCCTGAGCCAGGCCTTCGGGGTCCTGAGGACACTCTCATGAGCCACTGTTACTGGGATACTCTAGTGAGTCATACAGCAGATCCAAGTCCTCCTCCCCCTCGGGGACATTCTCCGAAGACTCCTGCTGCAGGTCCAGGTCTTCCTCCCACTCTTGGACTCTGGGCAGCCTCGCCCCAACTTTCTTGTTGGGAACTTGTTGCCTGGTCATGAATAGCGATCTTACTTCTCCTTCATGCTGCTTCCTGGCTTTTCCCACGTCCAAGTCCTCCTGCTCCTCCTGGTCCTGCCTGTGCCCGGGATCATGGCTGGCCTGCTGAGATTTCATGAACACTGGACTTGGCCTGCTGGGTGCTGTCCTTGGGGTCCATTGGGCTAGCTGGACAGAGAGGAGATGCTCATCTCGGGCCATGAGGGCAGATGCCTCCCTGCTGGTGGTGTAGAGGCTCAAAACCTGCTCATCTTCAGGGGCTCGCTGCATCACCTCAGCCATGTTGATGGTGCCCATGGCCAGAGTCTGGTAACCCAGGATGGTCTGATTTTCAAGATGCTGCTTCTTCAGCAGCATGATCTGCAACTTGTTGCCTTCCCTCTTGATGGAGTGGGGGTACCGCCGGGAGAAGGCAGTGCCAGGTCGGCCTTCACTGGTCTCCTGGGAGGCAGCACAATCTCATCAGACCTCAGGATGGACTTTGTGTCCTTAATCCTCACAGCAATTA
Source organism: Cnephaeus nilssonii (assembly GCF_951640355.1). Lineage (NCBI taxonomy): Eukaryota > Metazoa > Chordata > Mammalia > Chiroptera > Vespertilionidae > Cnephaeus > Cnephaeus nilssonii. The sequence goes on from NC_137090.1 coordinate 47,191,723, forward strand.
CTAAGGAGGTGAGCTCCTTGGACAGTGCCTTGAGAATCAGCAGCTTGGTCAAGGTGAGGCTGCATAGCCTGGGCACGCAGGTCGGGCTGGAGTAATACACCTCCCAGGTTGCAAAGAGGTTTATGAGCACCTGTGTGTTGCAGGCAACTGGCATGCTGACTTGGCAAGCAGGTGGTGATGAAGCTGTAGCTGCAGGCCCCATAGAGGTATTATTTCTATCCTGTGTTGAGACAGAGGATGCACATTCCATCAGAGGAAACTCATAAACTGCCAGGTGGGTTGGGGGCTGCAGTTCAGACTGAACCCCCAGGCACTCAGTGATCGGTGGCAAGAGGTGGGGCAGGAGTGACCATAGGGGCCACATGCTAACCTGGTGACCTCGCAAACTCAGAGACCTAAAGTAACCACAAAGGATGATCTGAAATTAAAACTTTCAAACTAAAATAAAAGCAGTTTATGGTGGGCAGTCACATCCTAGGCCTGCATCATCCCTGACTAGGGTCAATCTTTACCTTAACTGAGCCTATTGTCTTTTTGCAACTAGAATAATATATCCTCAGAATGTCAACCTGATTTTCCTTTATTCAGACCCCTCCAAGCACAGGCACCGCTCTGCTCTCTGCAGAGACCACACATCCCCTCATTGTTATTGGGTTCGTTGTTGACTGTTAACTACCCTGCACACATCCAAGTGAAAAAAGTACGTGTCTACCATTTTACTGTTCCTCCAACCTCAGAGTTTTCCCCAGTTTGCTTTCTCCTGGCTCCCTAATCTATCACCAATGGAGTTCATGGGACCCACGTAGGTCTCCTGTTTGAATTTCAATGTATAAAATGAGGTGCAAAACTGCCATTCTCCAGAACATTATCTCCATCTGTTGAGATTTTGTTTTCTGGCAATTGGTGACACTTTGGCTCAAATAAACTCACAAAAATTCTTCACAGGTTTGAAAATTTCTTACATTGACATGAGAAATGACACTTGATAGGAAAAATAGAATTGTAGGTGAGAAATGATGAAACACATTAGTACCTTAGGTCATTTTTTGCAGAGGAGAGACAGCACCTCCCTGTATTAACAGCATCAGTCCTGGGATTTCTGACGAAACATCTCATTCTAAGATGAGAACATACAGGCTTTTCCTGAGGTGGGAGGGTCTGGATATTAGGACAAGTGGGGTGTTCAGGGAAGCACCGCTGACATGGCAACAGGAGGAGATCATGACAAGGTCCCACAGCAGTGAAGAGATGGATCGCCAGCCCTGATAACAGGTCCCCCTCCTGGTAATTTGTGCAGCCCAGGGAGGACCCAGCTCCTGACCGGGAGGGACCACAGGGATGTGATCCTCTGGGCAGCAAAGGGCAAAGCAACAGACATGGTACCTTGAGTCCCGTGTCCTTTTGGGAAAAGTATCCCTACTAATCACGATGATGTGTAAGTATGGGAGGTGTGTAAGGATTGTCAGGACAACATGGATATGTAGAGATGGATTGTCAGGACAACATGGACATTAAAAGGGAAAGTCTGTAGAAAAATGCACAAATACTCTTGACTGAGCATGATGTGAAATAGTACAAAGTCTCTCTTCTGATATTCCTAACACTTTGTGGGCAGTGACTTTTCATCTCTTCTGAAAAGGTCTGGAGGTGAGAGTAGGTTGGGAGGAGGAGATGGAGAACCAGATTTCTTTGGAAATTGGAATCTCGGAGGGATCCTGAGGGAATAACAAGGCATCTTCTGGAAACCAGGGCTCTCTTCAACTACATGGGATCCTGGAGTCTGGGTCACCTCAGCACCTGCATTCACCCTGCGGCTATGCTGCATGCTGGAGGATGGATGGGGCACCTGTGCCTCCTGCAGGGGCATGGAGTTGAGGACCCTGTCTGTCAGCTCCTTTCTGTTGTCCTGTTCGGAGCTCTGTAAAGACAGTACCAAGTCACCAGGGGGAAAGCCTCAGAGCCCTGTTTTTCCAGTTCTCTGCCCCTTAACCCTCCAGTACACACACACACACACACACACACACACACACACACACACACACACAGTGTGATCCACCCAGACTTCCACTGGAGAGGAAAAGACATGACACCATGAGGACTAGGATTCCCATTGGCACAGATAAGGGACCCCTCTGGAAGCTGATCTCCATCTGCCTGCCCTGTCCTGGGGTGTGACTGTGACAGGACTGCTATGTTATCTGAGACCCAACAACCTCTTTCTGTCCTGGGGGTATGTAGGCTGCACAGGGATGGCTCACAGAGGTGGCCTGGCCAGGACTGGTCTGACCCCAGCCACCTTGTGTTACCTGAGGCCATATTCTAGAAAATGGCCAGCAACATCAGCAACAAGGCTTGAACAAATATCTGCACCGTCTGGAAAACCTCTCACTGCGGGGTCTCCGGAAGCAAGAGCACCAATCACTGGGAACACAGCAAGAGAATATCTTGCGCTGGCAAATGCCTCTTGGCAAGTGAGCTGCCTGTGGGGCTAGAGGTGGGAGCCTGGTTATGGGGTGTCCAAGTTCTATTGGAAAGTGACCTCAATACCTGGGATTGTCTTGCCTGAGTCCCCTCATCTCATGACAGCTATGCAAATAGTCCTGTGGGCACTGTCTGCAGACCTCTCTTCCCTATTAAACACGTTATCTGTACACAGTGGCACCAATACACCCCTCTCCCCAGCACCTTAGAACTTCTGGTTGCAGCCAAGGTCCCAGATTTGAGGAGATAGACCTGGGCTCAGACTCAACCCCTCATTCTTACCTCTTCTGGATCCTGGATAAGTCATTGTGCCTGTCATGGCCCATCTCTCTCTTGCCTGCACCGTGGGTTATGCAGTAAGTGCTTCTTAGGGCTGTTCAGGCTCATGTTGGGAATAGCTGGAAATGAGGAGGAGTACTGTCACATGTAGGTAGTACCTCCAACCTCCTTTTCCTTTCTGTTGTCACCTCCTCTGAGTCTGCTTTTCTTCTAATCCTACCCAAGATCATTACTGAGAGAGAGGGGAATTAACTTATGCTGGATTATAGAAAAATCCCCCCAAATTTCCATAGTGTGTCACTATATATTTTCCCACATACCAGTGCTAGTGTGGGGGGAGGATGCTCAAATTGGAGAGACCCATCCTTCTGTGGTCACTCAGAATCCCAAAGTTCTTCCATCATGTACATTCTTCATCCCTAGCACCTCATCCTCATGTATTTCCATCAGCATGAGGGGACAGGTCACAAAGAAGTGCATGCTGGGGGATTGTATCCACCAGGTCTGCCATGGTGTTCATCAGTCCCTTTCCTCTCCCACTGACAATAGAAGCTCATGTGCCATCCAGCTGTACACCCAAAGTTAGGTGAATGGATTTGATGAATAATTAAAGTTCTCTGTCACCGTGAGTAACTAATTTAGAACTAAAGTGCTATTCACCTCTTTACTGAGGGTTCACCATATGCCAAGCACTGTGCTAATAGCTGAATCGAGATCTGATTGAGCAGCATCTTAGCCTAGAATGAGCTTCTGATCTAAAGAAGGAGGTAAAACAAGAGGTGCCTGCATTTTAAGGGAAAAGAATAGGGTGCATGAGCTCTGGAAGGTTAGTGAATATTCCACATGTGTAAGCTACCTGGAGCTCACAGCAGCCAAACTGCACTTTCAGAGGCCAACAAGATGTGGTTGGCCAAGAGGTGGGCAGCAGGTCAGTTACGTACAGTGTATCATAAGAGGAGCTATGCAGCCATGCAATCATAGGTCAAAATTATTAAAGGGCAGGGATAATATTCATGTTAAATGAATGGGAATATAGGGTGACCCCATATTTGGAATAACTGTGTTTGAATGTAGATGAAAATTTACAAATAGGTTGAGGGTAATGTTCTAATCTTCTAAATTGTTTATTGTTTAATCAAAAGTCTTCCATCAACATACTTTGGTTTATGTAGTATTTTTTTCAACCAGACATATGGCACTGTGATGTAGGCCCATTATCCCCAAACTTCCCTGCCCCTGCCCTGGAGTCCCGGGGCTGGGACCTTGTCTGCCTTTTCTCTCCTGGAACCCAGGGTCTGACTCAGAAGCTCAATGCAGACTTCCTGAAATGCCATACCTAAGACAAAGCCTGTGTCTTCCTAGTGTGAAATGACAGGACAATGACTTCTACTAGAAGGCACCCCAAAATATTGACTCTAATCAATTTTATTTTGCTCTAAAGGCAAGTCCAGTCAAAGGTTTAGTTTGGTGTCTGCTTCTATTGCTGACAGAACCATGAGCCCCACAACATGTGTGCCATGTCTCATTTGTCCACTGGAGGGCAGTGCACTTGAAGCTCATGACTATGACCTTGATCCAACTTTGACAAGTTTGCCTTCTTCAGAAGGTGCTTCATAAACTTCAAGGATTTCTCTAAGGAATATTCATTCAATTTTTTTTTCTTCAATTTAATTTGGAAGCTAATATAAATCCCCTCTAAGTAACAAAAATATGATGATCCACTGCCTGGCAGCTGTCACTTCTGACACAGACATGTACAATCATGTGTCCCACCGTGTGTGCACCTCTATCCCTACCTCTCTCCCGGCAGCCATGTATGAAGATCTTTCTCTGTAAAGTGTCTTTGACCTTACATGTGATATATTAGAGACATCTGTCAATTGTGTACCTCCCTCTTGGTGATAGAGATCTTTGGGAAGCAAGGGGTCCACTCGTAAACTCAAGGAACAGACTCTGAAACCTGGGAAACATGAGGGCAGTGACCAGCAGGAAACCTCAGCAGAACCAGGCTGGCTGCTTGCACATCTCTGGTTAGAGGTGTGTCTATGGGAGGTCTGTACCTCTATAAGTGTTTCTTCTGAGATAGGAACCTGCAGGTCAGTTTTTTCACTGGTGCAACCCCCAAGGCCTTGCAGGGGCACAGCAGGCATCTTAGTACTTATGGAAAGAAAAACCTGTGTGATTGAAGGGGCTTCACCTTCAGGCTCAGCAACTGTCCCGTAACCTGAATTATCTGATAGTCCACATCATCTCGCCTACCCACCCTCAGCTCAGCGCCTGCTCTGTCCACAGAGAAATGAGGCTGTTCTGACTTAGCCCCTCTCCCTCCCTATAGGAACCTGAAATTCTTCTCACTGTCAACAGCCTTGTTTGCCTGTTTCATGACCCAGAGGAACTGGACCCATTCACGCTGTCACCATAAGCTTAGATGTGGGACTTCTGAGAAAATGATTTGTCCCTTATCTTGGAGGAAAGAGACAAGAGTGAAGACATGTTCAGTGTTCTGAGTTTCTGTCCTTGGTGGGGGCACAGCCATGAACTGCCACAATCAGAGCCACGGAGCGGCACCCCTTTGGAAAAAAACAGTCAGCCCAGCTCAACCCGAGGCCTCCAGAGACGCTGAGTATCAATAAAGTGTCTCCTCTCCCAGATATGGCCTCTTTGCTGCTTTTCTTTGCCTACATATGCTGTCAAAAATGCCACTTCTGGGCAAATCTCATTGTGGGATTTGCAGGGGGATTTACCCAGGAAGGTGCCAGCAGGGTACCCTCCCTCTGGCCTCCAGCATAGGTGACCCTCTCTCTCAGCAGGGCCTTTTGTCCACAGCTGCCCCTGCTCCCTAGTAAAGCCAACGTGCCAGGTACCAGGCATGAGCAGAACAAAGCATTCTGCTGGTCCCAGCCATGCTATTCCTTTAAAGTCTGGATCCACTTCTGAGAATCCAGGGACTTCAGTGAGTGAGCAGGAGCCCAGATATCAACACGGCGCCTCATACCTGCCAGATTATGCCCTAGCATGACGTGGAGGACAGAGGGGAGAAGGCATAAGTAAAGCAAGGGCTCCATGGAGGTCATTGGGCACAGTGAATGAGACACACAGCTGTGCCGAGAGGCCTGGATCCCTATTCCTGTGTCCTGGGCTTCTGAGCTGTGTTCTCTCAGAGTGCATTGGGTTTATTTAAGACTGTGTGGCTATCCCTCTAGAGGTGAGAGAGTCAACCTTTTCACTGAGCTGATCATAACAATGGTTTGTTAAAAGCTAGCAGCTGGGGGCCTGGGGAAACCACTTGGTGATGGTCCTCCAGGTGTGAGGAGTAAAGCTAGGCCTGGATTCCAGACAACCTCCGGATTCCCAGTGAGCAGAAAGGACTGGAGGGGAGCAGGGAGGAAGGACACTGGAAAAGAGTGGAGAGCTCATGCTGAGCATCCTAAATGACCGGTCCCTTTATCTGTCATTGGAAGGGTCATGTCATTAGCGTTGGACTTTTCAAGGTCATAAAGGGTGCTCAGACCTGAGGATTTCAGAAACAAACAGGACACAGGGGCTACCTGAGCAGCGCTGGCTCTCCCCACAGGTGGGTGTCTCTCCGTGGTGCCAGCAGGCCAGTCAGCACTCAAGTGTATGCACAGGGCCACCTCCTGACATGCTTCTGTTGCTTAAGGAGCCCCCTCCTTGAGATCCCATCATCCCGGTGGGTCACTCCTATCTCCTGCCACAGTCTCCTACCAACCCCTCAATCAGGCTACATTCTTTAGGGACAAATTAGGCAACTGTCTTCAAAATCTTCTTCTGTCCCACATGCAGGAAACTCGGTACTTGTCCATGAGGTTGCCGCCTCTACCTCCTACCTCACTGTTTCATTAGCACCTCAGTGCTGAGACCATCACCTCCCTCCACTTCAGGGACATCCTGACCTCACCATACTCTGCAGCTTGTCATCATTTAGGACATGCCTGACTTCTCCCCGCCTACACCTCACTCTCCCCTTACTATTGCCCATTCCCTCTCCCTTTTCCTGCCACCTGCTCTCAAACTCAGGAACATCTGCTTCCCTTCTCTCCTCCTGCACCAGGACTGCTGGTCACTGCTAGGAACCATCATGCCAGGGCTCCCAGAGTGGGTATCTGACTTGTTCTCTGCTCAGCCTTCCATGTTCCTGTCCTGGGAACCAAGCTCCTGATGATCCCAGTACTTGCAACCCCACCCCCACATCCCTTATTGTTTCCTGACTCAATTCCGTTTTTCTAATTCTTCCCTCTGCCTGAAATGTCTCTCAATGCCTGGCTTGCCTGTTTAATATCCTATATCTCCACAGACTAGAAATGGCAAGTTCTCTTTAGGTACTCTCTTTGGAAGTAGACACACAATACTTCTCCATAAAGAAATGTCCTCTTCCTGTCACCCTAAGCCCACTTGTGCTATGGGAACCACATCACGTCATTGTCCTCATATATCTATATTCCAAAGAGAATGGTGATGGAAAAGACGTTAGCATCACTGGTCCCTAGTACTTAGCAGTTCCAGCACACAGGCCTTACTCTAAAACCATTTTTTGTTAAAATGTATTTCTCCAAATTCTGATCCATTTCTACTGTTACCAGCAATTCTAAATGTAAAATGGCCCATCACCTATTTAATGGAGCCTTTGTTTAATCTCATAATGATTCCTTATTTTGCCTTGGCACATGAAAAATCAGGATAAAGTGAGAAGTCAGATCCTTATTCATCTTCTGGTTTGCTTTTGGAAACCCATCCTAAAGAGCCTTGTTTGTGATCCCCAGAGGGGCTCGTGTTCTCAATGCTTATGGAACCAGGTCAACCGTAGGACTCCTCATATCCCACTAGAATTCCCTTAATACCCGTGTCAGCTCAGAGAGGTGCTTATCTTGAGGGCATGGACTGTGCCTGGTCCAAAGCTTATTCCCATTAGTCCTGAGACATTGCAGCTTCTTCCAGGGCAAGGTGCCTAGAAGGGTGTTAGTCCCTTCTCTCCAGGGTGGCTTGGAGCGCTGAAGAGGACTGGTGTAAAGGGAGAAGCCAGGCTGCATCCACACCCTTGTTCAGCCGTGAGGAGTGAGAAAGAATGGCCACTGGGCTCTGGTGAGACAGAAGAGCCTCAGGAAAAAGCCCAGCTGAACCAGAGCTCAGGGGCTGAGGGGTGGAAAGAGGCTCTGACCCCAAAGGAGATTTGGAAGCGGTGCATGTGGAGTACATGAGTGTGGACCCCGGGCCAACAGGGGAGATGCTCAGAATGCTGTTCAGTATGCGTGGAGCAGGGTGGAGTTTCTCTCCAGGTGCAGGTGGCAGTCAGTGTTCAGGAACTGTTTGCTGCAGGTTAAACCCTACAGCATTCTGCAATGTGGAAGACAGGGGGTGCTTAAGACCATGCTTTGTTCATGTGCTGTTGGGAGATGAAGTCAAAGGAAATGTGGGTTCCCATGGATAGCCCTAACATAAAGGGTCCCTGCCCCGACACTCTTCGGTCAGTTTCACCCAAAGTCCCATTGTCCTGGACCTCAAGAACGTCCTATTCATAGAGCAGATGGCTCCTGAGACACTATTTATTCCCAACCTATGACTCATAGTAACACCATGGAGGCCCAGAAGAAAGACTTCCTCAAGGCTACAAAGGTTGATAGAGTTAAATTTATAGAATCGAAATTAAATTTATATTTAAGAGTATTTCATTACATTTTCTTTAAATTAGACTGTAGGTTACTAAATAGTATGAGAAAAATACAGTAACATTGTAACCGTATACAAAATAAACACAAATATTTTCAAACTGTATATAAAGGGGTTGTGGGAGCCCCATCTGCCATGGCAGCTGACACACACTGTGGCACAAGGCCTGGGACCGCAGGCCTCCCAGGAGCTGAGGTGAGTTGCTCACAAGCTGCAGGTGGGTCCACATCTGGAAGTTCAATGAGAGCTGTGCCTGGAGCCTGCTCTGGCTCTGGAGAGGGCAACAGAGTTGGCATTTTCTCTATAGGTGTTTCTTCATCTTGCTCTGGAGCTGCTTCTGTAGATCCTGGAAGAGAACATGTTACAACATGACTGCCTTTTGTGTGCCTTCCAAGGAAGGGAACCTCCCATCTCCATCACTGAAATCCCACTTCAAGCCCCCACCCCAGGAATTCCTCCAGTCTGCAGGCCATGGGCACTGACCTGAGAGGCTCTGTGCTCCTGCCTAACCCCAGCCTCTGGGAGCTCTTCTCTGTGTGGTCCAGCCACACCCCTCCCCACTCCCCAACACTTCCCAAATCCGCATGCATGGCTCTCTTTGACTCCCTCCCTTTTTTCTAGCAGAAGCCCTCAAACCTCTGCCATCTTACAGAAATCCCACCATATGTGGGATTAAGGGTGTTGCCACCTTCTCCAAGTCACAGTCCCCATACTCCCCTTAAGTCTCTGATCCAAAGCCCAATCACTTTTTCTGCTGGTCCAGAAATCCACATTCTACTTCAAAATATGAGAAGATGCGGCGATACTTTGAGGAAGAAGTCACATGACTGTCCTGTGGACGCTACCTGCCTGTTCAGCCTGGTGTGACTGAATCACTCCTGACTAGAAGGAAGCGCTGGAGTGCGATCCTGGGGCCAGGGCATTTGCTGAATGAATGAGCCCAAATGAGCCCCATCTCAGATAGCTGGGTGAGCCTGGGGGCCCCCTGCTCACCCCTGGGATTTCTAATCTGGCTTCACCCAGGACAGGGACCCCTAATGGAATCTCCACTCTCTTTATCACAAAAGAAAATAGCTTAACCTAAGGCCTGAGGAGAATCACAAATAAGGCAGAAATTTTGTTAAGAAGAAGACAAAATGGCCAATTAGAACAACCACAGCCCCTTCAGCATACCTCTCCAGTGTCCAGGCACCCACAGGGCCTTTTCCCAGGAGGAAGCCCTCTTTCCGAGTCCCTACAATAACCCTATGAGGCTGGGCCTAGGTACTCCCCATGGTTAGAGAACCAAACACTAAGAGAGATTCAGTGACTTGAAGACTCACAGCAAGCAGGTGGCTGAGTGACCACTGTGCTATGGATGGGCAGGGCTCACATGGTACATGGTTGGTCCCACCCATGTTGGGTAGTAGCAAATATTCTGTATTAAAACAGACGGGTGAGTGGGGACGAATTTGGGGACGCTACCCAGGAAGCTGGGCACCAAGTATTTGATCAGCTCATCAAGTTACTGTTCCTGGGCAGCCTGCACTATACATTCTCAGCCCTGTGAGGGTCAAGTTTATTTGGAAGCCTGAGAGAGTGGTGTTGGGGTCAACCTGGAGGCCCAGGGCTGAGCCTACTGGCCTCCATGTTGGGCTCAGGATGCCCCAATGGGAGGACATTCCCTGGCCTCTGGCCACCCAGCTCTGAGTCTGGGCACAGGGGGGAGCCAGCTCCCTGGGAAGCAGAGTCCTGGCTACAGGAAGGGCAGGTGGAGAAGGTGAGGACAGTTCTCCCTGAATGGGTCAGGGTCCAGAAAAACAGACTTGCTCAAAGCTCTGAGGGTTAATAGGGTTAAATTTTATAGAATCTAAATTAAGGTTATATTTGTGAGTATTTCATTAAATGTTTTCTACAATACACTCTATGTTACTAAATATCATAAAAAATACAATAAAATTATAAAGATATGTAACATCAACAAAAAACATTTAACACTGCATCTAAATGGGGGTGGGGGGTGCTCTCTCTGCCATGGCAGCTGACACGTGCTGTAGCCCGGGATCTGGCCTCGCATTAGTTGGGTGAGATGCTGCAGGTGGTTCTTCTGCCTCTTGAAGTTCAGTGAAAGCTGGGCCTGGATCCGGCTCTGGCTCTGGAACGGTCACTAGGGTGGTGTTGCCTCTGGAGGGTTTTCCTGATGTTGCTCTGGAGCTGGTTCTGCAGATCCAAGAAGAGGACATGTAAACACCCTCACTTCCTTTTGTGTGCCTTCCAAAGGCACACTCAACCACACCACCCCCGGAGGCCGCCGCCTCCTCCTTTTTCGGCCTCAGTGGGCTCAGGTGCTCCACCGTGAATGGAGCCACTGGACCTGGTTCGGCAGGTCAGGGACTGGAAAGTTGGGTCTACGGAGGCCAAAAGCATCATCAGGCTGAGAAATTCTGGAGGTACTGGTCCAGCCAGATGCCCAGGATGCAGGAGATGGCCCTGGGGAGAGAGAGAGGTGGGCAGCAGAGTCTGAGGTGTGCACGTTCCTTCCACATGGCCCTCCCAGAGGTCCTTTGCCTCCTGCTCCTGCCCATCCAGAAGCCAGACCTACTCCTTGTCCACCTTCAACCTGGAAGTCCTGACAGAGACGCGCCTGGTCACTCAGGAGGAGCTGGCAGAAAGCACTCCTAACTGACAGCTCTGGATCAATGAGGGAACCACCTGTCCACTTCTTCAAGGGAAACTGATATGCTCTTTCAGTTTCCCTGTTCCCTCCCATTAGGACTGAGAGGGCTGGTGTCCACCCTGTTCATGTCACCCATTGGCACAGAGTACGAGTTTCAGGAATACTGACCAATGAGTGAACAAACGAACCCCAGGGCCTTCCTATCACCTCATACTATGGCTCCTGCTCCTACATGCTGCCTAATTCACTAGCTGTCCTGTGTGGTTCTTGGCCTCCCACTAAAATTCAACTCCCACAGGGTGGGGTACACCTGCTAAGCTGCCATTAAGGAGGTTATACCAGATTGGTGAGCAAGGTCCCAGGATAGGGGTGCAGGCAGGGCTGGGATTAGGAGCAGAAGGGTACGAATTTTCTGAGGGTCTGACTCTCTCACTAAGCTCCCACTACTTGCCCACACCACCCATATTCACATGCACAGCTCTCTGACTCGTGTCCTTTTTTCTAGGAGAAGCCCTCAGACCTCTAACCTCTTGCAGACATCCCACCATGAGTGGGATCCAGGGTTCTGCCAGCACCTTGAAATCACAGTCCCCATACTCCCCTCCTGGCTCTGACCCAAAACGGACTCACCATTTCTGCTGGAACAGAGGTTCACCTTCCTCTTCACAATACGGGAAGATGCAGCCATAGGGAGAGGAGGCCAGGAGGACATCACATCGGCAGTCCTGTGGACACTACGAGCCTGTGCAGCCTAGTGTGACGGAATCGCTCCCGACTGGAAGGAAACTCTGGAGTGCAGACTTGGGGTCTGCTCTGTGCGATGGATTATGCTAAGTGCCTAGAGATGTGTCTGTACTTGGCTGGGCTTCTAATATATTTGCTGAATGAATGAGCCCAAACCAGCCCCATCTCAGATAGCTGGGTCACCCTGGGACGCCACTGCTCACCCCTAGCATCTCTGATCTGGATTCAACTGGGACGGGGACCCCTAATGTGATCTCCAATCTCTTTATGAAATGAGAAAAGAGCTTAGCCCAAGGCCCCAAAGACAATCACAAATTTGGCAGAGGCTTCCTCAAGAGGAAGAGAAAATGACCAATTGGCTCAATCACAGCCCCTCCAGCAGACCTCTCCACTGTCTAGGAACCCATGAAAACTTACCAGGAGGACCCAGCCAGTCCCTACAATAGCCCTATGAGCTGGCTCCGGGGTTCACTGAGGGTTCAGAGGAACAAACACTCAGACAGCGCAGTGACCTGAAGGCAAACAGCCAACATGTGGCCTGGTGACCATGTGCTCTGAAGGGGGAGGGGCTCACCTGGTAAGTAATTGGTCCCACAGCTGTTGGGTGGTAGCATTGTTCTGTAGTACCAGACAGGAACGAAGATGGGTTCACTGCTCAGGAATTCGACCACTTTGTCTAGCCAGTGTGCCAGGGCGATGTGCACCATACAGGTCTTTTTCTCTCCCTGTGAGGCTGAAGTTCATTGGGAACCCCGAGTATTTGGTGCTGGGGCCAGTTGGCTGGCTGGCAGCTGGATCCTAAGGTTGTGCTGACTGGCCTCCATGTGGTAAGGCTCAGATGCCTGCAATCAGAGGCCAGCCCTTGACCTCTTGCCACCCAGCTCTGAGGCTGGATACAGGCTGGAGCTGGCTCCCAGGGAAGCAGAGTCCTGGCTTGCAGGAAGGGCAGGTCTTCAAGGCCAGAAGCTTCTCGCTGGGAATATTGGGCATCCTGAAGCCAAAACACATCGCCCATGATTCTCCAGCTCAACACTGCCCTCCAGTGAGGAGCTCGCAGTGAGGTGAAACCCCCTTAAGTTCCAGGCTGTGAGTGCATTCGAACCCAAAATGGTTTCTTTTTGGGTTTCCAGGATCTGTGTCTGTAGTAAACTGAACTGTTCACAGAAAAGCAGCTGGGCCCTTCTGGGCTTGGCCAAGGCAGGGTGAGGGGCAGGGAAAGGGGCAGGGCTAGAAGGTGGAATTGGAGTGTCCGAAGATGCAGATGGGGAAGTGCTTGACGTGGGACGACGACTGGGCTGCCAGCTGGAGGAATGTCACGTCGTTCCACTGCACATCATCAATGGTGACGGGCAGAATGTTCTGCTGGTGCTTGGCCTTGCAAACCAGGCGACTGATGCCCTTGATGCACTGGCTTTTGGACTCAAAATCCTCATCCTTGGTTTTCTTGGGCGCCTTCTTCTTCTTCTCCTTGGTGACCACTGTCATGGACATGGCGGGTGTTGCTGTGGCCTCATCACTGCTGGGCAGCCTGCTGACCTGGACAGTCTGGAAGAAGCACTTGAGTGTGTTCTTGGCGGTAGGCAGGTCTTTCTTCTCCGCAACTCTCTTCTTGTCTATTGGCTGGACTGCCGTCCAGTAATCCACCTGAAGCTCCATCATGTCTGCATGGACACTCTGGCTGGGGGATGACAGGCCCCCACTCATTGACGGGGGGAAGAGGGTGTTGGATGAGGGGGACGCATCATCTGAGTCTCCTGACATGGCAGAAGACGGTTCCACTCTTCCAACCATCACTGCCCCCACAAAGGGAATGAGCTTCTTGGAGGACTTCTCGTCAGGGCGCTGTTGCTTAGACATGAGTATGGCCTCTGCGATGGGCAGCAGGTAGACACAATTGGCCCCCACGACATACTCTGTGATTCTCGACACAACGTCCTGTGTGTCCTGCAAGGTGTTCAGAGAATCCAGGTTGTTGAACAGGTCCCACCAGTACAGGTCCTGGAAGAAGTTGTCGTAGCGGCAATCCATGGAGCCCAGGTAGCTGGCCAAGGGGTGGGAACCCAGCGGGATGACCAGGAAGCGTATGTAGTCCAGCCATTGTGGTGGCTGGTGGGACAGCTGCTCCACGAAGACCCCCAGCACAGCGCTGAAGTAGGGCTGTGCTCCTGCCACCGCGATCTTCACAGGTGTCAGGGCCTGGGAAGTGCAGGTGCAGTATCTCCGCATCCAGGAGATGATGATGCTGAAGGCCTCCTGGACGTCATCTGTGGAGCAAGTGCACACCATGGGCAGCGTGAGCCCCTGCAGGATGTCCGAAAGTAACTGGCCCTGCCAGTCTGAGGTGTTGACCAGCATGATGTTCTCAGGCAGCTTGTCGTGGGAAATGAGGATGCTGTTTAGCTGGTCACACACAGGCTTCCTAGGGATCTGCCGCTGGCTCTGTGGTTCTGGGTCCTCGTTGTCCGGTCTGTTGAACCACTCATTCAGGGATGTGTTACAGCCTCGGTGGCCAGCCTGCTTCCTCTTGGACCTGCTGGAGGGGATGACTAGAGATTTGGTGAAGCGCACTATGGATGGCAGCTTCCTGGTGAACCAAGCCCGGGCAGAGGACTCTGCCTCCCGACTGTCCTCCAGCTGCTTCCTAGGGGAGCGAATTCTGTGAGCCTTTGAGTCAGAGCCACTAAGACTTGACATGCTGTCAAAGTATCGCCTGAGCTTGGGCTTTGGGGTGCTGGGGACGCTGATATCGTCCTCCATGTCTAGGCTACTCTCACTGGAACTCTCCACAATGTCATACCGACGACGGACCAGGGCCTTCTCCACTTTGGGGACATGCCTCACCAGGGCCTGTTCTGAGGACATGACCTCCTCCGACACTTTGGCCTTGAGAATAGATGCCACAGCTTTCTGGTGGTAATTCTGTTGCCAGGTCATGCACCTTCTTCTTACTATCAGGTTCCCTTCCTCAAAGTTATTCTCCTGGGACTGCCTGTGGGCGGCACTGCAGCTGGCCGCCTGCTGAAAGAAGAAGCTCTCAGACGGGCCGGCAGAGTCGTTAGGCGAGGTCAGGGCCGTTGTGCTGGCCTGCCTGCCACTGGCCTCATGATCGATTTGCTGGCTGGACGGGGAGGCCATCTGGATCTTGTCCACCTTAGTGGTGGGTGTGCTGTAGGCCACAAATTTGGAGTCACTGTGGCTTGGCTGCTTGCCTCCCGGGGCACACGTGATCCCAGGCAGGTGGGCCAGACTCAGAGGCTCCTTTTGGATCCTGGTGCTGTGGTGGCCCCACATCTCCATCTGCAAGCTGGAGTCTGACAGGCCCTCCATGCATGGCCTCAGTTTGGGATTGGGGCTGCTGAGGACGCTGTGATTGTCCCTCATGTCTGGGACGCAAGACAGGCTTTCGAAGTATGGCCTGAGCTTAGGTGTGGGGGTGCTGAGGACGCTGTCATCATCCTCAATGTCGGGGCCACTGTCACTGGGGTTCTCCAGCATGTCATACAGGAGGTTCAGGTCTTCCTCCACCTCCAGGACATGCTCGCCAGGGTCCTGCTCAGGGTCCAGGACCTCCTCCGACACTTGGACTGTGTGCAGCCATAACAGGACTTTCTCATGGTAGGTCTGTTGCCCGGTCATGGTCCTTCTTCTGACATGGTCATTCCCCTCACTGAAGTCATCCTCCTCCTGGTCCTGCCTGTGGGAGTCATTGGAGCTGGCCTCCAGCTGTGAGAAGAAGTCCTCACACTTGCACTCATAGTAGATATCCGAGGACTCAGCCTTGGGACTGGATTGCCTGGCGCTGTCCTCGTGGTCAATGGGCGGCCTAGACAGGCCGGTCATCTGGATCTTGTCCACCTTGCTGGTGGGTGTGCTGCAGGCCACAAATGCATTTTCAGTGTCACTTAGCTGCTTGGCGCCCAGGGCCCATGCCTTCTCTGGCATGTGGGCCAGACTCAGAGTCTCCATTTCGGTCCTGTCACTGTGGCTGCCCCACATCTCCGTCTGCGAGCTGGAGACTGACAGGCCTTCGAAGTATGGCCTGAGCTTGGGCCTGGGGATGCTGTGGATGCTCTCATCATCCTCCATGTATGGGTCACTTTTCTTGGGATTCCCCATCATGTCAGACCGACGGCGCCTCTCTGAAACTTTGGACCTGTGAAACAGCGCCAGGACTTTTCGCTTCAAGTTTCCTCGTGTTGATCGCCGCTGCTTCTTTGGCTTCTCCTTCTCAAAGTCATCCTTGTGCAGGTCCTGTCTGTGCTTTCTACTGCAACTGGTTTCCCGCTCAGAAAAGGAGCTCTCATCCTGCCCCTCGGTGTAGTTACCTGCACACTTGGCCTTCGGGCTGGCCTGCCTGGCGCTGTCCTCGGGTTCGATGGGCTGACAGCAAAGGGAAGAGATCCAGATTTCGGCCACCTTGGTGGAGGACTCCTTGACACTGCTGTAGAGGCTCAGCATCTGGCCACACTTGGGGTTTCGCTGCATGACCTCAGCCATGTGGATGGCGCCCGTGGCCAGTGTCTTGTACTCCAGGACGGCCCTGTTCTTATAGAGCTTCCTCTGCTCCAGCATGACCTGAAGTTTGTTGCCTTCTCCCTTGAGGAAGTGGGAGTACTGCAGGGAGAAGGTCAGCGCCAGGTCGGTCTGCACTGGTCTACTGGCGGGCAGCACAATCTCTTGGGACCTAAGGATGCCCTTGCAGTCCTGCATCTTCAGGGAAATCACCACAAACTTGAGGTCCTTTGCCAGCTTCTTGAATATCACTAGCTTCTTTAAAGTGAGACTGCACGACCTGGGCACGCAGGTGGGACTGGAGTAGTCCACCACCCAGGTGGCGAACAGCTTCTGGGGTACCTGTGTTTTGAGCACAGTGGATGTGCTGGCCAGGCCCACATTTCGTGAGGAAGCTGCAGCTGCTGGCACCTTACCGGTCCTTTTCCTACTCAGGGTTGATGGTTTGTCCTCCTGTGGTGGGACAGAGAAGGGACATGATTGGTGACAAGAGGTGGGGCATAAGTGATCGAGTGTGGAGACATAAAAAATGGCCACTCATTAACCTGTGATTAGGTCAGAGAAGGCCTGGGTGGTGGTCTTTTAATCTCAGAGACCTAAAGTTGTCACAAAGAATGTCCTAAAGTTAAAACTTTTTAACTCAAAGCAGTTTATAGTGGGTCGCTATGTCCTAGGCTGGAATCTACTCTAAGAAAAGATCAATCTTTTCCTTTACTGAACCTGCCTATTGTCTTTTGGAATCTACAAGAACATAGCTTTTGAATGTCAAAGGAATTTTCCTTGTTCTGGACACTTTGTGCTCTGCGGAGACCACAAATCCCATCATTGTTATTGAGTTAATTATTGGCTGTTGTCTCCTATATGCACCTATCGGAAAGAAGTATGTGTCTATCATTTTACTTTTTATGCAATCTGTCAACAATGGATTTCATGCAACCCCCATACATCTCCACTTTTGATTGTAATATCTAAAATAAGGTGAAAGCTACCATTCTCAAGAGTATTATTTCAATCCATTGAAATTTTGCTTAAAGGCAATTGACAGTTTGGCTCAGATAAAATCTCAGCAATTGTTCACATTTTTGATTGCTTCTTACATTGACATTTACTTGGCACAATACAGCAGGATCTCAGAAAAGCTCGCCTAGCACCACACTGCACACCTACACCTGGTGCTTGGATGCAGCAAAGGGCCCATTGACCCACCAGTTCCCTGCCCGTCGGGTGAACTTGTGTGAATTGTCTATTGGACCCAGGACCTTCCCTTGCTTGTGCTGCTGACTTTATTTGAGGCATATTTTTTAATACTCTTGGTGGAACTAAGGTTAATGGTTTACACATCCTAGGCTAAGGAGAGACAGAAGGAAAAATGGCCCTGGTTCTGGCTTTTCTATTGGAATTGCCTTTTGAGAGTGTGGGGAGAAAACTTTGTCTGTATAAATGAGAGCTTATCTTCTTCAGCTCAGAAGATCTTGAAGCAGCACATTCTCCTTGCTACACGAATCTCAGGTGTTCTTAGGCAACTGAAGATATTTGCAGATGTGTCAGAGGTCATTCCTCACCACATGCAGGAGCCTCAGAGGGAAATTCCTACACAACTGTAACTAAACTACCTGGCTTTTCAGGGGGAGCACTAATCAGGTTTGGTCCACCTGCTCTGGTAGCCC
Organism: Cnephaeus nilssonii; assembly: GCF_951640355.1. NCBI lineage: Eukaryota > Metazoa > Chordata > Mammalia > Chiroptera > Vespertilionidae > Cnephaeus > Cnephaeus nilssonii. The sequence goes on from NC_137090.1 coordinate 47,209,747, forward strand.
TTCCGATTGTTTTACACAGCAGGGAGAGAAACCGAGGCACATAAGAAGGTTGAATGAGACTCTAGAGGAGTGAGCATCGTGTAGCTCCACCTATAAAGCAACACACTTCAACCCCCTACATCACACCCTAGAAAATATGCTGAAACACTGCAGACACCAAACAACAATAAAAACAACAGCAGCAAACACATCTCTGGTTAACATGGGAAGTTGCCTCCATAGCTGGGAACTCCCACACTCCAGCCCTCATTAATATCACTGATAGAGAGCCTTGACTTGCAAGTGCCTTACAGAAATGGGAAGACTTATCTAGAAAATATCAACTATAAAGTGACCAATATATAGTTGTCTTTGCATGCCTAAGTTAATATTTCCCAGGGGAAAAAAAAAAACTAGAAAAAATGCCGACCTTAAAATTAAACTGATTGAATGAATAGGACACATATCTTGGTTTGGAAATTAGAAAACTCTAAGGAGGAGCACCAATAAACTCTCCTTAAAAAAGAAATTAATAAGAAATTAAGATGGCGGCATAGGTAATCACCTATACTTGCTGCCTCTCACAACCACATCAAAACCACAACAAAATGGCAGAAAAACTACCACGCAGAACCATGGGAAAGCTGGCTGAGTGGAAGTTCCACAACTAGAAGAGGTGAAGAAAGCACACTGAGACCAGTAAGAGGTGCGGAGGCTTGGAAAGTTCTGTCACCTGGATGTGCTGCTCTTTAATACTAGAGATAAAAGCTACCTCTTGCTCTGAACTCTAGTTCTGGGCGAGACTCTGGGGTACCCATGCACATACAGGTTGAAACTGGACTGTCTGGCATCAGGACAGGAACTCAAGGACGGCTTACTCTTAGAGGTGCTCCCAGCGTTCATTGTTCATGCACCAGGGGGGTGTGGAGGGTTGGTTAGAACCCAGAGAACCTGGGACTTTTCTGGTTAAGGGCAGTCATTGCTGTTTGCTTTGTCCTGGTGATTCTCAGAGACCCCGCCCCACCCAATTTACAACCCCATCCCAGCTGTTCCCATCAGCTTTTGCATATGAATGGCCTGTCCTTTTGCCTAAAATAAACTGCAGCTGGGTCAGAGATTCCAAAAGAAGGCCCACAATTTGGCAGCATCAGAGGCCTTGCGTCATAGCTGGGCCTCTTCTGGGCATATCCAAACCCCATACAAAGAGGAGGAATCTGCAGATATCTCTTTAGCTCCTGCTGGGCGGCCTCAGACAATGACTGACCTTGTACCTCCTTGGAGATCCATGAGCCAGTGTACTCAGTGGTCAGAGTGAGACCATACTGGATTACAACTCTTCACATCCGTAAGAGACACACTGGTGAAAGAAATAGACTTACAAGTTCAGGACGTGCAGAGAACCCCAAACAAGAGGAATCTAAAGAGGACCACACCAAGACACATCATAATTAAAATACCAAGGGCAAAAGACAAAGAGAGAATCATAAAAGCAGCAAGAGAAAAACAGTTAGTTACCTATAAGGGAGTACCCATATGAGTTTCAGCTGATTTCTCAACAGAAACTTTGCAGGCCAGAAGGGAGTGGCAAGAAATATGCAAAGTGATGAATAGCAAGAACCTACCACCAAGATTACTCTACCCAGCAAAGCTATCATTCAGAATTGAAGTTCAGATAAAGAGCTTCACGGACGAGGGAGAAACCAAGATGGCGGCATAGGTAAACACCTAATCTGCAGTCTTGCACAACAATTTCAAAAATACAACTAAAAGTCAAAACGGACATCATCCAGAACCACAGGAAAGCTGGCTGACTGAAATGCCCATAACTAGAAGGAAAGAGAAAACCACAAGGAAAATCAGAGGAGCCGTAAAAGCCTGAGGTATGGAGACACGGGTGGAGAAACGGGCGCGCGCGTGTGTGGGGAGGACGAAGCCGGAGAGGACGGGGCGGCTGAGTTCCTGGCCTGCGTTCTCTAGCGGAAAGGAGATAAAAGCTGCAGATTGTGCTGAACCCCAGATCCGACTGCACTGAACCCCAGTTCCGGGCAAGACCCTGGGCAGCCAGGCTCATACTGGGGGAATCTGGGCTGTAAGTCGGAAACTCAGGGGAGCGGCAAAAGGCAGAGCTCCAGAGGTGCACACGTGAATGCGCACAGAGGACGGACTGTTGACTGTGCCGCTGAATTGCCCTGGTTGGAAGGAGACAAAAGCTCCGGACTGCGCTGAGCCCCAGTTCTGACTGCACTGAAACCCAATTCCGGGCGAGAATCTGGGAATCCAGATTCATTGGGGGAGAGACTAGACTGTTTGGCAGCGGGCAAAACTCCATGGCGCCTTTCTCTCAGAGGTGCTTGCAGGGAGTATAGCGGGACACTGAGGGACACTGAGACCCAGGAAGCTCAAAGGGTGGGGCTGACGGGAAGCCAAGGCTGGAGGCTCCACCCTGAAACTCTGCCCCATCCAAGCTGAGCACAGAGGCTTTTACAATTTTGCAAGTCTAGTTGAATAAGGCTGTCTCCCGGCGTACACACAGCTGGTCCTCACAGCCAATTGGACTGGAGGTCAAATCCTCCCAGTGTACCAACAGCAATCAAGGCTTAACAACACCAAGACTTTGCACTCAGCCCACAAAGGGGTTTACCAAGAGCGACCACCTAGGCAGATTAGGGAAGCTGAGCTACCGGCCCCTATAGGTCACTGACCACACAAAGCCACTCCATCAACACAGGGAGGCAGCCAAAATGTGGAGACACCGAAGCAGGTCACGAATAGAAGAGATGGAGGAAAGTAAACTAATGGACGACACTGTGTTCAGAACCACATTTATAAGGTTACTCAAGAATCTTCTAAAAACCGCTGATAAACTTGAAGAGACCTTCAAGGACCTTAATGAGAATACCAAAAAAATGGAAAAGGACCAGTCAGAAATTATTCATACACTGTCTGAAATAAAGAATATACAGAAATTCAACTGTAGTTCACCGTACCCCAAGAGGCAAACCAAAGATCTGGAATATGAGGAAGAAAAAAACACCCAACCAGAGAGGCGGAAAGTAAGAAGAATCCAAAAGTGTGAGGATAGCGTAAGGAGGCTCTGGGACGGCTTTAAGCGTACCAACATCCGAATTTTTGGGGTGCCAGAAAAAGAGAGAGAGCAAGATACTGAAAACCTATTTGAAGAAATAATGACAGAAAACTTCCCCCACCTGGTGAAAGAAATAGACTTACAAGTCCAAGAAGTGCATAGAACCCCAAACAAGAGGAATCCAAAGAGGACCACACCAAGACACATCATAATTCAAATGCCAAGGGTAAAAGACAAAGAGAGAATCTTGAAAGCAGCAAGAGAAAAACAGTTACTTACTTACAAGGGAGTACCCATACGACTGTCAGCTGATTTCTCAACAGAAACTATGCAGGCCAGACGGGAGTGGCAGAAATATTCAAAGTGATGAACACCAAGGACCTACAACCAAGATTACTCTACCCAGCAAAGCTATAATTCAGAATTGAAGGTCAGACGAAGAGCTTCACAGACAAGAAAAAGCTAAAGGAGTTCATCACCACCAAACCAGGATTACATGAAATGCTGAAGGGTATTCTTTAAGAAGAGGAAGGAAAAAAAAGGTAAAAGTAAAAATTATGAACAACAAAAAGACATCAAATACATACCTACCAAAAAGTGAATCTAAAAATCAAGTGAATAAAAAAATTTGAAGAACAGAATGGACTGGTGAATATAATAGAATCAGGGACATAACAAGGGAGGCGACAGACAATTCTCAGGGGGAATGGGGTCTGAGGGGTGCAGGAAGAGATTGAACAAAAATCTTACACCTATGGATGAAGACAGTGGTGGGGGGCAAGGGCATGGGGTGGGGTGCGGAATCAGGTGGAGGGGAGCTATGGGGGGAGGGGTGGAAGAGGAACACCTGTAATAATCTGAACAATAAAAATTTATTTAAAAAAAAAAGAGCTTCACAGACAAGAAAAAACTAAAGGAGTTCATCACCACCAAACCAGTATTATATGAAATGCTGAAGGGTATTCTCTAAGAAGAGAAAGAAAAAGATAAATATAAAAATTATGGACAACAAATACATATCAACAAGTGAATCTAAAAATCAAGTGGATAAAAAAATCTGAAGAACAGAATAAACTGGTGAATGTAATAGAATCAGGGGCATAGACAAAGAGTGGACTGGTGGGCGGTGGCGTGCCCCTGCAGGCACAGAGGAGAGGCAGCCCAGGTGGCCGTAGTGGGGTTTGCCTAGAGGGCGGGAGAGTCACCTGAGAGCGGCAAAGCCTGTCACCTGATGACCCACAGGGTATGGATCGTGCGGGCTTCCTGGGCCTCCTGGCTGTGCACCCTGGGAGGCCCAGGCAGGGAGTGGGCAGAGTCTGCGACAGGACCTCGGACGAGGAGGAGTCAGAGCTTGGCTGCCGCCGCTGCCCACGCCCACCAGGGCTATTAGCAAAAGATGGTAGATCTTTGGCAAACAGTGAAGCAAATACTAGGCCTATAAATATAGTAGAAAACTGTTTTGGAGAAGCTGGTCAACCCTTAACTATACCCGGACGGGTTCTTATTGGAGAAGGAGTATTGACTAAGTTGTGCAGAAAAAAAACCAAAGCCAGGCAGTTTTTCTTATTTAATGATATTCTTGTATATGGCAATATTGTCAACCAGAAGAAAAAATATAACAAACAGCATATTATTCCCCTGGAAAATGTCACTATTGATTCCATAAAAGATGAGGGAGACTTGAGGAATGGATGGCTTATCAAGACACCAATTAAATCATTTGCAGTTTATGCTGCCACTGCCACTGAGAAATCGGAATGGATGAATCATATAAATAAATGTGTTACTGATTTACTCTCCAAAAGTGGGAAGACACCCAGCAATGAACATGCTGCTGTCTGGGTTCCTGACTCTGAGGCAACTGTATGTGTTGTCAGAAAGCAAAATTTACACCTGTTAATCGTCGTCACCATTGCCGGAAATGCGGTTTTGTTTTCTGTGAACCCTGCTCTGAAAAGAGATTTCTTCTTCCTAGCCAGTCCTCTAAGCCTGTGCGGATATGTGACTTCTGCTACGACCTGCTTTCTACTGGGTACATGGCCTCATGCCAGCCTACTAGATCAGACTCTTACAGTCAGTCATTAAAGTCTCCTTTAGGAGAAACCAAGATGGTGGCATAGGGTAAACACCTAACCTACAGCCTGGCACAACAATTTCAAAAATACAACTAAAAGTCAAAACGGACATCATCCAGAACCACATGAAAGCTGGCTGACTGAAATGCCCACAACTAGAAAGAAAGAGAAAACCACAAGGAAAATCAGAGGAGCCGTAAAAGCCTGAGGTATGGAGACACGGGCGGAGATACGAGCACGCGCGTGTGCGGGGAGGATGGAGCCAGAGAGGACGGGGCGGCTGAGTGCCTGGCTGGCATTCTCTTGCGGGAAGGAGATAAAAGCTCCAGATTGGGCTGAACCCCAGCTCCGACTGCACTGAACCCCAGTTCCGGGCGAGACCCTGGGAAGCCAGGCTCATACTGGGGGAATCTGGGCTGTAAGGCGGAAACGCAGAGGAGCGGCAAAAGGCAGAGCACCGGAGACGCGCACGGGAATGCGCACAGAGGATGGTCTGTTGACTGTGCCGCTGAATTGTCCTGGTGGGAAGGAGACAAAAGCGCCAGACTGCGCTAAGCCCCAGTTCCGACTACAATGAAACCCAGTTCCAGGTGAGAATCTGGGAATCCAGATTCATTGGGGGAGAGACTAGACTGTTTGGCAGCGGGCGAAACTCCAGGGCGCTTTTCTCTCAGAGGTGTTTGCAGGGAGTACAGAGGGACACTGAGACCCAGGAACCTCATAGGGCAGGGCTGACGGGAAGCCAAGGCTGGAGGCTCCACCCTGAAACTCCGCCCCATCCAAGCTGAGCACAGAGGCTTTTACAATTTTGCAAGTCTAGTTGAATAAGGCTGTCTCCCAGTGAAGACACAGCTGATCCTCAGAGCCAATTGGACTGGAGGTCAAATCCTCCCAGTGTACCAACAGCAATCAAGGCTTAACAACACCAAGACTTTGCACTCAGCCCACAAAGGGGTTTACCAAGAGCGACCACCTAGGCAGATTGGGGAAGATGAGCTACCGGGCCCTATAGGTCACTGACCACACAAAGCCACTCCATCAACATAGGGAGGCAACCAAAAGGTGGAGACACCAAAGCAGGTCACGAATAGAAGGGATGAAGGAAAGTAAACTAATGGACAACACAGTGTTCAGAGCCACATTTATAAGGTTGCTTAAGAATCTTCTGGAGGACCAAGATGGCGGCATAGGGCAGACGCCTGATTGTTGCCTACCACAACAATTTTGAAACTACAACTGGAAAACAGAGCAGACACCATCCAGAACAATGGCCGGAGGAATTGCTGAGAAGGAATTGACCGATGGGAGTTTGGATCGGGAAGATGAGGCCCCGCTGGGTCCCGGATCCAGGTGCGCTTGCCCGGCGACTGGTCGCCGCTGCAGACCCGAGTACCGCTGCGGCGACCTTAGACCAGCCCGCCGCCACGCACTGGGTGCACCGGAGCTTCTCCGAACCCGCCGCCCAGCGAGTTCCGCGGCGGCCGCCCCGGATCTTTGAGAAAATGGCCGAAGGAATTGCTGAGAGGGAATTGACCAACAGGAATTGGGATCAAGAAGACGAAGCCTCACTGGGTCCCGGGTCTGGGTGAGGCCGTGCCCCTGGGTCCGGGTGATGCCACGCGCCCCTGGGTCCGAGTGAGGCTGGATCCCGGGACGGGGTGAGGCCGCGCACACCTGCGTCGGGGTGAGGCCACGCGCCCTGGTATAAGTATATTTCTAGTAACACATGATCTCACTCATCTAGGGGAAATGATGAACAACATAGACTGATGAACAAGAACAGACCCTGAAACAAGGAGGCATCGATCGGACTGACGGGCCTCAGAGGGAGGGTAGGGGAGGGTGGGGGTAGTGGGGAGAGATCAACCAAAGGACTTGTGTGCATGCATACGAGCCTAACCAATGGTTAAGGACAACAGCGGGGTGGGGGCATCCATGGGGAGGGACGGGGATGGGAATGGGGGGATGAGGACAAATATGTGACACCTTAATCAATAAGAAATAAAAAGAAAATTTAAAAAAAAAAGGTCTCCTTTAAATGATGTATCTGATGATGACGATGACAGCAGTGACTAAAGACATAATTTGAAATATTTAATTGGGTGTGACTATCTGAGAAATCAGCTTTGCGGAGAATGTAAAATTCTGAACTCTCAATTTTGCTCCAGTCATGCATTTGCCTGATAAACTTTTAACCCATATGCCTCAATATATTCTACAGAAAATAGGTCTTGTTGTAATTACCCCATCCCCACCACTACCACACTCCCCCTACAGCACCCAACTCCCCACTCTCCTACAGGGATAGCCTATTGCAAATATAGCAGATAAAGTTTTGGCTTCTTATTGTTTAATTTTAGATTATTTTCTTGGGAGATTGGGAAAAGGTGTTTATATAACAGATCATGTACTACATTGTTTATTCTATGTTCTGTTATGAGGAAAAACTAAAAGCAAAGAATGATGGAAAAAGGAGTATAATTTGGTTAGTTAGTAATATAAGCTTTTTTTCTAACCATTCTATCTAATGGTTAAGACACCAGTCACAAAAGTACATGATTTAGAAATACTTTGCCTTTTTTATATACCAAGTGGTGCCTTATCATAATAGCACTGTTACATGAAATAAACTTCTACTTTCTCACTTTTTAATTTGCTTTAAAAATACACTGGTGCTCTTTGAATCGAAAAATGTGTGTTTATGAAAGGGTATAATTAGAAAATACTTGTCATCTGACAGCTACAAATAACTAAATTTAGAGGTTCTTCATTCTATATGAATAAGTATTTTTCCATAAAATAGTTATGATTATGTTTTTGTTTTATAGGTACCAAATTATAATTGTCAAAAAATTTAAGTTAATAGGAGGTCTTTTTTAGGAATTTGGTTTGAAATTTATCCAATATAGAATTGTCATGTTGCATTACTTTCTGTTTTTAGTAAGACATTTGTAGGTATAAATTCATTTGCTTTAATATTATTTCTAGAATGAAAATCTTATAATTTCTTGTGATGAGTTAAAATCCTGCCATAGAGCACAGATCTACTTAAGCTAAGATTTGGAAGAAATAATATGTAAGAATGGTCAAGACAGACCAGGTTTGAGTAGACTTCTAGGGAAGTATTGTCTATTTCAGTGTGAAACTATCTTGAATTTACATAGTGTTATATTTTATAAAGTTTTGTAAAGTCCCAAACAATATTTCTATTTTTGTAAGACAATTGTATGTTTAATCTGTTTCTGAAATCATTTTGCCATGTATGGAACTAGAGTAGAAATTGATTTTCTAAATTGTGAACTTTACCGAGTCAGTCTAGATTGCTTTTGAGAAGTGGTAATTTTTCACTCTGCTTTGAGGCAGCCATTAGGTTGAAAGTATATTTGTCATATAAAACTTGATGCATTTGGCACTACTCTCTCCATTTGTACGCTGCAAATAATTAGTCTTTCAAATACGAAAAATCAGTCTAAAAATTGTTTTAAATCCTAAATTCTTTTGTTTTTAAACCTTTAAATCTGGGTATATAGCATATGTTATGAGAGATTTGACTCAGTAACTTGTGTGGAGGATTCTTTGGTTTGGTTAAGGCACTCATTTTACTGTTAAATTGTGAAAGCATTGAGATATGTAGATCTCCCTATAGGAAATGTGAAAGAAAGGCACAGTAATTTTATTTGTTTTAATATCAGATGGACTTTTGTGTCTAAGCAATATATCATATAATCAACATATCTAAAAAGGACCATGAAACCCGAGAAGTGCTAATGGAGACTTACTGGTACCTAGGAGCCTAGCAGAGCCAGGAACTCCTGGAAGTGTTCTGTGATTACATTTGCATTGTCAGCCTCTTGACTTTTCTTTACAATAAAAAATACCTTGCAACTTAAAAAAAAAAAAAAAGAGTGGACTGACAATTCTCAAGGGGAACGGAGGTGTGGGGTGGTGCGAGAAGAGATTGGACAAAAAGCTTACACCTATGCATGAGGACAATGGAGGGGGTAAGCGCATGGGGTGGGGTGGGAATTGAGTGGAAGGGAGTTATGCGGGGGGGGGGGGTGCAACTGTAATAATCTTAACAATAAAGATTTATTTTTTAAAAAAGAAATTTCAGAGTTTATCTCTGAACTCTCCTGAACCTAATAAATGCTAACACCCCATTTTCCCCCATCTACAGTATGTCCACTACATCTTTTGCTCTCTGAGCTTCCTTGTTTAGACATGTTCCTTCCCTTCCCTTCTGCATTCCCATTCTGTCTCCTCCACTACCACTCCCTACTGACTTAAGGAAAAATGAGAATAAGATTCCAACAGCTCCCTTTGGACAAAAGCTACTCTCAGCCAGGTGGGAACCAGAAATTGTTCCCGATTTTCTCTATGGCCCTGTTGGTTCACAAAGAAATTTAACTGTTAGAACATGTACTCCTGGCTATTCTAACATATTCCAATTAATATACTCCTGATTTCTGGGAGCACAGCAACAGAATTACTAAATAAGGTTGTAAGATAACTCCTATAGAGAAGTCTGCCCTCTTTAAGGATGATAGGAAACTGAAATAGGATTTAGAAAAAGTAAACAAATACAAACAAGCATAGGGTTGCTCCAAGTGTGTTTCACCTTCTCACTGATACTTTGGGAGAATTTTAAATTATCATTAAAAGGAAAGCCACTGCTCTAGCCAGTTTGGCTCAGGAGATAGAGTATTGGCCTGCAGACTGAAGGGTCCCAGGTTTGATTCTTTTCAAGGGCACATGCCCAGGTTGTGGGCTCTATCCCCAGTAGGGGGCGTGCAAGAGTCAGCCAATGGATGATTCTCTCTCATCATTGATGTTTCTATCTGTCTCTCCCTCTCCCTTCCTCTCTGAAATCAATAAAAATCTATTTTTTAACAAGGGGGAGGGGAGAAGTCATTAAGTACCCTGCATATACGAAGGCTGCTTTATTTGTTCTTAACCGAGCCCAATTAATTGCTTTCACCATTGGAATAAAGCTTCCCTACCAATGTCTGTTTTTTAATCAAAACCTGTTTCCTTCCAACTAGGCAATGTTATGGAATATCTATATATATGGATTGCTTATCAAATCTTCCCCAATTCACCTGTTAAACGAATGGAGGTTTTGTATTTTTAATGAATAAGTGAGGCTTACATATGCTTTTTCCAGAATAGTTATATATTTAGAATAAGTGAACGAGATACTGAAACAAAAGGGAAATTAGAGATTTTAAAGGAACCTTCCAGGAGGAAACTAAGCTTGAGACTGACCAAATGTTTGCTAATCAGCTTTTCTTCATTATTATCTTCCTGGAGAGCCTGGGAGATGGCTTCACAGGGTACCCATCCTACTCAGAATGGTCCCAAACAGCCCAGACACGGGCAGAAATGCCTGTAACACTTGGCTTGCTCTTATGTCTCTATATGTTATAGTTTACAAAAAAGCGAAGTTTTTTTATCTATTGCATGACAATCAAAACTGTAACCATGACACTTTGTTTTGTCATTCATAGATAGTTATTGTTTTAGTCTAATAAATTTTCAAATATGTTACATCTTTAGAAAAATCCATAAAAAGGACTCTGACTTACTCTAAATTACAGGTTTCTAAGCAGGTCACATCTTTGAACTGAATGAAGAAGTATAGAATTCTAAGGAATAACTGAATTCATGAAAATACTGGCAAATAATCAGGATAAACAAAAAAAATGGGTATGGAACTTAATGAAGTGAAGATGATTATTGTTGTTATGACTCTGTTTAAAATACTGCTGATTTTTAAATCTTTTTGTTTTCCAAATATAAGGGAAACTAAAAGAAGACCTTCTACATTACTATAAATGACTCTCTAAGAAGGTTATAGGCCTGATAAATTTGTGACATTCATTTCACAGTACTCCCAAGAGAAAAAGACTTTAAAGACCAAAACTTACAACCAGGGGATTTTTATTTAATGATAAATAAATTAATTAAAGGCTCTCTCCAACATGTTAAAAGGGACATTACCTTATCAGAGGCCTAGCCACAAATGGACATCTGTCTCTGACACTGGCCTCCATCCACCATGGAGATTGAAGGCTTTTCAAGGATGAGGAACCACTGGTCATGGGGGCTGACAGCTAGCCTAAGAAGTCAACAAGGCCTGAATGCTCACAAATTACTGCGGCTCAAACCTTGTTCTTCTATCTCCTACATGTTATTGATTGAATGTACATCAACTGAATTTTATATTGTTATTACCCTCCTATGGTTTCCTAATGGAAACAATATCTGTCTCCCCAGGCCTCTCCCTTATTACACATGAAAAGTTTAATTTGGATACCTGCTAATTTTTCCCACCTACTAGACAATGACATCCATTTGATTAATTATGATAACGAAAGAATAGAGAGTCTTAATTCATCTGGCCAAACATATCATAAGTAAAAGGGACAGTGGATGAAGGAGGAAAACCTATACTTAGCTTAATGAACAATTATGATAATACATGCAAAGGGTTTTTGGGTTGGCTGGGATGATTATTCTCCTCAGTCTAGAATTAGACATTTTCTATTCCTAAACATTGTTACTGCTTTAAGGCTGTTGCTTTTGTTCCTGGTTGTAAATGTTATACTAGATGCATAATACCAAAACTTAATACAAGCAGCAAAAGTACTCTGCTCATGGTAGCTCAAAATTTAAAATTGATCCAGAATATTTTGTAACAAGTACATATAGGATCTCATGTCCTCCCATTCATCTGCCTTTTATTTTGAATAATAATAAAAACTCCACCTTGAATGCCATTTAAGTTTATTTAAGGTCTTGCCTCATCCCCAATGATCCATTGTTCAGCAAGAAAAAGCACAAACACTGATAAACAATGCATAATGTATATTGATTTGTGAACAAAAGGAGGATGTGTGGTCGAAAAAAGGAGCCACATGCTAACCTGACTAGGTCAGGGAAGTCCTGTGTGAAGGCCTTGCAAACTAAGACACCTTAAGTAACTACAAAGGATGGTCTGAAATTAAAACACTAACTCAAAGGAGCTTTCGGTGGGTAGTCATGGCGTAGTCTGGCATCTTCCCAGACAAAGGTCAATCTTTACCTTACCAGAGTCTATGTACTGCCTTTTGGCATCTATGATAACATAGTTTTGGATTATCAAAGAAATCTTCCTTATTTTGGACAACTCATGCACAGGCACCACTAGGTGCCCTGCGGAGACCACAAATCCCTTCATTGTTATTCAGTTCATTGTTGACTTGAAGCTATCCTACATCCACCTATGGAAAAGAAGTATGTGCTTATCATTTTACCGTTTATCCAATCACAGAATTTCCACACTTTGCTTTCCCTTCTCTCCTTAATCTATCACCAATGGAGTTCATGTAACCCACATAAGTCTGCACGTTGCTTGTATTGTTTAAAATAAGGTGCAACATTGTCATTCTCCCGTGCGTTCTCTCAACCCATTGAGATTTTGTTCCCTGGCAATTGTCGACACATTGGCTCAAATAAACACACAAAATTTTTTCACAGCTCTGAATGTTTTTTTACATTGATAAGAGAAAAGGTTCTTGGCAGGAAAAGTAGAACTGGAGGTGAGGAATATGAAACACATTAGTATCTTAGATCATTTTCTTAGCAGGGGACAGACAGCACATGCTTTATTAACAGTGTCACCCGTGTGATTTCTGACAAAACATCCCAATGTAAGATGAGACACAGAGGCTTTTCCTGGGGTGGAGAATCTGGATATTAGGGCATGTAGTGCGTTCTGGTCTTGGCAACAGGTTATAAGGCCCAGGTCCCACAGCAATGAAGATCTAGATCGCCGTGATAAGCCATCCCTGTCCTGGTACAATGTGCAACCCAGGGAGGCCCCAGCTCCTGACAAAGAGGAGATGGGGACGCAGATTCCTTTGGAAACTGGACACTAGGAGGGATCTCAGGGGAGTAGCAGGGAGCCTTCTGGAACCCAGGTCCTGGTGACTCCCAGGGGTTCAGGAGTCTGGGTCAACTCGGCACTATACTCACCTTGCCGCCATGCTGCACTCTGGAGGAGGTATGGGGCACCTGTGCCTCCTGCAGGGGCATGGAGTTTAGGACCCCATCTGTCGGCTCCGGTCCATTCTCCTGTGCGGAGCTCTGTAAAGACAGTTCCCAGTCACCAGGGGGAAGCCTCAGAGCCCTGTTTTGCTGGTTCTGTGACCCCTGTGAACCTCCACTCCAGACACACACACACAGTGTGTTCTGTTGAGACCTCAACTGGTGAGAAAAAGGTGTTACAGGCTAAGGGTTAGGACTCCCATTGGCACAGATAAGGGATCCCTCTGGAAGCCCATCTCCAACTACCTGCCCTTCCCTGGGGTGTGATCACAGCAGGACCTCTAGGTTATCCACTGCCCCAAAGGCTGTTCCTGTCCTGGGGTTCTCCCTTCAGGTCCTCCTCCCACCAAATGAACGGAACTCATGTGGGCTGCACAGGGCTGGCCCACAGAGGAGGCTGGCCTGGTGTGAATGGGTCTGACCCAGGCCACCTCTCTTACCTGATGGGATCTTCTTGAAAACGGCCAGAGATGTCGGGCACGAGTGTTGAACCGTCTACAGAGTCTGGAACAACTCTCACTGCAGGGTCTCCGGGAACCAGAGCCCCGATAACTGGGAACACAACACGAGAACATCTTGAACTGTCAACCGTCTCTTGCCAAGTGAGTGGCGGTTGGGCAGTTGTTAGAAAGTGGGTGCCTGGTTACGGGGGTTCCAAGTTCTATTAGGAAGTGACCTCACTTCCTGGGATTGCCCCCTCCACCTCCCCTCACCTAATAATAGCTATAGATAGTCCTGTGGGCTGCTGATAGCTCACCCACCTTCTCCATGGAATACCAACAGTGCACACAGTGACACCATCACACCCCTCTCTACAGCCCCTAGAAGGTCTGGCTGCAGCCAGGGCCCCAGATTTGAGGAGACAGACCAGGGCTCAGACTCAACCCCTCACACTTACCTCTTCTTGATCCTGGATAAGTCACTGTACCTGTCAGGGCCTGTCTCTCCCCTGCCTGCACAATTGGTTATTCAAGCATGTGCTTCTTAGCAATGTTCAGGCTCACGAGGGGGAGTAGCTGTGAAGTAGGAGGAGGAATGCCACAAAGCAAACGTGCCTCCAAACGCTTTTTTCTTCCTCAGTGTCTGCTTTTCTTCTGTGCGCACACACACACACATAAGAGCTGGTGGTAGGTTGTATTGTGTTACCAGAGCCCTGAATCTCAGTGGTTTACGGCAGCAAAGGTTAATTTCATAGACATGTGACTTCAATGATCTGGTGGATCTAAAAAGAATTCCTGTCTTTTGCATTGTTCATTGTTTTTCTTCTTGTAAGGATATGAGTAGGGACTTTCAAGCTGTTATATGTCAGAGTAGAAACCAGAAGTCAATGTTTTATTTGACAATGGCCTATGGTGGACATGACTTCCATTTCCTCCTTTCAAACAGCTGCCAATTTCCACATCCAGCTGGTTCTGGGGTGTGTGGTTCAGGGCCCCAGAGTGGAGGTATCAGCACATTTCTCTGGCCAGACCACCGTGATGATGGTTGTATGTGGACATGTGACTTCAGTGAGTTTAAGAAGGTTCTTTATACAAGTGACCAGACGGAAAATTCTGGATGTTTTCAATTAAATTAGAACAGCCAGTGAGTGAGAGAAAAAGACAGAGCTGTTCGCCATTAATAGTTGGGAGCCTGTGGATAGGAGGGTCTTGGGTTTGATTCCAGTCAAGGGTACATACCTCAGTTGCAGGCTAGATCCTTGGCCCTGGTCTGAGCAAGCGAAGTAGGTAGCCAATCAATGTCTCTCTTTCTCACATCGATGTTTCTCTCTCTCTGTCTTCCTCCCTCCCTCCCACTCTCTCTAAAAAAGAGGAAACTTATCCTTCGGTGAGAATTAACTAAAAAAATTGTAGTGAGAAGAATGGCACTGCCACTTGCAATAAAACCTCAGGCATCTTAGCTGAGTTCACTAAGGCTTGTTCTTTTCACGAGAAAGATGAGTTGCAAGAATAAAATTGAGTAATAAAGTGCTTAACATAACGACTTGGCATGTGGAGGGCACTCAATATATATTGCCCATTACTATTATAAATACACTAGAGGCCCGATGCACAAAATTCATGCAAGGAGCATGGCTCTCGCAGCTGCTCACAGCACCGGCTGGCCCTGGCAGACCAGGCTTCATCTGGAATGTCATCCAGACTGTTCGGTCTAATTAGCATATTAGCTCTTTATTATATAGGATATGTATGCAAACAACCATTAGGTGGAAATACAAAGTGTGACATCAACAAAATAATCTAAAGCAGTAAGATGTTATCGGGAATTGCCCAGGGCCTTCTAATGCTCTATTTCTCCATTTAATCATAAGTGCACGGACTTACTAATTTCTGCATAGAAAGATAAAATATTGCAAAGGCACATATTCTCCTGAATTCATCTAAAATTTACTTATTTGAAGTAAAAATGATAGCAGGATTTTAGGGAAACAAAAAATATTCTAAATTTTATCTAAAAATAAATATGCAAACAAATTAGGAAACAGATGAAAAGAATATAAGAAGGGGACTTGCTCTGTCAAAGAGACAGGATTCTCAAGCAGTGCGGAACGAGTGCTGGAGTGAGCAGGCCACGGGAGCTGGGCACTGACATCAGGAACAGGGCCGAGCACACGTGGGACTGAGTGGATTATTATGGAGGCCCTTTGGCAGTAAATAGCACTGGGACATCTGCTCAGTTATTGAGGGGAAAACTTTATTTATTTTTTAAAAATACATTTTATTGATTTTTTTACAGGGAGGAAGGGAGAGGGATAAAGAGTTAGAAACATCGATCAGCTACCTCCTGCACAACCCCTAATGGGGATGTGCTCTTGACTGGAATCAAACCTGGAACCCTTCAGTCCACAGGCCAATGCTCTATCCACTGAGACAAACCAGTTAGGGGGTTGAGGGGAAAACTTTAGATCAATATTTCAGATCTTACAGAAACATTTAAATGTATTTTAATTTAATACATTTTAATGTGTCTTTTTCCTTTTGAAAATCTAATGTAGGTGGAATGAAAATTTTAAAAATAAAAAATGAGAGGATATAAATAGACTCTATTTAATTCCATAACATAGAGATAGAGAACACTTTCCACATGTTGATGTCTTTTTGGGTGAGATGTAAAGGAGAAAAAAGGTCAGTCCTATGAAGTCCTAAGCAAAGAGCCTTGCAGACAGAGAGGTGTGTGTGCAAAGACCCTGAGGTGGGGAAGAGCTCACTGGGTTGAAGGAATGAAATAGGGCCAGTGTGGCTGGAGGAAAGAGGAGAGTGAGAGACAGGAAGTTGTTCAGGCCAACGGGGTGCAGAACCTGCAGAGTCTTGTTCAGGCTGTAAAATGTATTCCAAGTGCAATGAGGCCTTTTAGAGGATTTTAAATGAAAGATATTTAGCAACTATCTTTCTGTTTGTATTTGACAATAGTACTTAAATAATCAGATATGGCTGTTGCATTTTTCATCAGATGCTTTTTCAGTGCCTATCACTTTTTATTAACTTTTATTAAGATATGTTTTTAAATTTTAGAATATTCATTCCTAGTTTTAATTTTCTAAAAAACCTACAGCATCTGAGAAATTTATTTTTTTCTTTTTAATTTAAGTATAGTTGATATACAATCTGATATGGTTACTAGTGGCCCAGTGCACAAAATTTGTGCACGGGAGGGCATGGTGGGGTTGTGTCCCTCAGCCCGGCCTGCACCCTTTCCATTCTGGGACTCCTCTGGGGATGTTCAACTGTGGGATTGGGCCTAAACCAGAGTCAGACATCCCTCTCACAATCCGGGACTGCTGGCTCCTAACTGTTCACCTGCCTGTCTGCTGGATTGCCCCTAACCACTGAGCCTGCTGGCCTGCTCGCCCCCAACTGCCCCCCCCTTCCAGCCTGCTTGCCACCAACTGCCACACCCCCTGCCAGCCTGCTCGCCACCAACTGCCACCGCTCCATGGTCTGCTCACCCCCAACTGCCCCCCGCCCCCCCGCTGACCTGCCTGCCCCCAACTTCACACACACACACACACACACACACACACACACACACACACACACACCCGCAGGCCTGATCGCCCCTAACTGCCTCCGCCTTGGACCTGCCACCATGGCTTTGTCAGGATGGATGTCCAGAAGGTCTCCTGGTCTGATTAGCATATTACCCTTTTATTAATATAGCTATTGTTTCAGGTCTATGATACAGTAATTTGACCATTTTATCACCTCACCAATTCTTATAATCAATCTGTCACCATGCAAATTTATCACAATATTATTGACTATATTTCCCTTCCACTTTTCACCCATCCCCCACACTGTCCTTCTGGTAACTATTCCTTTTTCCCCTTTTTTTTTAAATGAGTCTGTGTTTTGTTTTGTTTTTAGAGTCCACATATTAATAAAAGTCTATGGTAATTGTTTTTTGCCTCCTGAGTTAGTTCACTTAGTATAATACTCTCTAGACCCACCCATGTTGTTACAAATGGTAAGATTCCCTTCTTCTTTATGGTCCAGTAATATTCCATTGTACATATGCACCACATCATCTTCATCCATTCATCTGTTGATGGATACCTAGGTTACTCCCATATCTCGGCTATTGCAAATAATGATGCAGTGAACATAGGGGTAGAGCTTTGAGAAGCCTCCTAATATTAAACCATACTTGTGTTCCAGTATAAACTAATGAAGTAAATATGCTAATGTTTTATGTAGGCTTTTGTAGTCATATTTATTAATAAGTTGGTCCACAGCTGGTTTTTTGTATGTGCCAAACTTACTTTTTATTATGATATCTGTTGCATTAACTTCCATACTAAATTTGCTGTCACATGTGTTTATTTTATACTATTTGGATTTTGTTGAATTTTCTTTAATATCCTGAAGTATAAAATGTAAAGGAAGTAAAAATCACTTCACATCCTGTTTACATTTTCTTGAAAATTCTTCCCATTTTGTTTTCTTACTAAATTATTTTTATTCACTCATTGTGCTGGTGAGCATACTCTGTAAATATTTTCATCATTTTTAATGGATGCATGCTATTACATTTCATGATTGCATCAGATATAGTTTTAATCAATATTGTGATGATAATATTTCATTTTTTCCTGTTTTACCTATTACATAAAATGCACCAGTAAATGTCTCTGTACATCTTTTTTGGGTACATTTCTAGGTACATTCACAAGGAAACACACTTCATTTTTATACATATTGCCAGAGTGTCGCTCTGGAGTGCCTCAGAGCAGCATGCCATTGGGTAAAGCCAGCATCCACTCTATTCTGTTCACTGGAATTTTGTCTCTCAGGGCAAGACAGTGAAACAAAGGCACCAACTCAACAAACTCTTTGAAGGCCCACTGACAAATGCATTTGCAAAACATGTCATGTGCTTCTCTACGCACTTGAAGAAAAATGTCAAGGGGAATCTCGGGGTCTTTGATCCCAGTCAAAGATTCAAGTGATCACTTTTGATCCACAGGCATTTATTAATACCTTATGGGTGTCTACTCCTGCCCTGGGCACCTGGGCTCAGAGCTACCAGACATGGTAGAAGTTTAGTCCCCAGATCTCCTGGGACCAGGTCATAAACTTGTGCAAAGCGGAAATATCAAGACATGTTAACCTGGTTTATCTCTGACCCCAGAGATAAGACCTGGCTCCATGGAGTCTCCAGGGAAAGGAGGAACTAGGCTGAGAGGGAGCATCAGGAGCGCCCACCAGGTCAGGCATGAGACTGCCTCAGTGCTCCCATCTGTGTCCTCACTAATGCGGCTCCAGGGAGGATCTACTTCCTCCTTCCTCTAGGTTCCTTGACTCAGATGCTGCATTAATCACTAGGAAGGTCTCTGCCATCCATCCAGGTCAACCCACTTAGTGGGTAAAAGTTGGATTATTTGGAAGGTCTCTCAGAAAACCTGTTCCCCTTCCCAGACATGGGTCTCCAAAGGGCGAAGGAAAATAATGGATAAGGAGGTGGGTGGTTGTTGTTTTGATTTTTGTTTTCTTGGTTCAGGGCTCCATAAATCATATGCCTCAATTCATGACACCTCGTCACCACCATTCCTTGCAAGATATCTTCTTAATATTATTGTCTCTTATTACATCGAATCTCCATTCCCTTCTTCTCCCTGCATAAAGGTAGCCACTGAAAAATAGATATGTGCACTTGAATAATTCATGTCTTTGTATGCTTGTGTGTTTTATATACACACAATGTTGTGCTGTAAACTCCAAAGTGTTTCTTACTTACTGTGCTAACACTATAATTTTTATGATCCACTTTGCTTGCTGTGTGGATACTCAAAACCCTGCTTCTTTTATCTTTTTCCAAACCATTCTCTCTACACACAGATGAATTTTCTTACTCTAAATCAAACCCTATCAATTTCTTGCTCAAAGCATTTAAAGAACTTCCCATTACCATTAAAAGATAAAAAGGAAACTAGCCTATGAGGTCTACTTGTCAGCTCCTACATACATCTCCAGCCTCAACCAGTGTCCTCTTTCCTCTGCTCCCCACACTTCAGCCATACTGGCTTTTACTCAGTTTGTGGAATTCACAAATGTCTTCATCTCAGCGCCTTTGCCTTCTCCCCCTCGCCCACCTCATCTCTTGGAAAGGCTTCCTCTTTCTCAGCCTTCAAGCCTCTCCTAACTGTGGACAATGGTGCAGCCCTTTTGGGGAGACTTTGGCAATTTTAGTCATCTTGGGCCAAGCTCCCTGGAAGCAGTGACTTCTGGGAACTGGGACAGAGTTTAGTGAAGGAGTGACCTCAGAAGGAGAAGATGGAGGGAGGGAGCAGAGATGTGGACTCAGCACATTATGTTCAGCCTGGTCTTGAGAGGGGATCTGGAACAGGAATTGTACCCATTGAGTGAGTCCCATTGGAGGTAAGGAACCAGGCTTGTCTACCCAGTGCCAGTCATCACTGGCCTCTGGCTGAGCCTACATCCCAGGGCAGTGGAGAGGAAGTGCCTACCCCTTCTGGACAGGGAAAGGGCTGTCAGGAGCCATGAGCAGCCAACATCCACAGCAGCTGTGAGGCGGGGTTGGCTGAACCAGTGAAGTTGCACCCACTAGTAAAGCCTAAGGTGTGCATGGCCTTCCTGCTAGAAATTCATTCTTAGCATCATACTCTAGAGAACCTTCATTCACGTGCCCATGAAGAAGGATACAAGAAGTCATTTCAGCATTGTTTATGATGGTGGAAAACTAGAGATAACCTAAATGTCCTTCAACAGGAGAATAAAGTAATCATAGTAAATACCTATTAAAGCGGTAAAAGTAATGGACTGGAGTATGTGTATCAACATGTACAAATCTCATAAAGCATGATTTGAGTGAAAAATCAAGACTAAATATAACTGTGGACACAACTTTCGAGTAAAATTATAGAAACCTACTTAAGGACAAGCACAAAGTGGATGATAGTAAGTAGCTCTAGGGAAGGAAAAACTGGGATGAAATCAGGAGTTCAACTGTCTCCCAACTGACACCCTAATGTTCTATTTAAAGACACACATGAATGGCAGCATTTTAAGATTCAGTAGTAACACCAGTCATAATTTATTCTACATATATTTTATTCTTTTACATTTAATGCATAATATTCACACTTTAAATATTACAAAAACTATTTATGTGGCTATATGTACACCTATAGTGATACTTTTTGTTTTTCCTATGTTATCATTTTCCTTGCAAATGACAACAGAAGAAAGTACACAGACAATCCATTCTCTTTTTTAGGCTCCATCACAGCACTTTGCCACGTTTCATCATGTCACATGAGTTTGTTAGCCATGCTGTTCATATACAATACCATTAACATTGCAGGAGGATGTTTATGTCAGGGGGAAAATGCTCATAAAAAGGTTAATGTTTCTGAGATGGAATGGACAGGATAAGGTTTGGGGACACACTTACCCAGCTGTCTCTTTGCTATCTATCCTAGCAAATATTTCCAGTGGTCCATTCCCACCCAGTGATGCTGACCTGAAGAACCAGGTTCATGCTCTTAGACTCTGAGGGGCTATATTTTGACACAGAAGGCCTACTTTTCCCCGTGTGTCCCAGCCAAGAAAATGTTATTCAAAAAGTAATCAGTTCAAGCTTGAGAATGAGAGGCCTATGTTATAGGTTCTCCTACGGTGATTCTTCATGCCCTTTGGACTTAGCACAATTATATATGTGAATATTCAAATATCTAAAAGCATATTTAATTTTAATTTTGCTAAGTACTTATAGATGGTCTCCTGGATGCCTGAACTAGTTTACAGTCCCATCAGTCCATGATGTTTCCATTTGTCCCATAGCCTCACAAACACTTCGCATCATCACACTCTCATCTGTCATGCAGATTGGTGTAAAGAGCGCCTCATTACTTCTCTGACTACAAGTGCAATTTAACGTCTCTTCATAGCTTGTTAACATTTTGCATTTCCCTTTATGAAATTTCCTTTTCAGATACTCTACCCATTTTTTATGTGACAGACGTTTCTTACAAACTCTAGATATTAATCCTAACATGGGATTTCAGAGAAAGCTTGCAAGTTTTAAGACAGAGCTCCTATAGACATTTGTGCTCAGGTTTTTGAGTGGATGAAATTTTCGATTTCTCTGAGCTTGGCCTTGATGGTTCTGAGAAGGTTGTCATCCTCCTCCCTGTCAGGGCTACTGTTGCTGGTTCTCAGCATGTCAGACAGAAGGTGCAGGTCCTCCTCCACTCAGGGACATGATTTGCAGGGTCCTCCTCTGAGTGTAGGACCTCCTCTGATACTTAGGCCCTGCTCAGCCAAGCCATGACTTTCTGATTTAAGTTTGGATGCCTAGTCATGGACATGGTTGTGACTTTCAATAGTCGCTGCTTCCTGGGCTCCCCCATGTCAAAGTCATCCTGGTCTGGGTCCTACCCATGGGCGGCATCTTCACTGGCCTCCTGTTCTGAGAAGCTCTCATACTCCTCCTTAGAGTAGTGATTTGTGGACTTGGCCTTGGGCCGGCCTGCATGGCACTGTCCTCATGCTAGTCATGGCAAAGGTACAGACCCAGGAGACCTTGGGGTTGGGGCTGCTGTGGGCCACCGTGTTCCAAGCACTGTCGCTGGGCTGATTGATGCCTGGGGCTCATGTGTTCTCTCACACTTTGGCCAGATTTGCAGGCTACTGTTGGCTCCGGGCCCTGTGGATGCTCCCCATCTTTGTCTGTGAGCTGGAGTGTGCCAAGCCTTCAAAGAACAGCCTGAGCTTCGGCTTGGGGGTGCTGAGGGTGCTGTTATCATCCTCCATGTTTGGGTCACTGTTGCTGGAGTTTTCTATAGGGTCATATAGAAGGTCTAGATCCTCCTCGAACTTGGGGACATGCGCGAGTCCACAACCTCCTCTGACACTTTGAACTTGCCCAGCCATGCCACAACTTTCTCCTTGATATTTTCTGGCATGGTAATGGACGTCTTTCCTAGTACCCATGGCCTCTGCTTGTTGGGCATCCCCATGTCAGTGCCCTTCTCAGCCTGGTCTAACCCATTGGTGGCATTGTAGCTGGCCTGTTGTTCAGAGGAGAAGCTCTGATATACCACATTGGAGTAGTTAACCCTTGACTTGGCCTTGCATCTGCCCTGTATGGCACTGTCCTCCTGGAGGATGGGCTGGCTGGACAGGAAGCAGATCCAGATCTTGGCCACTTTGGCAGAAGCCTCGTTGATGCTGCTGCAGAGGCACAGCCCGTGGCCACCCTTCAGGGGTTGCTGCCTGACCTCGGCCTTGTGGATGGCGCCCGCAGGGAGTGTCTTGTAGCTACAGATGATCTGGTTCTTAAAGTGATTGCTGTAGTGCACAGGACCTGTAGCTTGTTGCCTTCTCTCTTGAGGAAATTGGGGTCTTGCAGTGAAGTCAGCCCCAAGTCTGTTTCCAGTTGTCCACTGGGGAACAGCACACTCCCATAGGATGTGCTTGTAGCCCTGCATCTTCATGGTGATCACCATTGATATGAGGTTGGAGCCCTGCATCTTCATGGCAATCACCATGGAGATGAGGTCCTTCTCCAGCTCTTTGAAGACCACCATCTTCACTAAGGTCAGATTTCACAACCTGGGCACGAATCTGAGGTTGGGGCTCTCAAACTCCCAGGTAACAAACAGGTTCATGGGCATTGGTGTGTTGAGCCTGGGCACAGGGGTGGGGGTGCAGAGGGTTGTGGAGACCAGTACTGTGGGCATCAAAGAAGCTGCAGCTGCTTGCCCCATACAAGTCCTTTCTGTATTCTGGGGTGATAGTTTCTCTTCCCTTGTTGGGACAGAGGAGAGACATTCTGTCAGGGGCAGCTGATGACCTGCCAGGTGGTTTGGGGGCTGTAGTTCAGACCGAACCCCTAAGTACTCAGTGATTGTTGTCAGGAGGTAGGACACGAGTGATCCAAGGACAACGTGTGCAAAAAGGGACCCCATGCTCTCTGACTAGCTCAGGGAAGGCCTGTGTGGTGTTCTTGCAAACTCAGAGACCTAAAGTTATTACAAAGGATGTTCTGAAATGAAAACTTGTAGCTAAATGCAGTTTATGGTGGGTAGTCATGTCCTAGGCTGGCATCTTCCCTGACTAAGGTCAATCTCTATCTTAACTGAGCCTGTCTATTGTCTTTTGGCATCTACAATAATATATCTTTGGAAGGTCAAAGGAATTTCCTTTTTTCCGGACCCCTCAACGCATAGGCAATGCTCTGTGGAGACCACAAATGCCCTCATTGTACCCGAGTTAATTGTTGACTTGTAACTCTCCTATATCCACCTGTGTAAAAGAAGTATGCCTGTGTCATTTTAATGTTTATCCAGTCACATAGGATTCCCCACTTTGATTTCTCTGGGACCCTAATGTATCACCACTGGATTTCATGTTACCAACACACATCTCCTGCTTTGATGTAATGTAGAATATAAGGTGCACAACCGCCATTCTCCAGAGCATTATCTCAATCCACTGAGATTTTCTTCCCACCAATTATTGACAGCTGGACTTAAATAAACTCACAAAAATTCTTCACAATTTTGAGTGTTTCTTACTTTGACATTTACTTGGCATAGTGGGGCAGGATTCCAAAGAACCCGCTCCACCGCCCTCCCGGACCAAACTGTGGACCCAGTGCTAGGATTGAACAAAAAACCCATTGAACCCACTGGCTCCCCACCCATCAGGTGAACCTGGGTGAATTGTGTCTTAGACCAAGGACTTTCCCTTGCTGGTGGTAGAGGGTTTGATTTATTTGAGCTGTATTTTAAATACTCCAGATGTAACTAAGATTAAGGGTTGAGGGAATTTAGGCTTAGACAAGACAAGAGGAACAATGGATGCCTGGTTTTATATTGTGGCTTTCCAATTGGAATTGCTTTCTGAGAATCTGAGAAAAATTAACCTTTGCTGTATAAATTAAAGTTGAACTTGATCAGCTCCAAAAATACAGGCGCATGTCCTCTCTCCAGCCTGAATATCTGGTATTCTTAGGTGACTAAGAATCTCTGTTGAGGTGTCAGGTCTTTCCTCATGATGTGCAGGGGGCCCAAAGCCAAAATTTCAACTCAAGTGTAATTAAAGTGACTGGTTCTGGTGGGGGAGCAACCATAAATTTTGGTCAACTAGTTCCCTGAACTCTCTGGTTGTTTTAGACAGCAGGGAGATAAACCAAGGCACATAAGAGGATTGAATGTTAAGGGGTGAGAGCCTCATGAAGCTCAACCATAAGCAATAATTGTTGACCAAGTACATTATATTACAATCCTAGAAAATTTGCTCAGATTCTACAGATATCAGAAAAAACAAACAAACAAAACTACAACAATAACAACAACAACACACACAAACACACGCAGAAATACAAAAGAACTAGATCAAAACACACCTAAAATTAACATGGGATTGTGCCTCCAAGGCCAGGACTTGCCAGATCCCAGCCCTCATTAATGCTCCTGACAGGAAGGTTTTACTTGCAAGTGCTTTACAGAAATGGGAAGATTTAACTAGAAAATATCCTCCTAAAAATGGCCAAAATGCAGTTTTATTTCTGTGCCTAAATTAATTTTTGGCATGCAATAAAAATTAGAAAAATGCCAGGTCTAACATTAAACTGAATGAATTAATGGAAGCATATCTTGATTTGGAAATGAGTAGATTCTAAGGAGAAGCACAAAAAAATTAAGGAATTAGAAACTGTCTCTGAACTCCTCCGAAGCTAATGAATGCCAACACCCCATCTTCCCCCTTTTCTAGCTCCCCACTATATCCTTCGCCCTTTCCCTACGTTCTTCCTTCCCCTTCAGTCCCCTCCACTACCACTCCCTACTGACTTAAGGAATAATGAGAATAGGAATTCCAACAGCTCCCTTTGGAGAAAAGCTTGTCTCAGTAAGAGAGGAACCAGCAATTGTTCCTGATTTTCTCAATGACCCTGATGGGTTCACAAAGGCATTTAACTGTTAGAACATGTAATCCTGGCTATTCTAACCGATTCCAATTAATATAGCTAATGGTTTCTGCCAGCAAATGCAACACAATTTCTAAATAAGGTTTGCAAGAAAATTCCTGTAGAGAAGTCTGTCCACTGTTAGAATCATAGGAAACTGAAATAGGATGTAGTAAAAGGGGGGAAAAACCCACAAAACAACCATAGGGTTGACCCAAGGGTGTTTCCCCTTCTCACTGATAGTTTGGGAGAAGTTGAAATAATCATAGAAAGGGAAGCCACTGAGACCCCTGTAGATACTGGGGCTACTTTATTTGTTCCTAACCACATCCAACTAAGAGGAATTTTCATTTTATTTTATTTTATTTGCATTGTTTAAAGTATTACGTATATTTCTGTTTCCTACCATGGACCCCTCCCCAGCCACTCCCACCCCCTAGCACATGTTCCCACCCACCTCATTGTCCCTGTTCATTGGTCAGAGTAAAGCTTCTGTGCAAATGGCAGGAATATTTACCCAATGTCTGTTTTTAATCAAAACCTGTTTCCAACTAGGGAATGTTATAGCAATATTAGCAAACATATATCTTTGCTAATAAAATCTGCCCCAATTCAACTGATAGGGAGAAGCGTTTGTTTGTTTGTTAATTTGTTTTATGAAATCAGTGATACCCACACATGCTTTATCCAGAAGCGTGTTTAGAAATAAATGAACAAGATACCGAACCCAACAGAGCCTCAGATGAACCCAGCGGTGTGTCCTCCAAGTTGGGGTCCTGGCTGCACCCAGGTTTCCTCAGGGGCTCTGGAAATGGATCTGCTGGTGGAATCATGCACAGACATGGAGAGGAATGGGGGAAATGGTGAGCATTCAGCAGGCAAGATGGGTATTTGGCCAACAATTGTCTGAAAAGGAGCCCAGAGTTGGAACCACATTCATGCACCTCTGTCCAGTACCCACCCAGGGTGGAGGGAGCTAGGCCCCTTTGTTCTGACCTCAGGCTTATGCAGTTCGGAACCCAACCCTCAATGGAAAATGGGGAAACTGATGTCCATAGAGTGGCAGATGTCACCCAATGTCCATGACCTTCAGAGCCCAGAGTTCAGGAATGTTCAGACCTTCCAGGCCAAGGCTGCAATCTCTCCAACAGAGTTGGTCTGGACATTAGAAATCTTGACATACTGGGAAGTTCCTTCCAGTTCCTCTGTATCTGGGGGCTGGGGTAGGAGGGAAGGGGGGTGCTTTGTTCTGGGATCCACAAAGAGCACTAGCTGTTTTGTTTGTTTGCTTGTTTGTTTTTTACTAAGAGGAATTTTTATCTTTTTATTGTTTAAAGTATTACATATGTTTCCATTTTCTCACATGGACCCCTGCTCAGCCACTCCCACCCCCTAGCACATGCTCCCATACCCCCAGTGTCTGTGTCCATTGGTTATGCCTATATGCATGCATACAAATCCTTTGGTTGAACTCTTACTTTCCCCACCACTCTCCCCTGCCTTCCCATTGAGATGTGAAGATCGGTTCAATGCTTCTCTGTCTCTGGATCTATTTTTGTTTATCAGTTTATGTTGTTCATTATATTCCACAAATGAGTGTGATCATGTGATATTTATCTTTCTCTGACTGGCTTATTTCGCTTAGCATAATGCTCGCCATGTCCATCCAAGCTGTTGTGAATGGTAAGAGTTCTTTCTTTTTTCACAGCAGCACAGTATTCCATTGTACAGATGTAACACAGTTTTTTAATCCACTCATCTGCTGATGGGCACTTAGACTGTTTCCAAATCTTAGATATTGTGCTGTATGTACATAGGGGTGCATATATCATTTCTGATTGGTTTTTCTGATTTCTTGGGATATATTCCTAGAAGTGGAATTACTGAGTCAAATGGCAGTTCCATTTTTAATTTTTTGAACAAACTACATACTGTTTTCCACATTGGCTGCACCAGTCTGTGTTCCCACCAGCAGTGCACAAGGGTTCCTTTTTCCTCCACATCCTCACCAGCATTTGTCCTTTCTTGATTTGTTGATGATAGCCACTCTGACAGGTGTGATGGTATCTCATTGTGTTTTTTTAAAATATATTTTTATTGATTTCAGAGAGGAATAGAAACATCAATGATGAGAGGATCATTGATTGGTTGCCTCCTGCACATGCTCTATTGGGGATCGATCCCCCAACCTGGGCATGTGCCCTTGACTGGAATCAAACCCTGGACTTTTCAGTCCGCAGGCCGACACTCTACTCACTGAGCCAAACTGGCTAGGGCCCTCATTGTTGTTTTAATTTGCATCTCTTCGATAATTAGTGGCTTTGAGCATGTTTTCATAAGGCCAAGAGACATATGAAAACAGAATTTTTTTTCTTGTGACTAATAAAAAGAATTTTATTAAACTCACTGAAGTCACATGTCCACATGAAACCATCATCATTGTGGCCAGGCCAGTGAGATGTGCTGATACCTCCACTCTGGGGCCCTGAACCACACTCCCCAGAACCACCTGGATGTGGAAATTGGCAGCTGTTAGAAAGGAGGAAATGGAAGTCATGTCCACCACAGGCCATTGTCAAATAAAACATTGACTTCTGGTTTCCACTCTGACATATAAGAGCTTGGATGTCCTTACTCCCATCCTTATAAGAAAAAAAAAAGATGAACAATCCTAAAAACAGGAACTCTTTATCAATTTATCTGAAATTAACTATGACTATGAAATACAATACAAGCTAGCCTATCTTCCTGATAAGACAGAAAACATCTTTTCCACTCAAAGTGAGAGACAAAATAAAGAAGCATGATAAGAGAAGACAGATTTGACCACATCAAAATGTAATGAACATATTTGGCAAAACACACATCAAATTGAGACAAATGGCAAGCTAGAGAAACCATTTGCAAGTTACAAAGCTGATATTCATGACAATTCAGATTTGCTAACAATCCAATGGAAAAGAGGGCAAAAGGTCTCAAACTGAAATTCCAAAACAAGGAATAGGCCGAAAGTATGAGAAAGATATCCAACATCAGTTTAAACCAGAATGAACAATTCAGATGAAAATATTGCTCTTTCTCACCCTGGACAGGGTACCTCATCAGTTGGTTGGGGAGTCATCCCATATACCAAAGGGTTGCAGGTTTGATTCCCGGTCAGGACACATACATAAGATGTGGGTTCTGAAAATGTTCTGGAAATAGACCGTGTTTGTGATGTTATAGAACAGTTGCGAAAAATTGTGAATATACTTGATGTTGGAATTTATACTTGGAAGGATCATAGAACGAAAATTTATAAAATTTAAATTTATTTTAATATATTTAAAATTCTTTTTATTTTACTCACTAGTATAAAAAAATACACTAAAATTCTAAGTGTGTGTAAGATAAACACAAAAATGTTTTAAATTGCTGTTATTGGGGAGGGGAAGTCCTCTCTGCCATGGCAGCTGACACACACTGAGGCCCAGGACCTGGGACCACAGACCTCGCAGGAGCTGAGGCGAGTGGCTCACAAGCTGCAGGTGGGTCCACATCTGGAAGTTCAGGGACAGCTGTGCCTGGAGCCTGCTCTGGCTCTGGAGAGGGCAGCAGAGTTGGCGTTTCCTCTTTAGGTGTTTCTTGATCTTGCTCTGGAGCTGCTTCTGTAGATCCAGGAAGAGAACATGTTACACCGTGACTGCCTTTTGTGCTTTCCAAAGAAGGGAACCTCCCATCTCCATCACTAAACTTCCAGTTCAAACCACACCCCAGGAAGTCCTCCAGTCTGCAGGCCAAGGGCACTGACCTGAGCGGCTGTGTGCTCCTGCCTAACCCCAGCCTCTGGGAGCTCTTCTCTGTGTGGTCCAGCCACATGGCCTCTCCCTCAACCACACCACGCTCTCTGACTCCTCCTGTGTCTCCGCCTCAGTGGGCTCAGGTGTTCCAGCTGTGAGGGAGATACTGGGCCTGGTTTGGCAGGTCTGGGACTGGAAATGTGAGCTCTATGTGGACAGAGCAAAAGCATGATGAGGCTGGGAAATTCTGGTGGCCGATATAAATCTGGAGGGTACTGGTCCAGCCAGATGCCCAGGGTGCAGGATATGGCCCTGGGAAGAGAGAGAGGTGGAGAGCAGGGTTTGAGGCCTGGCCTTTCCTTCCACACAACCCTCCCAGAGCACCACTCAGAGAGCCGGGGGTCCTGTGCCTGCTGCTCCTGCCCATGCAGAAGCCAGACCTACTCTTTGCCCACCTTCAACCTGGCGGTCCTGGCAGAGACACGCCTGGTCACCCAGGAGGGGCTGGCAGAAAGCCCTCCTAACTGACAGCTCTGGATCAATGAGGGAACCACCTGCCCCCTTCTTCAGAGGAACCTGACATGCTCTCTCAGTGTCCCTGTCCCTCCCACTACCCTCCTCCCCAAATGTCAACTCCATGAGGACAGAGAGGGCTGGTGTCTGTTCTGTCATGTCTTTCACTCATTGGCACACAGTAGGTGCTCCAGGAATAGCTGACCAATGAACGAGCAAAGAAAATCTGTCTACACCTCTGGCAACCCAGAGACCTCCTAACACCTCAGATTTTGGCTCCTGCATTTACATGCTGCCTAATTCACTAGCTGCCTGTGGGGTTCTCCTCCTCCCATTGACATTTACCTCCCATGGGTAGAGAGCGACAGCCACGCTGCCACTGAGGAGGTTCTACCAGATTAGTAAGCAAGGTCCCAGGATAGAGGTGCAGGCAGGGCTGGGATTAGGAGCGGAAGGGTATGAATTTTCTGAGGGGGCTCACTCTGTCCACTGACCTCCTCACTCGCCCACACCACCCATATCCACATGCACAGCTCTCTGACTCGTGTCCTTTTTTCTAGGAGAAGCCCTCAGACATCTGCCCTCTTGCAGAAATCCCACCATGTGTGGGATGCAGGGTTCTGACAGCACCTTGAATTCAGTCCCCATACTCCCCTCCTGGCTCTGATCCAACACCAAATCACGTTTTCTGCTAGAACAGAGGTCTGCCATCCTCATCACAATTCAGGAAGATGCGCCATAGGTAGGGGAGGCCAGGAGGACGTCACGTCGGCTGTCCTGTGGACACTACGAGCCTGTGAAGCCTAGTGTGACTGAATCGCTCCCGACTACAAGGAAGCTCTGCAGTGCAGGCTTGGGGCGTGCTCTGAACACTGGATTATGGTCAGTGCCTAGAGAAGTATCTGCACCTGGCAGGACTTCAGATATATTTGCTGAATGAATGAGTCTAAACCAGCCCCATCTCAGATAGCTGGGAGAGCCTGGGCCCCACTGCTCACCCCTGGGGTCTCTATTCTGGCTTCACCCAGGACAGGGACCCATAATGGAAGTGCCAATCTCTTTATCTAATGAGAAAAGTGCTTAGCCCTGGGCCCTGAGAAGAATCACAAATTGGCAGACTTTGTCAATATGAAGAGAAAATGACCAATTGTTTCAAACACAGCTCCTCCAGCAGAACTCTCCACTGTCCAGGCACCCAGAGGCACCCCATTGAGATCCTACACTAACCTTATTGGACCTCATTTCTCCCCATGTTCCGAGGAACAAACACTCAGAGGCATGCAGTGACCTGAAGTTTCACAGCAAACAGACGGCCAATGACCACTGTGCTGTGCAGGGGAAGGGGCTCACCTGGTACATGGCTGGTCCCTCACCTGTTATAGCAAATGCTGTATAACAACACGGAAGGGTGGGGACAAATGTGGGGTGCCTGCCCAGGAAGGTGGGCACGTGGTATTTGCCCCATTTGTCCAATCAGTGAGCCCAGGTGGTCAGTACCACACTGGTCTTTTGCTTTTTCTCTTCTGTTTTGCCTCGAGAGGATGGAGTTTATTGACACCACAAGTGGGTGGTGCTGGGGCCACTGGGCTGGTTGGCAGCGGGGCCCAGGGGTGGCTGACCGGCCTCCGTGTTCTGACAGGTGCCCCCATGGGAGGCCCGCGCTGAGTCAGGCACACAGTGAGGCTGACTCCCCAGGAAACAGAGTCCTGGCTTCCAGAAGGGGCAGGTCTTGACAGTGAGAACCTTTATCAATGGCGGTCTCTGCGTCCTGAGGGCCATCAACTCAATGATTGTCCAGCTCAACACTGTCTGCCTGACCCCCCACTCGCCAGAGCATTCTGGTAATGAGCAGAGCAGCTGGGGCTCCCTGGGGGCTCCACCACGTTAGTTTCCAGGTTGTGAGCTCATTCACACTGAATAGGGTTCCACTTTGTGTTTCCTGGGTCTGTCTCGGTGCTAAACTGAACTGTGAACAGAAAAGCAGCTGGTCCTTCCCGGGCTTGGCCAGGGCAGGGGGATGGGCAAGGGACGGGCAGGCTCGAAGGCGGGATTGGAGTGTCTGAAGATACGGGTGGGGAAGTGCTTGATGTGGGAGCTTCACGTTGTTCCACTCCACGCCGTCGACGAGGACCCACAGTGTGTTCTACGGCTGCTTGGCCCTGCAGATCAGGCGGCTGATGCCCTCGAGGCACTGGCTATGGTAGGCCACGTCCTTGCCCTTGGTTTTCTTGGGCAAAACATCACCTTGTTGTTCTCCTTGTCCACAGTCATGGACCTGGAGGGCGTGTCTCCAGCCTCACCCCTGCTGGGCAGCCTGCTGACCTGCAGAGACTAGAAGGTGCACTTAAGGGTGTTGCTGGCAGTAGCCTGGTCTTTGTTCTCACTGTCTCTCTTCCTGTCTGTGGGCTGTGCTGACATCCAGTAATCCACATGTGGCCCCATCAGCTCAGCGCCAGCACCTGGCTGAAGGAGGACTCCTCTCCACTCACAAACAGGGAGGAGGGAAGATGTGTGAGGCCTCCTTGTTTGCCACAGACCTGTGTGGCGGGGTGGACAACAGCACGCTAGAGCTCAAGCGGGCCGCATAATCTCAGTGTCCTGAGGCAACCCAGAATGGTCCCACAATTCCAGTTCCACCACCCCCAGGAAGGGAATGATGGTCAAGGACTCCTCATTGGGGCTCTTTTGTTTGTAGATGAGTGTGGCCTCCACGAAGGGCAGTTGGTGGGCACGATTGGCCCCTGCCACATACTGTGTGATTCTCAACACCATGCCCAACGTGTCCTGCACAGCCCTCTGGGACTCCTTGTAGAACAGGTCCTGCCTGGCCAGGTCCTAGAAGAAGCTCTTGTAGCGGTAATGCACGGAGCCCAGGTACCTGGCCACAGGGTGGGAACCCAGCAGATGACCAGGAAGTACATGTAGCCCAGCCGGGGACAGGGGGCACGGTTGTAGGACAGCAGCTCTAGGAAGAGCCACAGCACAGAGCTGAAGTACTGCTGTGCCCCTTCCACCGGGATCTTCACAGGGTTCAGGGGCTGGGAATTGAGGTGACAGTGTCTCTGAATCCACGAGATGATGGTGCTGAAGGCCACCTGGACTTCAGACTTGGAGCAGGTGCACACCTCGGGCAGCATGTGTTGCTGCAGGACTCAGACGGGAACTGCCCCTGTCAGTCAGAGGTGTTGAGGAGGAGGATGTTCTGGGGCAGCTGGTGTCAGAGATGAGGATGTGGTTCAGCTGGTCGTATACCGTATCCCTGGGGATCTGCAGCTGACTCAGCGGGTCGGGACAGTGCTTGTTGTCCAGGCTGTGGGCCCGCTTGTTCTGGCTGTGCCACCAGCTGCTCCTTCAGGGATGTGCCCCAGCCCCAGCAGCCCTCCTGCTCTCTGGGATCTGGTGGAGGGGATGAGGAGAGACTCGGTCTTGGTGATGCGCCCACTGGTTGCTTGGAGCTCGTCTTCTTAGGCACGTGGGTTGGACCTGGAGGCTCCTCTGGCGCTGGCACTGTGAATGCTCTAGCTCTCCATCTGAGAGCTGGGCTGGGACAGGTCTTCCAAGTATGGCCTGAGCCAGGGCTTCGGGGTCCTGAAGACACTCTCATGGGCCACTGTCACTGGGCTTCTCTAGTGAGTCATACAGCAGATCCAGGTCCTCCACCTCAGGGACCTGCTCCAAAGACTCCTGCTCTGACTCCAGGACCTCCTTCCACATTGGGACCCTGCGCAGCCACCCCCCAACTTTCTTGTTGGCATCTTGTTGCCTGGTCATGAATGGCGATCTTACTTCTCCTTGGTGCTGCTTTTTGGACTCCTCAAAGTCGAAGTCCTCCTAATCTTGGTTCTGCCCGTGCACGGAATCATGGCTGGCCTGCTGTTCCGAGAAGATTTCATACTCCATCTCCGAGTAATGAACCCTGGACTTGGCCTTGAGGCCGGCCTGCCAGGTGCTGACCTCGGGGTCAATGGGTTGGCTGGACAGGGAGGAGATGCTGACCTCAGCCACGTGGGCAGATGCCTCCATGATGGTGCTATGGAGGCTCAGCATCTGGCCACCCTCGAGGGGTCGCTGCATCACCTCAGCCATGTCTATGGTGCCCTCGGCGAGCGCCAGGTAACCCAGGATGGTCTGGTTTTTAAGAGGCTGCTTCTGCTGCAGCATGATCTGTAAGTTGTTGCCTTCTCTCTTGAGGGAGTGAGGGTACTGCAGGGAGAAGGTCAGTGCAAGGTCGGTCTTCACGTGACCACTAGGGGGCAGCAGAATCTCGTCTGACCTCAAGATGTTTTGGGAGCCCTGCATTTTAACAGTGATCACCACAGTTCTGAGCTCCTTCTCCACCTTCTTGTAGATCAGCAGCTTGGCTAAGGTGAGGCTACACAGCCTTGGCACGCAGGCGGGGCTGGAGCAGTCCACCTCCCAGGTGGAAAACAAGTTCATGGGCACCTGTGTGTTGAGTGCGGCGGGCATGCTGTCCAGGCCCGTGGGCGTTGACATAGTGGTCTTATTTCTACCCTGTGTTGGGAGAGGGGGCACATGCCATCAGAGGCAGCTCCTAACCTGTCAGGTGGGCTGGGGGCTGCAGCTCAGACCGAACCCCAAGCACTCAGTAATTGGTGGCAAGTAGTGGGACAGGAGAGATCGTAGGGACCACATGCTAACTTGGCGGCCTTGCAAACTAGAGACCTAAAGTGACCAAACAGGATGGTCTGAAATTAAAGTGTTTGTGTGTGTGTGTGTTTTAAGTAAAAGCAGCTTATGGTGGATAGTGGTGTCCTAGGTTGTCATCTTCCCTTAAAAAGGTTTATCTTTATCTTAATTGAGTCCGTCTATTGTCTTTTTGCATCTATAAGAACATATTTTTGTAATATCAAAGGAATTTTCCTTTATTCAGACCCCTCAAAGCACAGGCACTGCTCTGCTCTCTGCAGAGACCACACTTGCCCTCATTGTTATTGAGTTCATTGTTGACTGTTCACATCCTGCACACACCTGAGTGAAAGAAGTATGTGTCTGTCATTTTACCTTTTATCCATTCCCAGAGAGTTCCCTGCTGTGATTTCTCCTGCTTCCCTAATCTGTCACCAATGGATTTCATGAAACCCACACAAGTCTCCACTTTTGATTGTAATGTATAAAATAAGGTGCAAAGCTGCCATTCTCCAGAGCATTATTATCTCATTAGGTTGAGATTTTGCTTCACCGCAATTGTCTACACTTTGGCTCAAATAAACTCAGAAAAATTCTGCACAGGTTTCCATGTTTTCTACACGGACAAGAGAAAAGGTTCTCAGCAGGCAACGTAGACTTGGAGGTGAGTGATGATGAGACACATTTGTGTCTTAGTCATTTCTTAGCAGAGGACAGACAGCACCTCCCTGTGTTAACATGGTCACCTTGGGATTTCTGACAGAACATCGCATTCTAAGATGGGAACACAGAGGCTTTTCCTGGGGTGAAAGGGTCTGGATATTAGAACAATGGGGTGTTCAGGGCAGCACCGTTGACATGACAACAGGAGGGGATCACGTCCAGGTCCCACAGCAGTGAAGAGATGGATCGCCAGCCCTGATAACAGGTCCCCCTCCAAGTATGTTGTGCAGCCCAGGGAAGCCCCAGCTCCTGACCGAGAGGGACCACAGGGATGTGATCCTCCGGGCAGCAAAGGGCAAAGCAACAGACTTGGTACCTTGAGCCCCGTGTCCTTTTGGGAAAAGCATCCCTACTAATCACCATGATGTGCAAGAGTGGGAGACGGTGAGTAAGGTTTGTCTGGACAACATGGACATGTAGAGATGGGCATTAAAAGGGAAAGTCTGTAAAAAATACAAGAATACACTTGACTGAGCATGACGTGAAATGGTACAAAGTCTTCTGATATTCCTAACACTTTGTGGGCAGTGACTTTCCATCAGTGAGAGTGGGCTGTGGAGAGGATATAGGCCCCAGATTCCTTTGGAAATTGTACTCTAGGACGGAGCTAGGAGCATGAAAGGGCAGCTTCTGAAACACAGGGCTCTCTTCAACTACATGGGATCCTGGAGTCTGGGTCACCTCAGCACCTGCACTCACCCTGCGGTCGTGCTGCACTCTGGAGGGGGGATGGGGCCCCTGTGCCTCCTACAGGGGCATGGAGTTGAGGACCCCATCTGTCAGCTCCTCTCTGTTGTCCTGTGCGGAGCTCTGTAAAGACAGTTCACAGTCACCAGGGGAAAGCCTCAGCGCCCTGTTTTGCTGGTTCTGTGACCCCTGTGACCCTCCACTCCAGGCACACACACACACAGTGTGATGCGCTCCGAACTCCACTGCAAAGGAAAAGGCGTGACATCCTGAGGGCTTGGATTCCCATTGGCAGAGATAAGGGACCCCTCTGGAACCACATCTCCAACTACCTGTACTTTCCTGGGGTGTGATCACAGCAGGACCTCTAGGTGATCCACTGCCCCAAAAGCTGTTCCTGCCCCAGGGTTCTCCCTTTAGTTCCCTCTTCCCAGCACATGAAGGGGAGGGGATTTGGGCTGTACAGGGATGGAGCACAGAGGTGGCCTGGCCTGAAAGGGTCTGCCCAGGCCACCTTGTGTTACCTGAGGCCATATTTTTGAAAATGGCCAGCAATGTCGGGGACAAGGGTTAAACCAATGTCTACACCGTCTGGAAAAGCTCTCACTATGGGGTCTCCGGAAGCAAGAGCACCAATCACTGGGAACACAGCAAGAGAACATCTTGCACTGGCAAATGCCTCTTGGCAAGTGTGCTGCCTGTGGGGCTGATGTGGGTGCCAAGTTACAGGGTGTCCAAGTTCTATTGGTTAGTGACCTCAGTACATGGGTTTGTCTTGCCTGAGTCCCCTCCTCTCATGACAGCTATGCAAATAGTCCTGTGGGCTGCTGTCTGTTGTCCCCTCTTCTCCATGAAGCACCTGATCTGTACACACCCTTAGAGGCAACAAGACATCTCTCACCTAGCCCCCTAGGAACTCTGGGTGCAGCCAGGGTCCCAGAGTTGAGTAAACCAAACTGGACTCAGACTCAACCCCTCATTCTTACCTCTTCTGGATCCTGGATAAGTCATTGTGTCTGTCAGGGCCCATCTCTCTCCCCCTGCACAATGGGTTATGCAGCAAGTGCTTCTTAGGGCTGTTCAGGCTCATGTGCGGAGTAGCTGTAAAGCAGGAGGAGGACGGTCAGATGTAGGTAGTGCCTCCAACCTGTTTTTCCATCCTGTTGTCACCTCCTCTGAGTCTGCTTTTCTTCTAATCCTACCCAAGATCATCGCATTTAGAGTGTGTGTGTGTGTGTGTGTGTGTGTGTGTGTGTGTGTGTGTGTTGTGCCAATGCTCCCTTTCTGGATCCCAGAAGAAAATGGCCCCACATAGGGAGGAATAGGCAGAAGCTTCCCAGTATGTCAGGATTTCTAATTTCCAGACCAACTCTGTGGGAGCCTTGCCCTGGAAGGTCTGAACATTCCTGAACTCTCGACTCTGAATGTCATGTACCCTGGCCAATCCCTGCCTGACTATGGGCTTCTGTTTCCCACTTATCCAATGAGGGTGTGATTCAGAACTACGTAAGCATGAGCTCAGCATAAGAGGGCCCAGCCCCAGCTTTCTCCACTGTGGGTGGGTTGTGGACAGAGGTGCACCTTTGTGATTCCAAATCTAGGCGCCTTTTCAGACAAATACTGTCTAGGCTGCCAAATGCCCACTGTCCCACCATGCCATCTCCATGTCTGTACACGATTGCACCAGCACAGCCTTTTCCAGAGCCCCTGAGGAAACCTGGGTGCAGCCAGGACCCCAACTTTCAGGACACACAGCTGGGTTTATCTCAGGCTCTGCATTCTGACCATCTGTGATTCTGGGCAAGGCATGGACCTCTCGGGTCACCGGTTCTCTCCTCAGTGACTCCCCATGGTCTTCACCTTCCTCATGTGATGTGAATGTGTGCCCTCCCTTTAAGTGTGGGTGTCAGTAGTGACTCCATAGAAGACGGCAAAGGGATCCAACACAAACTCCATGATTTGGCTCAAAAAAGTTAGTGCTTGGCCCAGCCAGAGTGGTTGAGCATCATTCTGGGCACTGAAAGTTTGCTGTTAGGTTCCTGGTCAGGGCACATACCTAGGTTGTGGGTATGATCACTATTCAGGGCGCATACAGGAGGCAATCAATTCATGCTTCTCTCTCACATTGATCTCTCTCTCTCTTCCTCTTTCTCTCTCTCTCTCTCTCTCTCTCTCTCTCTCTCTCTCTCTCTCTCTCATCAATTTTTTGGGGAAAAATAAATTTAACATTTTAAAGCAAATCCATTTCATTTATTTTTTAATCTTTATTGTTGAAAGTATTACATATGCCCTTTTTTTACCCCATTGACCACGTCTAGCTGATCGCTGCCCTCCTCCTCAGGCCTTGACCACCCTATTGACTGTGTCCCTGCGTTATGCATATATGCATACAAGTTCTTTGGTTGATCTCCTCCCACCCTAAAAAGTTTTTTTAAATATTGGTGCCTACCCACTTGCTCACTCTGATATGTTCTCTCTCTCTCTCTCTCTCTCTCTCTCTCTCTCTCTCATCAATTTTTTGGGGAAAAATAAATTTAACATTTAAAGCAAATCCATTTCATTTATTTTTTAATATTTATTGTTGAAAGTATTACATATGCCCTTTTTTTACCCCATTGACCACGTCTAGCTGATCGCTGCCCTCCTCCTCAGGCCTTGACCACCCTATTGACTGTGTCCCTGGGTTATGCATATATGCATACAAGTTCTTTGGTTGATCTCATCCCACCCTAAAAAGTTTTTTTAAATATTGGTGCCTACCCAATTGCTCACTCTGATCTGTTCTCTCTCTCTCTCTCTTTCTCTCTCCCTCTCTCTCTCTCTCTCTCTCTCAGGCCACACTGAGGAATAAGCCTCTGTGCTCTGATCTGCTATCTGGAGAGACCCACATGGCCTAGCACTGAATGAGACCAACAGACAGAGAGGAAGTCAGGCCTTCCATCCAAACTGAATCCCAAATTCCCCCCGAGTGAGCTCAGACCCTCAGTGACACAGATCCTGCCTCAGTTGACACCACAGTAGTCCCAGCTGAGCCATGAGGGATTCCTTGTCACAGACATGTGAGCTAATAAGTGTGTGTTGGTTAAGTCTCTAGTGTGGGGGAACTCTCAGCAATAGATCACTAGCACGGTCGTCCCACACCAGGTGCTGCCCTGCCCTCCTATCTCCCTCATTTTTCTCCTCCCAGTTCCCTCCAGTCCCCACACCCTCATTTCTAACACGCTCTGCCTCCAGTTTCAAGGATGGCTGTGAAACTTAGGAAAGGACCCTGGAAAGTAGAGCCAAACTGAAAAGTGTAATTTGAAATAGGAAACAGCCTCTGCTGAGACCACAGTTCTGAGCTTCCAAGGTAAGGAGACGCTCCACGCAAGGCGGGTGGCTGCCCCTCCAGGCCCATCGCCAGTGCGCACAAGTGCACTGACCTTCACCATGGACCTCTAAGGTAGACCTGCCCCCTTGATTTCCAGACCTCCATTTAATTTCACAAAGCTTTCATCAGCTGCCATTGTGAAATCAGGATTAAGAGGGTAGACAAGTATTTATTCAACTTTCTGGTTTAGGAATTGCATCCTAAAGAGCCTGTATAATGTCCCCGTGATGAGCTCACGTTCTCAGGGCTTACGGTCCTCGGGGTCAATGGTAGGACTCATCACACTCCATTAGAATTTCCTTTCTATCTGCGTCAACCAACAGGGCTAAACTCCTTGAGAGCAGGGACCCTGGATGTGGTCCAAAGTTAATACCCATTTGTCCTGAGACAGTGTAGCTTGTGCCATGGCGGGCGCCATACAAGGCTGTTAGTCCATCCTCACCAGGTAGTTCAGAGCACAGAAGAGGATTGATGTAAAAGGAGAAGCCAGGCTGTCTCCACAACCTTGTCCAGACTTGGGGCGTGAGAAAGAATAGCCTCTGGGCTCTGGTGAGATGGAAGAGCATCAGGAAAAAGCCCAGCTGAACCATAGCTCAGGGGCTGAGGGTGGAGAGAGGCTCTGACCCCAAAGGATATCTGGAAGCGGTGCATGTAGAGGAGATGAGTGTGGACCCCGGGCCCTAGGACATTTCCTTTCCCTTCTTCAGTGCTATGGGCCAACAAAGGAGATGCTCAGAATGCTGTTCAGTGCTAGTGGAGCAGGGTGGTGTTTCTGTCCAGGTGCAGGTGGCAGTCAGTGTTCAGAAACTGTTTGCTGCTGGTTAAACCCTAGAGCATTCTGCAATGTGTACACCAGGGGGCGCTTAAGGCCATGCTTTGCCCATGTGCTGGTGGGAGATGTCAAACAAAATGTGGGTTCCCAGGGGTAGCCCTGATATAAAGGGTCCCTGCCCCAATGCTCCTCGGTCAATTTCCCCGAAGTCCCATTGTGCTGAGCCTCAAGAACACATTCGTAGAGCTGATGGCTCCTGAGAGACTAATTATTCCCAACCTATGACTCATTGTAACCCCACGGAGGCCCAGAAGAAACAGACTTCCTCAAGGCTCTGAAGGTTTATAGAGTTAAATTTTATAGAATCGAAATTAAATTTATATTTAAGAGTATTTCATTACATTTTCTTTAAAATAGATTATGTTACTGGATAGTATAAAATGCAGTAACATTTTAAGTATATATAAAATAAACACAAATATTTTCAAACTGTATATAAAGGGGATGTGGGAGTCCCATCTGCCATGGCAGCTGACACACACTGTGGCCCAGAATCTGGCACCACAGGCCTCCCAGGAGCTGAGCTGAGTTGCTCAAATGCTGCAGGTGGTTCCACATCTGGGAGTTCAGTGACAGCTGTGCCTGGAGCCTGCTCTGGCTCTGGAGAGGGCACGATGGTTGGCATTTCCTCTTCAGATGTTTCTTCATCTTGCTCTGGAGCTGCTTCTGGAGATACAGGAAGAGAACATGTTACACCATGACTGCCTTTTGTGTGCCTTCCAAGGAAGGGAACCTCCCATCTCCATCACTGAAGTCCCAGTTCAAGCCCCCACCCCAGGAAGTCCTCCAGACTGCAGGCCATGGGCACTGACCTGAGCGGCTCTGTGCTCCTGCCTAAGCCCAGCCTCTGGGAGCTCTTCTCGGTGTGGGCAGCCACATCCCCTCCCCACTCACCCTCACCACCCAAATCCACATGCACAGCTCTCTTTGTCTCCCTCCCTTTTTTCAAGGAGAAGCCCTCAGACCTCTGACCTCTTGCAGAAATACCACAAGGCATGGGACCCAGGGTGTTGCCACCTTCTCCAAGTCACAGTCCTTATACTCCCCTTAAGGCTCTGATCCAAAGCCCACTCACTTTTTCTGCTGGTCCAGAGATCCACTTTCTGCTTCAAAATATGAGAAAATGCAGCGATACTTTGAGGAAGAAGTCACATGACTGTCCTGTGGACACTACCTGCCTGTGCAGCCTAGTTGACTGAATCACTCCTGACTAGAAGGAAGCACTGGAGTTCAGTCCTGGGGGCCAGGGCATTTGCTGAATGAATGAGCCCAAATGAGCCTGATCTCAGATAGCTGGGTGACCCTGGGGTCCCCCTGCTCACCCCTGGGATTTCTAATCTGGCTTCACCCAGGACAGGGACCCTAATGGAATCTCCAATGTCTTTATCACAAGAGAAAATAGCTTAGCCTGAGGCCTGAGGAGAATCACAAATAAGGCAGAAGCTTCTTTAAGAAGAAGAGAAAATGGCCAATTAGGACAACCACAGCCCCTCCAGCATACCCCTCCAGTGTCCAAGCTCCCAGAGAGCCTTTTTTCCAGGGGAACACCCCTCCCCCACCCGAATCCCTACAATAACCCTATGAGGCTGGGCCTCAGTATTCCCTATGGTCAGAGAAACAAACTCTGAGAGAGATGCAGTGACCTGAAGCCTCACAGCAAGCAGGTGGCTGAGTGGCCACTGTGCTGTGGAGGGGCAGGGCTCACCTGGTACATGGTTGGTCCCACCCACGTTGGTTAGTAGCAAATGTTCTGTATGAACACAGAAGGGTGGGTGGGGACCAAGGTGGGGATGCTGCCCAGGAAGCTGGACACCAAGTATTTGATCAGTTTGTCCAGTCACTGTTCCTGGGAAGCCTGCACTGTACGTCCTTTTATTTTATTTTTGCTCTCTGAGGGTCAAGTTTAATTGGAAGCCTGAGTGAGTGGTGTTGGGGTCAACATGAAGGCCCAGGGCTAGGATGACTGGCAGGTGGAGAAGGTGAGGAGAGTTCTCCCTGCGTGGGTCAGGGTCCAGAAAAACAGACATGCTCAAAGTTCTGAGGGTTAATAGGGTTAAATTTTATAGAATCTAAATTAAGGTTATGTTTAGTAATATTTCATTAAATGTTCTCTACAATACAATCTATGTTACTAAATATCATAAAAAATACAGTAAAA